>NC_133325.1:484692729-485292729 GCF_042186555.1 Aquarana catesbeiana | reverse complement strand
TCCATACGATCCTGACTGATGCAACATAACGTACTACTTTAACTAAGTGTCCCAGTTACCCCTTATATTAACACAGACTGGTATTTCTGGCTGACAGACATAAGCCATGTCTTGCTATAATTGTTTACGCTCTCTCAGGCTTTCCCTCCTTTATTAACTTTTCGGCCCACCGTAAGCAACCTATGAGCTGGGTCTACTGCCCCCTCTTCATGACACAGTTAGTACCCATTGGGGTGTCTGGAGATCCGGGGCTTTCTCCCTCCTCCTGTTTGTGTGTGGGAATATGTTTCTTATCCTCATTTGTAGATGATTATTGCTTTGAAAACTGTTAAGTTAGATACTTGCTGTACTATGGATTTATTATTTTAATGTGAAACAGACTGTACTGCTATTGTTTTATACCTTTATAAAACTCAATAAAAACTATTGAAAGAGAGAATCTATGGGGCATTGCAAAGAGAAAGATGAGAGACATGAGACCGAACAATGCAGAAGAGATAAAGGCTGCTATTGAAGCATCCTGGTCTTCCATAACACCTCAGCAGTACCACAGGCTGATAGCTTCCATGCCACTCCGCATTGAGGCAGTAATTGCTGCAAAAGGGTCCCAAACCAAGTTCTGAGTACACATGCATGCTTATACTTTTCAGAAGTCCGATATTGTTCTATGTACAATCCTTGTTTTATGGATTGCATGCAATATTCTAATTTTCTGAGATTTTGGATTTGGTGTTTTCATAAGCTGTAAGCCATAATCATCACAATTATGACAAATCACGGCTTGAACTATCTTGCTTTGCATGTAATGAGTCTATCGCATATATTAGTTTCACCTTTTAAGTTGCATTAGTGAAATGAATGAACTTTTGCATGATATTCTAACTTTTCGAGTATCACCTGTATACAGTTCTGTGCTTCAGGTCTTTGTTATAGTTTGCCCTCTCTGTCCTTCTAAGAAATAAGTTCCCTACCACCAGAACCTGTCTATCCTTTCCCTTCACTTCCCCCCACTCTCACTGGAGGAGTTCTTCCCCTGGCAGTTAGGAGAGCCCCTCAGCTCCAGCAGTGCTGGTCCCTGACTGGTTTCACCAATGTCACTCAATGGAGCGTACATATTGGGATGCTCCAGCCCAGGATCGGCCTCCCTGGCACTTCCCCCTCTATCCTTCCTGATTGTCACCCATCTACTCTTTTCTGGTGCCTGCACCTCTTTGTCTCCACCCGCCTCTGTGCTGGCCCCTGCTGGCTCCTGCCGGTACGTTCCCAACTCTCCTTTAGTATGGAGGGTCTTCCCAGTGCTGACAGTTGCTTCCCTAGATTCAGAACCTGGGCTTCCAGGGAAACAATGTGCTTACATTTTTCACAGCAGTATTCACCCTCGATCAGATAATCAAGGAACGCATACATTCCACAAGATGTACACCGAGTTGCATCTCCACACCTGCCGGGCATCGTACCTACTTTAATGAGGATTGGGATTATATCCTGTCCAACTTACCTAACAACTAGCTTTCTGACACTACTACTCAAAAATATCATACACAGGTACTCAAAAAGACAATACACAGGTACTTGCAGACCCATGTGCACTCGCAGACCCATGTGGACTCGCAGACCCACGTGTACTCGCAGAGCACTTTCACTCGCAGCCTATGTGCACTCGTAGACCCACATGCACTCGCAGACCCACGGCACTTGCAGCATACGTGCACCCTTAGACCCACGTGTACTCGCAGACCCACGTGCACTTGTAGACCCACATGCACTCACAGATCACTTGCACTCACAGACCCACGTGAACTTGCAGACCCATGTGCACTCGCAGACCCATGTGCACTCGTAGACCACTTGCACTCACAGACCCACGTGCACTTGCAGACCACTTGCACTCGCAGACCCACATGCACTCACAGATCCATGTCCTTAATCATGGATGTAAGTAGTTAGAATGGGGTGGGGAACAAATCAAGTCATACAATTCCCATAATCTTCTATTTTGAAGGTCTTTCTCATATAAACAATCACATGAAATATATAAAATTCGTATTTTATATATAGTTGATTTTAGGGATTGTTCATAAACCACCACTAAAACGCACCCACTTTATTGCAAATTTTTCACCTAAAATCAATCATTAAATGTAAAAATGAACATGTAAAAACAATAGTGCATAGTTCTTTGGGACACTTCAGAATGCTCATTGGCTCATATAATCAATGCTGTATCTTAATGGATACAGTATCTGCAAGGAATATACAGTCTGTATTGTGAAAAAGGGGATATCAGGAAAATTGTATATAAATGATGGTACATCAGAAAAAAAGACTGTTAAAGTTAATATGTGTGCATAATATGTGCATTTTTGCAGTTTTTTTTAAATGTATTATATTTATTGTAAATGCAATTAGTGCAATTAGTACCTGTTTCTATATTCACTTCCTTCACAGCAAAATTTAACCTGGGAGAGTGAGGATTGGCACTTAAGACTTATTACTTTGTTGTGTTCTGTTGGTTTATCATTGTAAACATGCTTACAGGAGGGAAGAACACAAGGATGACTTAATCAACGTAATGCTGGTCTTTAATTTTCCAACGAGCTAGGCTTGGGGGGGGGGGGGGTGTTGGATGTACTGGACACCTTTGCTGCCATTGTGCTATTTGCTGGGTGTCCAGTGCAACACTGTGCCTTTAAGGAGGGGTGGGTTCCCTCCAAAGCTCACCTGCCCTTTGCCTATCCATTTTAATGCAGGTGCTTCCACTGTAGAGGCTCTGAAAAATTTAGAGTTAGGACTGCAGATTATTGTGGGATCCCTTCAAGTGGTTCTGCAGCTTATGCATGTATTTGCAAATGTGTGCAAACTAAACCCCTGTTTTTATTGCATACTGTTAGACAGGATAATTCAGTTGGTTGCAAATTGGTTGGTGAGTTTAGCTGGGAATTTTATTTGGACTCATTTGATATACATCACCCTTTCATGTGCTATGGATGGTCGGCTTTACATTTCAGTGTAAGGATTTTACAGCATACTGTGGGCCTTTTGCAGATAACTTTAGTATACTGTACATGTACTATTCTATATATAACCTGATTTGGGTGGGTGTTAAATTTTAAATACATTTTGGTTATTGATTGATTGTTTCACTGACTTTTCTTCTCATACTTATTTTACAATTTGGTTACTGCATCACTTCATCTTGATAAAAGCTCCTTGAAATCTACAAAAATAAAATCGCTGACTCTATCCAAGCATATCTAAGTTGATGTCAATTAAAGAGGCAAATGTCCTTTAGAAATAGGGTAAGGCTGCAAGGACACAAAGCATTCCATGCACACACATTTCCTTTTCAGAATAGGTTCACCTCCATTCATGGAGAAATAAGACACATTCAGAATATTCTCCTGATTTGTAAATGATCCTGTCTAGATGTTTATTGAAGGTAAAATGATTGAGGTCTGCAGTGAAATCTTCATCTTGGCTGGTCTACTCGTTTTCCTTCACTAAACCACCGATTTGCCCGCAAGTGAGAATGACTATGGCATTTCCACAATATCCTATTCATATGGATGCAGGCATATGATTGATATTATTGTCTGTTGGTAAGTGACCTTTGCCTCCAACTTACAGCTCCATCCAAATGATGAAGAGGGTGTTATATGGCCGAGTGCTTTCACTTGATTGCAGATCCAGTAGAATAGAAAATGCACTATTAAGTCAGATTAAAGCTGGAAGGAAAGCCCATTGTCAATGTGTGATTGAGGGTATAGCTAAGGGAAGAAGCAGTTCAAATCCTCATAACTTTGGGTGCTATTTAACAAAAACTAAAAAAATAGTTGAAGAAGTTAAAGCACCTGGGGGGAATAGTCTAAGGTTTTCCTATTTTTAAGTATATTTTGCTCACACAGCCCTTATAATTTTTTTTTTGTACACAGATTTAGATGGTTTTCTGGGATTCTGCAGTAACATCTTTAACCTGTAAACATGTGTCTTTGCTTTGGACAAGCTTTCAATCCAAGCTTCGGCACCTTGTGACCTGAGGCCAATTACTTAATCATCTGTTTATCTGCCAATATCACGATGAGTCACAAGGGTAATATACATGTAAGCAACACTGCTACAGTGTTAGCAATAATCATGTAAATTAATTAAAGTGGCTTACTGTTTCTGGAAACAGATGGCCCAGGTTAAAATCAATATAATATAATTTTTACAGCAGGGCAGGTCCACTATACATTTAATAGATTGATTTTTTATTTTTTTTATCAAAAAGATGCCAATACCCCACTGTCAACTGGTAGAAATGTAGACGTATAGCATCAATTGATAGATTGTTTGTGTAAGCAGCTAAGTATTAAACATATAAGCCATATATGTTTACAATTTTACCTGCCAATGAATTTGCAATTGTGTACAGCCCATCTTATAATTAAGACTGCATTCACACTCCAGCTGAGCATCTTTGGCTATTTTTTCAGGTTTTTTTTCAGTTGTAAAGGCATTTGTTAGATTTTTTTTGCTTGAACATTTCTGATTTTATTTATTTTTAGTCAATGGAAAGTTAGTTACTAGGGTGAAAAAAGTGTATGGTATGCATGCCTCTTGCATGTTTTGGGTTGGTTCCATTGAAATCTTTTGGGGGACAAAAACGCTTGATGTGTGAAGCTTTTAGCTTTTTGAGCTACAAGCTTCAAGCCCAGCTGCAAACAGACACAACTGAAAACCATGGGATTTTAGAAATTTGAGGTGTGAATGGGGCCTCAGGGTTTGTGTTCACGAGTGTAAAGGGGTTGCATTTAAAGAAAAACTTCAGTTTTTCACACAATTTACATAGTTTGTTTGGGCCAAGCTAGCCCAAACTAACTATGTCCCTCACTAACCTGCAAGGCCACTGGATGTGCAGTATAAACTGTATGTAGCTGCAGCTACATACAGCATATTGTGCTGTGTTTCGGGTGCGAGTGGAGACTTCCTGTCTCATACCCAAAACATAAGAGTGTCTACAGCAGCGGGGCTCAGCCATTCAGAGGGAGCGATGTATTTTATCAATGAATACAAAGCTTCCTCTGATTGGCTGAGTCACACCTCTCACTCTGACAATCAGTGGAAACTTTGTATTCATTGATAGAATACATCACTCCCACTGAATGGTGAGCGCCACTTCTGTAGACTCTCTTGTGTTCCGACTATGAGACAGGAAGTCTCTGCTCCCACCTGAAACACAGTGCAATATGCTGTATGTAGCCACAGTTACATACAGTTTATACCGCACATCCAGAGGCCTCACAGGTTAGTGAGGGACATAGTTCTTTGGGCCAGCTTGGCCCAAACAAACTATGCAAATTGAGGGAAAAGCTGGAGTTCTTCTTTAAGTTGCTTCTGAATTGCTTCTTATGCCGCGTACACACAAGCGGACTTTTCGAACGGACTGGACCGACAGACCATGTCCGGCGGACAATTCCACCGTGTGTGGGCTTCATCGGACCTGCAGCGGACTTTTTAGGTCAAAAAATGACGGACTTTAGATTTGGAACATGTTTCAAATCATTACGTCGGAAGTCCGCTGGACCCAGTTCCTATCGAAAAGTCCGCTTGTCTGTATGCTAGTCCGACGGACGAAAACTGACGCTAGGGCAGCTATTGGCTACTGGCTATCAACTTCCTTATTTTAGTCCGGTCGTACGTCATCACGCACAAATCCGTCGGACTTTGGTGTGATCATGTGTAGGCAAGTCCGTTTGTTCGGTAAGTCCTTCGGAAGTCCGCCGGATAGACCTTCGGACCAGTCTGGTCTAAAAGTCCGCTCCTGTGTACGCAGCATTAGTTCCTTCTGAGCTGCCACTTAGGTGCATGGAAAAGAAAGGCAATTACATTTCTATAAACCCAAACAATATTTGTGCCTTTGCTAAAAAATATTTAGATCGTTATTAGTGAATAAACTAAGTGATAAAAATATGTTTTAAAATGACTGCTGCATCCAAACCACCAATCTAGGTAGGATGTGTAATAAAATACAATAAAACAATATTCCAAAGTGCACTGTTCTTATACAAAATAATACTTCTCATAAGAAACACAGTAAAGTGCCTTAAACATAGAATAATCTCATAACTCATCTTATATAACAAATCGATATAAATCAAGTCAATATATCATGTGCAAAAATTGTGAAAAAATTACAGTGCAAATATGTTATAAAGTGCAAGAAAATGCTCAGCTCCAAAATTTCAGCATTTCTGTCCGCTCTCTTGCGGTAAAAAATTATGATAATGTGCACCACAATGAAAAGTGCTCCCGAAATGAATTACTGCAAACGGTTAAAGGAGCTCCTTACCAACTTCACTGATCCCAAAAGGAGATCACTAAATGTCTTAATGCATAGCAGACACCTACACCACAATCTGGAATACAAAAGCTCCCCGAACTAAGCCGAAATAGACTCCATGGAGGGGATTAAAGTACAGAGGGAGATCCACATAGTGTAGTATTTTACCAATTGATTTTAATAAAACAATGAAAACACACTATCCAAGGAATAAAACAGCATGTGTTACAAACAGCCAACAGGTCCAAGCGGTCAGCCAACTTGTGGAACAACATGACATGTGAGGCCCCTCCCAATGAGTTTCTCCATAACAAATGTCGTCTGGAGATCAATAAAGAAAGGGAAAAGAGTATTAACAATCTTTGAATATATTAAAAAATCCCTGAATGTTTTTCTAACATATTCAAGAATTTTTATATTACCTTTTCTCTTTCCTTATTGTCTTGATTCTAACACTGATGAAGGGGATGTGTTGGACCGCTCAAACACTCTGTATTTTTTTGCAGAATAAAACCTTTTATTGACTGGACAAACTAAGATGGCGCTCCCATCTTTTCAATATTTTGGTTGTGTAGCGTGACCGAGGTATTTAATAAGAAAATTAGCTGGATACATTTCCAAATTCTTTAGCAGGTAAGAAAGTGAACAGTTAACATGCATCTAAAATACTGTATGTGTTTAGCTGCCTATCTGGAGTTTTGCTTTAATTAATTGATTAAGAATGTTTTGCTCCTAAGCTATTATCTAGAAAGACTATACGTCTCTAAGCATCTATAATGACTTGAATATTTATTCATATACAAAGCAAGAAATTCTGAATGAATACAGACAAGGTCAGTTTGGCTCAGATTATCTTTAATGAATTAAACTGGTATGTCCTCTAAGGGCCTGCATGAGTACTGTAGCATCACTGGCTAGCCCAGAACTGCTAATATTTCTCATAGATTTGAACACCTTGCATTTTTTCAGTTTGATGCAGTGTTTCACTAGAGTGTACTATAAATTACATTAACTTACAGACCTGTTAGTGCGTTTGACATCTTAAAGCTGAATTCCAGCCTTACTTTTTGTTTCTGGCATAGGCAGCCTGCCTTTTTCCTGAACACATTCATGTCTGGAGTGAGAAGTAGATGGAACCGCCCTTAGTACCTCCCAACCTCCTCCCCCAACAACTTCAATCATGAGAAGTCCTGGGTTGGGTTAAGCTCCTGATTATGGTCGCCCCTCAATTCCACTGACTGCCTCCATCTGCAAGCCTTTATCTATTTGCTGCTTGTATAGGAGAGTCTGAAGAGCATTAACAGGTCCATTGATTGGGTCTACTCTTGGGGGAAAAAAGGGCTGTGTATATATGTGTGGGGTTTTTGCTGGTTCCTTGCACACAACCAGGGCTTCAGAAGAACACAGGAACTGCAGGGGTGTATATATCATCAGGGCTGAAAAAAGTTCAGTTTCTAAAGAGAGGAGAGGTTTATGCTGTACTAATTTACTGAGTCATGATCAGAAAAGGAAGGGGGTGTCAAGAAAAGTGTTTATTTGTGATATTAAACATCATCTTTAAGAAATCAGTTAATCAATAACGTCACTGAAATTGGAGCCTTTGATAGTGAAGGCCTTGTGTGTTCAATGGTTTAAGCATCACCCTCACTCCCAGCTTCGTGAATCTCCACACATACACTTTTAGAGTATTACAGGAATTCTGCCCAGCATACAATAGTGCAATAAGAGGATGTGGCTCTACCCAGAAACTCTGAGAAGATAATTAAATATGCTAAAAAAAAAAAAGTTTTAACTTTTCTGGAGGTATTTTTTTTTCTCTTGATATCATTAGAAGTTTGGCTTGATATTACTTGAATTTGCTTTTAAAATAAATAAAAAATAAGTCCCTATTGTCCCTATTGGGTAAATACTGCTGTCAAATAATTGATAAACTAAAAAATACCCTTAACCACCTCAATACTGGGCACTTTCACCCTCTTCCTGCCCAGGCCATTTTTCAGCTTTCAGCACTGTTGCTCTTTGAATGACAATTGTACGGTCATGCAACACCATACCCAAATTCATTTTTGTTATCTTTTTCTTCACGCAAATAGAGCTTTCTTTTGGTGGTAATTAATCACTACTGGGATTTTTATTTTTTTTACAAAAAAAGACTGAAAATTTAAAAAAAAAAAGTTTCTTATTTTTTTTTCAGTAAATAAGTCATTTTCTCCTTCACTGATGTGTGCTGATGGGCACTGGTAGGCACTGATAGGCTGCACTGTTGGGCACTGATGATTTGGCACTTATGGGCACTAATGAGGCGGCACTTATGGGCACTGATTAGGGGGCACTGATGAGGAGGCATTAATTTGCCACACTGATGGGCACTGATAGGTGGCACTGATATGCAGTACTGGTGGGCACTGATAGGTGGCACTGGTGGGCACTGATGGGCAGTGCTGGTGGGCAGTGATAGGCGGCATGGATATACAGCACTGATGGGCAGCACTGATGGGCACTGATGGGAGGCACTGAAGGGCATTAATGGGCAGCACCGATGAGCAGGCACTGATGGGAGGCACTGACTGGCATCACTTATGAGGACTGATTAGTGGCACTTATGGGCACTGATTGGTGGCACTTATGAGCACTGAATGGTGGCACTAATAGACACTGATTGGTGACACTGCTGGGGCTTTCCTGTAATCAGGGAACTGATGATAAGTCAGGGCCGATCCTAGGGTCACCGGCGCCTGGGTGCAGAAATATTTTTGGCGCCCCCACATGGGCGTGGTCATCTTACCAACTCCTCCCCTTTACAAATGTTTCTATGGCAATGACTCAAACACAGAGATGCTCCCCTAAGAAGTCTTTGTTACCCTGGGATCCTCCTGTGATCTTTTAATAAAGAAAATACAGGAAGAGGGTACACTAATGAGACCTGGAGGGGGGTCTCTCTGATGCACACAGAGAGGGCTTCTGTTAGAGAGTCTGTTAGAAAGAGCCCCCAGACATAGTACTGGAGATGGTCAGAGACTGCAGACATAGTACAGGAGATGATCAGAGACTGCAGATATAATACAGGAGTTGGTCAGAGACTGCAGACATAGTACAGGAGATGATCAGAGACTGCAGATATAATACAGGAGATGGTCAGAGACTGCATACATAATACAGGAGATGGTCAGAGACTGCAGACAAAGTACAGGAGATGATCAGAGACTGCAGGCAGGATATAAGAGATGATCAGAGACTGCAGACATGGTATAGGAGATGGTCAGAGAATGCAGACATAATACAGGAGATGATCAGAGACTGGGGACATAGTACAGGAGATGATCAGAGACTGCAGACATAGTACAGGAGATGATCAGAGACTGCAGACATAGTACAGGAGATGATCAGAGACTGCAGACATAGTACAGGAGATGATCAGAGACTGCAGACAGGATATAAGAGATGATCAGAGACTGCAGACATAGTACAGGAGATGATCAGAGACTGCAGACATAGTACAGGAGATGATCAGAGACTGCAGACATAGTACAGGAGATGATCAGAGACTGCAGACAGGATATAAGAGATGATCAGAGACTGCAGACATAGTACAGGAGATGGTCAGAGACTGCAGACATAGTACAGGAGATGATCAGAGACTGCAGACAGGATATAAGAGATGATCAGAGACTGCAGACATAATACAGGAGATGATCAGAGACTGCAGACATAGTACAGGAGATGATCAGAGACTGCAGACATAGTACAGGAGATGATCAGAGACTGCAGACATAGTACAGGAGATGGTCAGAGACTGCAGACATAATACAGGAGATGATCAGAGACTGCAGACATAATGCAGGAGATGATCAGAAACTGCAGACATAGTACAGGAGATGATCAGAGACTGCAGACATAGTACAGGAGATGATCAGAGACTGCAGACATAATACAGGAGATGATCAGAGACTGCAGACATAGTACAGGAGATGATCAGAGACTGCAGACATACTACAGGAGATGATCAGAGACTGCAGACATACTACAGGAGATGATCAGCGACTGCAGACATACTACAGGAGATGATCAGAGACTGCAGACAGGATATAAGAGATGATCAGAGACTGCAGACATAGTACAGGAGATGGTCAGAGACTGCAGACATAATACAGGAGATGATCAGAGACTGCAGACATAGTACAGGAGATGATCAGAGACTGCAGACATAGTACAGGAGATGATCAGAGACTGCAGACATAGTACATGAGATGATCAGAGACTGCAGACATAGTATAGGAGATGATCAGAGACTGCAGACATAGTACAGGAGATGATCAGAGACTGCAGACATAGTACATGAGATGATCAGAGACTGCAGACATAGTACAGGAGATGATCAGAGACTGCAGACATAATACAGGAGATGATCAGAGACTGCAGACATAGTACAGGAGATGATCAGAGACTGCAGACATAATACAGGAGATGATCAGAGACTGCAGACATAATACAGGAGATGATCAGAGACTGCAGACATATTACAGGAGATGGTCAGAGACTGCAGACATAGTACAGGAGATGATCAGAGACTGCAGATATAATACAGGAGATGATCAGAGACTGCAGACATAGTACAGGAGATGATCAGAGACTGCAGACAGGATATAAGAGATGATCAAAGACTTCAGACATAGTACAGGAGATGATCAGAGACTGCAGACATAATACAGGAGATGATCAGAGACTGCAGACATAGTACAGGAGATGATCAGAGACTGCAGACATAGTACAGGAGATGATCAGAGACTGCAGACATAATACAGGAGATGATCAGAGACTGCAGACATAGTACAGGAGATGATCAGAGACTGCAGACATACTACAGGAGATGATCAGAGACTGCAGACATACTACAGGAGATGATCAGAGACTGCAGACATACTACAGGAGATGATCAGAGACTGCAGACAGGATATAAGAGATGATCAGAGACTGCAGACATAGTACAGGAGATGGTCAGAGACTGCATACATAATACAGGAGATGATCAGAGACTGCAGACATAGTACAGGAGATGATCAGAGACTGCAGACATAGTACATGAGATGATCAGAGACTGCAGACATAGTATAGGAGATGATCAGAGACTGCAGACATAGTACAGGAGATGATCAGAGACTGCAGACATAGTACAGGAGATGATCAGAGACTGCAGACATAGTACATGAGATGATCAGAGACTGCAGACATAGTACAGGAGATGATCAGAGACTGCAGACATAATACAGGAGATGATCAGAGACTGGGGACATAGTACAGGAGATGATCAGAGACTGCAGACATAGTACAGGAGATGATCAGAGACTGCAGACATAGTACAGGAGATGATCAGAGACTGCAGACATAATACAGGAGATGATCAGAGACTGGGGACATAGTACAGGAGATGATCAGAGACTGCAGACATAGTACAGGAGATGATCAGAGACTGCAGACATAGTACAGGAGATGATCAGAGACTGCAGACATAGTACAGGAGATGATCAGAGACTGCAGACAGGATATAAGACATGATCAGAGACTGCAGACATAGTACAGGAGATGATCAGAGACTGCAGACATAGTACAGGAGATGGTCAGAGACTGCAGACATAGTACAGGAGATGATCAGAGACTGCAGACAGGATATAAGAGATGATCAGAGACTGCAGACATAATACAGGAGATGATCAGAAACTGCAGACATAGTACAGGAGATGATCAGAGACTGCAGACATAGTACAGGAGATGGTCAGAGACTGCAGACATAATACAGGAGATGATCAGAGACTGCAGACATAATGCAAGAGATGATCAGAGACTGCAGACATAGTACAGGAGATGATCAGAGACTGCAGACATAGTACAGGAGATGATCAGAGACTGCAGACATACTACAGGAGATGATCAGAGACTGCAGACATACTACAGGAGATGATCAGCGACTGCAGACATACTACAGGAGATGATCAGAGACTGCAGACAGGATATAAGAGATGATCAGAGACTGCAGACATAGTACAGGAGATGGTCAGAGACTGCAGACATAATACAGGAGATGATCAGAGACTGCAGACATAGTACAGGAGATGATCAGAGACTGCAGACATAGTACAGGAGATGATCAGAGACTGCAGACATAGTACATGAGATGATCAGAGACTGCAGACATAGTATAGGAGATGATCAGAGACTGCAGACATAGTACAGGAGATGATCAGAGACTGCAGACATAGTACATGAGATGATCAGAGACTGCAGACATAGTACAGGAGATGATCAGAGACTGCAGACATAGTACAGGAGATGATCAGAGACTGCAGACATAATACAGGAGATGATCAGAGACTGCAGACATAATACAGGAGATGATCAGAGACTGCAGACATATTACAGGAGATGGTCAGAGACTGCAGACATAGTACAGGAGATGATCAGAGACTGCAGACATAGTACAGGAGATGATCAGAGACTGCAGACATAGTACAGGAGATGATCAGAGACTGCAGACATAGTACAGGAGATGATCAGAGACTGCAGACAGGATATAAGAGATGATCAAAGACTTCAGACATAGTACAGGAGATGATCAGAGACTGCAGACATAATACAGGAGATGATCAGAGACTGCAGACATAGTACAGGAGATGATCAGAGACTGCAGACATAGTACAGGAGATGATCAGAGACTGCAGACATGATACAGGAGATGATCAGAGACTGCAGACATAGTACAGGAGATGATCAGAGACTGCAGACATACTACAGGAGATGATCAGAGACTGCAGACATACTACAGGAGATGATCAGAGACTGCAGACATACTACAGGAGATGATCAGAGACTGCAGACAGGATATAAGAGATGATCAGAGACTGCAGACATAGTATAGGAGATGGTCAGAGACTGCATACAAAATACAGGAGATGATCAGAGACTGCAGACATAGTACAGGAGATGATCAGAGACTGCAGACATAGTACATGAGATGATCAGAGACTGCAGACATAGTACATGAGATGATCAGAGACTGCAGACATAGTATAGGAGATGATCAGAGACTGCAGACATAGTACAGGAGATGATCAGAGACTGCAGACATAGTACATGAGATGATCAGAGACTGCAGACATAGTACAGGAGATGATCAGAGACTGCAGACATAATACAGGAGATGATTAGAGACTGCAGACATAGTACAGGAGATGATCAGAGACTGCAGACATAGTACAGGAGATGATCAGAGACTGCAGACATACTACAGGAGATGATCAGAGACTGCAGACATACTACAGGAGATGATCAGCGACTGCAGACATACTACAGGAGATGATCAGAGACTGCAGACATAGTACAGGAGATGATCAGAGACTGCAGACATAGTACATGAGATGATCAGAGACTGCAGACATAGTATAGGAGATGATCAGAGACTGCAGACATAGTACAGGAGATGATCAGAGACTGCAGACATAGTACATGAGATGATCAGAGACTGCAGACATAGTACAGGAGATGATCAGAGACTGCAGACATAATACAGGAGATGATCAGAGACTGCAGACATAGTACAGGAGATGATCAGAGACTGCAGACATAATACAGGAGATGATCAGAGACTGCAGACATAGTACAGGAGATGATCAGAGACTGCAGACATAGTACAGGAGATGATCAGAGACTGCAGACATAGTACAGGAGATGATCAGAGACTGCAGACATATTACAGGAGATGGTCAGAGACTGCAGACATATTACAGGAGATGGTCAGAGACTGCAGACATAGTACAGTAGATGATCAGAGACTGCAGACATAGTACAGGAGATGATCAGAGACTGCAGACATAGTACAGGAGATGGTCAGAGACTGCAGACAGGATATAAGAGATGATCAGAGACTGCAGACATAGTACAGGAGATGATCAGAGACTGCAGACATAGTACAGGAGATGATCAGAGACTGTAGACATAGTACAGGAGATGATCAGAGACTGTAGACATAGTACAGGAGATGGTCAGAGACTGCAGACATAGTACAGGAGATGGTCAGAGACTGCAGACATAGTACAGGAGATGATCAGAGACTGCAGACATAGTACAGGAGATGATCAGAGACTGCAGACATAGTACAGGAGATGGTCAGAGACTGCAGACAGGATATAAGAGATGATCAGAGACTGCAGACATACTACAGGAGATGATCAGAGACTGCAGACATAGTACAGGAGATGATCAGAGACTGTAGACATAGTACAGGAGATGGTCAGAGACTGCAGACATAGTACAGGAGATGATCAGAGACTGCAGACATATTACAGGAGATGATCAGAGACTGCAGACATACTACAGGAGATGATCAGAGACTGCAGACAGGATATAAGAGATGATCAGAGACTGCAGACACAGTACAGGAGATGATCAGAGACTGCAGACATAGTACAGGAGATGATCAGAGACTGCAGACATAATACAGGAGATGATCAGAGACTGCAGACATATTACAGGAGATGGTCAGAGACTGCAGACATAGTACAGGAGATGATCAGAGACTGCAGACATAGTACAGGAGATGATCAGAGACTGCAGACATAGTACAGGAGATGATCAGAGACTGCAGACAGGATATAAGAGATGATCAGAGACTGCAGACATAATACAGGAGATGATCAGAGACTGCAGACATAGTACAGGAGATGATCAGAGACTGCAGACATAGTACAGGAGATGGTCAGAGACTGCAGACATAATACAGGAGATGATCAGAGACTGCAGACATAATACAGGAGATGATCAGAGACTGCAGACATAGTACAGGAGATGATCAGAGACTGCAGACATAATACAGGAGATGATCAGAGACTGCAGACATAGTACAGGAGATGATCAGAGACTGCAGACATTCTACAGGAGATGATCAGAGACTGCAGACATACTACAGGAGATGATCAGCGACTACAGACATACTACAGGAGATGATCAGAGACTGCAGACAGGATATAAGAGATGATCAGAGACTGCAGACATAGTACAGTAGATGATCAGAGACTGCAGACATAGTACAGGAGATGGTCAGAGACTGCAGACATAATAGAGGAGATGATCAGAGACTGCAGACATAATACAGGAGATGATCAGAGACTGCAGACATAGTACAGGAGATGATCAGAGACTGCAGACATAATACAGGAGATGATCAGAGACTGCAGACATAGTACAGGAGATGATCAGAGACTGCAGATATATTACAGGAGATGGTCAGAGACTGCAGACATAGTACAGTAGATGATCAGAGACTGCAGACATAGTACAGGAGATGATCAGAGACTGCAGACATAGTACAGGAGATGATCAGAGACTGCAGACATAGTACAGGAGATGATCAGAGACTGCAGACATAGTACAGGAGATGGTCAGAGACTGCAGACATAGTACAAGAGATGATCAGAGACTGCAGACATAGTACAGAAGATGGTCAGAGACTGCAGACAGGATATAAGAGATGATCAGAGACTGCAGACATAGTGCAGGAGATGATCAGAGACTGTAGACATAGTACAGGAGATGGTCAGAGACTGCAGACATAGTACAGGAGATGATCAGAGACTGCAGACATACTACAGGAGATGATCAGAGACTGTAGACATACTACAGGAGATGATCAGAGACTGTAGACATAGTACAGGAGATGATCAGAGACTGCAGACATAGTACAGGAGATGGTCAGAGACTGCAGACAGGATATAAGAGATGATCAGAGACTGCAGACATAGTACATGAGATGATCAGAGACTGCAGACATAGTACAGGAGATGATCAGAGACTGCGGACATAATACAGGAGATGATTAGAGACTGCAGACATAGTACAGGAGATGATCAGAGACTGCAGACATAATACAGGAGATGATCAGGGACTGCAGACATAATACAGGAGATGATCAGAGACTGCAGACATATTACAGGAGATGGTCAGAGACTGCAGACATAGTACAGTAGATGATCAGAGACTGCAGACATAGTACAGGAGATGATCAGAGACTGCAGACATGGTACAGGAGATGATCAGAGACTGCAGACATAGTACAGGAGATGGTCAGAGACTGCAGACATAGTACAGGAGATGATCAGAGCCTGCAGACATAGTACAGGAGATGATCAGAGACTGCAGACATAGTACAGAAGATGGTCAGAGACTGCAGACAGGATATAAGAGATGATCAGAGACTGCAGACATAGTACAGGAGATGATCAGAGACTGCAGACATATTACAGGAGATGGTCAGAGACTGCAGACATAGTACAGTAGATGATCAGAGACTGCAGACATAGTACAGGAGATGATCAGAGACTGCAGACATAGTACAGGAGATGATCAGAGACTGCAGACATAGTACAGGAGATGGTCAGAGACTGCAGACATAGTACAGGAGATGATCAGAGCCTGCAGACATAGTACAGGAGATGATCAGAGACTGCAGACATAGTACAGAAGATGGTCAGAGACTGCAGACAGGATATAAGAGATGATCAGAGACTGCAGACATAGTACAGGAGATGATCAGGGACTGTAGACATAGTACAGGAGATGGTCAGAGACTGCAGACATAGTACAGGAGATGATCAGAGACTGCAGACATACTACAGGAGATGATCAGAGACTGTAGACATAGTACAGGAGATGATCAGAGACTGTAGACATAGTACAGGAGATGATCAGAGACTGCAGACATAGTACAGGAGATGGTCAGAGACTGCAGACAGGATATAAGAGATGATCAGAGACTGCAGACATAGTACAGGAGATGATCAGAGACTGCAGACATAGTACAGGAGATGGTCAGAGACTGCAGACATAGTACAGGAGATGATCAGAGACTGCAGACATACTACAGGAGATGATCAGAGACTGCAGACAGGATATAAGAGATGATCAGAGACTGCAGACACAGTACAGGAGATGATCAGAGACTGCAGACAATGTACAGGAGATGATCAGAGACTGCAAACATAATACAGGAGATGATCAGAGACTGCAAACATAATACAGGAGATGATCAGAGACTGCAGACATATTACAGGAGATGGTCAGAGACTGCAGACATAGTACAGGAAATGATCAGAGACTGCAGACATAGTACAGGAGATGATCAGAGACTGCAGACATAATACAGGAGATGGTCAGAGACTGCAGACATAGTACAGGAGATGGTCAGAGACTGCATTTCCTATGGACGTTAGTAAATAATGGCCAATCGACCCTCTACCTGACCCAGCGATACAGCAACGGTTCCTCTGATCAGGAGTCAGCTCACTCTGAATTGCCCGTGGTGACTCCGCTGGATAGCACCCAGATCTGTATTCTGACAATGACTCCATTCCTTTCTCCACCAGGGATGGTGCTAGGCTGTGTGGCTTTCCCTCTGGTGGCGCAGGGCAGCGGGGTTCTCTCTCTGATGGGGTTCCCTCAGCAATGTCCTCTCCCTCTGGAGTCCTGGGTGTACTTCCCTGAAAGCTTTCCCGGACTCCTGGCTCTCTCTCTCCCATTCAGCTGAGCATGCTGTGTGAGCTCCAGTTTCCGTGTTACAGTGGGGCTGCCAGTCCTCGGGACTACATGTCCCACAATCCTCTTCTCTGCTCCTTTTTCTATTCTGTTTCTTCCCTGGGCATATGAAGGCGGGGGAAGATACATAGTGGGCAGCTGTGCTGGCAAGCGCTGCTCACTAGTACAGCAGCGTGCACGAGAGGGAGAGGGAGGGGGGAGAGGGGGGAGAGGGGGGAAAGAAGAGCCCGCAGCTGCATTGGCATCACTAGGGTTGGGGTCACTCCCCCTTCCACCAACTATAGTCGCCCCTCAGTACAGACCCCCCTCCACTAAGTATAGACCCCCTCCATCAGTGAAGAACCCGCACTAAGTATAAACCCCTCCCTCAGTACAGACCTTCCTCAGTACAGACCCCCCCCAGGAAAACCCCCCTCCATTAGTACAGACCCCCCAGGACAGACCCCCCTGCATTAGTACAGACCCCCCAGGACAGACCCCCCTCCATTAGTACAGACCCCCCGGGACAGACCCCACCTCCATTAGTACAGACCCCCCTCCATTAGTACAGACCCCCCAGGACAGACCCCTCCTTCATTAGTACAGACCCCCCTCTATTAGTACAGACCCCCCATTAGTACAGACCCCCCAGGACAGACCCCCCCTCAATTAGTACAGACCCCCCAGGACAGACCCCCCTCCATTAGTACAGACCCCCCATTAGTACAGACCCCCCAAGACAGACCCCCCTCAATTAGTATAGACCCCCCAGGACAGACCCCCCTCCATTACTACAGACCCCCCAGGACAGACCCCCCTCCATTAGTACAGACCCCCCAGGACAGACCCCCCTCCATTAGTACAGACCCCCTCCATTAGTACAGACCCCCCATTAGTACAGACCCCCCATTAGTACAGACCCCCCTCAATTAGTATAGACCCCCCAGGACAGACCCCCCTCCATTACTACAGACCCCCCAGGACAGACCCCCCTCCATTAGTATAGACCCCCCCAGGACAGACCCCCCTCCATTAGTACAGACCCCCAGGACAGACCCCCTCCATTAGTATAGACCCCCCCAGGACAGACACCCCTCCATTACTACAGACCCCCCAGGACAGACCCCCTCTCCATTACTACAGACCCCCCCAGGACAGACCCCCCCTCCATTACTACAGACCCCCCAGGACAGACCCCCCCTCCATTACTACAGACCCCCCAGGACAGACCCCCCCTCCATTACTACAGACCCCCCAGGACAGACCCCCCTCCATTATTACAGACCCCCCAGGACAGACCCCCCCCTCCATTACTACAGACCCCCCCAGGACAGACCCTCCCTCCATTACTACAGACCCCCCAGGACAGACCCTCCCTCCATTAGTACAGACCCCCCTCTATTAGTAATGACCCCCCAGGGCAGACCCCCCTTCTCCATTAGTACAGACCCCCCCCCTCCATTAGGGTACAGTACATAAAAACACCCAGGCGGCAGCTGGA
This sequence comes from Aquarana catesbeiana, assembly GCF_042186555.1. Taxonomy (NCBI): domain Eukaryota; kingdom Metazoa; phylum Chordata; class Amphibia; order Anura; family Ranidae; genus Aquarana; species Aquarana catesbeiana. Next base: position 485,273,350 of record NC_133325.1, on the reverse strand, counting down.
GAGGAGAGGAGAGTGTGCAGCCGCGCCGCCCGGGTGGAGAACAGAAGTGTACACAGCAGGCAGCAGGAGTGAGAGACACAGAGAGGAGGAGAATGTGTCAGCACGGACTGCTCCTCCCCCCCTCCCCCCCGCGCGCGACATCACTCACGGCTGGTCTCTCTCCACACAGAGACCAGCCGCTCTGCCTCCCTTCTCATCTCCGGCTTGAGCAGTTAATACAGCGGCGCCTTTCTTCTTAGAACACCGGCAGAGAGGCGCCGCTGGACACAAACAAGAGGAGGAGGAGGAGGGAGGGGAGCACTCTGGCGCTTCAGCGCCCCCACCTCTCTGGCGCTCGGGTGCACTGCACCCCGTGCACCCCATCTAGGACCGGTGTCTTGTCGAATACAGTCCCCTATCCAGAAGTGTCCGCCCTGTACTGCGCAGGCGCAGTACGGAGGACAAACGAGACGCCGAAAGTCTCCGAAGTTCAACAGCTGATCGTCAGCTGTACACGGCGCCTGCGCATTTATTCTTACCCTATGTCCAGGATCATTCCCTACTATCCAAGTGGACATAGAGTCAGAATAAATAGTTGCCGAGCGCAGCGAGGCCGTGCCCGAAGCGTGGCGAGCGAAGCGAGCCCGCGAGGGGCCCTCTTACACTGCCATCGCTAACAGGTGCCCGAGCGCCGTGTACAGCTGATGGTCAGCTGATCAACTTCGGACATTTTCGGCATCTCCTGCTGCTCCGTACTGCGCAGGCGCTGCGCCTGCGCAGTACGGGGCGGACACTATCTGATAGGAGGACACTATATGTCAGAACACCGGCCCTGTGATAAGTGCCATGATTACCTGCCCAGGTCTCTTCTGCCAGTGTGAGGCGAGGAGAGCCGATTTATGGCACTTCTGTATTTACATGTGACCGGCTGTGATTGGACACAGCTGATCACATGGTTAAAGAGCCGTGGCTCTTTACAGATATCGCAATAGTGGCCATTCTGGGGCGCCGTCATATGATGTCCTCCCAGAATGAGAGCCGCACCATCCCTCCGTCATTTGACGGTGGGCGGGCGGCAATCGGTTGAAGTAGTTTTAAAGGGTAAAGTTTTTTTTACAAATAGCAAGAGATATGACCTATTATCACCACCGTGACATGCCTCCATCCCTAAATTACTTTATATGAAAAAGGAAACAGTGGTCATGGGACTTGAAATAAGGCATTTTACTACCAGAGTCAAAATAACATGAAGTAAATTGTATAGAAAGTTTATTACAATCCAAGAATAAATCGACATAATCGCAGAAAAAACACAGTACATGAATGAATCACAAAAAAAAAAAAAAAAAATTTTACCTTCATGCATTCTTTGCATGAAGGTAAAAAATATTCTGTGTGCAGCTCCCCCCCATCCCAACTCCAGCTCCCACGCTACACTTACCTGAACCCAATCTCGATCCAGCGATGTGCATAAGAGCAGTGGCTCTCCCACCCCTCTCCCTTCCTATTAGCTTAGACACAGCAGCGGGAGACATTGGCTCCACCTGCTGTCAATCAAAGCTAGTGAAGAGGGAGCAGTGGGCGGGGCTTTGTCACACACACTGTGTGTCTTAATGGACTCGATATCCAGCATGCACAAGTGCCCCCAAAGCAAGTGGTTTGCTATGGGGCACTAAGTGGAGAGGGAGGAGCGAGGAACACCTGTGGGGGACCTGAGAAGAGGAGAGGGGCTGCTCTGTGTAAAACCATTGCACAGAGCAGGTAAGTATGACATGTTTGTTATTAATCACTTGCCTACCAGCTGCCGTCATTATACTGTGGCAGATCGGCACGGTCCAGCGAACCGACATAGCTATACGTCAGTCCCTTTAAGTGGGATAGCAGGTGCGAGCACCCGCTGTACAGTGGGGGTGCCGATGCTTGTGACTTGCGGTCGTGATGACCGCCGGCCACGAGTGATCGCGGGCACGAGAGGAAGAACAGGGACGTGTGTGTGTGTAAAAGCACACATCCCAGTTCTGTGAGGAGAGGAGAGAGAGATTGTGAGTTCCTACAAGCTGGGAACCACGATCTCTCATCTCCTATAGTCAGTCCCCTCCCCCTTCAGTTAGAACACACACATCGGGAACACAGTTAACTCCTTGATCGCCCCCTAGCGTTAACCCCTTCCCTGCCAGTGACATTTATACAGTAATCAGTGCATTTTTATAGCACTGATCGCTGTATAATTGTTAATCGTCCCAAAAATGTGTAAAAAGTGTCTGATGTGTCCGCCATAATGCCGCAGTCTCGATAAAAATTGCAGATCGCCGCCATTACTAGTAAAAAAAAAATAATAATAAAAATGCCATAAATCTATCCCCTATTTTGTAGACGCTATAACTTTTGCTCAAACCAGTCAATATATGCTTTTTGCAATTTTTATCATGAAAAATATCTAGAAAAATACATATCGGCCTAAACTGAGGAAAAAATTTGCTTTTTAAAAAAAGATCGGGGCTATTTATTACAGCAAAAAGTACAAAATATTGTGTTTTTTTCAAAATTGATGCTCTTTTTTTGTTTATAGCGCAAAAAATAAAAACCGCAGAGACGATCAAATACCACCAAGAGAAAGCTCTATTTGTGGGAAAAAAAGGACGTCAATTTTGTTTGGGTACAATGCCGCATGACTGCGCAATTGTCAGTTAAAATGACGCAGTGCCGTATCACAAAAAATGGCCTTGTCCATGAGCAGCCAATTCTTCCGGGGCTGAAGTGGTTAAAAAACAATCAAACAAAAAAACTTTACCTTGAGTATCACTTTAATTCACTCTAGCAAATATATATATATATATATATATATATATATATATATATATATATATATACACACACATATATACATGCATATATTTTAGGACCTATATTTCTTGGAGTTTTCCTAAACTGTATACTTTTTCAAGGTCAGCTTTACAGCCAGGTAATTAGTTTACAGCATTGTACTACTGTATGTTATTTTAGTGGCTACTCTTTGAACCGCTCTCCACTTTTTCTTTTTTCAGATTTTTAATGTCTCTGCTCTATAAGATTCTTCTGGGTGAAGCTGCCGGACGATAGGAATTTCTGTCACCTGATATTTTAATTTCACCTAAAATCTGGACTTCAACTGAGTATTGTTATAAATCCACCACTGATAACTCCTAGCTCCCTTGCATCTCCATGGTTTCCTATTACGGATGAGCCGAACCCCACCCCCCCCCCCCCCCCGATTAGGTTCGCACCAGAACATGTGAAACAATAAAAATGAAATATTCCTTTAAATATCGTGCCTGGGGGGATGTCCTTAGTATGTCCCCGTGTTTAAAACAATACTACAGCAAAATGACATTTCTAAAGGAAAAAAGTCATTTAAAATTGCTAGCGGCTGTAATGAATTGTTGAATGCCGGCCAATATAGATACAAATAATTGAAAAAAAACGGTATGGGTTCCCCACCCCCAGTCCATTACCAGGCCCTATATGTAGACTTGCTATACATATTAACATACCTACCTCCTTTCATGTCATAGTTCTCCCAGTCTTCTGTGAGTGCCTAATTCGTGACTGTATTTGCAGCCCCTCTGTCCCTCATCTTTCTACATAACTTTTTATGTAGCTGCCAGGGGAAGTGGGAAGGAAAGTACTAAAGAGAATCAATTAAGTGACAGCTCAGTCTCAGGGGTTTTGGATGTTTATACCGGGATGGCTTTTACAGGTAAATAACTTAATAAAATGCATTAAATGTACATATAATCTTATGGGAAGATTATTGTTGAAATGAATGGTCTAGAGTGACAGCTAGCCATGTCACCAGAAGGGCGAATGTATGTATGTATTGTGACAGTGCAAGCCTCTGTCACTGTGGAGTTGGCCAGGAAAAGGACACAGAGTTTGCACCTTTTCAGAGTGCAGGGTTATGGAGTGTTACTTTTGAGCAGACAAATTTTTCTGGATTTTGATATTTCTGTATGGGGATCCATAGTTTGAAAGTGTTTTGGAGGGAAGAAATCTCTAACCCAGTGTCTGAGTTTTGTGGACAACCAGCAGAGTGTGTGCCCAGGTGCACACAGCCCTTATAATGATGGTCTGGCAAGAGTTGCAGGTGGAGTTGGAGCAGTTGCTGTTGTTTGGAGACAGAGTTATGTCAGAAGAGCTAGGAGTTCCTGTTGGAGACTGCAACCCTTGTGAGGGGGATTCCTTGCCCAAGGACTGGTAAAGTCTGGCCACCTACAAGAGTCTGGGAGACCAAGAGAGGGTCTGGGAGAATGAGGAAGCTGAGGAGGCCAATAAGTCTAGGGGACTGAAAGGAATCTGGAAGTCTCTGGAGGGAGCAAGCTTGATGTACTGGGAAAACCCAGTCAAGAGGCCACATGAGGTCTGAATAGCAAACTACTGTCACCTAGGCTGGAAGAACCTAAATAACCAGTGGTCTGGGAGACCAAAACAGAGCAAAGGTATTACTAACCAGAAAACCAGGTGGCTTGGCATTTTCCAGTGTTGGTATTTTACTGGAGAAGATCCCCTGTGTGGGAAACTTTATGTTGGACTTTTGTTTTGTCTTCTGCTGTTTAATAAATGAGGGTGACCAGCCTTAAACACAGTTCCAGCTGACATGGACACTAAGCTAAAGACATTAAAACAATGTGTCTGCGCTGGAAAAAAATCACATCAATCAAAAGTGCAGCAATAATAAACATAAACAACATAGGTATTAACAAATAGTACACTTGAGTGAAAATACCCCTAAGTGCTAAAGTATAAAGTGCACAGTGCTATATAAAACGCACAATGTGAGTGGTCAATCAAAAAACATATAGATATTGGATCAAATGAAATATAAAGGGATATAACTACTAGTGAATGAAATAAAGTCCAAAACAGTATATATCCAGAAATATAAGAGTGCCCAGAAATAACATAGTCCGAAGATTTAGTGAAATCCGCATATCCTTCCTTCCAAAAGTGTGTCACCAAGAAACATGCTGTAGTGTCTTCCAGCCACCCCCACAGGTATATATGCTCACCTTCCTGTGTGTGACACAGTGATTAAACTATGTCAAACAAAGCTTTGGAGCCACTCCTGTGCTCTTTTGGAACCAGCTGTGCAGACTTCCAATGCTCTCAAATGAAGATAATATATGCAAAAGAAAAAAACTCCATAGCGCAATATTGCAAGGTGTAATAAAAGGATTTTAATAAAAAGTTCTCTCCCCTTGCTGGGGTACTCACATACTGTGGGTGCGTGAGTGCACCATCCTTAACAAACAGAGAACGGACAATCTCGCGGTGTGGAGTGCGATGCGGTGTGTGTATCGAAACTCTCCTTCTCCCTCTCTGCTGACAGCTCCGTCCAGGCCCCTCCCCTACGCGTGTTCGGCACCGGGACCACGTGCCTTCATCAGGGGGAATCTCTCAGATTCCCCCTGATGAAGGCACGTGGTCCCGGTGCCGAACACGTGTAGGGGAGGGGCCTGGACGGAGCTGTCAGCAGAGAGGGAGAAGGAGAGTTTCGATACACACACCGCATCGCACTCCACACCGCGAGATTGTCCGTTCTCTGTTTGTTAAGGATGGTGCACTCACGCACCCACAGTATGTGAGTACCCCAGCAAGGGGAGAGAACTTTTTATTAAAATCCTTTTATTACACCTTGCAATATTGCGCTATGGAGTTTTTTTCTTTTGCATATATTATCTTCATTTGAGAGCATTGGAAGTCTGCACAGCTGGTTCCAAAAGAGCACAGGAGTGGCTCCAAAGCTTTGTTTGACATAGTTTAATCACTGTGTCACACACAGGAAGGTGAGCATATATACTTGTGGGGGTGGCTGGAAGACACTACAGCATGTTTCTTGGTGACACACTTTTGGAAGGAAGGATATGCGGATTTCACTAAATCTTCGGACTATGTTATTTCTGGGCACTCTTATATTTCTGGATATATACTGTTTTGGACTTTATTTCATTCACTAGTAGTTATATCCCTTTATATTTCATTTGATCCAATATCTATATGTTTTTTGATTGACCACTCACATTGTGCGTTTTATATAGCACTGTGCACTTTATACTTTAGCACTTAGGGGTATTTTCACTCAAGTGTACTATTTGTTAATACCTATGTTGTTTATGTTTATTATTGCTGCACTTTTGATTGATGTGATTTTTTTCCAGCGCAGACACATTGTTTTATTTTACCACTTTGCACGATTATGAAACGTGACTGAGTGTTTGCAGCTGGTCTCCACCTAAGATTAATTACTCACCATTTTGTTAGGCATTTATCCGTAAGTGGCTCGCAGGGTTTGCTCACTACTTTTGTTAAGCTAAAGACATTGACATGGACACTAAACAAGGTATCAACCATGGAGCTAACGACTCCCCAGGTCACAGTATGCATTTTTGTGTATAGCGTGTGTGTACCTACAGTATGTACAGTATCCCAAAAAAGTGAGTACACCCCTCACATTTTTGTAAATATTTTATTATATCTTTTCATGTGGCAACACTGAAGAAATTACACTTTGCTAAAATGTAAAGTAGTGTGTGTAAATCTTGTATAACAGTGTAAATTTGCTGTCCCCTCAAAATAACTCAACACACAGCCAATAATGTCTAAATCGATAGCAACAAAAGTGAGTACACCCCTAAGTGAAAATGTCCAAATTGGGCCCAATTAGCCATTTTCCCTCCTCAGTGTCCAGTGACTGTTGAGGTGTGTTCAATTTGGTGTTCTCGCTCTCACTCTCTCATACTGGTCACTGGAAGTTCAACATGGCACCTCTAAGCAAAGAACTCTCTGAGGATCTGAAAAAAAGAATTGTTGCTCTACATAAAGATGGCCTAGGCTATAAGAAGATTGCCAAGACTCTGAAACTAAGCTGCAGCATGGTGGCCAAGACCATACAGGACAGGTTCCACTCAGAACAGGCCTCGCCATGGTCGACCAAAGCAGTTGAGTGCACGTGCTCAGTGTCATATCCAGAGGTTGTCTTTGGGATATAGACGTATGAGTGCTGCCATCATTGCTGCAGAGGTTGCAGGGGTGGGGGGTCAGCTTATCAGTGCTCAGACCATACGCCGCACACTGCATCAAATTGGTCTGCATGGCTGTCATCCCAGAAGGAAGCCTCTTCTAAAGATGATGCACAAGAAAGCCCACAAACAGTTTGCTGAAGACAAGCAGACTAAGGACATGGATTACTGGAACCATGTCCTGTGGTCTGATGAGACCAAGATAACATTTTTTGGTTCAGATGGTGTCAAGCATGTGGCGGCAACTAGATGAGGGGTACAAAGACAAGTGTAGCTTGCCTACAGTTAAGCATGGTGGTGGGAGTGTCATGGTCTGGGACTGCATGAGTGCTGCCGGCACTGGGGAGCTATAGTTCATTGAGGGAACCATGAATGCCAACATGTACTGTGACATTCTGAAGCAGAGCATGATCCCCTCCCTTTGGAGACTGGGCCGCAGGGCAGTATTCCAATATGATAACGACCCCTAAAGAAGCGGAGGGTAAAGGTGATGGACTGGCCAAGCATGTCTCCGGAACTAAACCCTATTGAGCATCTGTAGGGCATCCTCAAACATAAAGTGGAGGAGCACAAGGTCTCTAACATCCGCCAGCTCTGTGATGTCGTCATGGAGGAGTAGAAGAGGACTCCAGTGGCAACCTGTGAAGCTATGGTGAACTCCATGCCCAAGAGGGTTAAGGCAGTGCTGGAAAATAATGGTGGCCACACAAAATATTGACACTTTGGGCTCAATTGGACATTTTCATTCAGGGATGTACTCACTTTTGTTGCCAACGGTTTAGACATTAATGGTTGTGTGTTGGGTTATTTTGAGTGGACAGCAAATTTACACTGTTATACAAGCTGTACACTCAATACTTTACATTGTAGCAAAGTGTCATTTCTTCAGTGTTGTCACATGAAAAGATATAATAAAATATTTACAAAAATGTGAGGGGTGTACTCACTTTTGTGAGATACTATATACGTGTGTATGGAGTGTGCGTGTGTGTGTATGCAGTTCAGTATGTGTACAGTATACAGTGTGTGCACACAATATGTATAGAGGGTACTGCTTTACTATAAATAATGGGGTTGTGTTGAAAATAAATATAGTGGGTGCTGTACACTATGTACATTATATGCATCTGATTTCTGCACATATAGCTGACCCCTGCACTATGTATGCTACATGCACATGACCCCTGCACTATGTATATTACATACACCCAAAACTTACACTCTTTATGTTACATACACTTTCTGTGTTACATAATTCCTGACCTCTGCTCCCTGTATTCTGTACTGTACATTGCTTTTATGCTGGGCCACTGCACTTTGTTCCCTGGACTGTATGTTATTTTTATTCTGGTTGCATTCTGTGCACTGGACTGGTCATTGTATTCCTGACCACTGCACTCTGTGCACTGGGCTTTACATTTTACTCATGATCAAAGTGTTCATTGTATAAACAGTCCCTGGTTGCTAAATTGTCCCATCTATTTTAATGAAGTTCTTCTTGACACATTGTTGGCTCTTTTGCAAATTTTCTGCATGGAAAAAAAACATATGTAAAAAAAAAGAGGCAAATTTTTTAAAAAGATCTTTTGATCTGAGGTTTGTATGCATTTGTAAGCTGCACATAAACATGCTTGCTGCACAGTAATTAAAGTGTAAAGTAGACATTTTTTATTATATGTAGTAGGGAAAGATTAAAACCCCTGTCAAGGTAATTTGTTGGTGCCTGTGTCCCACAGAAAATTCCTGTCAGAGAATTGTTATAAGAAAAGTTGTTTCCATTTTGAGGATTTTCCCTCACCTTTTGCTCTGGTGACAACTGACAACTCTAACATTTTCTTCTATGTGAGAAAGGTCACCAGGACAAATAGAGGGGTGAATCTCCCCACTCCCCAGCAATAAAAATGTAACACTACTGTATAAAAAGAAAAAAAACGTTTAAAGGAGAAATCCAACTTGAGCTTGTTTGGCTGGGCTTCTCCTATGGGTCACAGGAGTGCAATTCGTTTTATACTCCTGTGACCCTTATTCAGCAGAGAGCAGTCTGAAGTCCGCTCTCTGCTGACGTCACCAATATCAGTCCAGACACCGAGTCATCGCGACCCTGGGAGTCAGGATCCGCCAGGTGCCTGGACTGATACCCATCTCAGCCTCTCAGCGAGCTGCTGGGACACTAAGATGGCTGCTCTCCGCCCCCTCCACAGCTCAGCGCTCCAATGAGGGTGGAGGAGCAGAGCAGGAGAGCTGCTGATTGACAGTCACCAGCTCTCTGCTAGGGGAGCAGTGTCCGATCGCTCGGTTCTCAGTGCAGAGACGCAGGAGGACAGATGCAGCATCGGACAGATGCTGCATCGACCTAGGTAAATATGATTATGGGGGGCAAAAAAAATCCCCATACTTCTCTTTTAAATATCTCCTATTAGGTGATTATCATTGTAAGCTGCAAAATGACCATGCCCCCTTTAGTACTGGTTGAACGTTTTCATTTAACTGCTTAAGGACCGCCCCACCTACATATCCAGCGGAAGGGCGGCCCTTATGCGCAAAATCGCGCACCTATACGTGATTCCTTTGTTTGGCTCTGGGACACTCGTGCAAGCCACTGGAGCCCCGCTCTAGCTGTGATTGGACACACTAGAAGCCAATCAGCGGGTCCGGTGGACCCGATGTCCACCGGAAACCCGGCGATCATTCGGATAGAGGCAGAATGGCGGTCTGCCTATGTAAACGAAGCAGATCGCCTTGCTGCTAGTAAGAAAGACAGAGATCTTGTGTTTCTTCTAAGCAGGAATGCCTATCTCTGTCTATCTTCAGTTAAGCCATCCCCCACACAGTAATAAAGCACTCCCAGGGAGCACAGTTAACCCTTTGATCACCCCATGTTAACCCCTTCCCTGCCATTGTCATTTATACATTGATCAGTGCATTTTCTTTAACACTGATCACTGTGATGGTGTCACCGGTCCCCAAAAAGTGTCACTTAGTGTCAGATTTGTCCGTCACAGTCCCACTAATTTGTCCGCCACCATTAATAGTAAAAACAATAAAAAAGAATAAGTCCATAAATCTATCTCATAGTTTGTAGACGCTATAATTTTTGCGCAAATAAATCAATATACGCTTACTGGGGTTTTGTTTTACCAAAAATATGTAGCAAAATAAATTTTGGCCTAAATTGATGAAGAAATTAGATTTAAAAAAAATTTTTTTATTGGGTGCATTTTATAACAGAAAGTAAAAAATATAGATTTTTTTGTTTATTATTATTGTTTATTAAAAAACACAGAGGTGATCAAATACCACCAAAAAAAAAGCGCTATTTGTGGGAAAAAAAAGACAACTTTTATTTGGGTACAGTGTTGCACGACTGCGCAATTGTCAGGTAAAGTAACGGAGTGCAGTATTGCAAAAAATGAAAAATGTCCTCGTCAGGAAGGGGGGAGCTGAAGTTGTTAATTTAAAATGGTAAATAGTACATTTAGCCACTGGAAGGAACTATGCAAGGATGGGCTCAGGCCTGTTCGCAACTCCATGTGCCCATGCCCGCCAGGAAGCTGACACTGTGCAGTCCTAATCACAGGTAGTGAGACATTTCCTGGTCTGTGCAGCCGCGGATCGGCAAATGTCTCACTGCCTGTGATTAGCGCTGCGCAGTGTCAGCTTCCTGGCAGGCGTGGGCACGTGGATTTGCGAACACGCCTGAGCCTATCCTTAGCACTAAGTATCACAGAAATCTCTTATGATACTTAGCGCCATCTATCTAGTGGCAAATGCAGTATTTTCTTTTTGAGGTTGCATACTTCACTACTTGACTTTACTTGCTGCATAGAGACAAAGTTTCTATTTGTATGCAATTGTTTTAACTTTGCAATATTTAACTTTGCAAGTATTCTTTTAATAGCAATGTTGTATTTCACAATATAATTATTTTTATACAATACAACTATTAGTTATTACAGGGTACCTACATGACACTAAGTACTACATGCTGGTCTTTCTAATAAGACATTTGCATCTTTTTTAGCTCAGATGGAGCTAAAAAAAGTGTGTTTGAACTCACCCGCATATATTCAGGTCTATTTTTAGCATAACAGCTGTAAGAAAGAAATTTCATAAAGCTTGCATCTTGCACAAGGCTGAATGCAAGTGGTAACTTTGAAATATTAAAATGCCATAATTCTTGTTTACCTGTTTGGAACAAAATATATTGTTGCCTTCTTAGTACTGAACATAGTAAATCAAAAAAACATATTAAAAACATCTAACTTTCCCTTTAACTTGCAGGTTGCAAACATCAGAGATTTTACTATAGTGTCTTTTTTTTTTTTTTTTTTATAATTACACCCTCAAGACCAGAAAAACGTCTCACTTTTAGGTACTGCATGTCCCCTCATACTGAAATTTACAGTCCTCCAGTATTTCTTCCTAGAGAATTTTGTAGGTTGTACTGTACTTGTAACAAGAGGCACTGCTCCCCATTGATAAAGGGAAGCTATCTTAGTAGCTATGCTCTTTGAATTCTACCTCAAAGCACATAAAGTTTCTCTTGATCCTAGTACATACTAGACTCTGTAGACTTCGCTTTCCAACATATTAAGTACATCTCTCCTAATGAGCTCATTTGAAAAGATACTGGGGAATTCAATGTAACAGTGTATACAGTGCGTGCATTTTTTTCATGAATCTGAATTATCAAATGTAGCATTTGTTAATTTAATAGAACACTAAAATGGCCTTCACTTTCCAACATGCATGGTGTTATTATCTATTTCCAGTGGCAAACTATTCATTGGCATCATGGAGCCAGTAGTCTAATATCCGTGGTTTCATGACTGTGTGACAGCTGTTCAGCACAATAGGTAACATACCTACAACCCATAGTCTTGGCAGGTCTTAAATGCAGGAACAGTGATCTGGCTTACTAATTTTTCAATTTTATTTTGATATAGTGACACAAATGTTTTCTTCAGAACTAGCGGCTTTTGACATAAACTATAAACATATTTTCTTTACAATACAGGAAAAGGAAAAAGTTATCTTAAAGTGAGCTAGTTTGAGATACTGTTTATTAATAATGTATTTACCAGTTTTTTTGATAGGTTAGACGTAAAATGCATGCCTGAAGACGCCAGGTATGCATCCTGTGATCATGTAGTGTATCCAAAAACAGCCAAAAGTTTTGACAGAAGATTAGTGTCTGTATTCAAGAGGGTGATAGGCCTATAATTGTGACAGGGCGTAAGATCCTTCCCTGGTTTTGGTAGTACTGCTTTATGGGCAAGGAGAGGGTTAGAGGCAGGAAAAGGACTGAAGTATAACTAAAGGCTTAACTTTTATTTTTAGTTTTGGATAGAGTGGAGAAGGATTAGCGCAATGTTTCTCAACTCCAGTTCTCAAGGCGCCCCAACAGGTCATGTTTTCAGGATTTCCCTCAGATGAAACAGCTGTGGTAATTATGAAGACAGTGAAACTGATCAAATGACCTGTGTAAAATAATGGAGAGACTGAAAACATGACCTGTTGGGGCGCCTTGAGGAATGAAGTTGAGAAACACTGGTTTAGAGCACCTGTCAGGTTTTTTTTTCTGTTTCAAAAAGTTTTATTAGCTTTTGACAGAAGAAATGATCACATCAGAAAAAAAAAGACAATGACCTTTTCAGGCAAAAATCGAGGTACAATACAGAAAAGATGAATGATTAAAACAGCGATGAGACAATCATAACCATTCAACTCTTACAATGGGTATAATCCATTTGTGAATTAGCGGGATTACCCACTACCCCAGCACCCCTAATGGAAACTAACTGTGATCTGGGGACAACAGGCAACTCCACCCACTTTAAGTATTACTTTCCTAGAAAGTAATGTACTGACTGGGCACAAATACTAACTGAAAACAATATCCAAGAGGTTGTAGTGCTGAAAAGGGAGAGAAACCACTTCCCTAAGGTTTACTGTGAAATTTTCTATACTGAAATTAGTTAAGATTACTCTTAGTTAGACTACTATCAGGAGGTTTGAGGGCTAAGGGGTCTGAGGACCCTCTAATAATGAAGAATGAGCCCTTGTATCTCATTCTCTGAATACAGTGAAGCAATTGTAAACCTGGAACTATTGTAACTTGGGTTACATAAATGTCATACTTGAACTGGAAATCAACAATAAGAAGGATAAACTCAGAGCCCTCGGGCTTCAGTTGTGCATCATAGTCATTTTTAGAACTAAAAACAGACAAAAGAAAAAGAGGAGACTCCGAAAGAAGAATAGAGAAGAAAGAGTAGATTTAGAATAGCCAATCCCCCAGCACCACCCCTCCCCCCCTCGGTTTTGGGCGGTTCATGGAATCATGGAGCAACCCATGTGTTGCGCCCATGGTTCCCATGTCACCTCAAATTGTTTTACTGAGTCCTGCAAGGTGCTTACCATTTTCTCTTGTGACATTATCCAGGAGATGTTCCTCTTGGTGGCTAAAATGGAGATTTTGGGTTGTTTCCAGGCTTTAGCTATAGATATCTTAGCCCCCAAGTGGATAAAAAAGATGAGCTTTTGGCTGTACTTTGGGATTTTCAGGATGTGGAAATTTAAAAGGGCCACTGAAGGAGATTTGGGGATCGAACAACCCGTGACTTTACAGATTAGGTAAAATATTTTATTCCAATAGTGTCTAATTTTTGGACACTCCTACCAAATGTGAATCACTGAACACAGCATGTGGCAGCCTCTCAAAACCTAGAGGGGAGGAAGAAGGGAAGATACTTGCCAGCTTTGTAAGGGTTAGGTAACACCTTGTAATGGCCTTCAGACTTGCTTCTTTTAAAGAGGTATCGTATATTCCTTTGAAGGATCTGAAGGAAGCACTATTCCAGACGTCCCACTGCTCCTGAAGGTCATTTTCCCATGCTATCATATGTGCAGGTTTATTATTTTGCAGGTTTATTAGATTGCAGCCAGCAGGGATGAGCCGAACACCCCCCTGTTTGGTTCGCACCCGAACATGCGAACAGGCAAAAAATTTGTGCGAACACCGTTAAAGTTTATGGGACTCGAACATGAATAATCAAAAGTGCTAACTTTAAAGGCTTATATGCAAGTTATTGTCATAAAAAGTGTTTGGGGACCTGGGTCCTGCCCCAGGGGACATGGATCAGTGCAAAAAAAAGTTTTAAAAACGGCCTTTTTTTCAGGGACAGTGATTTTAATAATGCTTAAAGTGAAACAATAAAAGTGTAATATTCCTTTAAATTTCGTACCTGGGGGGTGTCTGTAGTATGCCTGTAAATGGGCGCATGTTTTCCATGTTTAGAACAGTCTGACAGCAAAATGACATTTCAAAGGAAAAAAGGTCATTTAAAAGTACTCTCGGCTATATGAATTGTCGGTCCGACAATACACATAAAAGTTCATTGATAAAAACAGCATGGGTTTTCCCCACAGGGGAACCCCAAACCAAAATTTAAAAATAATGGCGTGGGGGTCCCCCTAAATTCCATACCAGGCCCTTTAAGTCTGGTATGGTTCTTAAATAACGGAGGGCGGGGCCACTCAGTGACCCCGCCCCCCTCTGACACATGGGGACTTCCTTGTCCGCCCCCTCTGATGTCATGGGGAAAGCCTCGGGGAAGTCCCCTCCATTATTTAAGAACCGTCAGAAGACAAGAAGCGTCACACAGTGGGAGCCTCCCATCATGGATGCGGAGCGGCCCGAGAACGAAGAAGGGAAAAAGACACTGCAGAAGAAGATGCCGGACGAGAACACCGGAGCAAGAAGCAGAGGATCGGAGGAAGAAGAAGAAGATGGAGGAAGAAACCGAAGAAAGATAGAATGTAGAAGAAAGAAGATAGAAGAAAGAAGATGGAAAGAAGAAGCATTTAAGTAAAGGAATTATCAAAAACTGTCTCTTGTCATTTTTAACATTTTTGACACTTTTTTTGTGAAATGGTAGGCCTTACCATTTCACATGGGGGGGGGGGGCAGGATCTGGGGGTCCCCTTGTCGAACTCGAAGCTCATCCCTAGCAGCCAATGACGCATAGATTATAGAGATACCCCCTCTCTGCTCTGTGGCTTGGCCACACCTTTGCTTGTATGGTGTGAAGTTTGGGGGGTTGGGTTTGCATGTCCATAAAGTTTGTAGAATGTGTGAGATTTGATGGAATCTAAATCGCTCAGAGTCTGGTAGTTTCAGTTTTTTCATGCCATGGTTGTGCGAGATAGGTCCAAATGAGGTGAAAAAATGTCCAACGTGGTACATGCCCTTATCCATCCACCATTTAAAAGTCCTTATGTCTAAACCTGTGTTGAACCTTGGGTTTTGAAAGATGTGAGATAGGGGTTGGAAGACAGAGATCAAAGAGGGAAGACTTTTGAGTTTGTCCCATAGAGATAAGTAGTGGGATAGAGATGGTGACATAATCGGGGGTTGGTTTTTCTGAGACACCAGAGTAGATAGTCTAATGTATAAGAGGAGACTGCTTGTCTCTCTATTTTAACCCAGTCAGGTTTCTGGAACCTGGAATAAACAGTTAATAGCTGCGCTAATATTGCTGCTTGATAATACCATAGCAGATTAGGGAGTCCTAGACCTCCTTGGGATCTAAGATTAAACAGTGTTCGTTGAGAGAAGCTGTACTCGGTCTTTCCCCAGATAAATTTGATAATCTTACCCTGAAAGGATCTAAGATGTGCTCTTTTGATTGGAATTGGGAGGGATCGGAAGAGGTAAAGAAGTATGGGTAAGAGTAATTTTAATAGAGTTGACTCTTCCCATTCAAGTTAGTTCATATTGGGCCCAGGTTCTGAGGTCAGATTCCAGCTTCTGGAAAACTGGCAGATAGTTAGCTGCATAAAGCTGTTCTATCTTGGGTGTGAGAAATATGCCTAGGTAACGGATTGTAGAGTCGCTCCATTCAAATTTGAATGAGTCTTTCAGCTGTTCCACAGTTGAAGTCTGGAGAGAAATATTCAAAGCTTGGGATTTAGAGCCGGTTCACACGGGGGCGACTTGTCAGGCGACCTAGCCGCCTGACAAGTCGCCTCCCGTTCTGTACAATGGAACCGTTCTAATTGCGTCGCTCCAACTTAGAAGAAAGGTTCCTGTACTACTTTGGGGGCGACTTGCATAGACTTCTATACAGAAGTCGTCTTGCAAGTCGCCGCGGCAGTCGTGCCGCTTCTAATGTGAACCGGCGCTAAGCAACGTTTATTTGTAGGCCTGAAACTCTAGAGAAATCATCCAGGCGTTTGCAAACATTAGGTAGAGACGTGATAGGGGAAGTAATGAAGAGAAGTAGATCATCAGCGAACAGCCCGCATTTATGTGTTTGGTGTCCATACTTGATCGGATGTCATCAGATAGCTATTGCTAGTGTTTCTATTGCTATGGCAAAAATCAGTGGGGACAGCGGACAACCCTGCCGGGTACCTTTAGCAATTTTATAGGGTTCAAAGTAAAAGCCTTGAAATCTGATCTGAGCTTCTGGGGTGGAGTAAAAGGCTCTCATGAGACCCATGAAGTTCTGACCGAAACCCCAACATTGCAGAACCATAAACAGATAGGGCCAAGAGACCGAGTCAAAGGCCTTCTGGATGTCAATTGACAACAATATACCCTTTTGGCTGGGGCTTCCGTCCCAACTTGACTGAAGGAGAGAGATAATATCAATCGCTCTCCTGATTTGGTCTGGGCCTTGTCTACCTGGCATAAACCCCACTTGGTCTTTGTGGATGTAAAGACTAATGAAAGAGGCCATACGATTCCCAAGGATCTTGGTCAGAATCTTCATATCGTTGTTTATGAGGTCATTTGGCCTATAATTTCCTACTTCTCTTGGATCTTTATCTGGCTTAGGGGTTACGGAGTAATAGACTTTAAAAGAGTTTAAATGTCTATCTGTCTGTCAGGTCTAGTCTGGTTAGTTTTAGATACTGTAATGTACAGCTTGTGTTCTTTTGCTTCCATTTTAGAACTGAGCCCTGATGTCCCCAGTTATTTTGGCTGCCATTTGTGCTAGGCCTCTGTCCAATAGATCTGGCAGCTTGAAGATAAGGTCTGCCGGGTTTATTAGTGGCTCTGGGCTCAGGTTCCCTGGCGTTGGTGTGTCAGCAGGGCGGAAGGGGGTTGTCCCCAGTGGGGAAATCATAGGGTCCTCCATTGTCTGGCCTATAAGGGACTCTGTTGAGGCTGAAGATGGAGTCATATTCTGGTGGCTGCTTGCACCGGCAGGGTGTATGTGATTGTAGCTGGGGCCAGTACTTGCCTTTGCTCTGAGTGTCCCTTCACTCCAGGCTTGCGTGGCTGAGTTGTTACCACCACCTTGAGATCAGCCAGGATGGCGCTGGCGATGCTGGGGGTCCTCCGATAGCTGAAGCAGCTGCTGCTGTCTGTCCCGAGGGTCTCAATCAGCGATGGGGTGTGCCTTCAGACCGGGGCAATGCGGAGCTCCCTGCTCAAGTGGCTATCTTAGTGCGCATGCACCTACCTGTCAGGTTTTTATTGCTGTCTGTGTCCCGTTATGGAGATACACTCTATGTCCTGTTTACCATTATCATGGAAAGTGAAAATAAAAGAAAATACCAAATTTTGGGTTGACACCGGAACAGTATAGAGGAGAAATCTTCCAATGGGGACATTTGTTTTGATGAATAAAATAATAAAGTGATTCCGCGCAGAACACTAAAAGCAATACTCCTTCACAATAATGACATGCGCAAGATATACACTAGGTCACCAATGTGTGAGGGATCAAAATAATCCTAAAGAAATGATGGTATGGTGCAAAAAACTAAAATAGGATGATAAAAAGCATGTGCAATGAGAGCAATGTGCAAAAAAAAAAAAAAAAAATATGAAAGAAAAAATATTTTTGTGCAAATGGCAATAATAAAAGTTCATTGAAAGAAATTAATAAATCATCAGTGAGTAACGCCAGTGATGTATAATGTTCATGAAAAATCTTCCATGGTTGCAGTGGGTAAAATAGGCACACATGGGTGGTCTTTGTGTGAAAGCGTGCTCACACTGCCCTTACCTCAAAGGACTTCGATAAAGGCCTTTATTGTAGAAAATGCTGGATGGCAGTAGAAATGACTGTAGTGGATGCTGTTGAATGGCAATGGGTGACATCAGGTAGAGGGATATCCGTGGTGGAGCTGCATCAGGCTTGCCTCCTCCTCCTCACCGGGCACTCACACTGTGTAATTCCGGATATCCGGTGCCTGGTGAGGAGGAGGAGGCAAGCCTGATGCGGCTCCACCACGGATATCCATTTTTTTTTTTTTTTTGCACATTGCTCTCATTGCACATGCTTTTTATCATCCTATTTTAGTTTTTTGCACCATACCATCATTTCTTTGGGATTATTTTGATCCCTCACACATTGGTGACCTAGTGTATATCTTGCGCATGTCATTATTGTGAAGGAGTATTGCTTTTGGTGTTCTGCGCGGAATTACTTTATTATTTTATTGATTTCTGTGGTGGTTATGTGTACACTATAGATTTTGCAGCATTACACTCATTGCTCATTTTTTGCACCTTATCTTGTGGTAATTGTGTCACTTTATAGTAGCGCAGAGGTCCCTACACGGTTTTGCATTTGTTTTGATGACCCTGGTGAAACCTCAAGATTTCCTCACTTTGGGGGGATTTCCTTTCCTGTTTTGGCTATGGAACAGGAAGTGAAGACAAGTTTCCCCACTGTGACACAGATGGCAAAAAAACTGACTCTATCCAAAATTGAAAATTGTTTTGCCTTTAGCTCTGCATTGAAGTATCTGTGCATAGGACTGAGTAAAATAGGGGCTAGCACTTTAACCACTTTACCCCCTGGCTAGAAATGGACTTAGAACCCCCAAACATTAAACCAGTTTATTGTTACACAGGACGTCTGGCACTAGAATTATTGTTCTTACTCTGATGTTCACGGCGATACCTCACATGTGTGGTGCAATCACCATTTACATACAGTATGAGTGTGGGACATATGAGCATGTTTGCATTTGCGCATGGCCACTGGGGTTGGGGGTGATTTTAATTAATCTTTTTAATTTTATTTGAATTTTTTTTACACTGTACCTTTTTATTTATTTATTTTTTTTATCAACTTTATTGCTATTACAAGGGATGAACAACATGGGCTGTGACAGATCCTCTTTATGGAGAGATCTGAGGTCCGGAATCTTTCTTCTAGTCTCCAAAGCATCTGATCAAACTGAGATTGGAAACTGCTTATCAACAAACAGACCAAAACCAAAAGTGACTAAATCCTTGCTGCTTCCTGTTTCTAACATCAGTGAAGAGTGCCACTCTTCCTAGGGAATGAAACCAAAGTATTCACATTGTTACAGTGCTCCCTGATCGAGGCTTGCAGCTGTAGGCCCCATCCTGGTATAACCACTTCAAGTCAAAGATATCATATTATGGAGCCCAATCCCCTGAATATAATGGGCTCTTCAAACTCTCCCATCACCTTGGGGGAAATTGTGAGAATATAATACATACAAGGTCTGGGATCTCCAGCTAGGTTACACTGCATAGTCTGGAGAGAGATTCTATCCTGTCCTGGGTTTCTAAAGATACAGGGAACTCTCCATATTCCCAGCTTGCATCACCACCTGTAAAACTTTACTAGATATAATACAATTACAACAATCCCCTCTAGATAAAATGTTTAAAAAATGTTTAAAAATGCAAGTATTTTAGCAAACATTTCTTCGGATTCATACTTTTCTAAGCTGCAGTTTGTACATCTCATTACAAGTAGAGGAGCCTTAAAAAGAATCCCACTAAAAATAAACTCCTATAATTGTAAGGGATACATGAAATTTTACTTGTAGCTCTGTGAAGACTTCTGAGAAAATCAAAGAGCCAATCAAGAAATTTTAGGGGCAATCCATTTACATGCAGGTTGCCCTATTTCAAGAATGCACAACATGATTTTTCTGACAGTTTAAAATTACCTAGCTGCATACGAAAATTTTAATTTTTAATAACAAAATGGCTTTGGTTAGCAATTCTATATTAATAATGAGTCCCTTTCTCCTGTCAGTCACACTCAAGACTAACTAACTATGTAGTAGTAGCAGCACATCACTGCTTACTATTACTTATCTTATATATCACAGCAAATTGGCAACTTGGCATCCTAACCATTCTTTTGGGCATGCAGTATTTATAGGGCTCATATGTAAAATAGACAATCAGTAGTCATAGAAAAAGATATAAAGGTGATGCAATGGCTACAAATGCATTTTTTAATGAATGCATTTAATTTATTATTACTAATTATAGATTATAAATGTATCTTTTTTTTTTTTTTTTTTTTTTAATTTGGCATAACTAATTGACTTGTCATGTTATTGCTGGACAGCATATACTGATTGTAACGTTCTATTCCCAGTTTATTACAAGCTTTTATGTTTTTATTCTCACACCTTGACCTTCCTTTAGAGTTCCAAGTATAATGATATCCTTTGGTCTCCAATTTCCACCTATGTACAGTATATTGTATGATAATTGCTCAAATATATACTATTCAGGTTAGGAGCAAACATTCCAGTTCCTGAGGTGCCAGCACTTATGGTGCCCCTTGTTTACCCTCAGGGCTTTGATGGTATTGCCATATTTATTGACACACAAAGTTGAAGAGGAACTGGAGTCGGCTCACATAATTTGTAGTAAAACATCTTTGCCATTCTGAAGCTTCCCTCCAACCACTTTGCATATTTTATATATACTTGGATTCCGTACTTCCCAAATATGCTGCAGAAATCTCCCTCCACTGACTCTGGCTGCAGCCATTTTAACTGTGGGCAGCTGAAGCTGATGCCTTTTCACTTCCTGGATTTACAAAGACACTAAGAGGCACACCTACACCTATGCAGCTCTCATTGGCTCTCTTATGACTCACCCCCCTCCCTTCCTGGCAAACTCTCATGAGAGTGAGAGAGAGCTGTGCATGATGTCATAAGTCTAGGCTTTTTACCAGACAAGAAACAGGAAGTGGGCTGTATAAGGCATTTACTAGCAGAAAAAAAATGTTTTACTATCCAAAGTTAAAGCAACAACAACAACAAGGGCAGACGATTTAATAGATGGAAAGATAAAATAAATGACTGGAGGTGCACTTTAAGTAAGATGAATATTCTTCCTTTCCATTGCTATAGTGAAATTACCATCACTAAATGTAAAAAACTTTCACATTCTCTAATTAAAGTTCATTCAAAGTATTCAAGGTGTATTGTAAATGGTGGCAGTGCCTACCGAACAACCCCATGAGGTTGCTATGTAGAAGGACAGTCGCTTGGCACTGGGCCATGAAGATTGCTGCTATCAATGTAGGAGCTTCAGCCACTGCAGTGATTTGAGGCTTCTTCAGTGATCGCTCCTGTATGACATTGCTCTAAGCTGGACCAGTGTATCTATGCAATAAAATTCATACCTAATATTCAGCTTTAAAGAAAATATAACTACAGAAATCGCACATTTCACTATATACTAAGCCCAAAAGGTGGTATCAAGTGGTCACAATCTGGCAATCCACCTTAAAATGATACTCAAACAACTTGAAATAAAGATGGCATCCGTTTTATTTAGACGCACACTAAAAAATATCCACGGGCTGGCTGTGTCATTATCTTCACTCAGAGGCACTCCTTCTACTGCTATGCATGAAGCACTTTCCCTTTTAATCAGGGGATAATCACATCACTTCCTGAATGCAGAGGAAAAGCCATTCACTGACAGCAGAGGATTGTGGGACATGTAGTCTGGTCACCTGGAATTACAATAGACTTTATACTATTTGAAATTACAAGTTTCAGAGAGCTGAAAGATGAAAGGAATTCTGGGCAAGCAGATACATTGCACAGTCCCAGGTGGGCTTGCTCTCTTGGGGCACAGGCTTTAGAGCTGCAAGAGCCAGAGGCTGTCGCTCGGGGTGCTGTTGGTGGGCACAGTGGCCTGGGCAGAGTTGGGGCCTCTCGCCCTGAGGGCTGAATTGCTGGGTGCAGGGTGACTGTCACTGCCACCGCTTCCGCTGAATTGCTGAATGGATTCATATCCTCTGCACACCCACGCAGTCATTGCTGGATTCGGTGGGACTACAGGTTGCCAGTCAGACACCACACAACTCACAGCAGATATTCAAGAGCCTGCGCAAGGAAATCCTTCCTCACAGGACCCATGTATCTGCCAGATTGGTGAGCGGGCATAAGCTCATCTTATCTCTGACACTTTACCTAAAGACACTTCATGCGGACACCTTTACACCTGACCAGACAAAGGGTCTTTGCTGGGGAAAATACAATGTAATAGAAATTTGTAAGTTCTGTATATAATTATATTCTATTTTGTATGTATTGCACACTGCCCTCACTGTGCACACGGCACTAATATAATGTTTTAAGTACATGTTTACATTCGTTTGAGTCCTGATTAGAATTAGCCTGCCTATGTAACGCCCCTTGTTACCATAAACGTACAATTGTAATATTAATGTGATACCTACGTAATCATATGTATAAAAACCTTCAATTGCGTCATAATAAAGCAGAACAGTTATTTGGAAAGATGCTGAGCGTATCTTTTGTGTCTGTTCCTTACTGCAGTTGTTATTAATTTGGAACCACTAATCAATGTGAGGATAGGAGTTGCCTATCATCAATTTAACCAAGTCATGTGGCGAGCTTTGCCTAGGAGGGGTTTCCAAGTGACTCTGAGTATTCGAAACGAGGAGCTTGAGACGATCCGGGAATTTCTGATAATCAGCCAGCTGAGGTAAGCCTTTTGCTTACATTTGAGTTATCAGACTTCCTTGATCGGTAAGGCATTTTTGGGACAAAGGGTACCTATTTTACTCCCCTTAATCGATCCGTATTGATTGGTGGTTATATGTTATGTTGTCACTGTCTATTGTCCATCGGAGTGTTATAGATAAGAAAGGGAAGAATAGTGCTGTTCATGGGTATATATAGTACATCTGCTAGATAAAGTAGTTTAGAGGCAAGAGGGTATAGGCACACGTAAAGAAGACTGGCCAGTCATTATGGGCATTAAATTAAGTAAGGGAATGAAGGGTAAGAGACCCTCAAAAATGCCAAGCGCAAGAGGAACGCTATATATGAACCGAATGTGCGGTTAGCCTATACTGAGCCCCTAGATTAATGGTTAAAGTGGACAGTGATCCACAATGGGTAATTGGGTTACCAAGGTCCACAGGGACTAAGAATTATGCAGAGTAAACAGCTAGAGAAGCAGCTATCTATGTGAGCAGGATGGATCAAGGGTGACATTAACACTAGACAGAAAGGGACATTTTCATGTTAAGTTGTGGGATGAATTTGGGGTTAGGCACTACAACTAGTAAAGTCAAGAATCCGGGAAATATTAAAGAGTTAAAAGAAAGTGAGAGAATGATATGCATGTGTTGTGTACAAATGGGAAAAATGTAAGTGATTTTAGAGAGATATTCGTGTATGTGTGTGAATGCTGGGACCTTTAGTTCTATCTCTTGTGTGTGTCATGTGACCCCCTCCTTTGTGCTCTCATGAAAGAATGTGGCTGGGATGAGAGGTCAGTGATAAGCTGGAAGGACACCATGCCAATTCCAGTTTTTTAGACAAAATGTTTATAACAAAATGTGCCGGGTTAACGAATCTAATGATAAACAATGTGATCACAATTATTTTTTTAATCTGTTTTCCAAACATGGTAAAATGAAGGTTACATTTAATCGTGTATTACACAAATTGAATATCTTTTGATAGTGGAAACAGTGCATTTAAAAAAGGGAAATTAAGTAAAATTAAGTAATAATGAGTATTAATTTCTAATATGAGTTTAACAATTTTATTAATAATATAAAAATATTGAAACTGGTTTAGACAACCTTTGGTTGGAAATGAAATCCAGGTTAATGGGGAAATTTGTAATGAATGGGATTAGTTTAGATTAAGATAACAATTTTGTAATTTTACATTTATACAATAAGCCCTTATTGAGAGAAAAAAAAGATTAAGATGAGTTTGTTATTTGGAATAAAGCTGCCAAAATATTTAACAAAGCCAAGATGGATGGGATAGATAAGACGTTTTTCTACAAAAATGAAATTTTAAGTTTTTTTATAACTTGATGTGTGGTCCATGATGTGAGAGTTATAATAAATAAAATTTAAATATAACAGACCCATCACATCAAGTCCACACACCCTGTTAGGATAGATGCCACCTGCAGCCAGTTGTTTAGTTTTTGATGCTTTCTGGTCCATCATACAGATTGTTGGTCCTTTTGTTTTTATTTAGTTTTATTTTTGAGATCCAAAACAGAATGTGTGGATTGTGAAATGATGCGTCCCTTTTCCTTGTAAGTGCAGTGGTATAAGCAAAAGAATATTTTAGATTTATGGACATCTCTCCATGATCGCAGGGTATTGTTATTATTTATTATAATATTGCCAGGAAAAAGTTGTCTTTTGAAACATGAAACTGGAGTTCTTACACAAACAGTGTGATAGAAAACAAGCCATTGTAATATATTTATGCAAGCTGGACCCAGTAATGAAGGCGTCATCCCGATATATCAGAGCTGTAGCTTTATGCAAAGGTGCTATTAGACAAAGTTACAGACATTATTTTGGTCAAATATTTATGTTTTTAATGGTACCACATTCTGCGCAGCAAATATACAGCTAACTAATTGTTTGTCTAATGAAAGGTTTAAAATATGAGTTTGTTTATGTAGAAATCTAACAATGAAAAATGCGTATATTGGAATCCAGCCACCTTATTGCCTCTATTGGAGGAGGTTGGAGACAAAGGAAAACCACATGTGTTAAATTGATAGTGTAGGAATCAGCTGCTGTGAGCCCAGTGCAGGACACACTCCCTGAAGACCCAGATTTTTAATTTTTTGTAGAGTTATTCCTGGTTTTATACTGAGTATGCAGTTTATCACCCAGAAGGATACTCTGTATTCAAAGTCATTGGATCCTTTTTCCCCAGCCCAAGAAGCAGAGCTCCATGTTTTAGCAAATCCTGTGAGCTATAAAAAGAATATATATTTATATAGATAGTCGAGATATCAAGAGCTTTTGTTTCCATTTGAAGGGCCAGAAGTTTGTTTGTACTTTGACAGGTAAACCTATTACGCATGCCAAGTTAATTTGATTGGCTGTTTTCAGCCTTTCAGGTTCTTGCTGATGTAGCCATACTAACATTAAAACTCACACATGGAAGCAGACCAGGTGACTCTAAGGATGCTGCATTACAGCCCCGGACACTTGATGGGTCTATGCAACTCACAGATTCCACCCTAGTTCTGGCCCAGTATAGCTGGGATTAATAATTCAACTTTAAGGACCCCAGAACGAGAAGAACAAGTGGTCCACAGGGGGCAACTTCTTATGAAACAGGACTTTGGAAAAGGTGATCATTTATGTCTGCCAGTCACTCTTTTCCCTCCAGGTTGACACATGGACCGTGTCATCAGTCACAAGCCGTTATGGCTGCCTTAGTAAATGAGCATGGGATAGAGCCAGGGTTCTCCACAGTTTTTTTTATAACATACCACTTCTTGTTTTACCTGTTACCAAAGGTGTTACCAAAAGTTGAACATCCTTTCCAGAGATTACAAAAAAAAGATATATCCAGATGCCCAAGTCAGGATCTTACGAGTATGCATTTTGTCTGTATGGACATGTTTTCTGGATGTCCTGTGGCAAATGCTACTGCAAAGGCCACAGTAAAAAGTGTTATCAGAAGTAGTTTGTAATACAGAGTGCCAAAATCTACAGAGAGTAACAGAAGAAATCATTTTTATAGGAGAGTCCTTACTAGAAGTTTTGATGTTTTATTTTTACACTCCCTACTGTCTACAATGTAGCAGACAAAGTAGAGTAAGAAACTAGAAAACTTTTGCCTGAATGTTTTCTTATATTTTATCAACCCCCTAAGGGGGATGTTGGACTCTCTCCCTATGGGATTTTGTTTGGGAGTGTGTTACTCACTTATATTTTGTCTCAGCAGCTGAAGTCCTCCATTCGGATCTCACAGAGAATGTTGCTTATCTTTTAAGGTTTTTGACAAACTCATTTATGTGTTTTCTCCCCAATTCCAGATCCTAAAAGTTTGGAAGGATCTAAAACTAAAGCCAGGTGACTTGTGGATTGTTAAGAAACATTTATATATAAGGAAATGTTTGCAGACTCAATACAGCATCTATTTCATGTACAGTTTTTGCAAAACTTGAAGGAAAAGTCATCTGGATCCACACCAGACACTTAAAAAATGACTAAATTAAAGGAATCTCTGCGTTTGATTTGTTTCCCTCTTGCTATCAGAGTCTAGGGTACTTTTTGATTCAATTACTTTAATTGTAAGGGATATATATATTTGAAAAATAGTTTAGCCATGTTGAAGTCATATTTGTCTTTTGTACGTCTTCCATTTTATGTAGAATTGTCTGTCTTTCATATGCTGATAAGTCAGCATGCCAACAATTCAGCTAGAAGGCCATTCTGGCCACAGGAGTGTACAGCCAGTCCTCTGTAAATATGTCTTATCAATCATTTGTTTTTCACAATGAAGAGTCGTTTTGTAATGAAAAAGTTGCTCAGCTATTATTTTCTCTACAATGGAGTTTTTTGCCTCTTTGGCCAGGACTACCTCCACCTAAGCATGTGGAGGTTCCAGGCTAAAGGTTAAAGGTGATAGCAGGTATGGTTAGTGATCAAAATATTGATCAATAGAGGGGAGACTGTAATAGAAATTTGTAAGTTCTGTAAATAATTGTACTCTATTTTGTATGTATTGCACACTGCCCTCACTGTGTATACGGCACTAATAATGTTTTCAGTACGTTTACATTCTTTCGAGTCCTGATTAGAATTAGCTTGCCTATGTAACGCCCTTTGTTACCATAAACGTACAATTGTAATATTAATGTGATACCTACGTAATCATGTGTATAAAAACCTTCAATTGCATCATAATAAAGCAGAACAGTTATTTGGAAAGATGCTGAGCGTATCTTTTGTGTCTGTTCCCTACTGCAGTAGTTATTATTAATTTGGAACCACTAATCAATATGAGGATAGGAGTTGCCTATCATCAATTTAACCAAGTCAACAATATCTATTACATTCAACCTCATTGGTTTGCTACTACACAGTAACATCTCTGGGCCCCAACATAGCTAGCTGAAAATCAAGGATACCTATACTCCAAGGACCTCCTTTCATCAAAGACACTCTGCTCATGAACCTGTGGCAGATTACAATCACCTTATAGATATACAACCGTTTATTAAAGGGAAACTCTTATGCCCTGTACACACGATCGGACATTGAACGAACATTCCATCGGATTTTTTCTGACGGATGTTGGCTCAAACTTGTCTTGCATACACACGGTCGCACAAAGTTGTCGGAAAATCCGATCGTTCTGAACGCGGTGACGTAAAACGCGTATGTCGAGACTATAAATGGGGCAATAGCCAATAGCTTTCATCTCTTAATTTATTCTGAGCATGCGTGGCACTTTTTGTGTCGGATTTGTCTACACACGATCGGAATTTAAAGGATCGGATTTTGTTGTTGGAAAATTTTATATCCTGCACTCAAACTTTGTGTGTCGGAAATTTCGACGGAAAAAGTACGATGGAGCTCACACACGATCGGAATTTCCAACAACACAATCCGATCGCACTTTCTCCGTCAGAAAATCCAACCGTGTGTACAGGGTATTACACAAACCTTATATATATTGTTTAATTCATTATTCTTGTAGCATCAGGGCCTAGAGGGAGTGGACTGAATAAATTTCCTCTTCCCCCTCTAGTTCTGAAGTCATAATCAATTTCAGCCTGTTTATTATAACCAATTGACTTATTGCAATTGACATTTCATTGTGTGTTTCGGTGATTTAATTTTACTGCAATATTACTCAAATTGGGTTATGCCTGTAACTTTTATAGTCTTCTTGACTTGCAATTCTTACTAATTATGATGTCTTTGCATTTTATATTTGCTTGAAGCATGTCAGAACCCAGAGTGTCAGAGGTGTAGGGGAGCTTGCAAGGTCAGGGCAACCAATGGTGACATGCAACTTCCAGCAACCCTTGCAGGGGTAGTGCTATTTAACCAGAACAAAACTTAAAGTTTTTGTAACCCTAAAAAAGAAAAATCCTGGTCCCTTATAGCAGATTAGCCACTTCAGCCCCGGAAGGATATACCCCCTTAATGACTAGGCCATTTTTCGCGTTAGGACACTGCATTAGTTTAACTGACAATTGCGTGGTCATGTGACGTTGTACTCAAACAAAATTGTCCTTTTTTTATTTGATCACCTCTGCGGTTTTTATTTTTTGCACTATAAGCAAACACATTTGAAAAAAAAACAATATTTTTTACTTTCTGCTTTAAAACATATCCAATAAAAATATGTAAAAAATCACATTTCTTCATCAATTTAGGCCAATTTGTATTCTGCTACATATTTTTGGTAAAACAAATACCAATTAGCGTATATTGATTGGTTTGAGCAAAAGTTATCGCATCTAAAAATTATGGGATAGATTTAGGGACTTTTTCTTCTTTTTTTTTTTTTTAACATCTTCAGATCAGCGCTATAGCCGAATGACAGCTACAGTGTGGACCAACAGATGTCCTCCCGAGCGGCCTGCACGCCCCCCGCAGGGGATGCTTGGTGCTCTCTGTGATCAGCGAGTCTATGAGACTCGGCTGATCACAGATCAGAGTAAGGGGTCGATCCCCCTGACAGCGTGAGGAGGAAAAAAAAAAAAGACGATCACCGGCGGCTCTCAGAGGGACATTGGTCCCGATCAAGGAGAGCTGTCGCCAACTCATCTGTGCCCACCTGTGCCACCTGCGCTGTCTACCAGTGGCCACCAGCGCCACCTATCAGTGCCCACAGTGCCACCTATCAGTGTCAATCAGTGCCTCATCAACAGCGCTGCCCATCAGTGTTACCTACCAGTGCCACCTATCAGTGCCCCCTATCAATGCCCATCAGTGCCATCTATCACTGGTACCTATCAGTGGCCATCAGTGCAACCTTATCTGTCCCCTTTAGTACTGCCTTATCTCTGTCTATCAGTGCCCATCAGTGCAGCCTATATCAGTGCCAACCAGTGCCGCCTCATCAGCGCATATCAATGAAGAAGAAAAATTTCCTGTTTGCAGAATTTTATAACAAACTATGAAACATGATTTTTCAAAAAAAAATTTCCATCTTTTTATGTTTGTTTAGCAAAAAATAAAAACCCTAGCTGTGATTAAATACCACCAAAAGAAAGCTCGATTTGTGTGAAGAAAATGATAAAAATTTAATTTGGGTACAGTGTTGTATGACTGCGGAATTGTCATTCAAAGTGCGTCAGCGATGAAAGATGAAAATTGGTCTGGGTAGGAGGTGGGGTTTAAGTGCCCAGTAAGCAAGTGGTTAATTATTTACGAGTAATGGTGGCGATCAGAGATTTTTTTTTTTGCGGGACTGCGACATTGCGGCAGAAAAATCTGACACTAAGTGACACTTTTTGGGGACAAGTGACACCAATACAGTGATCAGTGTTAAAAAAATGCACTGACACTGTATAAATGACACTGTCAGGAAAGGGGTTAACATCAGGGGCAATCAAAGGGTTAAACGTGTTCCCTATGTGTGCTTTCTAACTGTGTGGGAGATGCTGACACTAGATGAAGAAAGATCAGTGTTCCTGAATAGTAGGAATCACCGATCTCTCTCTTCCTCTGTGACAGAATGACAATCTGTCAATCCCCCGAACAATCGCGTGTATCCGGCAGCCATCGCGGCTGCCAGACCAGCTGATTGGCTCCTGCTGTGTTCAATCACAGCAGGAGTGGGTCGCTGAAGGAGCGCACATGCCCCCCAGACCAGGAAGCGCAAACAATGTACAGGTAAATTGCTTTGTGCAGCCGGGCCGCCCTGCTGCAGTATATGTGTGGTGGATGGTCCGGAAGTAGATAAACAGCACAGTGCTTGTGCTGTCTAATCTGTCCCTCTCTAAACTGTAAAAAACCTGGCTGATCCTGCCACTTCCTGTGTCCCCCTCTCTGTACTGACCAGGATAATCATGGCTGCTGAGCCCTGGCTATCATGGTCAGTTTGCGCGCCTCTGTCATCCGCAGCTCTGCTCTCTGATCTCCTCTGTCCTCCTCACCCCCTCCCTTCCTGCCAGATTAGCAATTGTCACTGGCAAACCCTCTATTATAACTGCTGTAGTCCACACACACAGTGTAAATGTTTTATGAACACAAAGCTTGTAAATACAGGTTTAGAGCAATCTTCAGGCCCATCAAGTGACTCCCAGCCAATCTCCTACTCCGATTGAGCGCTACTACAGGAGGGGCTGAGCAGCCACGTGACCTCCCCTGCCTCCTGCAGTAGCCCTGGATCGGAGTAAGAGACCAGCTGGGAGTCTGAAGATCACTCTAAAACGGTATTTACAAGCTTAATTTTCATAAAACATTTATACTTTGTGTTAGGACTAGTTATAATAGAGGGGCTGCCAGTGACACACATGATTGTGGTAACAACCACTTTAAGTATATAGCTGTAGGGAATATAGAAAAAACACTAGTAAGGTACTACATTATACAACACCTTCTACAAAGCAAACTTTCCTTCCTTGTTTAAGGACATCAGACATCTTCTAGCCACATGGAAATTGTATACCATCTTATCTTCTCTCTGTTTTGGAAACCAAAAGCCCCTACTCTACTGACAAAAAACTTATATATAAATAATAAAACAACACATTCTACCTCACCTCGACAGCCTCTATAAAAGGCAAACCTTGCACTATCTCCCCTACAAAGTTGCCCTGAATTATAAAGATTACTACAACAGATTTTACAACTGCCTTGAAATCAATAAATCCCTCTCCAACCTCCATATCTCAGAAAGGATTTAGGAATATCTTGTATCTAGCAAACTATCAAAGCTTTGTGTGATGCACAATGGCTAAACTCACCCAAATCCACTGAACAGCTATCGAACACATTTACTGCCCTCCCCTACTATAAAGCACCGGACATAGGTCCTACCATATTTTTAACATAAAACTTTCACACCAATCCTAATGATTGCCCTATTTAATAGTTTCTTAACCTCCATGGCGGTATGATTATTGCGGATTTTAGGTGCTGAAAGCGGTACAATTATTTTGCATGGAAATTTGGCGTTTTATATTGTAGGTCTGTAATTCTTAACAATAACACACTTAAATCTGTCCAAACAAGAGTCTAGTAGATATCCCAGTATGATGAAGTTTGAAACACAAAAACATAAATTATAATATAATAAAAATAAATGATAAAAAATAAAATAAAAAATAATACTAAAATAAATTTCCCCACGATTCACTATCGTCCAATTCTGCAAGTGTTCTAATTTACTATCGCTGTTTTCTAGCTGGTCTAAAGCCACTTTTGACGTAAAGGGACACTTTTTGGTTGCTATGGACAATCTCCAGTTTCCAGGCAGAAAGAACAGTACATATAATATAGAACTGCATGCAGGGCATGGGCCAAAGCACTGGGGACAAAAGGGATGTGAAATAATTTCATACAGTACTGTAATCTGTAAGATTACAGTACTGTATGTGTTATGATTTTTACAATTTTTTGAATTTGCCGCCAGGCTCCGCCCCCATGCGTCGCGACGCTCGCAGGGAACGGAGCCTGGCAAGGAGAGGCTTCAGAGGAGGGCGGAGCCCACGGACACAGCGGGGGACATCGCAGGATCCCGGGGACAAGGTAAGTAAAGCCACACCAGGATCCTGCGATGTAATCCTGAGTGTGGCTCGGGGTTACCGCTAATGGTCCTGAATTTTAACCCCGAGCCACACTCGGGAAAACTGCCAGGGAGGCTACGAAAATCAGGCCATATATAATGCATGGTTCCTAAAAGTAAGTGAACCCTTAAACAACCAGTCTATTTTCATCAACTACAGGCCCATAACTATCCTGAATTCTGACCTAAAAAAATAAATAAATATTCACGAAAATATTGGCAACGAAGGCCCAAGGACCTTTGCGGTGTGGTGCCATAACACTTGCGTTACTGCAACACACATTAATGCATGTTATGTGTGTGAGCACATTGTGGTGCAATTTATTTTGAATGTCAAAACACTGAAGCAGCATAGCTCCAATGCACATGTGTTGCAGGGTATCACAATGCACAATAACGCATTACCGTGCAATGTGGTGTATTGCAATGTCAAAATTGGTGCGTATGTGTTTTTTGGGGCTAAATAATACTGTGACCATGAATCAGCTGTTATTTCTTTCCTGCCTACTTTTGTTCTGCCACTTCTTTCTATCCTTGATGTAGCCACACTTACTGAACAGGCACAAACCTAAGCAGTAAACTAGAGCAGGCACTGTACTTTTCCTCTGCATAAATGTAGAAAATACATAAGTGACATAGACATGGCTGGATCTGGGAGGGAAGAGGGTGTTGGGAAGGGCTGCCTCACTGAACTCCTTCTCACATCCCTACATCGAATACATCCTGAGCCCAGGCAGCACATCTCCTCCTCTTCACACAGCAGCTCAAATCAAATTCTCTTACAGACAGCCTCTATTCACACACTGTGTAGCTGCCTGCTACGCTGCAATTCTGACCTGTGTAGTTCCCAGATAAGAATGGCTGTGCAGCAATGCATTCAGCTACACAGTGTGCAGATAGAAGCTGTGTGTAAGAGAATCTGATCTGAGCTGTTTGCTGTGTAAGGAGGAGGAGGAGGGACGGGGAGGAGGGGGAGCAGCTGCTACTGTGTAAAGCCTCGTGAACATGCAGACAGCCCAGAGCCAACATCAATCAAACACAGGAGAAAGAAGGGAGAGTATCCCGACATGATTGTTGGGATGTGAAGCCAGAGCAGACTGTAACCCTTCCCATGAGTAATTACCTGTATTTTACCAGAAAGGGTGCATTTGTCAGAAGGCTGGCAAGATTTTTACGTACTAGCTCACAATGCAAAAGAATGAAGCTAAAAAAAGGTAAACTGCATACTTCCTTTTTAACTCAATGAAAAAGTGTTAAAGAATTAAAATTAAATTAAAATTAAATTAAAAAATTAAATTAAAAATCCACCACCTCCTCTGCATGCTGTGGCTGGATAGCACAGGAAAACTCACTAAACAGAGGAAATGATGCCCTGCCTGAGGACTGACCACCACGTCTACCTTTGCCTGTGGACGCATTTGTTGATGGCCCACTTACAGTGCCAAGGGAATGTCTGCCTCTCCTTGTTGTCCTCCCAGACATTATTAGGAGGGAGGGGGCGCTGCTTATAAGAAAATATAAAGAAGAAGTGGAAATCTGTACATAGATACACTTTAATCAATGTAAAGAGGTGTTCGGTGCACTTTAATTTGAGTACTCACAATACACAGACACACTCCACGGATACACTATAATATACTTCAATATAATGCGCCAAACATACAGTATTGCACAGAACTATATGGCGTTAAACTGGCAGCAAAGCACACAAAAGTAAATGGTGTTAAACTGGCAGTAACGCACAAAACTATTATGGCGTTAAACTGGAAGTGACGCACACAGAACTATATGGCATTAAACTGACAGTAACGCACACAGAATTATATGGCGTTAAACTGGCAGTAATGCACACAGAATTATATGGCGTTAAACTGGCAGTAACATGCACAAAACTATATGGCATTAAACTGGCAGTAACACATACAGAAGTAAATGGAATTAAACTGGCAGTAACGCACTCAAAACTATATGGTGTTAAACTGGCAGTAATGCACACAAAACCATATGGTGTTAAACTGGCAGTAATGCACACAGAAGTAAATGGTGTTAAAACAAAACTATATGGTGTTAAACTGGCAGTAACACACACAAAAATATATGGTGTTAAACTGGCAGTAATGCACACATAACTATATGGCATTAAACTGGCAGTAATGCACACAAAAGTAAACGGCGTTAAACTGGCAGTAACGCACACAGAAGTGAATAGCATTAAACTGGCAGTAATGCAATCAAATAGACGGTGTTCAACTGTCACTACACTGAGGCTATCTGAACCGTCCCTACTCTAACTATACACTAATGTCAAGATTACTGACACGGTCTCACTACACTACAATGAAACTATATGAGCTGTCCCTACTCTACACTAATGTATATATGAATGACAAGGTCTCACTACACTACAGTGAAACTATCTGAGCTGTACCTACTCTAGCTGCACACTATGCAAAGCTAAATAATGGTCCTCCTCACTACACTCACAGTATCCCTAGACTGACACTAAACTAATATTCTACACTGACAATTGAAGCAAAATAGCACAGTATAGCACACTAACTAACTAATAGCACTAAACAGAGCCCTGTTCTATCTTTCTCCATGCTGAAATCACACTGAAAATGGCTGCCATTGAAAGAATACTTTTACACTGTGGGGTGGGAATGAGACACGATTGGATAAAGTCATGATGACAGAATCCAATCATGACTCTGACAGTGCTCTGTGCCCTGATTGCCTGAAGCTTTCACTGTTTCAGCCAATCAGGGCTTGCAATGCACTGTTCAGCGCTGCAATGCAAGGTGGTCGGTTCGGGGGGTCGGACAAATGGTCAAACGACACATTTGTTCGGCTGTTCGCAAGAATGCCTGAACAGCGAAAGTTCGGCCTGAACTTATGCTCAGGCCAAACCGTTCACCCATCCCTACTTAATCAGATGTCAAGCCCTTGGAATAGAAAGGTCCTCTTTCAGTTTGGCAATGTGGTAAGTAAAAAATGTGTAGCACTTATGCCCCGTACACACGGTCGGATTTTCCAACGGAAAATGTGCGATCGGAGCTTGTTGTCGGAAAATCCAACCGTGTGTGGGCTCCATCTGACTTTTTCCATTGGATTTTCCGACACACAAAGTTTGAGAGCAGGCTATAAAATTTTCCGACAACAAAATCCGATCGCGTCAATTCTGACCGTGTGTGGACAATTCCGACGCACAAAGTGCCACGCATGCTCAGAAGAAATTCCGAGACGGAACAACTCGATCTGGTAAAATTAGCTTTCGGAATGGATAGAGCACTTTCGTTAGGCTGCAATGTTAAAAATTGTTTAATGCAGCGCACTCTCTTCTTCTTTATAATGCTAGAAGAATGAAGTAGTTTTGCTTCTCATATTCACACAGACTTCTCACAAACGTATTTCTTTATTATTTATCGTGATCCCCTCAATATATTTTGATTTGTCACACCTGACAAAATTTTTTTTTTTTTTGTGGGGTTTTGTATTTTTTTCAGGGCTGATTTTTTTTTTTTTGGGGGGGTTTGTATTTGTTTCAAGGCTGATGTTTTTGTTTTTTTTGTTTTACTCCAGAATATTTTTGTGTGTGTTTTGTGTGTCAAGTTACCACAACACCATTATTATCTTGTATTATTTAATCTCAAGGAGATTGCTTGGTGTTGGTGTCCCTTGTTAATTTCACATTGTATTTTTGAAATGTACCTGCCTCCTCACAAACTGTCCTCTTTGAAGGGAAACACACACAGGCGAGTATAATTGAAACAAAAATTCCTTTATTAAGGGCTCAGAATCAAACAAAGAGGGAGGCAACGCTGGAGAAACAGCAGAAATTGGTGAAGCCTTGGACCCCCAGGGCAGACATCAATTATTTTACGGCAAAATTGGTGGCCTGAGGAGTCCATATCTAAGGGAGTGCAGTTTGGTCCAGAAGTCCCAGAGATCCGGAAAGCAGCAGATGACATGTATGTTCCCAGGCTGTGGTACTACAAGAGGCTGCATATTTGGCCAGACCAGACTGAACCCAGGCCATCACTCTCTGGTCTTCCTTCCATGCTTCCTTCCCGGCTGTGGCTCTGGTGTTGGAGATGTGGCAGGAGGAGGAGTAGGACCTGGAAGAGGAGGAGGAGGAGGAGGAGGAGGAGTAGGACCTGGAGGAGGAGGAGGAGGACTATGGGTGAGGTGACAAATGTGGGTTGCACATGTGAGTTGGCCCCTCAACCCCTTATTTAGAGCTTCCAAAATTAAGAACTCACACAGGAGTCATTGGCCCTCCTCCATCTGCATCATTTTGCAGGCAGTTATGCCAGCAAAGTCCTCCTCCACACTGTGGGGTGTTCTGAGGGCCTCGGTAGCCTTCCAAAAGAGGCCTATGGCAACCTCCTCCAGGTTACTCCTCTTCCTGCCACTTTGTCTTTGAAGGCGGAGTGTAGGGACCTGGGTATCGAGCAGCCTGCTTGGCCCGGCCACCTCCTGGCTGAGTCTTCCCTGTGTATGAAAAAGGGATATGGTTTTAGTTTTTGCATCATCAATCACAATCATAAATTAGTACTCCAAACTAACATCTATTTAACATCATTGATTTGACAACCAGCAATATTTAGAAGAATGCTATACCTGGCTCAAGTTGGTCTCCTCCACATGTTGCTGCCTGGAAGGCCCAGGATGGGTGTCAGAAGCCTTAGCTGGGGGGGAAGGAAGCGTGGAAGGAAGAGTGGAGAGTGCTGGCCTGGGTTCAGTCTGACCTGCCAGAAAATGCAGCCTGTCGTAGTACCACAGCGTGGGTACATAAATGTCATCTGCAGCTCCTGATCTGAGAATCCTGGACCTTCTTGTGCTCCCTTAGATAAGTGCTCCTCAGGCCACCAATTAGGATCTTCAAATAGGTGATGTCTGCCGTGGGGATCACCGTCTTGACAAACTGCAGCAATTTATCCAGCGCTGCCTTCCTCTTTGTTTGGTTCTTATAATCAGGGTGGTTTACCTGCCACAGACAGGGCAGCTCCCTGAACATATCAATGAAGATTGGCATAAAGTCTTGATCCTTCAAGATATCCATTTTCACTGCAAGACAAAACACAAGACAAACCCTAATGTCAGCCTAAAGTCTTCTAAACTTGTGAAAATACAGGCCTCAGTCTAGAAGCAGTATAGGCTCAATGTTAAATCTTACCTTCACTATCACGATCGCGCCTCCGTTACTCCTTCCTCTGCTCACAGATCGTATGTACTACGCACGCGTGTTACGCTTTATAGACACTGCGTATGCGTGAAACTCCGCCCGCCCCTGATGTTCTTTCTAGTCTATTCCCCGCCCCTTCTCATTTGGCGCAGTGGGGGGAAGAGCACATGGCGGAGACAGAGCAGGTGTTTGATAATTACACCAACGAGGAGGAGGAGGAGGAAAGTCCGGAGCCTGAAACATCCCGATCCAGAAGGAGACGATTTAAGGCATCGAATATGTCCTTCGTGGAGATGGTGGAGATGGTCAACATCCTGAAGAAGGCCGACTATGATGGGAAGTATGGACCTTACCCCAACCCCAATGTCCGAAAGGCCAAGATCATGGCAAAAGTGGTCAAAAGTCTGCACCGGAATTTCGGGGTACGACGTTCGAAAGATCAGCTCAGGAAGTGGTGGTCGGACCTGAAATTAAGGGAGCATGAGCAGTGCAGAAGGATCAGGAGAGTGCTGCAAAAAAGTAAGTAGTTGTGCTGTGTTCCTATTCTTTATGTTTATTACGTTCGTGCTGCTCCATGTGCTTATCTTAACTGTTGTCCAGTTTAAAATGGCAACTTTCATGTTCATGGGCACATTATTTGTTCGTATGAAACATTGTTCGTTTGGCCTAGAACACACCATTGTTTTGGCCATATGCATTTTAAAACATTTTTTATGGCCTACTTGTCTGAAAATAATTTGGTTGTGTAGATGGGTTTGTAACTAGAATGAAATGCAAATTAGATTCTGTGTAAGGAGAGGACACTCAGCAGCAGTTTTCACATCTGGACACTGGAGCACTAGTGTGGGACACAAGAACATCTTTTATTAGGGGCCCACACAGGTGCTCCAGCGTATACTATAGGGGTGTCTCCATCTGTGAAGCTTGTACAAAACAGGTAAGTAGTCAAGCTTGACAAAGGACAATAACATTTCAACATCTTGGAACCAAAATAGACAATTGTACCCCACTTCCAAGCAATGTTTCATATTTATAGTTCTGCCATCAAATATCTGTGTGCTAAGTATACCTATTTGTTTTTACGTAGGGGATAAAAGACTCAGAGGACACCCCTCATCCAAGGAGACCACAGACCCCCCCACCTCTGGAAGAAGGGGAAATCCACCCAAGCCAAGCAGAGCAGGAGGTGGAAGACGTGGTGGAAATTGTCACCACAACAGGTGAGTGTCTGTGACCACAGGCTCAGGTAAGAGATGGATGCTGGCATATTTATAATACATTTTGTGTTTTTGTTTCTATCTTTTTAGGTGATTGTGATGTTGTGGATCCAGATCATTTCACCTCTGAAAGTGCACAGATCCTGATCAGGGAGATCGTGGGGTGTAATAGGGACTTGGAAAACATCCAGAAAAACATCAATGATGTTCAAAAAAAAAATTAAGAACTTCATTGATGTTTTAGGGAGAGTTTAAAAAAATCTAAATCCCTTTGTTTTTTGTGAGCTAAAAATGTATACCATTTTTTGACATATTTGCGAAAAGCCAAATTTTGAAGATGCACACTGTGACAGACCTAGCCGGGAAAGAGACTTGGAGGGGACTGTCTGCTAGCCTCTTGCAGATCGATCAGGGGCCCTTGCATTTGGGGGAACGGTGCTCTTTGTGAGCTGTATGCCTGGGGACCCTTGAGGTGGTATTATTGTGGATTCGGGTCCTGGTCCCCCAGGACACACAGACTCTGGGGACCCTGGATTTGCCATATTGGAATAGTGGCTGATTCATAATGCTGGGACAGATACTGTTAGGAGATGCTGATGTAAATTCCAACACCTGTCTGTCTATTGTCTGCTAAAATGTGTATTGTAAATAAGTCTACTATGGGATCTAAGAGTCATTAGATCCCCATTGTTATTTGTGTTAATTAACTCTGCTATTGTGTGAAGAAGAGTCTATGTTGATTGTGATAATGTTGATTGGATTTTCTGAACTACAAGATCTCCAGTCTGGCCTAACGGTCATGTCTGAGTCATCTAGGCTGTCTAAAGGGATTAGTAAATTAGCTCATGTCAATTAGGTTAATTAGGTTACAGCTGTATTGTTAGAGTAATATGAGCAGGAGGTCTGCACCTCCACTTTGAGTGTATAAAAGCCTGTATTTTGCAATAAAGGATATTCCTGTTTGAACTTACATACAGCCTGCCTGGTGTTTGTTCTGAGCTATCACAACTGGACTAGAACGGCACAGAGCTGTAGTTCTAATCCCGGAGCATTGGATGACCGAGCAATCAAATGTTGCGATCTGCAGTCTGATTCTATAGCAGCAGAGGAGTGTCGGGAGAGTGGAACCGAGCGAGCAAGGGGCTCGTTACACACACAGTGTGTCAACATGTGCTATCTGCGATCACGGGAGATCAATGGACGTGTTTTGGGGGTGCAACCCCTTCCTCAATAATAAAGTAGCTGTGAGGAAGGGGTTGCACCCCCAAAACACGTCCCTTGATCTCCCATGATGGCAGGTAGCACATGTTAACATTCGGCAATTTGTGTGCATCTTCAAAATTTGGCTTTTACTGGGGTGACTTCACCCCATCTGAATGCAATATCAAACATAGTTTGTAAATACTCATGTCTGATATTGCCTTCAAGTTCTACCAAATGTGAACTTTGTAAGTTCAAGATTTGTGTCTTTCTTGTTGGATTTAAACATGCCTGTTTTATCTTAAATGGACATTGCTACTTTTTCTAATGTGACCCCAAAAATTGTTATACAACAAACATGTTGGTTTGTTTTAAAAACCTTTTCTAAATGCACATGTGATTGTGCTGGTAATAAAAAGATTGTTAATCAAGAATGTGTGGATTATTGTTTCAACGCTCCAAAACTTTTGTTGTGCTCTGGTGTTTTCAGTAACAATGGGGGTTATTTCCTAAGGGAAAATCCACTTTGCACTACAAGTGCAGTTTCAAGTGCACTTGTAGTGCAAAGTGTCTTTGCCTTTAGTAAATAACACCCAACAGTGCTTTGTAATGTTACACAATCACGCCATTTTCAGGACTCACCACATTTCTGTCAGGGTCAGCTAAAAGAAACACAAGCAGTAAATGTCACCAAAGATTTTAGTAGTTATTTTTTTTTTATTATTTGAAAAAGGTTTCAGACATTGTCTGGCATATTGATAGCCCCCCTACCCGCAAAGTATTTAAGATATCTTAGCCGGACATCACGGGCACTCGGGGGGGGCAAGCCAGGACGGCCACTTTCAAGCGCCGTCAGGGTTGTTTCATTTAGAATTCCGGCCTCAGGCCCAACTGAGCCAGCATAGTTGGCAGAATGTTGCCGTAAAAAGTTGTGTAGAACACAGCACGCCAGGATGATGTGATTCAGTTTGTACTCCGCCATGTGTATGGGTGTAAGAAATAGACAGAACCGGCTGGCCATGTATCCAAACGTGTTCTCCACCACTCTTTTGGTTCTGGCCAGTCGGTAATTAAAAACCCTCTGGTCCGGTGTGAGGGTCCTCATCGGGAATGGCCGCATAAGATGGTCCCCCAGCGCAAACGCTTCATCCACAACGAAGATGAATGGGAGTCCTTCCACATTGTCTTCTGTAGGTGGCAAGTCCAAGCTGCTATTCTGGAGATGCCTGTAGAACTCCATCTGGGCATTGACTCCACCATCGGACATCTGGCCATTCTTCCCCACGTCCACATACAGGAACTCGTAAATAGCCGACACCACCGCCAACATCACAATACTATTGAACCCCTTATAGTTTAAATAGTATGACCCCGAGTTTGGTGGTGGGATGATGTGGACGTGTTTCCCATCAATTGCCCCTCCGCAGTTAGGAAAGTTCCACCGCTGGGCAAAGTGGAAGGCCACAGTCTGCCATTCCTGTGGCGTGGAAGGAAATTGTGGAGTCAAACAACAATAAAAAATTAATCATTTTGCACATAAACAGAGAAAGCAGATTATACACAAACATTCTTGGCCAACATCAAGATAACATTTATTTGAGGGAGTTTTTAAAGACCAAAGTATAAGGTACCTATCAGATTCCCCCTCCCCCCCTCTCATGGGCCATTTCTAACATTTTAGGGGGGGAGCTCTTGGACAGGTAACCCTCTCCACTTCATTGAGAGATGAATGCCTAAATAATGTATATTACTTTGGCCAGCCCCTCCTTAGTTACATTATTGGCAGCCCGCTGGACAGGTAAGAAGTGTCATAATACAAAGATATAAATACACATTGTACACATTCGAGAACATTTGGAAATTCTGCTATTACCTATCAAGACAATAATAGGATACAAAAACTTTAAACAGTACCATTTGAAAGTATTCAGGCAGGCCCTTGCACTACATGCTTTGGGGAATTCATCCATACATCTGACCACAAAAGAGATGGCTATAGTGTGTATGGGTTTGGCAAAGTCAGCAGATAGATGATTGAGGATAGATAGAGAATTGGTATCAGCTGACTTAGCAGTTGGGGGGGGGGGTTCTAAATGATTATGGGACCCCCAAATAAAGCCTCTGGCACTCTGCCAGAATTTGAAGCACAAACCACATTTTAAAACATTTTAGGGGGTGTTTGGGGTAAAGCACTACTATGGAGCTTATAAAATACATTGTTAAGTGACTACATGAGGTGAATATAGGGTCAGGAGACCATGCTGGGGAGGTAAGTGAAGGCAAATATGTATGAAGGACAAAAAAAATTACAGAAAAATCCAGCATGAATGAGGACAAAGGGGACATTCGCAGCATATTTCAATCATGGTAATTAGGGAATGAGGAAAGAAATACAATATATTATCAAACATTAAATACAATAAAATGTGATGTTAAAGGATAAAAATCTTACCTTAATATACTCCTTCTGCAGGACCTGGATGATGGCAGAACAGGTCTCTGGGATAATGATCCCCAGAGTCTGGGGGAGATGCCTGTCGAGAACTTGAGGTCCTGCAGGCTTCTCCCCATCGACAAGTA
Source organism: Aquarana catesbeiana (assembly GCF_042186555.1). Taxonomy (NCBI): domain Eukaryota; kingdom Metazoa; phylum Chordata; class Amphibia; order Anura; family Ranidae; genus Aquarana; species Aquarana catesbeiana. The sequence continues at coordinate 485,231,306 of NC_133325.1, read as the reverse complement.
CCGCAGGGTGGCGACTAGCCTCTGCTCCGGAGTGATGGCTTGCCTCATGCAGGTATCCTGCCTGCTAATATAAGGGGTCAGCAAAGCCAACAAACGGTGAATAACGGGGTCCGTCATCTGGAGAAAGTTCCTGAAATCATCAGGATTATTCTCACGGATCTCACGGAGCAAAGGCATGTGACAGAACTGGTCACGCTGGAGCAATCAATTCTTGGTCCATGAACTCCTCCCCACCCTGTTCATGAACTGGACTTGTGTCAAGGTCAGGACCCCAACACCATGCCCCCGCACAGCGCAAACTCTACGAGGAGTACGTATACGCAACATGGCTAGAAAACGGTCGGCTGCTCAGAACGTAGTAACAGAACGCACTGAAGAACAGCAAGGTCTGTGAAGAGCGACCTGAAAATCAGTAACGAATGAACAAGAACACAATGATAAATCAATGCGAACTCACTGCATGCACTGAAGAGCAAATACAAACCCACAAGCACAAACTGAACAGCAGAAAACGATCTGAAAGCCAGGAGTCTGAAAAAGCACAAATCGTTTCTCACCAAACTTTTACTAACACGAGATTAGCAAAAGGAGCCCAAAGGGTGCCACGCTTGGTTCGGACCTGCCCTTTTCTAGTCTCGTCATACATGGTGTACGTCACCGCGTTCTTGGCAATCGGAAATTCCGACAACTTTGTGCGACCGTGTGTATGCAAAACAAGTTTGAGCCAACATCCGTCGGAAAAAAATCCATGGATTTTGTTGTCGGAATATCCGATCAATGTCCGATCGTGTGTACGGGGCGTTAGAGTTAACAGAAAAATAAAATAAAATACAAAAATTTGCACGGATATTATCCAGATATTGCATTCTTAAAGTGTCCTGAGCACTATACTGCCAACAAATGTGAATACAACAAAAATATCATATGTAAATTGAAACAGTGCCAGAAGGTGTTACACTCTTAGATAAACAATATAGGTTAACTGCTGTGCAACCAACGGTAGCAAATCTGCACCATATGAATATCCAGATGTAACACTTGCAGTGAATGCAAAATATTCAGTGTGCAATCCCTGATATTATCAAGTAAAAACGTGTGATACAAAAGAAATACAATCAAAAAATAAATCCAAACCAATATATAAAAATTTGTGTGGAAAAAAGTCTCATTCCCAAGTTAGCAAAAAGAGAGAACTTCAGTCAACAATAGTGTGCGATTTCTGATATTATATTCCTTAATAACAATTTCCAGCCAAGTATATTAATACATATATGGAGAAAGTTCCAATGCCAGGTGAGCTTGGAAAATGGCGATTTCAGTCAGATATGATGATAACCAAGTTTTTGCAAGTGCTTCACCCCACACCGTGCATAAAGGAGGCTTACCAGACAGATATGATACGCCGATAAAAGAGTAGTAAAAAAAAAAAAAAACAGCTGTATAATAAGATTCCTCTAATCTTTACTTGATCTGAGCATTCAGAAATATTACAGCAGGTATGACCCCAATATTAAGTGTCAGCTCCAGTTATTCAACCATTTAGACATCCCAATTGGACATGTAAAACACAAAAAAACACTTCCTATAGTGTAAAACCTCTTAATAAAAAGTTTATTGAATAAAATTGCACTTGCTTGAAATAAGTAAAAACAGCACTGTACATGGAAACATCCCCTAGATGCCGTCATCCAAGATGGCCGTGAGCCATCGGAAAACATCATGGGTAAGGAACTACCACAGAAATATGGCAAATTCTATGCTCATATGCTACCAAAAGCTCTATTTTTACTCTTTACAAAAAAAAGAAAGAAATACAAAATGTTATACCATAGGTACCTTACACATGAAATACTACACACAATGTTTCCATCTTTGAAGAATATTTGTTGGAAATGTAACAAACATCTAAGCTTCTTGCAACACATTTATTGTCTATGTCCTTTCATTGGATGAATGAAGGGTGACCTACAGCTTGCTGGTAGCTTCTTATTGTAGAAATAATCTCTTCACTGATGTAGGATCCTCCTTATATCTGTGAAATTGGAGGTAAGTGTCCCTGTTGCTGTATACATTTTTTTTTATCTTCTGGAATATGTCACTTACCTGACTGTGAACCCTGAGGTGATAAGGGTGGCCTCTTGCACAATTCCCATCCAAGCACCCCTGATGGTGGAGACAGGGACTACTAGGGCAGTGGAAGGGTGCAGGAGGAAGGGAGGTAGTTATGTGAACCTGAGCTTGGAGATGCTGATGTTGGATGAACAGAAGCAAGGAGCCAGGTCACAAAGCCTAGTTTGGTTATAGCCAGGCAGATAGGTACAGAATCACAATCAGAATCCAGGGCAGAGACAGGTAGGTGTCAGCACCAGGCTGGCAGTGAGGTACAAATCAACAGACAGAATCAGAAAAAGTCAAAAGTCCAGGGTAGGGTCAGTAACATGGGTCAGTGGGTCAGTGGCAGGCATCAAAGGCAAGGGGAATCCAAAGAGAAAAATCATAGGTAACCTGGTCAGTGGTAAGATTTCAGGAATACAGAACATAGGGATCAGAGTTAGAGGCTAGGCACACCTTAGGTTTAAATAGGCCACCAGGTGCCAACTTCTGTGGGAACGCCTGTGTGTGCACATGTGTACAATGGCACTTGCACCTGTGTGCCATGGCACATGTGGGATGCACATCTTGTTAAACTCCTATGCTCACATCCCCAAGCACAAAAATGAGCACTTGCTGAATAAGAGTCCTGACAGAATAATTGCCAACTAAACTACAAAATTCCTTGCAACAACATAATAAAATTTGGGAACTGTAGCTATTTTTACAGATTAATCATACCCCTTGAAATTTTCCACATTTTGTCATGTTACAACCAAAAATGTAAGTGTATTTTATTGGGATTTTATGTGATAGACCAACACAAAGTGGCACATAATTGTGAAGTGAAATGATAAATGGTTTTCAAAATGTTTTACAAATAAATATGTGAAAAGTGTGGCATGCATTTGTATTCAGCCCCCCTGAGTCAATACTTTGTAGGACCACCTTTCCCTGCAATTACAGCTGCAAGTCTTTTTGGGTATGTCTCTACCAGCTGTGCACATCTAGAGAGTGACATTTTTGCTCATTCTTCTTTGTAAAATAGCTTAAGCTCTGCCAAATTGGATGGAGAGCGTCTGTGAACAGCAGTTTTAAAGTCTTGCCACAGATTCTCAATTGGATTTAGGTCTGGACTTTGACTGGGCCAACACATGAATATGCTTTGAGCTAAACCATGCCATTGTAGCTCTGGCTGTATGTTTAGGGTCGTTGTCCTGCTGGAAGGTAAACCTCCACCCCAGTCTTTTGCAGACTCTAACAGGTTTTCTTCTAAGATTGCCCTGTATTTGGCTCCATCCATCTTCTCATCAACTCTGACCAGCTTCCCTGTCCTTACTGAAGAAAAGCATCCCCACAATATGATGCTGCCACCACCATGTTTCACTGTGGGGATGGTGTGTTTAGAGTGATGTGCAGTGTTAGTTTTTCTGCCACACATAGCATTTTGCTTTAAGGCCAAAAAGTTCAATTTTGGTCTCATCTGACTAAAGCACCTTCTTCCACGTGTTTGCTGTGTCCCCCACATGGCTTCTTGCAAACTGCAAACATGACTTCTTATAGCTTTCTTTCAACAATGGCTTTATTCTTGCCACTCTTTCATAAAGGCCAGATTTGTGGAGTATAGACTAATAGTTGTTCTGTGGACAGATTCTCCCACCTGAGCTGTTGATCTCTGCAGCTCCTCCAGAGTTACCATGGGCCTCTTAGCTGCTTCTCTGATTAATGCTCTCCTCGCTCGGCCTGTCAGTTTAAGTGGACAGCCATGTCTTGGTAGGTTTGCAGCTCCACTAGATTTTAGTTAGGTGTATCAGAGTAAAGGGGGCTGAATACAAAGGCACGTCACACTTTTCAGATATTTATTTGTAAAAATTTTTGAAAACCATTTATCATTTTCCTTCCACTTCACACACACACATATACATATATATACACACACATACATACAATATATATATATATATAAATAAATAAATAAGAGAAAAATTACCCTGCTGAACTGTGCTGAGAGTAAATAGCATTTATATATAAAACTATTATGCGGCTTTAATCTAACCTTCAAAAAATCTAGAACAAAGAACAAGAATACAAGGGCTTATGATTAGATTGATGCAAACACAATATATGCAATGCATAAAAAAATATTCTTCTATCATATTATAAAAGCAATAATCTTTATAGCAAAAACAGAAAACAAGATAAAAAAAAAGAAATGGCAACAATTAAAACCTTTAGCAGGATTCTTTTCCAATATTTTTATTCAGAAAATGTTTTCAACAAATACAAAATCGACATTTCTCTTTTTTTTTTTGTATGAAGTATTGGAACAATTGACAAGTCGTTTATAAAAAGGTTACAACACAAATTATTTCATATACCTGTGAAGTTTTACGTTTCCTTATCCTTATTTTAGGTCTATATAGTAAAGACCTCAACCGAATAAAAAAATAAAATTTAAACAAAGATAGAACATAGGAAGGAGGAACTTCCTCGAGTAGGCATACAAATGTACCTCACATGTAATGTGGGGAACCACAGGGGAAGGTCCATATCCCAACCTTTAGCAGGATTCTACCAAAATTAAAAAGATGTATATTCCATAAATTTACCATATATAGCAGCAATACTGATGGTCTTAATAAGAAGAACTCTACTAAGAAAACATAGGCATAACACATTTCAATATAATGTCTCCAAAGCATAATATATAACCCAATTCACTGCTCAGTGACAACCATGTATCTTGAAGGCTTTAAAGGAATAAGAAAGCACTCTCAGGTGCTATAAAGATCAGATGGCAGTGAATGATCAATCCTAAATAGCATATATTCTTAGAGCATGCAAATATTAGTGATTTGAGTTCAATGACTCACTTTGCCTTTGCATGGTATAAGAAAAAGGAAATAGAGACAATATTTAAACTTCCATTATGTATAATCCTTCAGAGGGCTTACAATACAGTATATATATATATAGGAACCCCTTTTTCAGCATATTGTTGGCAGCATACATCCTGCAATAGGGAATGCAGTATAATACAGTATATTAGTGCAACCTTAAGCAGCCAGGTGATTTCTTGATAACAATGGCCACTGTACAGTGGTCAATTAATTTCAATGTGCTTATTAGCAAAGCACTAAGGATGCATACAAGCTATGCGTACATTCATCAAAATGTAAAGAATTGAATTACGGGAAGGTCCACTGCAAAATACATTCATAAGTCAGTGAATAATTTTGTACTGAGAGCATCAAAGCTAGAACTGGAAGCATCTAACTTAAATGGTAGCTTAAATGTTCACAGAAAACATGTGAATTCATTCACTTATATAAAGCTCCTTAAAGTTTATTCTATGCTTTCAGAAAATGAATGGTTTGGGGGTATTTTCTGAACTCTGAAAGCTGTAAGTAAAAAATAAAGAAATAGTGAAAAATTGCAAATACGGTCTGGCCATCTAAGTTTAAACATGGAGTGCAAGGCCTTGCAATGTAAAGGTTAGGGGCATAGAGCAACCACTTGCCTATGGCTGCTGCTAATGTACCCTTTTATCCTCAAGTTTTTTTTTTTTTTTTTCTAAACATTATTTTCGGGGAGTAGAAGAAAGTCCTAGGCCTCAGGACCCCCTTATCCCTATGTTTGTAATCCAAAAAGGGTCCTTGCGAGATAAGGCTGCCAGCTTAGATATTAGCCTTGCAGAGATGATGGCTACAAAGGATATTACCTTAAATATGAGAGCAGAGAAAGAAATGTCTCTAATGGATGGAAAAGGAGGTTTCTGCAGAGGGAACCAAATTAGGCCTTAATCAACAAGTGAGAGGCCAACACCTCTGAAACAAGAAAGAAAAGAGCAAAAACCTGGCCTTTAATAGTGCTGAGAGCTAAACACTGATCCATACCCAGCCATTTTGCCACCCACCATCGGTTTTTAAAATGTTTTTTTCCTGGCCTGGTCAAACAAACACAGGCAGGGATGGCAATTCAAATTGGAATCTCTTTTTAGGCAAATAGGAAGTTCTGGGGCTCATCACCACCCTATGCGTATATTAAAAATTATTATTTCTTGCAAGATAAGGCTGCCAACTCAGACACTTGCATCGAATGATGCAGCAGCAGTTTGAGGAGAGCAAAAGCCATTCATGGAAGGGCACAGAAGCTTAGGATATACCTGGTCAAGTGGGGAAGAAGGTCATCATAGGGTCAGGCTAAGCAGGGTCAAGTGAAGACTTGGACATTATTGTAAGTCTTCAACACCCACCCAGGCATCTCCAGCAGAATCCGTCACTAGACAGATGGCTCTTCCACATCTGTTGGAGTGGAAGAGCAAAATATCCCTAAGTCACTCCCATGCCAAGAATGTAAAAGCCATATTGGCAAAACTGCCTTTGCAGATGCTCCCATTTCAGCTCATGAAATAAGTTGTTTCACCTAATGTTTGTGTAGTTGGAACTCATCTGCAAAATTTGTAATGTTTTCTGCAGGGTACATCCTGCATTATACATCAATGCTTACAGCCTATTCCAGTGCTCTGGCAGAGTATAGGTGCCACACACATTGTTTTAGCACCAGAACCTCAGCTGCCAAATTTATAATGTTTAATGAAGGGTAAATCCTGCATTGCATTTTGGGGGTTTCCAGTGCTCAGGCATTGTAAAGGTTCCACACATATATTGTTTCTGCAGCTAAACCTCTGCTGCAAAATGTATGATTACTGAAGCGTAAATCTTGTTCTGCACCTCAAAGTTTGCAGCCTATCCAGTGCTCAGCAAAGTAAAGTTGCCACAAATAATCCTTTCACAGCTCCAATTTGTAATGTTTACTGTAGGGTAAATGCTGCATTGCGCCTCAACGTTCATGGTCTGTTTCTGAGCTCTGGCACTGTAAAGGTGCTATGTATGTTGTTTCCTTAGCTGGACCTCAGTTGACAAATTTTTAATGTTTGCTGAAGGGCAAATTCTGCTTTGTGTCTCAAAGTTTGCAGCCTACTCTGGTGCTCCAGCACTATAAAGGTGCTGCGCAATGTTTCTTCAGCTTTACCTCAGCTGACACATTGTTAGCTGCAGAGTAAATCCTGCAGGATAAATATGTGTGGCTATTGTCTCTCAGATAGTACATTCTAATGTTTATTTTTAAAATAAAACTTGGTTTATCACTATATTTTATGTTATGGCTTAACTAAGCAATTATTGTGACTTTTGCCTTTCAAATAGTCAACTTTAATATTTGTTTCAAACTAAACTCTGCTGTATTTCCTCCTTTTACATTGAGACCTTATCAAGCTGCTGTTATTGTCTCTCAAATAATGTACTGCAATGTTTATTTCAACCTGTTTCATCTCCCCTGCTTGCATTTTGGTCATAAAGCTTAAAGTGGTGTTCCGGCCGAAATTATACTTTTTAAATAAAAATGCCCCTATAATACACAAGCTTAATGTATTCTAGTAAAGTTAGTCTGTAAACTAAGGTCTGTTATTTTATAAACTTACAGCAGACCGTGGCCATCTTAAGTGTGGGTATCTGAAGCCAGACTGTATTTCTTCCTTGATCTTATCCTTGCAGATCTCGCACATGCTCAGTGCAGCACAAGCAGTGTTATAGGTTTCAGGTCAGGTTTCCATAGCAACGGCAGTGTCATAGGAAGTTGCCACCCCTTCCCAGAAGGCATTGCAAACAGGAAATGATGCAATGGGCCACGGCCAGGGAGGAGGAAGTGAAAAATGAATACAGCAGATATACAGTAGGTGCTGAGAAAAAAAATTAAAAAGTATCCAATTCATTTAGAGTGCACAGTTTAGTTAGGGATGCTGAAGAGTTGTAAAAGTGGGTGGAACTCCACTTTAACCACTTCAGCTCCAAAAGATTTAAACCCCCCCCCTCACCTTTATAGCCAGGCTATTTTTTGCGATATGGCACTGCGTTACTGTAACTGCCAATTGGCAGTTAACACAAATAGAGCCTTTTTTTTGGTGATATTTTATCACCTCTGTGTTTTTCATTTTTTTGTGCTATAAACAGAAAAGACCAACAATTTTGAAAAAATATACTTACTGCTAAAAAACATATCCAATAAAATAAACACTAACAAATCTAATTTCTTCATCAATTTAGGCCAATATGTATTCTGCTATGTATTTTTGATAAAAAAAAAAAAAAATCTTTATAAGCTTATATTGATTGGTTTGCTCAAAAGTTATAGCGTCTACAAACTATGGGATATATTTATGTAATTTTTTTTATTTTTTACTAGTAATGAAGGCAGTTAGCAACTTATAGTGGGACTGCGATATTGCGGCAGAAAAATCAGACACTAACTGGCACTTTTGACACTTTTTTGGGAACCAATGACACTAATACAGTCATCAGTGCTAAAAATATGCACTGTCACTGTACTAATGACACTGTCTGGGAAAGGGTTAACATCAGGGGCAGTCAAAGGGTTAACTGTGTGCCTAGCTAGTGTTTTTGTACAGTGTGGGAGGTGCTTTTACTAGGGGAACACATGAATCCTTGTCCCTGCTTTGCAGGAACACAGGATCCATGCCTTCCCTACTGACAGAACAGCAATCTACATATTTTGCTCAGGCAGACTGCCATTCTGCTTCTGTACTGAACGATTGATGGGTGCCGGCGGATATGGAGTCTGCGGTACCCGCTGATTATACACAGCGGGAGCGAGCCACCGCTGGTGCACATTCGTGACCACTACCCAGAAGGGCAGGATCACGTATATATACGTGATTCTCTGCACATTGGTCGCCCTTTAGCAGTATATCTGTTATAGGGCGGTCGGCAAGTGGTTAAAGTGTTACTGAACCTACAATAGTAAAATCAGTCTGTATATGCAGTAAAGCATGCTTGTTATAATCTATGGAACCTAAGGGGTTAATCCTCTGCATTGTGTAAAAAGGTTATTTGATGCTGTCTTCTCTGATCCTCCCTTCTTCCACAGTCCCCAATCCATCTCCTGAGGTTTGAGGGCAAACTGCACATGTTCAGTTTGGTGCGTATTGCTAGAGATGTTTTTATTCTTGGGAGAGTGCCTGTGATCAGCATAGGGACAATCAGCACTGTCCAGACAGAGGGTCAGTGGTCCTGTAGCCTTATAGGACCATCATGGGAGAATGAAAACTCCTCCTACAAGCTTTAACCAGACACTGATAGAAGTCACAAGACTGCTCTAACTGCTGATGAGAAAAGGGTATTTAGAAGTTTATATTTACTAAAACGATTGCATTCTGTGTATTCATTCATATGTTCTGTGTATTGTGGGAGACCAGATATAGTTATTATTATTATTATTATTATTATTATTATTATTATTATACAGGATTTATATAGCGCTAACAGTTTACGCAGCACTTTACAACATAAGGGCAGACAGTACACTTACAATAGTGCATGCAGGGTCCTGGGTTTAGTAACACTTTAACTTTGATGAACCACGTAATGACCGCCCGTCCGCAGTACTGGTACATTGCTGCCTACTTCTGGGTTTACATTCACAGCTGAGAAGTCTGTGTTGAAATTGAATCTGTACACAGGGAGGGATCTGGGATGATAAATTAAGAGATCATTACTACAACGCAGCACACTGTACACACATTACACATAGTTAGGCACATATTTAACCCCTTGATCCCCCTAGATGTTAACCCCTTCCTAGCCAGTGTCATTAGTACAGTGACAGTGTATATTTTTAGCACTGATCACTGTAATAATGGCACTGGTGATGTTAGTGGCAGTTAGTAATTTCCCCTCAGCGTTAGTTAGTGTCAGATTGTCTACTGCAAAATCGCAGTCATAGATCGATGCCATTAGTAGTATAAAAAAGAAAAAAAAAAAAACAATATATATATATATATATATATATATATATATATATATATATATATATATATATATATATATATATATATATATATATATATATATCACAGTTTGTAGGCTCTATAACTTTCATGCAAAGTAATCAATATATACTTATTTGGATTTTTTATCGAAAACAGGCAGCAGAATACATTTTGGCCAAAATTTATGAAGAAATTTGATTGTTATAATTTTTTTATTGGAAATGTTTTATAGCAAAATAATTTAAAAAAATAATAAAAATAAATAATAAAACATATATTTTTCTTAACATTTTCAGTCTTTTTTTGTTTATATCGCAAGAGCAGTGGTGATCAAATACCACCAAAAGAAAGTTAAAAAAGTGCACTGCCGAACAGCAAAAAATGGCCTGGTCACAAAGGGGGTAAAATCTTCCGGAGCTAAAATGGGTAAATTTTTTGCGCTCTGTTTTGATTTTTCTGCCAAAAGGCACTCAAGCCCTAAAGCATATGTACCGTAATATGATAATTCAGCCTCAACCTAAACTGAAAATAAGCCTATAAAGTGTATACTGTATATCTGTACAGGTGAGCAAATGTACATATGGATAATTCAAATATGAATAAACTAGCATATATAAACTGAATAGCAAAAGAACCAAGCACTGCTCTTAAATATAACTAAAGTTCATTGTTCTAAATGAAATAAATACATTCAAAATAAACAATTCATCAATTATATATGCATAAAAAATGACCAGTGCTTATTCCAGTGTATGTGAAACAGTCTTAATAAAGTCCATATTGCAAAACGGGGAGGTTATTTACTGAAGGTAAATCCACTTGGAAGTGCTGTTGCTGTAGATCGGAGGGGGACATGCAAGGGAAAAAAACAGCATTTTTGCCTGCACATGATTGGATCAATTTTGCTTGCACATGATTGGATGATAGAAATCAGCAGAGCTTCTCCTCATTGCACTTGTAGTGCAAAGTGGATTTGCCTTTAGTAAATCAACCCCAAAGTGTCAGTTCTATTATGCTTCTTAAAGTGCAGATTCCACTTTGTTGTGCTCCCCACCTGCACTCCCCACTGTCAAGAACCATAAACCAGACAGAGACTAAAAGTGCAGTTAAAATCACACCGTTAATGAAATGACAAAAATAACACAGTTCAGGAACATCATCAAAAAGCCAGGGTTTGGATGCCAGAGCGGGAAACCAGAAGTCAGCGTAGTCAGGAGCAAAAATCAGCAACAGGGATAGAAAGGGAAGTCAGCTAGACTAAGTCATGCACAGGGGAGCACAGGAAGGAACACACTTAGGCTCCATTCACACTAGCGCGTTTTTTGATGCATTTTGCATTTTGCAGAAATGCACGGGAATTTTTTAACATGGGTTCCTATGGAACATGTTCACATCAATGCCTTTTTGTTTCTCTGCATTTTTGGAAAGGGTCAGGGACTTTTTTCATGCAAAATGCAGCATTTTGCATGTAATAGAATTCAATGGACAAGCATCAAAAACGCAAGTGCACCGTTTTTGCAGCGTTTTTGCAGCGTTTTTGATGCGTTTTTGCCGTTTTTTTTTAAATTTTTTTTAAATTTTTTTTTAGACTGTAAAAAAAACTGTAAAAAAAAAAAAAAAAAAAAAACGCAAAACGCAAATCGCGGCAAAAACGTTGCTCAAAAACGTGGCAAGCATGAAAAAAAAACCTCCAAAAACGCCCAAAAGCAACATGCATAGGTGTGAATCGAGCCTAAGAGATCATAGACCACTCAAGGGCAAGGAGGAAATGAGCTAAGCTGCTTAAATAGCAAAAATGGCTTCATTAATGATGCCGCTGTCGGAGCCTCCATCCTTGGGTGAGTGAGCATTGTGCTGTGACAGAACTCTGTTGCCCTCCCTCCCTATATGTCTCTCTCCCTTCCAGGAGTATCACAATCTTGTCCAGTCAGTTCTATACCCAGCTAGCACTTCAGGGACAAATGAGGTACACTGTGGGGATGGCTGACATAGGGTGAATCTTGAAGTGCAAAAATGCACTTTAAGATTCATAGATTATTTACACGTTTTTCACAATTTACATATTTATATTTAATATTGATTTCAGCACTGCAATTACATTTAGATGTCATGTTTTGGATAGTCAAGCATTTTATAGAAGTAGCTTTAAACACGCATGGGGTTTTAGGGAGCGCAAGAGATTATCACAATCCTCTCAGCACAGAAAGCTGTGTCACTCATTGATGCATATGTCACCAGGCAAATGTAGGGCTAGTTTACACTAACTTTGCCCTCTGAGGAGCAATCCCTATTTCTTTTAACCACTACTGGGCACTTTTACCCCTTCCTGCCCAGGCCAATTTTCAGTTTTTAGTGCTGTCACGTTTTGAATAACAATTGCGCGATCATGCTACACTGTACCCATATTACATTTTTAACATTTTTTTCACACAGAGCTTTATTTTTGGTGGTATTTAATCACCACCACTGTTTTTGTTTGCTAAACAAACAAAAAAGACCGAAATAAAAAAAAAAAAAAACATTTTCATAGTTTGTTATAAAATTTTGCAAACAGGTAATTTTTCTCCTTCACTGATGTGCGCAAATGAGACTGCACTGATGGGTACTGATGAGGCGGCACTGATGGGCACTGATAGGCTGAACTGATGGGCACTGATGAGGCAGCACTGGTGGGCACTGATGATACTGCACAAATAGACTGGATAGCTGTCACTGCTGAGCCCATACACTACAATGACAGGCTGTCAGTGGCCACAGTTATTTGGGCTTATTCACACAGCCCAAATAACTGCAGTGGATGTGGCTGCACACATTTTGTGTGTAGTAAAGAAAATATAATAGACTTTTTTTTTAAAGATCCCTTGTTCAGAGGTTTATGTATATCTCAGACTGCTGGCACAATAATTAGAAGTTATTTGTGGGTACTGTAAGGACTGTGGCATAGGTGTGCAGAGTATACAGTGACTAGCCTCAAGTTCTGTTTATTCATATTTCTTTAAACCACTTTCAATTTTGGGCACAACCTGACTATGGTTATAATTATTTTTTGGCTTCATCCAAGGGTTCTTTAATTGATTTCCACCATCCCTTCTTTCCATGGACTGACTGGTGTCCTCATTGCTTTCAATTTGCTTTATTTTTAATGAGACTTTGATTTTGTTATGTTTGTTTTTCCTTTGGAACGGTGTGTTATTACATTGTGTATTATAGATACTTTGTTGTGTATTTCTCTTTATGGTATGTGCTTAGACTCACTGCTTTATATTTAAGCATTTTTGCTAAGCAAGGGTTAATGGGACTTACTTTTGTTCCTCCCTTGCACCAGGTGAGGTCTATTCACTTCATATAATGTATTGTGTTGTGGAGCATTTGTTTTGACTAAAGCCCACTTGGGCGGAAACGTGTCAACAACCAAGACTATGTTTTCCTGTGAAATGTTTATATAAATGAAGATTTTAACAAGCAATAATACAGAGTTGCCGATCTTTTGTTTGGACTATATATGAGAGGTGTTTTTTGGAGAAAGCTGATTGCTTATGGAATTTTGTAAGCTGTTACATATTTTATATTTATAATTTTTTGATAGTAGATATTACTTTTATTCATGTTCATGCTGTTTTTAGATGTACCAGGTGTACCTGTGCTGATAGTGGACAGTTGAATCTATGTCTAATATAAAGTCCTTTTAGGGTTAACCACTATGGCTAGACAGAGAAGTGTTAAACATAGTAAATTTAAAGTAAGCTGCAATCTGTTGACTCACTCCTTCCCTAGATGGAGGCAGACATTCCATCTAACCTATCGGGGAATTGGACTGTTCAACAGTTATTTTTGAAGGAACCCAATCCCAGTGGACTCTGTCTTGGGTGCCAGCCTCAGTCAGATGAATGCCATTGAGGAGTCTGTCCCTTTAAATGGTTACTACTGCATATGTTTTTGAGTAGTTCCTGAACCAGTTTGCACAATAAAGTTTGTTTTTAATGCACAAGAAGGAGCACTCTTTCTTTGATAAATTTGAAAAGAATTGTGAGAGTGGAAGACGTGGCAAAGTCTGCATTTGCTTTAAAGAGGCTTGGAGTGCACTGTGCGTGGGGATAGAGTGGCTTGAAAGTAAAGCTTGAGGGAGTTGGAACATAGGAGTCCAATGTTGGAATCAGGCTCTGCACATGTATCAATGTAAGTGATACAGGTCTGACAGATGCTGTATCTGCCTATTCCAATGGAATACTGGGTGAAATTCTTTTTGGTACCATAACTTGCAACTTTTCTATAATTTGGTGGCTAAGACAGAGAAGAGTGGAGCCACCTGCCATAAATAACTGAAGGAACAGTAATATTATTTAGTGGGGTTTTGGAGACCATACTCCTGCTGAACAGGTATGTTTTTATTTTTTTTTTATTTTTTTTTTTTGGTAAAGGGTATATCTTTGGGACCAAAGTGTGGAAGAAGACAGTGCCATTATTATAATATTGTGAAGCTTACTGGATAAATTAGGTATTTATGGATATGGAAATGAATGGCTATATTAAGACAATGATTTGAAGGGTTTACAGAAGTGAGTACACCCCTCACATTTTTGTAAATATTTTATTATATCTTTTTATGTGACAACACTGAAGAAATGACACTTTGCTACAATGTAAAATAGTGAGTGTACAGCTTGTATAACAGTGTAAATTTGCTGTCCCCTCAAAATAACTCAACATACAGCCATTAATGTCTAAACCGCTGGTAACAAAAGTGAGTACACTCCTAAGTGAAAATGTCCAAATTGGGCCCAATTAGCCATTTTCCCTCCCCGGTGTCATGTGACTCGTTAGTGTTACAAGGTCTCAGGTGTGAATGGGGAGCAGGTGTGTTAAATTTGGTGTTATCGCTCTCACTCTCTCTCATGCTGGTCACTGGAAATATAACATGGCACCTCATGGCAAAGAACTCTGAGGATCTGAAAAAAAGAATTGTTGATCTACATAAAGATGGCCTGAGCTATAAGAAGATTGCCAAAACCATGAAACTGAGCTGCAGCACGATGGCCAAGACCATACAGCAATTTAACAGGACATGCTCCACTCAGAACAGGCCTCGCCATGGTCGACCAAAGGAGTTGAGTGCATGAGCTCAACGTCACATCCAGAGGTTGTCTTTGGGAAATAGACGTATGAGTGCTGCCAGCATTGCTGCAGAGGTTGAAGGGGTGGGGGTGTCAGCCTGTCAGGGCTCAGACCATATGCCGCACACTGCATCAAATTGGTCTGCATAGTTGTCATCCCAGAAGGAAGCCTCTTCTAATGATGATGCACAAGAAAGCACGCAAACAGTTTGCTGAAGACAAGCAGACTAAGGACATGGATTACTGGAACCATGTCCTGTGATCTGATGAGACCAAGATAAACATATTTGGTTCAGATGGTGTCAAGCGTGTGTGGTGGCAACCAGGTGAGGAGTACAAAGACAAGTGTGTCTTGCTTACAGTCAAGCATGGTAGTGGGAGTGTCATAGTCTGGGGCTGCATGAGTGCTGCCGGCACTGGGGAACTACATTTAATTGAGGGAACCATGAATGCCAACATGTACTGTGACATACTGAAGCAGAGCTTGATCCCCTCCCTTTGGAGACTCGGCTGTAGGGCAGTATTCCAACATGATAACGACCCCAAAGAAACCTCCAAGATGACCATGGCCTTGCTAAAGAAGCTGAGGGTAAAGGTGATGGACTGGCCAAGCATGTCTTCAGTTCTAAACCCTATTGAGCATCTGTGGGGCACCCTCAAAAGGAAGGTGGAGGAGCACAAGGTCTCTAACATCCATCAGCTCCGTGATGTCGTCATGGAGGAGTGGAAGAGGACTCCAGTAGCAGGGGTGTACTCACTTTTGTTGCCAGATGTTTAGACATTAATGGCTGTGTGTTGAATTACAGGGAACAGCAAATCTACACTGTTATACAAGCTGTACACTCACTACTTTACATTGTAGCAAAGTGTCATATCTTCAGTGTTGTCACATGAAAAGTTATAATAAATATTTACAAAAATGTGAGGGGTGTGCTCACTTTTATGAGATACTGTATATGTTGTATTTTTAAAAATTATTGTTAGTAATGTCACATGATGTTATTATATGCATCTTATCATGTTCATTCATACATGTTCTTCTAGTTTATGTGTGAGGGGCACAGTCTAATGAACCACTTGACCTCCGGACGATTTACCCCCTTCATGACCAGGCCATTTTTACTGGCACTGCGTTACTTTAATTGAAAATCAAACGACAGTGATACACTGTGCCCAAATAAAACTCATGTCCCTCTTTTCCCCACAAATAGAGTTTTCTTTTGGTGGTATTTGACCACCTCTGTGTTTTTTTATTTTTTATAAACAAAAAAAGACCAACAATTTTGAAAACAAACACATTTTTTACTTTCTGCTATAAAACACATCCAATAAAAAAAAATTGAAAAAATCTAATTTCTTCAGAAATTTAGGTCAATATGTCTTCTGCTACAAACTTTTGTTATAAAAATCCCAATAAGCGTATATTGATTGGTTTGCATAAATGTTATATCGTCTACAACATATGGGATAGATTTATTTATTTTAATTTTTTTTTTTTTTACTAGTAATGGTGGTGATCAGCTACTTATAGTGGCACTGCAATAATATGGTGGACATTCTGATACTAACTGACACTTTTGACACTTTTTGGGGACCAGTGACACTAATACAGTGATCAGTGCTAAAAAATAGGACAACTATGGGATATTATTATTTATTTTTTTTACTAGTAATGGCAGCGATCAGGGACTTACAACGGGACTGCGATATTGTGGCAGCCATTCTGACACTAGCTGACACTTTTGACACTTTTTGGTGACCAGTGACACTAATACAGTGATCAGTGCTAAAAAAAAAAAAAAAAAGCACTGTCACTGTTCTAATGACACTGGCTGGAAAGGGGTTAACATCAGTGGTGATCAAAGGAATAGTTGTGAGCCTAACCAGTGTTTTACTGTACTGTGGGAGGTGCTTTTACTAGGGGAAGAGAGGAAATGTATTCCTTGCTTTGCAGGGACATACATTTCCTCTCTTACCTCCTGTCAGAATGGCGATCTGCCTTGTTTACATAGGCAGACTGCCATTCTGCCTCTCTACTTGATGATCCGCAGGTGCCAGCAGACATTCACTGCTCGGCTCCCGCTGAGTGTGATCATGCAAGTCTGCTCCCAACCGGAAGAGTCAGATCAATATATATATATATATATATATATATATATATATATATATATATATATTCTGCTATGGGGGACCTTAAGTGGTTAAATCCCCTGCAGTTCTCCTTTGGGTAGGTAGGTCTAACACAAACACACCAGATGACGTAATCGATCTAACTACATTATATGAACTGGATACTATCATTGTACAACTTACCGAATGCTATTGTGATCATTGTGATGGTTATGGCAATTCTGAATAACAATATATTTATGTATCTGTAGATACTTTTAAGTGGTCTGAAGAAGTAGATGTATTCTGGAAAACATATCTTACAATGAAAATTCTGTTATAATTGTTATAAATGAAGCTTAAGTTAAATGTCATTTGAAACCTATTAGGGTGATGGTAAACATATTTGTGGTAGTACTCATGATTGTAACATCTCAGTATTGTGTTTTATGTATGTTTTAGGGCGTGTTTTAGAATAGCTTGGATTGTTGTAAATAATAATAAATTATATACTTTACATTCCGATATATGATTGTAACACTGTTATGAGGAATATGTTTTGTAGATATATGATATTTAGGATAGGATATTTAAATATTTAATGTTTGCCAGTTCAAATATGTTAAAAAAATGACAATTCCCACAGAGTGTACTACGTTTTGCACATGACTGTAAGCTTTAAGATAATAGTATTATTAGAAATGCCTACTTTTATTTTAATAGCTGGGTTTCATTAAAAAAAAACACAGCTGGTGTTGCTGAAATAAAGGTCGTTGTTTGGGCACTTTGTGTTATGGGATGACTCTGTCTCCTGCAATCTTCTGCCTATAAATCATCCTGTCACATGATCTCTCAAAGAAAACGATTTGTTAAAAAAAAATTAGGAAATATACCCTGTGAAAAAACACATGTAGTCTGTTATCACTGTAGTGTATGTGCACAGGGACAGGCTATGAGAAAAAGATCAATCGCAGTCAGCAACAATTAGGAAATATAGCCTGTGAAAAAAAAACACATACAGCCTGTTATGACGTTAGTGCTTGTGGACAGCAACAGGCTGTAAAGAAGCTGCAGGATGTCATCAGCATTAAGATGTAAAACCTATTCCTCACCCCCATGATACATGACATGTTGCTGCCTACAAGACATACAATGAGGGTTTACCTTTACTTTAACAGACCAGTACTTACAAGCCCTACACTAATCTGTCCCAATGCACTTTATTAGCAGCACTTCCTTTACTTTTCCTATTTCAGCTAAGCACATTTTCAATATGGCTGCAGGGAATGAAATCTTTTATAGTGGGGGGGGGCGGCCTAGCCAAATGCCCCTTTATTGGCCATTCTATGCCATCTGTTCTAAGTTTAAATGACAGGAAGTGCATTGTGGTTAGGTGGTTGCTATAGCACTGAAATTGTGCCTTAGTTCACTAGGTCAGCAAATTGACTGGTTATGCATCAAACCCATTTTAGTCTCAGAACCTATATCTCATTGCCTAATCTCACATAGCGGTAAAATCGATAACCCTGTAACTATGACTTGAAAAGTTCACTTCTGTTAACTATCAATAACTATATGTAACCTAATAACCGATAGATAGATAGATAGATAGATAGATAGATAGATAGATAGATAGATAGATAGATAGATAGATAGATAGATAGATAGATAGATAGATAGATAGATAGTTGTTAAGACAGGTGGCTATCATTATAGCTTAATGATATAGATGTCTTATTTCATTTGCAATGCAGTATCATGCATACAGTGAAAGACTTTTCTCTATAACAAGCCGAAATGAGTTGACATTTCACTACTACTATTTACTGCTACCAAACCAAAATTCCTGTCTGATGCAGAATCCTAAAATTATAATCGGTATTAGAAATATATTATATGTAGTTCATAATACCTGTATGTGCAAACATTTGCCATTTTTTTATGTAGAATCTTCAAACTTAATTAAAGTCTTTGCAAAGAAAAAAAAAAATACACTTTATTTTCATATAACAAATGCAGTTTTAGAAATGCAAGATTTGGCTTTTATGTAAGATACTGTTTCTTTAACACCAATAATAGATTTGTAAGCAGGCAGCACATTAACTCAGAGGTTAGTGCACAGTGATGTAGAATCATGTCAGATAAAATAAGATCACACATTAGTCAGGTTCAGAGTTTTGTCCTGTACAGGAAATTAGATCATATTGGCTTTGACTCTAAGTAGTTAATGAATAGCATACAAACAAGGACAAGTGTAATTAGAAAATACACTTCTTGTTAATAAGTCCCTGTTAGTTCGTACAGAAAAGTAATATTCTGTAAATAAAAAAAATTAAAAAAAAAAAAAAAAAAAAGCTTATCTGTTTGGATCCTTTCCAACCAAGGCACAAAGTTATTATGTTTAATTAAGGGCCTTTACTTTAGAACACCATTCAAAATAATTATTGCTAATGACTTGCAGCTGCATCACAAGCCCAAAAGCAAGATAAGGTGTTATTATCAGTGCGATCTATCTATTAAAGCTGAGCTACATACACAGAAAAAAAAAAAAAAAAAGTTCTCATCTGACAGACTTTAAATATAAAATGTATTCTGTCAATACATTCTAAAATCAAAGCTGAACCATGGTAAATATGATTAATATTTTACAAATAATGGGCACACAGTGTCAATGTGTTAAAAGTCAAGTTGAAGCTTAAATGTGTTTAACAAATGGTACTGATTTCTATAGGTGTTGTGTAAACTCAGGGGAATATTTAATTGAAAATTGTGTATCGTGTAAATACTGCTTTTTTTAATACACCACGTTTGTTGGCAAGCTTGTAAAAAATCTAATTGAAATCTGGCATATTACACAAACATAGAATGTTCCAGAAATAGGATTATACTTCTCAGACAGATGACATACAGAAATTACATACATTGGAAAAATGCCCCATACTAGACAAAATATTAATTAAGAATGAAATGGTGCATTCTGTATATGCAGCAGTTGCAGGGAGGAGACAACGCTTCTTCTGCAAAATGACATTTAGGGAGATGCTGGAAATGGAGAGTAGTGTGAAGGAAAATGTTCTAGAGGCCCAACATGATAGCAAGTAATGGCCAAATTATGCTCAGAGTGGTAGATATACCGCCAATATTTACATGCACACTTAACCTTCAACCAGTCAAATTTAAACTGCATGGACCCAGATAACCATACATGATCAGATATTTTCCTAGCAGTGATGGCTATGGAAATACCTGGCCATAAAATCTAGAGCCCATTATGATTTGCCTTTATATGCAACCCACAACAAAACAAGCAGGCAGAGGTGGTCCCTTACCATCTTCTTTTTTTTAAAGAGTTTACAGCATTTGGGAAGGTATTTGCAAACTGTTATTTCTGATAGGTCACCTAAATAATAAATGGGTTTAAAATATAAACATAGATTTGTCAAGATACAAGTTAGTATACAGTCATGTGTTATATGTCCTGGCATTGGTCAGCAGAATGGAAGGCTGAGATGATCTGCATATCCCCACCCTAAACAAAGAAACACGACAGCACTGCACAGAAAATGATAATTAAAGAAGGATTTATATTGGGTATCAAACATGCCATCTCATATTTCTTTTTATGATTGCCCATGCACAATCAGTTACTAGTCATGAATAAATATTTCTCCAAATTATCAGGGGGACCTTTCTCTATGGGCACCCTTAAGAAAGCATCAGTGCTATGAAGCTATAGCCCTGCTACCTAGGATAATATTAAAAAAAAGAAGTCCAAAATAAAGATCCATAATCTTCATGCCAGCACTGCTTCACAATCATTGACTGCTGCCAGTTGCTATCAAGAACTTCAGTTGACAGTTAAATAAAATAATATTATTTTGAGTAATGTTTTAAAGTGATTTAAAAAAAATTATTTTAATATATGCAAGATATCTTAATACAGGACAAGGAATTCCTAAAGCACTGGTTTCTCACTGAATTCTTTGATTGATCTGTTCAAAGGGAAAAAAAGAAGGGGAATGTCAAGGTACTACTACAGTGAGCCCACAGGCGAGCAGGTGACACAGGATCCCCCAGGGCGTGGAATCTAAGGGTCAGCCGGTATTCTGCCAGGGACCTCTCACAAGGGTTTGGGCTTAGCTGTGTGCTGACCCCAGGTCACGACCCCTAGGTTCACCCTGCTCGCTAGGGGAGTAGCAGAAGACACTGTCAGACACGAATGGATGGATGAAGCAAAGGAAAGTCGAATAGCGAGCCAAGGACAGGGCGGGCAGCAGACAACGTAATCAGGAGAACTAGCCGAGTCGGTACACAAGAGATCAGTTCACAAGAGGTCAGATTAAAGCAAGTTACATGAAGGGAGCTCAGAAACAAGTGTTGCTCAAGCAACCAGAAACTGGTCTGAGTGGAATTTAAATAGAGAAGCACATTGGAGGCTGGGCAGGAAGTATATAAAAGACAACAGGTGAAGCCAGCGACACCCATAACTGCTGAATGCAGCAAGAGCTGAACACATGATAGAGCAAAGCAGTGCAGCGCTAAAACCAAAAGTCCAAATACTGTCCCTTTAGAGTAGAATCAAATGTAGATAAGAGAAAGTTTCTCCTCTGTGTTGATATAGGTGCTCAAGATATTCCATGCAGTGCTACATATCCGTGATACCACCACCGGCCAACCAAACCGCTCACCTCAGCATAAGGACCCCTGAACTAACAGATGGGTCGAAACAGCATTTACCACGCTTAGTGGGAGATGATGAAGACTTGTCTGGGAAGATGGATCCACGGAAATGGAGATGGCACTCAAAATTGCAGGTCATATCACATGTAATAGAAATGAAAGTACATAGTGCACACTGCGTGGCTAAAACAGATATCATTTATTAAAATTAGGTACTCACAAGCACAGCACTATGCCCTAGTGCTGGGATACAGATAAAATGTCATCAAAGAATAACGTGGGTTAGATGGTGGCTGCAGTGATGTCCAGAAACTCCCACACGCGTATCGTCCTCCTCGGAACTTCGTCAGCAGTAATGGAGATAAAAGACATCACATCTATATATATATATAGAGCCCAAATTATCTACTTCCTGTAAGGTAAACCACCCCCCCCCGGAGAACCATCCAATCGGCTCCGGCTATCCTGGGGTCAAAGGGATTGCTTCCTACCAACCTACTAAGTCACTATGGTAACTCAGGCTTATGTGTCATGAGGCCCGATCATGTGACATTAGGAAGCAGGAAACACCTATTGACAAAAGGATTGAATTCCAGAGGCCGTCGTGACGTCATTGACGCCGGGATGGCCGGTCATGTGACCCTATGTTCTTTATTACCAGCTGAAGCTGGAACACACTCAAAACTAGAGCTCCACCCCCAGTATTCAAAGCCTCCCCCTCAGGCCGTCACTCCGGAGGCGGAACGCTCCTATAAGTATGTATTAGGACGGCCGCCGTGACGTTACTGACGCCAGGATGGCCGGTCATGAGATCCCACTCACGTGTTAATTAATAGAGGCTGGAATGTAAACAAGCACTCTAGAGGCAGGACGTTCCCATTAGTATTAGAACAGCCGCCGTGACGTCATCGACGTCGGGGCGGCCGGTCATGTCGATGACGTCACGGAGGCTGTTCTAATACTAATGGGAATGTCCTGCCTCTAGAGTGCTTGTTTACGTTCCAGCCTCTATTAATTAACACGTGAGTGGGATCTCATGACCGGCCGTCCTGGCGTCAGTAACGTCACGGCGGCCGTCCTAATACATACTTATAGGAGCGTTCTGCCTCCGGAGTGACGGCCTGAGGGAGAGGCTTTGAATACTGGGGGTGGAGCTCTAGTTTTGAGTGTGTTCCAGCTTCAGCTGGTAATAAAGAACATAGGGTCACATGACCGGCCATCCCGGCATCAATAACGTCACGACGGCCTCTGGAATTCAATCCTTTTGTCAATAGGTGTTTCCTGCTTCCTAATGTCACATGATTGGGCATCATGACACATAAGCCTGAGTTACCATAGTGACTTAGTAGGTTGGTAGGAAGCAATCCCTTTGACCCCAGGATAGCCGGAGCCGATTGGATGGTTCTCCGGGGGGGGGGGTGGTTTACCTTACAGGAAGTAGATAATTTGGGCTCTATATATATATATAGATGTGATGTCTTTTATCTCCATTACCGCTGACGAAGTCCCGAGGAGGACGATACGCGTGCGGGAGTTTCTGGACATCACTGCAGCCACCATCTAATCCACGTTATTCTTTGATGACATTTTATCTGTATCCCAGCACTAGGGCATAGTGCTGTGCTTGTGAGTACCTAATTTTAATAAATGATATCTGTTTTAGCCATGCAGTGTGCACTATGTACTTTCATTTCTATTACATGTGATATGACCTGCAATTTTGAGTGCCATCTCCATTACCGTGGGACCATTTTCCCAGACAGGTCTTCATCCCCTCCCACTAAGCGTGGTAAATGCTGTTTCGACCCATCTGTTAGTTCAGGGGTGCTTATGCTGAGGTGAGCGGTTTGGTTGGCCAGTGGTGGTATCACGGATATGTAGCACTGCATGGAATATCTTGAGCACCTATATCAACACAGAGGAGAACCTTTCTTTTATCTACATTTGATTCTACTCTAAAGGGACAGTATTTGGACTTTTGGTTTTAGCGCTGCACTGCTTTGCTCTATCATACGTTCTCTGAGGTTTTATATGTTTACCTTCAGTGTACAGCAGCTTGTTATATTTTGTGTTAGTTGTATTTTTGCGCTGACTGTATTTCTTTATCAAAGAGCTGAACACAAGCTGTGGAACTCAGGAACCAGACAACCAACAGCAGTAACAGGTAAGACACAGATCAGCACTGCAGCTGATCTGTGACAGGTAGGGATGAGCCGAACACCCCCCCGGTCGGTGCGCACCAGAACCTGCGAACGGACCGAAAATTCGCACGAACGTTAGAACCCCATTGATGTCTATGGGACTCGAACGTTCAAAATCAAAAGTGCTCATTTTAAAGGCTAATTTGCATGGTATTGTCCTAAAAAGGGTTTGGGGACCCGGGTCCTGCTCCAGGGAACATGTATCAATGCAAAAACTTTTAAAAACAGACGTTTTTTCAGGAGCAGTGATTTTAATGATGCTTAAAGTAAAAAAAAAAAAAAAAAGTGAAGCATTCCTTTAAATATCGTACCTGGGGGTGTCTATAGTGTGCCTGTAAAGTGGCGCATGTTTCCCGTGCTTAGAACAGTCCCTGCACAAAATGTCATTTTTAAAGGAAAAATTCATTTAAAACTACTTGCGGATTTAATGTAATGTCGGGTCCTGGCAATATGGATGAAAATCAGTGAGACAGCATGGGTACCCCCCAGTCCATTACCAGGCCCTTTGGGTCTTGTATGGATATTAAGGGGAACCCCGCACCCAAATTAAAAAAGGAAAGGTGTGGGGCCCCCTGGCCCTATATACTCTGAACAGCGGTATACAGGCGGTGCAAACAAGACAGGGACTGTAGGTTTGTTGTCAAGTAGAATCTATTTGTAATTTTGAACTGGTACATTTTTAACGTGTTTAGCTCCAGCCAAAAAATCTATTTTAAGCTTTTTGGAAAACCTAGGGAAGGGTTATCACCCCTGTGACATTTGTTTTGCTGTCTGTGCTCCTCTTCAGAAGATTTCACCTCACTTTTTGTCCCAATGACAAATGTTTTTTGAAAATTTGGGGTTTTTTGTGAAACAAGGATTGGTGATAAAGCATCAGTGGAAAGGAGAAAAGTTTTCCCCATATTAACTCTTACAGGAGAGAATTTCCATTCCTAGGGGTAGATTTCATCTCACTTCCTGTTGTCTCCTTCCGTTTGCAAGTAGGAGTCATTTGTAAGTTGGATGTTTGAAAGTAGGGGCCTGCCCAATATACTCAGCAGAAAATTGGGCCTTAGGTGTTGTGGCCACAACACTGTAAGCCCTCACAGGGCCCTGCTGTGAAATATTAGATCAAGAATTGTAATTACATGCCCCTGTTGAACAGGGGCAGAAAAATTGGGCCTTAGGCACTGGTGCTGGTGCCACAACACTGGAACCCCTCACAGATACTGTAGTTGGAGCGCAGGAACTAGCCCTGCTTCAAAGAATTGCATGAAAAATTGTAATTACATGCCCATGTTAAACAGGGGCTGAAAAATTGGGCCTTAGGCACTGGTGGCGGGACTGGCGGCGCCCAGAACCAAAAATGTTCTTACAAGCTATCATCATGATCATTGAGGAGGAAGAGGATAATTACTCAGTATAACAGGATAGTCACTCAGCATCAGCATAGGCAGTCTTTGAAGGGATCTGACATTTCAAAAAATGTATTCGGTTACATTAGCATCAGGTGCTTGGTAGCTGGTGGTGATCCAAGACTGATTCATTTTTATGAAGGTCAGTCGATCGACCGAGTAAGTGGACAGACGCACCCTGTGATAGGTTACAAAGCCTCCAGCAGCACTGAATGTGCGTTCCGAAAGAACGCTGGATGCAGGACAGGCCAGTAGCTCAATTGCATACTGTGCAAGCTCTGGCCAGTGATCCATCCTCAAGACCCAGTAACCCAAAGGATTTTCGGTGGGAAAGGTGTCTAAGTCAGATCTTGCCCTTAGGTATTCCTGCACCATGTAAAACAAACGCTGGCGATGGTTGCTGGAACCGATCATACCTTGGGGCTGCGGACTAAAAAATTGTCTGAACACATCGGTCAGACGGCTACCTTCTCCACTACTCCTTCTTTGACTGACCGAAGCCTCAGCAACACGTTGTCCAGAAACAGGAGTTTGTAACCTCCCAGTCTCTGGGAACGCATTGCACAGACCTTTCTGCAAGGCCTCCCGAAGATGTTTCATCCTCTGCTCCCTCTGCGACGGCAAGATATGGTCCGCAACCTTACCCTTGTAATGTGGATCAAGGAGGGTTGCCAGCCAGTAACGATCCCCCTCCTTGATACCACGAATACGAGGATCCTTCCGCAGGCTTTGCAGGATCAGGGAGGCCATGCAGCGTAGTTGGTGTGGCGTCAACCACCTCTGAACCTGCCCCTGCAGAGCTGACAGAACCTCTGCCCCAGTGTGGCTCCTGTCCCCCAAGCACACCAGCTTAAGCACCGCTTGGCATCTTTTGGCCTGCATACTTGAGTAGCACCTTGAACGCCTACGGAGCAGCGCTGGTTTTGAGGACAAAGCACAGGAAGAGGCCATGAAGGAAGAAGAAGAGGAGGGGTGGAGGAGAGAGGTGTGTCAGAATCAGTAGTGGCATGTTGGAGGCGTGGTGGCGGAAAAACCTCTAACACTACTGCACCTTGTCCTGCATCCTTCCCAGCTGCCAGCAGAGTCACCCAATGCGCCGTGAAACTTAGGTAACCTCCCTGTCCATGCCTGCTGGACCATGAGTCAGCGGTAATATGCACCTTACCGCTGACCGCCCTGTCCAGCGAGGCATGGACATTGCCTTTCACATGCCGGTAGAGAGCCGGAATCGCCTTCCGTGAGAAAAAGTGGCGTTTGGGTACATGCCACTGAGCAACCACACATTCCACAAACTCACAGAAGGGGGCAGAGTCTACCAACTGAAAAGGTAGCAGTTGAAGTGCTTGCAATTTTGCCAAGCTAGCATTCAACCGCTGGGCATGTGGATGGCTGGGAGCGAACTTCTTTCGGCGGTGCAGCAGCTGGGGCAGGCCTGGTACAATCTGATGTTGGTGTACCGAAAGCAGATTGCCCACAAGTACTTGGCTGTGACACACCTAATTCTACACCTTCATTCCTCTCAGTGCAGGTCTCAGAGAGGACTGAAGGTATAGTGGAGTTGGATATCTCAGCGGATGAGGAGCAAGGAGAGGTCCTCTTTGTTCTTTGGTGTGGGTCTTTTAGATACACTTGCCAACGAACTGCATGGCAGGTCAACATATGTCTGGTCAAGCATGTAGTGCCCAAGCGGGAGATGTTTTGGCCACGCGAGATACGCTTGAGACATATGTTGCAAATAGCAGCGGTGCGATCTGATGCACTCGTCTCAAAAAAACCCACACCAAAGAACTTTTGGAATAATGCGCAGAGACAGCAGCGCCCTGCACATGCGGAGCTTTGCGGTGTGATGCAGTCAGTGTGCTGCCCTTAGGCTGGCCCCTGGAGGGCATCCTGCCTCGTTGGTGATGTGCCTCCTCCTCCTCCTCCCTCCTATCAGGCACCCACGTTGATTCAGTGACCTCATCATCCCCTCCCTCCTCATCACTGGAGCAAACCTGGCAGTATGCTGCAGCAGGGGGAGCATGACTGCCAGATTGCTGTCCTTCTTGGGCCCCCCCCCTGTCCGTGCGCACATTACTGCCTTCATCTAGCTCAGTATCATCATCGGAGCATTCTAAATGCTGGGCATCCTCCTGGAGCATGTACCCAACACTGTGGTCAGACAGTTCGAGGGACTCCTCAGGAGGACATGGTGGGGCTACGGAAGGAGTCACTGATGCCAATTGAGCCGAGGGAAGAGGCCGCATTGGCAGCTGCTTTGCCAGACAAAGTACCCTGAGCATGGGTGAGAGAGGAGGATGAGGACAGCTTGGTCATCCACTCGCCCAAGTCTTCCACATGTTGCAGCTCAACACGGCCATCTGCCGAAAAAAAGGCCACGCGTGTCCCACGGCCACGTGCTGATGAGGATGCACCGTCTCCACGACCAGCACTGTTGCCTCTAGACACAGAGCCTGCTTGCCCTCTTTTTTTATTGGCTTGTGACTGTCTGCCTCGCCTTGTTGGCCTTCCAGACATACTAATGCCCTGCAGTGAGATGTAGCTGCACTAAGCTGGGAGAGATAGAATATATATATATATATATATATATATATATATATATATATATATATATATATATATACACACACACACACACACACACACACACACACACACACACACACACACACACACACACACACATATACATACACATACACACACACACTGATACTGCAGCTTGCAAAATCAACTGCCTGCAGTATGAGAACACCACCAATCTTCTACAGGTAGCTTTAGATGAACACTGTGCAGAGGTCGCACTACACTAACTTGTAGCTTTAGCTGACCACTGTGCAGAGGATGCACTACACCAACGCTAAAATAATGTAGCTGCCTGCGGTAGTGATAGGATCAGGAAAACACCACCAACCTTCTACAGATAGCTTTAGCTGAACACTGTGCAAAGGACGCACTACACTAACGGTAAAATAATGTAGCTGCCTGCAGTAGTGATAAGATCAGGAAAACACCACCAACCTTCTACAGGTAGCTTTAGCTGTACACTGTGCAGAGATCACACTACACTAACTTGTAGCTTTAGCTGAACACTGTGAGGAAGACGCACTAAATTAACTTGTAGCTTTAGCTGAACACAGTGAGGAGGACACACTACACTAACTTGTAGCTTTAGCTGAACACTGTGCAGAGGTCGCACTACACTAACCTGTAGCTTTAGCTGAACACTGTGCAGAGGTCGCACTACACTAACTTGTAGCTTTAGCTGAACACTGAGGAGGACACACTACACAAACTTGTAGCTTTAGCTGAACACTGTGAGGAGGACGCACTACACTAACGTTAAAATAATGTAGCTGCCTGCAGTAGTGATAGGATCAGGAAAACACCACCAACCTTCTTCAGGTAGCTTTAGCTGAACACTGTGCAGAGGTCGCACTACACTAACTTGTAGCTTTAGCTGAACACTGTTCAGAGGACGCACTACACTAACTTGTAGCTTTAGCTGAACACTGTTCAGAGGACGCACTACACTAACTTGTAGCTTTAGCTGAACACTGTGAGGAGGATGCACTACACTAACTTGTAGCTTTAGCTGAACACTGTGGAGGACACACTACACTAACTTGTAGCTTTAGCTGAACACTGTTCAGAGGATGCACTACACTAACTTGTAGCTTTAGCTGAACACTGTGCAGAGGTTGCACTACACTAACTTGTAGCTTTAGCTGAACACTGTGCAGAGGACACACTACACTAACTTGTAGCTTTAGCTGAACACTGTTCAGAGGACGCACTACACTAACTTGTAGCCTTAGCTGAACACTGTGCAGAGGTCGCACTACACTAACTTGTAGCTTTAGCTGAACACTGTGAAGAGGTCACACTAAACTAACTCGTAGCTTTAGCTGAACACTTTGAGGAGAACTCACTGCACTAACTGTAAATAGTCTAGCTGCCTGACTGTGGTACTAATAGGATCAGAAGAACACCAGCAATTTTCTTCAGGTAGCTGTAAATACTGTAACTACACAAGCCTGTCTGTCAGTAGGAAGATAATAACAGGAACGGATCTAGCTAAACTGAATACAGTATATATATATATATATATATATATATATATATATATATATATGTATATATATATATATATATACACACACACACACACACACACACACACACACACACATATACACACACACAACACCTAGGATGCATATATATACACAATACACTGTGCAGCTAACTGACTGACTGCCCTGCCTAATCTATCTAACTTAAATCAAATGACACTGTCTCCCTGTCTCTGTCTCTCAACGCCGGAACACACACTACACAGGGCTGCCGTGCAGGTGGCCTTATATAGTGTGGGGCGTGTGCTAAATCCCCTGAGCCATAATTGGCCAAAGCCACTCTGGCTTTGGCCAATTACAGCTCTCTCTACAGATGGCGCTGTGATTGGCCAAGCATGCGAATGATAGTGCATGCTTGGCCAATCATTAGCCAGCAATGCACTGCGATGCCGCAGTGAATTATGGGCCGTTACGCGCCACACGAATTTGGGGCGAACGGCCCATATCGTTCGGAATTTGGTGAACGATCGAACAGACGATGTTCGAGTCGAACATGGGTTCGACTCGAACACAAAGCTCATCCCTAGTGACAGGGAATGAGTCACCGCTCTAGCAGGTGTCTCCCAATACCCAGTAGATCCCAGTAATTAGTTTTCTACCTGATTCTGACTGCTGGGAAGGTATATGACCCCTCCTCTAGCTTTCCTCAGCACCTCAGTGTCGGTGCCAAATACCTGGTCATTGATACTCTGCTCCTGATTTCTACTGTGATCCTGTTCCTGTTCATTTCCTGGTTCCTTTACCCTGCCACCTCATATCTGTTCCCTTTGTTCCTGATCCCAGTTCTGGCCCCCTTACTGATCCATCTACCTGGTTGTACCTTGCATCTCCTGTCTCACCCAGCTTATCTGCGCTCTCCCTTTATTGTTCATATTGTGTTAAAGTTTGATTGTTTGTTAGGTATTCGGTCACTCGGTTCACTGTTCACTTATATTCTTTTTTTGCCTTGTGTTCTGTTTGCTGGTGTTGGTTGGGTTTTTTCTTTTTTATTAATAAATCATAATTAAATCATACACAGTCTGGTTTCAGTTTCATTACGTGCAGTTACACAGATCTAGTCTTTGCTGTAGCTGGATATCAGTACTGGATATCCGAAAAGGAAATATGTACACACTTACTATGCAGACCCTTTAACCGCTTGCTGACCAGCCACCGCAGCTGTACTGTGGCAGAATGGCACGGGCAGGCGAATCGCTGTCATGTTACATTGCTCCTTCTGGTGGCCACTAGGGACGCGCGCCCGCAGCTTGCCCCACAGCTGATATGAGTGCCCAGCGGTCTCGATGACCGCCAGGCTCCCGCGATCGCTCGCAACATGGCGAGAACCGGGATCTCTGTGTGTAAACACAGAGATCCCGGTTCTCTGAAGGGAGAAGTGACAGATCGTCTGTTCATACAAAGTATGAACAGCGATCTGTCATCTCCCCTAGTCAGTCCCCTCCTCCCTCAGTTAGAACACACATCAGGGAACACAATTAACCCCTTGATCGCCCCCTAGTGTTAACTCCTTCACTGCCAGTGACATTTTTACAATAATCAATGCATTTTTATAGCACTGATCGCTGTATTAATGCCAATGGTCTCAAAAATGTGTCAAAATTGTCCGATGTGTCTGCCATAATGTCGCAGTCATGATAAAAGTCGCAGATTGCCGGCATTACTAGTAAAAAAAATAATAATAAAAATGCTATAAATCTATCCCCTATTTTGTAGACACTATAACTTTTGTGCAAACCAATCAATATACACTTATTGCGATTTTTATTACCAAAAATATAGAAGAATACATATCGGCCTAAACTGAGAAAAAATTTGCTTTATTTTAAAAAAGAAAGGGGATACTTATTATAGCAAAATGTAAAAAATATTATGTTTTTTTCAAACTTGTCGCTTTTTTTTGTTTATAGCAAAAAAAATAAAAACCGCAGAGATGATCAAATACCACCAAAAGAAAGCTCTATTTGTGGGAAAAAAAGGACGTCAATTTTGTTTGGGTACAATGTAGCACGGCCGCGCAATTGTCAGTTAAAGCGACGCAGTGACAAATCACAAAAAGTGCTCTGGTCAGGAAGGAGGTAAAATCTTCCGGGGCTGAAGCGGTTAAAGTTGAAAAAAGGTTGATGTCTATCTAGTGAAACCTCTCAAAACTTCTGCAGAGGAAGAGTAAACTTTGCAACTGCTGCATATTCTGCCATGCAGCAAGAAAACATAACATTTCTTATTCTGCACCCAAAATCAGGTTTCTGGATCAAAATACTTCTGAACTCTATCCCGCTTCCAACTAACAACTGAACCCTTAACTCTTACAATCAGCTCATCCCCCATAGTTAATACCTTTTGTACCTATCAGGAGCGTGTAACGCTCCTGCTTCATCACAGCTGTTGGTCTCATTCCAGCATCCTGGTTTTGGCTCAGATGCATTCTCCCCGTCTGCTTGTTTACCTGCAAGGTGATGGATGTAGCCAGTTTTTAGGTAGAGACCAAACCTGATTTAAGCCAGCCAAGCCTGCAGGCTCATGCTTGTGATATTGTATTTAACACATGCTTCAAGCTCCCTGTTTGTCTGCCCTGTCTGCTAGTTTGGATTCCCTTGTTGATGACCTTGGATTGAATATTGAATTTGCTTGGAACTCTGCCTGCCTTTTGACTATGGATTTGACCCTGGCCATTCTGAACCTTGCCTGCCTTGTTCCATTTTGTATATATTATTCTTTAGTTGAGAATTAAAACATACAATTTAAAAAAATATGTTTTGCACTTTTAATCAAATATCTATAAAATATTGCATAGACATTTTATTTTTAAATTATTTATTTTACATTTCTATCCAATAGGTTGAGTATAGTTTTATTTTCACAGATTTTCTCTATTTCATGCTGCTACTCTGAAATTATTTTTGTTTTCCAGAGCTCAAAAGCTCCAGCTCAGCTTTAGCAAAAAAACTAAATGAGTCAAGGGAGTTACACATTCTCCTTCTTCCATCTCACTACTGTTCATTCTGTTCAGACAGGGTCACATTGAGTTTTAATCAGAGAGTGAGAGGCTGAAAGCAAACATTTTCTGCCTCGATTCATTTTTAGAAAACCCATAATGCATTATGAAACCAGTATTAAGTGTACATAATGTAATAATGTTTAAGTTTAAAACAAAGATAAGAAATAAACAGAAAGCAAACTCTAAAAGAATGACTCAAAACCATTAGAGTGTTTTTTAAAATGGACCGCCTCAAAAAAAAGTGTCATTTTAGCTAGTTATGACTTCTCTTTTATAAACCCATTTTGATTTTTTGTTATTGTTTGCAACTATATTTTTTGTAAAACATGGTCCAATAAAAAAATTATAGTAGTTTTTCAACTACTGAGCTGAATTTCTTTAGCACATGGGAATGAATGCAAGGTGCTTATCTATGTTACCGAGGCTAGTATATTTTGTCCTCTACAGATATATTTTAAAACTATCTTTTAGGGATCCTGTATCAAAAAATATCTTCCTCTCAGACTGGGTTTAATTTTGCCTGGTGCATTGCATTAAAGCATGTGTGAGTTGCATTTTAAGGCAGCCTATTCAAAACAATAAAAAAAACAAAAAACAAAAAAAAAAACAAAAAAAAAAAAAACCACGGGAGAATCCTGCACTTATCCTCCCACCTAGGTGGGACAAAATAAATGGTAAATGTGACTATTTAATAATTGAAACAATGTAGAAAAGCTACAACCAAAAAGGTCTGAACCCCGACACAAAACATAAATAATTAAAAATAGGTGCCCTAATCAATAATATATGAAACAGTGCAAAAAATGGCATACAGTCTTCAAAACTTGATGAATGGGTAAATTTAAAAATTGGTGAAAAAAAAAATATATTGAAAAACTTTTTGTAAGCAAAAATAAAAAGATATATATAAAGAAATAAAATTCAATCCACAAATTGAGTAAATGTCCAACTAGAAGACCCTTTTAAAAAAGGGATTGAGGTACACCTGGTAAATTAATACTTCAGTGTTCTTCAAATTTCCAACAATATAAATCGTGAATATCACATCACCACTAGGGATGGGTTTTATGTTCGGGTCAAACATGAGTTTGACTCAAACATTGGCTGTTCGCCGAACAGCGAACAATTTGGGGTGTTCGCGGCAAATTCAAAAGCCACGGAACACCCTTTAATAGTCTATGAGAGAAATCAAAAGTGCTAATTTTAAAGGCTTATATGCATGGTATTGTCATAAAAAGTGTTTGGGGACCTGGGTCCTGCCCCAGGGCACATGTATCAATGCAAAAAAAAGTTTTAAAAATGGACGTTTTTTTCGGGAGCAGTGATTTTAATAAAGCTTAAAGTGAAACAATAAAAGTAAAATATTCCTTTAAATTACGTACCTGGGGGGTGTCTATAGTATGCCTTTAAAGTGTCGTTTTTTCCCGTGTTTAGAATAGTCTGACAGCAAAATTACATTTGTAAAGGGAAAAAAAAGTCATGAAGTAATAGCGGTGTCTGCTATAGTGAATTGACTATGGGAGAAAGCAAAAGTGCTAATTTTAAGGGTTAATATGCAAATTATTGTCATAAAAAGTATTTTGGCACCTGGATCCTGCCCCAGGGGACATGTATCAATGCAAAAAAAGGTTTTAAAAACAGCTGTTTTTTTTGGGAGCAAAATGACATTTCTAAAAGGGAAAAAAAAATCAAAAGTGCTAATTTTAAGGGCTAATATGCAAGTTAATTGTCATAAAAAGTGTTTGGGGACCTGGGTTCTGCATCTTCTTTCTTCTGATCTTCCTTCGGTGTTCTTCTTCTTTCTCCATCTTCTTCTTCCTCCATCTTCTTCTTCCTCCGCATCCTCCTCCTTCCTCCGCATCCTCCTCCTGCTTCTTCTCCGCTCCGTCCACACCATCCGCCTCAGTAGGAGTCTTCCGCCGTGTGACACCTCGGTTCTTCTGTGGGGGATGAGACCCTTCTCCTCAACATGGGGACAAGGTGCTTTGGGGGACTACCCCAAAGCACCCTCCAAATGTTGAGGGCATGTGGCCTAGTACAGTTCAGGAGGGGGCGCTCTCTC
Organism: Aquarana catesbeiana; assembly: GCF_042186555.1. Taxonomy (NCBI): domain Eukaryota; kingdom Metazoa; phylum Chordata; class Amphibia; order Anura; family Ranidae; genus Aquarana; species Aquarana catesbeiana. Next base: position 485,196,681 of record NC_133325.1, on the reverse strand, counting down.
ATCCCCCCCTCTTTTCCTGCGGCCTGCCAGGTTGCTTGCTCGGAAAAGGGTCTGGTATGGATTTTTGGGGGGACCCCACGACATTTTTTATTTTAAATTTTGGTGCGGGGTTCCCCTTAATATCCATACTAGACCTGGAGGGCCTGGTATGGTATTTAGGGGGACCCCCACGCATTTTTTTTTTTTTAATTTTGGTTCGGGGTTCACCTGTGGGGAAATTCCATGCCGTTTTTATCAATGAAGTTTTATGTGTATCGTCGGACCGACAATTCATTATAGCCGCGAGTAGTTTTAAATGACTTTTTTTCCTTTAGAAATTACATTTTGCTGTCAGACTGTTCTAAATAAGGGAAACATGTGCCCCTTTACAGGCATACTATAGACAACCCCCCAGGTACGAAATTTAAAGGAATATTACACTTTTATTGTTTCACTTTAAGCATTATTAAAATCACTGCTCCCGAAAAAAACTGCCTTTTTTAAAACTTTTTTTGCACTGATACATGTCCCCTGGGGCAGGACCCAGGTCCCCAAACACTTTATGACAATAACTTGCATATTAACTCTTAAAATTAGCACTTTTAAATTTCTCCCATAGACAATTCACTATAGCCGACACCGCTATTACTTCATGACGTTTTTTTCCCTTTAGAAATGTCAATTTGCTCCCAAAAAAACGTCCGTTTTTAAAACTTTTTTTGCATTGATACATATCTCCTGGGGCAGGACGCAGGTCCCCAAACACTTTTTATGACAATAACTAGCATATTAACCCTTAAAATTAGCACTTTTGATTTCTCCCATAGACAATTCACTATAGCCGACACCGCTATTACTTCATGACTTTTTTCCCTTTAGAAATGTCATTTTGCTGTCAGACTATACTAAACACGGAAAAAAAGCGCCACTTTACAGGTATACTATAGACACCCCCCAGGTACGAAATTTAAAGGAATATTTCACTTTTATTGTTTCACTTTAAGCTTTATTAAAATCACTGCTCCTGAAAAAAATGCAGTTTTTAAAACTTTTTTTTGCACTGATACATGTCCCCTGGGGCAGGACCCAGGTCACCAAACATTTTTTATGACAATAACTTGCATATAAGCCTTTAAAATGAGCACTTTTGATTATTCATGTTCGTGTCCCATAGACTTTAACAGTGTTTGCGTGTTTGAACACATTTTTTGCCTGTTCGCATGTTCAGGATGCGAACCGAACCGGAGGGTGTTCGGCTCATCCCTAATCACCAACACATATGCGCCTCTTACCAAAGTGAGTGGATCTCAGATTATAGAGATCTCAAACGCTGAATGACAATCCTGACAGGCTCTGGCAGGCTGGGTCGTAAAACAGCAGATCCAATTTTCCAGCAATCACAGGAACCTCTGTATCAGTGGATATACAGACATCCAATGGAAGGGCTCAAAGATAGGCTCAAAAAATGTGTGGGAAGAAGATGGAAGCCTGTAGCGTTTCCCTGTAATAGGCTTCAGCTGGGAAAGGAGACTCCTTTCCCAACTGAAGCCTATTATGGGAAAACACGTCGGGTGGAGCCCATTTTGAGATGTTAATTCATTAGAGCAGGCCAGTGCAGAACATCACTCTGTTTGTAGTTGTTTCTTTTGTTGATTTTCAGTTGCCTTGATGTAAGTGTGTAGTGTTCTTTTAAATAAATCCTTTGTTAAAACCTACTGCAGTACAAGGCTTCCCTCTTCTTCCCACACATGTTTTGAGCCTATCTTTGATCCCCTCCATTGGATGACTGTATATGCATCGATACGGAGGTTCCTGTGATTGCTGGAAAACTGGATCTGCTGTTAACGCCCAGCCTGCCAGAACCTGTTGGGATTGTCATTCAGCGTTTGAGCTCTCTATAATCTGAGAACCACTCACTTCGGTAAGAGGCACATGTGTGATGATGGATATACATGATTTATGTTGTTGGAAATTTGAAGGACACTGAAGTATTAATTCACCAGGTGTACATCAAATCCCTTTTTTAAAAGGGTCTTCTAGTTGGACATTCACTCAATCTTTGGATTGAAATATATATATATATATATAATATATATATATATATATATATATATATATATATATATATATATATATATATATATATTTTTTTTTTTTTTTTTTTTTTGCTCACAAAAAGTTTTTCAATATATATTTTTTTCACCAATTTTTAAATGTACACATTCATCAAGTTTTGAAGACTGTATGCCCTTTTTGAAAAGTTTTATACAGTGAAACCTCGGATTACGAGCATACTCCGTTCAAGGAGTATGCTCGTAATCCAAAGTACTCGCATATCAAAGCGAGTTCTCCCATTGAAGTCAATGGAAATGAAAATAATTTGTTCCGCATTGACTTCAATGGGATGCAATACCGCATGAGGCCAGAGGCGGGGCGGCACCAGAGAGCCTCAGAAACGGTCGAAAAGGCCCGAGCACACTTCGGCTGACCTTGGCAAACCTCGGAAAGACTCAGTTCATGAGCCTTTCCGAGGTCAGCCGAACTGTCCTCGGGCCTTTCCGTGCATTTCCAAACGGCGACAATCGGAGCGAGCGCCCCCCACCTCAGGCCAGAAGAGGTACTGCACACCGCTTTGGCCCGAATCCTGCTCGTTTTGCGAGACAACACTCGCAGACCGAGTTAGGATTTTTAGAAATACAGTGCTCGTATTGCGAAACGCTCGTTAACCGCATTACTCGCAATCCGAGGTTCCACTGTATTATTGATTAGTGCACCTATTTTTAATTATTCAAAAGAATTGACTGACGTTGCAGCAAAACATTGCAATAAAATAGACATGAACCATATTTTGGAAACACAGTGCACCACAAACAAGTTAATGCACTACCATGTGTTGTGGTGTGCTGTACATTATGTGATCTGGAGCTGCATTGCCTTAGCGCATTGGTGAGGAATATAAGTATTCCTTTTGCACACCAAACTGGAATCAACTATATGGTTAGGAGGGTACTGCAATGATTCCCAACTGTTGACAGTCACCCTTCATCAGGCATGTCTTGTTTTGTTTTTTCAGGACCATGTAGGGACCCCTTATCATGCATGTGATGTCTAATCAACTACTTGGCCTCTGGAAGGTTTTACCCCCCTGATGACCAGGCTATTGTTTGCTATTCAGCACTGTGTTGCTTTAACAACTGTATGTAAATGAAATTAAATAAAACACATTTTCATAATCTTTTCACCAGTGCAATACAATATCATATAACTGACGTGACAGTAATCAGAAATACTAAATGGTGACAGGATGTAAAAAAAAAAACAAAAAAACAAAATTAATAATAATAATAATAATAATTACATTTTTTAAACCTTTTTTTGTCTTTTTTAATTCTTTTTTAAAATATACTTTCAACAGAATAGTTCAGTGTGACTATAGTGACACTGTACTACTCTGGGGGGGGGAATTCTTTTTTAAGATATACTTTAAACCGAGTAGTTCACTGTGACTATAGTGACACTGTACTACTGTGGGGGGGGGGGATGGTCAGGGATTTGTTTTTTACAATTTGATTGCTATTATAATCACTGTAACAGCAATGTTTTCAACTGTCATGAATGGATTACGTTCATAACAACTGTGATTACTATTGTGTGCTATGATTGGCCCACAGCTATCACATGGTACAGGGTGCTGTGATTGGTGCAGGGCTAATCAAGCATCACAATACTAAGCACAGCTCTTATGAAAGAAGTCCATTCATAACAGTTGTGTTTCCATTGTGATCGCATAGTGATCACGTGATAACCCGGCTTCTCAAAGAGGCCCGTTACGGGGAGCAGCAGTCCAATGTTCGGTGGACACAACGGTCACGGGAGAGGGAGCACAATGTATGCACCAGGGGGCACGTGGTGCACCCATAAGCTGGAAAAGTACAAGTGATTGTGCCTGACTATGCAATAATCACGTAAAAATTAATGTACTGATGACATATCTTATGTCTCTTAGTGCATGAGGGTGCTAACTCACTTAACCGCAATGCACCACAGCGGAAAAGTTTGAACCCAGCCTTAAAGTTTATACATTTTGTGAGTGTTTTACTTATTACCATTGGCAATATAGAAACAGGTGCCTGTGGTCACCTCAGAAGTGTCCCTGAAAAAAGGGAGAAAGGTTTGGACTATCTCGGTACCTCAGGGACATAGACAAGGATATGTATAATTTTATATAAATAAATGTAATAATATATAGAATATAAAAACATTGTGGAACAAAACCACATTGACAAAATTGAGGAAAATTTTATACTTACCTAATGCCGCGTACACACGGTCGGACTTTTCGTCTACAAAAGTCCGACAGCCTGTCCGACAGACTTCCGACGTACCTTCGGCGGACTTGCGGCAGACTTTCTTACGAACGGACTTGCCTACACACGACCACACAAAAGTCCGACGGATTCGTACGTGATGACGTACACCGGACTAAAATAAGGAAGTTCATAGCCAGTAGCCAATAGCTGCCCTAGCATGGGTTTTTGTCCGTCGGACTAGCACACAGACGAGCGGATTTCGGGGTCCGTCGTACTTACGACGTAAAGATTTGAAGCATGTTTCAAATCTAAAGTCCGTCGGATTTGAGGCTAAAAAAGTCCGTTGAAAGTCCGGAGAAGCCCACACACGATCGGATTACCAGCCAGCTTTAGTCCGTCAGCGTCCGTTGGACTTTTGTAGACGAAAAGTCCGACCGTGTGTACGCGGCATAACAGTAATTTTCCTTTCCTGATGCAAGCAAGACAGCATATACGTGTGCGTAGGCTCCGCCCCCTGCCCTATAACAGGACCGGTTATACTATAAGATTAGGTCTCCTCCCTACCTGCCTCATTTTCGTAATTTAGTATCACTGCGAGGCCTTTTGTTTTTCTCTCTTTAATTTTTTTTTTTTTTTTTTTTTTTTTTTAATGGGAGGGACCCCTATATGCTGTCATGCTTGCATCAGGAAAGGAAAATTACCGTTAGGTAAGTATAAAATTTTCCTCATTCCTGACACAGCATGACAGCATATACGTGTGGGATGTACAAAATCACCAGATGGGTGGGTAATGCTGTACTATTTATTCTATATACACATTTATATAGTTATACTTGTTTTATGTCAATTGCTCCAACACCGAGCGGCCAAACTGTACTGTAGTTAAAGCTGCAGGATCCATTTTATAGTGGTTTAGAAAGGTATTGAAGGTTGCCCAAGACGCGGCCCTGCAGATTAGTTCAGGGGTAACCCCTCGGAAATTCGCCCATGAGGCCGCCATCCCCCTTGTGGAGTGAGCCCTAAGCTCTGCTGGGGGATCAAGATTTTTTGTGGTATAAGCTCTCGGTAAGACCTGTACTAGCCACGATGCCAGTGTCCTTGCAGACGCTGCTAGCCCTTTCCTGCTCCCTTCTGTGATGATGAACAGATTTTCTGCCTTCCTGAATGATGCCATCATTTCTATGTAGGTCTTTAAGGTGGACCCGACACCCAGATTGTGTGGTATGTCTAACGTCTCTGCCTGAAAGGTTGGTAGTACTACTTCCTGAGTGGTACTTCAAACACTTTAGTTTGGATATGCCAGAAGGATGATGTTCTAACCCAGGTTGCAAAGACACTAACCTTTGCATAGTGTTGGAAGAGACTAGAGCCATTTTGCCTGATAATTTCAGCAACAAGGTAGTTTATGTTTTGACACTTGGATGTTTGAGATCCTTCTAGACCTATTTGCCATACAGAATACTTATTCTGTGTTATTGCCCATGTTGAGGATGTCTTATCCTTCTGGATGGAAAGTGAGACCATGTGTCTCACATCATTTGGAAGACCCCATGGGGGAAAGAATCTGCCCAGTTCTTTCGGAATTGACTGCCAAGATATGCAACCGTTACTGGATCTCAGAGAGTGAGGACATGACTGAGCTTCATGTATCCTTCAATGTCGTTTCTAGGCTTACTTGTATACAATTCAATCCTTACAGCAAGAAACAGAATTCCATCCTTTAAATTCTGTAGGTTTTTCTCATATCTAATGTACTTGAAGTCTTGAAGTAATGTACTTGAAGTACTTGGAGTAGGTGTTCTGACTTCCATAGGATTTCAAACACTAAAGGTGAGACCTCCACTTCTTGGTCTCCAGCATCTAGATATAACTAGTATGGATTTGGGAGATACCATTAGCCATGCTGTATGAGGCGTTGGACCTCTGGAAGGAGAATAGGATGATATTGTACCTGCGTATATCATGGCCTGCAAGCCACAGGGCCATTATTGTTATCACCACTGAATGGCTGTGAATCCGAATAAGGATCCTGGAGACTGTTAGGTTTGTTCAATATACATATTGGCCAGTCTGCATGCCCAGCTAGCTGTGATTAGTTTCTCTGCTTCCACCTCTGGGAAGCCACCCAGGTTATTGTCAGACCAATATCTTGATAGCCTTACTTGTTGCGGATCCCTTGATCGGCTTGATGGTTTGGAGACTGTCCATTGTCATCCAGCAGCTTTTGTACCTTACGCCGTCTGGCAGTAAGTTCTAGAAACCCTACCTAACGGGCTGGTAGACCTGACTGGGAGATACCTTTGACAGAAGTTGACTAGTTCTGCATTCATTCTTGACAGCAAAGATAGGCCTTCCCCATTTTGCTAAGTCTTTGCAGCATAGTTGAGGCTCTTTTGTTGCGTTTCGGAAAGACTTCAGTCTACAACCACTGCAACTCTGACTTTTTGGACACCTTGTCCTCCATCGACATGAATACCCAACAAGTAACAACTTGTGATGATTGATATGCCTAATAGCTGATACGCTGAAAGATTAGTTAGCTTAGCTACCTCCTCAAAAGGGAACTTGTCTTCTCTGTGGAGTCACTGTTCCTGGTGCAGGAAGTAAGTCTTTCCTTACTACAAAAAACAGTTGATACAGTTGTCAACCTTCCCTTGGGCCCTTTGGACCAACTGGGTTACTACAGGCTTCTTTTATCCCTCTCCCTCTTGGGATGCAACCAATGGGAAAGAGCTATTTGTTCAATTGAGATATTTATATTGTTGCTCTCTCTGAGGGTAACTTTATTGTATTTTTTCAGAGATTCAGAACTGCTTCCTGATAGGTCATTGTTGTCATGAGACTAGTTAGTCTCTAGATGATGGCTCCTCCTGACTCGATCAGAGTCTGTACTAGGATTCTTTTCCCAGAACCTGGAAGTCTTTGCACCAGTCTATTGCTCAAACAAGTCTCACCAGAAGTCCTTGCAAGTCGGCCGCTACTGGACCCAATATCACAGGAAATGCCCAGAGTTTGTGAACAGTCACAGTCTGCCCGATGAACTCGTAGTGAACTCTAAACGGCCAAGTGAAGGTACTTGCCGAAACATGGGCATCTCGAAGTGTGTATACAGTATACACACATACTCAAACACACACTTGTGAACGACCACAACATACAGGATATACAAGGTAATACCGACATATAATCACACACATAGGTTGGACTTGATCGACTTGTGTCTATCCTCAACCTCACCCACTATGCAACCATGCAATTATGCAACTTGCTAGGTCCAAAGACCATCTACAGTCTTAGCCTAGGTTTCCACTATTGCAACCTAACAATCGAGCAATTTTACTGCGATTTCTATGCGACTTGAATCAATGCCTGTGTATTCTTGATGTCCATGGTCCCAAGTGCATTACAGTGGGATCAAAAGTAGTGTAGAGACTACTTTGAAGTCGCTGCGACTTGGAGTTGCACCGCTATAAAGAATACTTCTTGAAAATCTTGGGGTATGATTTGTGGAGGTCAAGCCTTACTGACGGCTGGAGAGATTAATTGCAACGATGGCCTATGCAATTTTGGATCCTCATCCTTCTGCTTGTTATTCAAGTCTTACTTTCGACTGACGGCAATGTAGTCACAACCCTTGTACTCCAATGGAGGGGATGCAATGAATTGGCAGAGAGGAATGAAAATTCCATCGGTTTTCTTAATGCACAGGACCCATGGATCCTAAGCTCAAATTTACATAGAACTGTCAGCTGCCTTACTGACAAGTCCCCGTCAAGTCCCCGTGCGTCAGAGGGGGACGGGGTCACCAGGTGGCTCAGCCCCCCCGTTATTTAAGAACCGTCAGAAGAGGAGAAGCGTCACACAGTGGGAGCCTCCCTCCATGCCATCATGGATGCGGAGCGGCCCGAAAAGAAGATGAAGACAAGAAGATGAAGAGAAAAAGATGAAGAGAGAACCGTCACACAGCGGGAGCCTTCCATCCAATCATGGATATGGAGCGGCCCGAAAAGAAGATGAAGATAAGAAGATGAAGAGAAGAAGATGAAGAGAAGAAGATGAAGAGAAGAAGATGCCGTGGAGGGAGATGCCGGACGAGAAAGAAGCAGAGGATTGGAGGAAGAAGAAGATGGAGGAAGAAACCGAAGGAAGATAGAAGATAGAAGAAAGAAGATAGAAGATGGAAAAAAGAAGACTTTAAATAAAGGAATTGTCAAAAACTGTCTCTTGTCATTTTTAACATTTTTGACAGTTTTTTTGTGAAATGGTAGGGGCTTACCATTTCTGGGGGTCCCCTTGTTAAAGGGGATCTGGGGGTCCCCTTGTTAAAGGGGGCTTCCAGATTCCGATAAGCCCCCCCGCCCGCAGACCCCCACAACCACCAGCCAAGGGTTGTGGGGATGAGGCCCTTGTCCTCATCAACATGGGGACAAGGTGCTTTGGTGGGCTACCCCAAAGAACCCTCCCAATGTTGAGGGCATGTGGCCTGATACGGTTCAGGAGGGGGGGCGCTCTCTCATCCCCCCCTCTTTTCCTGTGGCCTACCAGGTTGCATGCTCGGATAAGGGTCTGGTATGGATTTTTGGGGGGCCACACGTGAATTTTTAAAAAAGTTTGGCGCAGGGTTCCTCTTAATATCCATACCAGACCTGAAGGGCCTGGTATGGAATTTAGGGGGACCCCCACGCCAGTTTTTTTTTTTAAATCTTGGTTCGGGGTTCCCCTGTGGGGAATTCCCATGCTGTTTTTATCAATGAACTTTTATGTGTATTGTCAGACCAGCAATTCATTAATAGCCGCGAGTAGTTTTAAATGACTTTTTTTCTTTTGAAATGTCATTTTGCTATCAGACTGTTCTAAACACGGAAAACATGCGCCCCTTTACAGGCATACTATAGACACCCCCCAGGTACGAAATTTAAAGGAATATTACACTTTTATTCATATACTATCAGAACACTGGGTTAATCGGCGCTACCTGAAAACCTGATTGCTAGGCATATACAGGAGAAAAACCTAAAAAATAGTTTTATATTGTTACATTCTTACACACCAAAGTACTTATCCCCTCAATAGTATATACGGGGGGTATTTCAGTCACTAATAACTAGTGTAAATGGGTAGGAGGCGTTCTAAATTCCCTACACTGTAGGTATTTATTATTGTGCATATGGGAATATGTTTTTTGTATACCTGTAGACAGAGTGGTATATAGGTAAATAGCTGAGTTGCTGTAAAAAACTTAGAGATGTTCTGCTGTGTATATATTGATATGTACTATAATAGCTCTATGTAGCAATGGTAGGCAAACAGCCAGTTACCCAGACTTTGAGCTATACTCGCCACTTAGGTACAACTGAATTAGTGCAGTCCAGCTAGACCATAACGTATATTACAATAAATATATCACAGTGATGTATACTAGTCCATAGGTTTAAATCTACATCCACCACAGATGTACATGCATCGAGCCTGAAATGGAAATCATATAGCTGCTTCACAGTTCATACAATGAGACCTGGACCCAGCATGTACTGCAGCAATTGAATCACAGTGGAGTGCAAAAGTCCCATGAGTTTGTCACTGTAACAGGTCAGGAACTCCCATGGGTGACTTTAGTGCATACAATGTTGCCAGGTGACTTTTGTGCTCCCCCTTCAGATTTCCAACTCACCGACTCCTGAAACCCCTAGGGGTAATGGGCCTATAATGCTGTAAATGGAATTCACTGCTCCCTGTTGCTTGTGATGGGTGCCTCGGATGTGTCCAGGTTGGTGGAGATGCGGCAAAACCCTCATGCATCTAAATTATGGGTTCCCTTATCTTTACAATTTTGGCCTTTTATCTTCGGCTACAGGTATATGGGTAACAGAAACATAGACCTTGCAGGCTTATTCAATCAAGAGGTAGTGACTAATACCCAAGATATGCAAGGTCTAATGAAGCAATTAAGACACACCATGGAAAAGCAATTAGGGTGTGGTGGGATATAGCCACCTTAGAAACATATATTAATGCAAAAATTAATTAATGCAAAAATGGCACCGAGGAGACTTAGGTGGGATATTAACCCTAATGATGGCATTGAGGATCCAGAACTCATGGAGGAATGGTATTCCTTCTTCAATGGGTGCGAAAATGAACTACTACACAAAATTATCAAAAGAAGAAGATTTAAACTAAAAGGGGTCGAGGCGCACATAGTAGAAATAAAAAATCAATTACTTCCTTATGCAAACCAGAAGGAATATAAAGACAAAGAGAAGGAGCTTCAAGACATCATTAAGAAATATGATATCAGCATACAGGCAAAGAAATTGAAGAAATACAAACGGGATGTGGTAGACTATAATAATATGAAAGTCTACAAATGTCAGTTAGCCAACTTAGAGGTGGAAGACACACCAGTGGAAGATGTGCCATATGAAGGGGACCCCTCTATGGACGCATCCATAGATGAACCTACAACACTCCACAACCTATGACTAGAACTAACTCTAGGCCTATGCAATATCCACTATATAGAACACCCAAAAAAAAAAAAAAAAGTCACACCACAATCAAACTGCCAGGGGACCAAAAGGCCAAAATTGTAAAGATAAGGGAACCCATAATTTAGATGCATGAGGGCATTGCCGCATCTCCACCAACCTGGACACATCCGAGGCACCCATCACAAGCAACAGGGAGCAGTGAATTCCATTTACAGCATTACAGGCCCATTACCCCTGTAGGGGTTCCAGGAGGCGGTGAGTAGGAAATCTGAAGGGGGAGCACAAAAGTCACCTTGCAACATTGTATGCACTAAAGTCACCCCTGGGAATTCCTGACCTGTTACAGTGACAAACTCATGGGACTATTGCACTCCACTGTGATTCAATTTCTGCAGTACATGCTGGGTCCAGGTCTCATTGTATGAACTGTGAAGCACCTATATGATTTCCATTTCAGGCTCGATGCATGTACATCTGTGGTGGATGTAGATTTATACCTATGGACTAGTATATATCACTGATATATTTATTGTAATATACGTTATGGTCTAGCTGGACTGCACTACTTCAGTTGTACCTAAGTGGCGGGTATAGCTCAAAGTCTGGGTAACTGGTTGTTTGCCTACCATTGCTACATAGAGCTATTATAGTACAGATCAATATATACACAGCGGAACATCTCTAAGTTTTTTACAGCAACTCAGCTATTTACCTATATACCACTCTGTCTACAGGTATACAAAAAACGTATTCCCATATGCACAATAATAAATACCTACAGTGTAGGGAATTTAGAACGCCTCCTAGGTTTTACAGCAACTCGGCTATTTACCTATATACCACTCTGTCTTATACAAAAAACGTATTCCCATATGCACAATAATAAATACCTACTGTGTACTCCTACCCATTTACACTAGTTATTAGTGACTGAAATACCCCCCGTATATACTATTGAGGGGATAAGTACTTTGGTGTGTAAGAATGTAACAATATAAAACCATTTTTTAGGTTTTTCCTGTATATGCCTAGCAATCAGGTTTTCAGGTAGCGCCGATTAACCCAGTGTTCTGATAGTATATGTATGATTAGCAAGGTACCCCTTGTGAGTGCTCTGCGTAAGAAGGCAGCAACCTGTTCTCTTGCCATATAGGCCTGTCCTGAAGCATGGTTTCCTCACCTGACACTGATTACACTTTTATTGTTTGACTTTAAGCATTATTAAAATCACTGCTCCCGAAAAAACGGACGTTTTTAAAACTTTTTTTTTGCATTGATACATGTCCCCTGGGGCAGGACCCAGGTCCCCAAACCCTTTTTAGGACAATACCATGCAAATTAGCCTTTAAAATTAGCACTTTTGATTTTGAACGTTCGAGTCCCATAGACTTCAATGGGGTTCTAACGTTCTTGCAAAGTTTTGGTCTGTTCGCAAGTTCTGGTGTGAACCGAACCGGGGGGGTGGTCGGCTCATCCCTACTGATCAGAGCTCTGCTTTCATCCTGTCTGGGGTCCTGACAGTCTGGCTACCGCAGTGAGCTCAGTCGCAGGTCACAAAACACTACTTGACAGTAGTATGAACCTTCTTCATCTCTGGTTCTATTTTCTGACCCAGGGTCCCTGCAAAGGATATTCTTTCTTCTGTTGGAAGAATGGCACCTTTAGTTAATCTGATGAAGCCTGTTTGGCCGGCTGCTTTTGAGGCAGAGGTACCCTTTAGATGACTGTTTGAATAGCTTAGTACCTGAGCTCCACACAGTCAGTTTGGATGGGGTTAAAGTATCGACCTTTGCTTCTGATATGCCAACTTGCCATAGCAATTTCCCAGAAGCAAGCTAAGGCTGACCCGTCTGGCCAGTCCGATAAAGACTCCCTGGTCAAATACTTCTGAAGTAGAGGTTGCCTTTAAATAAACACAGTTGTTTGATTAGGCTTGGTATGGAACCATTAGTGACTATAGGCTTTCTCAGTCTCTGCCTATTTGTCACTGCTTCTGGCCTGCAACTTTGTTTTGCATTTTGGCCAACACACCAGTTAGCACCAGACCACTATGATTACTGTAGAGATTTCTTGATATGCCTCTTCTGGCAGTTAAATACATAGTGGTTCCTTCAGGGCTACAAAGGGCCTGTCGCTTGTGGCAGCAGCAGGTTGACTGGTGTTGGTGTTGAGGGCTGGAGAGATTACACTCATTATGCCCATAATCTGCATTCTTTTAGGATATAGCATATACCTACCTGCCCTCACCTTTTAGTTAACCACTTCCCGACCGCCTAACGCAGATATACTGCGGCAGAATGGCACAGGCAGGCAAAATCTCGTACCTGGTACGTGATCTGCCTCCCGCGGGCGGTCAGCATCGTTAGGGGAGTGATCCAGGCTGAGGGGGAGACCACTTATTCATGGTCACCCCTCGTGATCTCTCCCAACTAATGAGAATCTTCCTCTGCTGCTGTATAGTAAAAAGCGGAAGAGGAAGTGATGTCATCTCTCCTCAGCTCAGTATTTTCCGTTCCGGCGCTGAGGAGAGAAGACATCTGAGTAAGTGCACAACACACACATACAGTAAAACACACTAGGCACACTTTACACCCCCCATCACCCCCTGAACACCCCCTAATCACCCCCCCCCCGTCACAGTGACACCAATAGCAGGTTTTTTTTTCTGATTACTGCATTGGTGTCAGTTTGTGACAGTTAGAAGTGGTAGGGCAGTTAGTATTAGCCCCCTTTAGGTCTAGGATACACCCCTAACCCCCCCAATAAAGTTTTAACCCCTTGATCACCCCTCCATCGCCAGTGTCACTAAGCGATCGTTTTTCTGATCGCTGTATTAGTGTCGCTGGTGACGCTAGTTAGGGAGGTAAATATATAGTTTCGCCGTCAGCGTTTTATAGAGTCAGGGACCCCCATATACTACCTAATAAAGGTTTTAACCCCTTGATTGCCCCCTAGTTAACCCTTTCACCAGTGATCACCGTATAACTGTTACGGGTGACGCTGGTTAGTTAGTTTGTTTATTTTTTATAGTGTTAGGGCACCCGCCGTTTATTACTTAATAAAGGTTTAGCCCCCTGATCGCCCGGCGGTGATATAACTTAGGTTTTAGGGTCAGATAGGGTCTGCGTCGCCCCAGGCAGCGCCAGGTTAGTGCCAGTACCACTAACACCCACGCACGCAGCATACACCTCCCTTAGTGGTATAGTATCTGAACAGATCAATATCTGATCCGATCAGATCTATACTAGCGTCCCCAGCAGTTTAGGATTCCCAAAAATGCAGCGTTAGCAGGATAAGCCCAGATACCTGCTACCACCTGCGTTTTTCCCCTCCGCGCAGCCCAGCCCACCCAAGTGCAGTATCGATCGATTACTGTCACTTACAAAACACTAAACACATAACTGCAGCGTTTGCAGAGTCAGGCCTGGTCCCTGTGATCACTAACAGTTTTTTTGGTAGCATTTTGGTAAACTGGCAGCACCAGTGGCATAGTACACCCTGGTCGTAGTCAAACCAGCACTGCAGTATCACGTGGTGACGTGGCGAGTCCCATAAGTGCAGTTCAAGCTGGTGAGGTAGCAAGCACAAGTAGTGTCCAACTGCCACCAAGAAGAAGACAAACACAAACCCGTCGTGCCCATAATGACCTTCCTGCTGCATTCGCCAATCCTAATTGGGAACCCACCACTTCTGCAGCACCCGTACTTCCCCCATTCACATCCCCAACCAAATGTAGTCGGCTGCATGAGAGGCATTTTCTTTATGTCCTCCCGAGTACCCCTACCCAACGACCCCCCCTAAAAAGATGTCATGTCTGCAGCAAGCGCGGATATAGGCATGACACCCGCTATTATTGTCCCTCCTGTCCTGACAATCCTGGTCTTTGCATTGGTGAATGTTTTGAACGGTACCATACACTAGTTGAGTATTAGCGTAAGGTACAGCATTGCACAGACTAGGCACACTTTCACAGGGTCTCCCAAGATGCCATCGCATTTTGAGAGACCCGAACCTGGAACCGGTTACAGTTATAATAGTTAGTTACAAAAAAAAGTGTAAAAAAAAAAAAATATATAAAAAAAAAAAAAATAGTTGTTGTTTTATTGTTCTCGCTCTCTCTCTCTATTCTCTCTCTATTGTTCTGCTCTTTTTTACTGTATTCTATTCTGCAATGTTTTATTGTTATTATGTTTTATGTTTGCTTTTCAGGTATGCAATTTTTTATACTTTACTGTTTACTGTGTTTTATTGTTAACCATTTTTTTGTCTTCAGGTACGCCATTCAGCTGCAGCGCAGATTTACAGTCAGGTCCATAAATATTGGGACATCAACACATTTCTAATCTTTTTGGCTCTATACACCACCACAATGGATTTTAAATTAAACGAACAAGATGTGCTTTAACTGCAGACTTTCAGCTGTAATTTGAGGGTATTTACATCCAAATCAGGTGAACAGTGTAGGAATTACAACAGTTTGTATATGTGTCGATGTCCCAATATTTACAGACCTGACTGTATTTATCTTGACAGCAACAGCGTTTGCTCCCACGATATATAAAGCCGTGACTCCAGCGGAGGTGATATATGCTGAAGCATGGGGGCAGCAGGGGCGGAGGAGCGATTTGCTCCTAACTTTTGGGGCGGATGCCCCCATGCTTCGGCATATATAAATGGTGCATGTATGCCCATCATTAAAAGTGGGTGGATGAAGGGAGGTATTCTAATGGTGGGCATACCCACCAATCAGTCTCTTTTTTTCATTCAGCCCACAGGCTTCATGAAAAAAAAACATTACAATATATGCCTAACAAGGACCAGCAGCATACTGGTATGTTGCTGGACTTTGAGTGGTTATACCAGAATGATGCCTGCAGGTTTAGGTATGATCTTGGTATCATTCTTTTCAGCCAGCGGTCGGCTTTCATGTAAAAGCAATCCTAGCAGCTAATTAGCCTCTAGACTGCTTTTACAAGCAGTGGGAGGGAATGTCCCCCACCTCCCACCGTCTTCCATGTTTTTCTCTGGCTCTCCTGTCCCAACAGGGAACCTGAGAATGCAGCCGGTGATTCCACCAGCTGACCATAGTGCTGATCAGAGACCAGAATGGCTCCAATCATCTCTATGGCCTAAGAAACCGGAAGCTACAAGCATTTCATGACTTAGATTTCGCCGGATGTAAACAGCGCCATTGGGAAATTGGGAAAGCATTTTATCACACTGATCTTGGTGTGGTCAGATGCTTTAAGGGCAGAGGAGAGATCTAGGGTCTAATAGACCCCATTTTTTTCAAAAAAGAGTACCTGTCACTACCTATTGCTATCATAGAGGATATTTACATTCCCTGACATAACAATAAAAATGTTT
Organism: Aquarana catesbeiana; assembly: GCF_042186555.1. NCBI lineage: Eukaryota > Metazoa > Chordata > Amphibia > Anura > Ranidae > Aquarana > Aquarana catesbeiana. The sequence continues at coordinate 485,180,534 of NC_133325.1, read as the reverse complement.
AAAAAAAATGAAAGGAACAGTTTCAAAATAAGATAAAAAAGCAAAAAAAATAATAACGAAAAAAAAAAAAAAAACACCCCTGTCCCCCCCTGCTCTCACGCAAAGGCAAACACAAGTGTTGGTCTGGCGTCAAATGTAAACAGCAACTGCACCATGCATGTGAGGTATAACCGCGAAGGTCAGATCAAGGGCAGTAATTTTAGCAGTAGACTTCCTCTGTAAATCTAAAGTGGTAACCTGTAAAGGCTTTTAAAAGCTTTTAAAAATGTATGTAGTTTGTCGCCACTGCACGTTTTTTGTGCAATTTTAAAGCATGTCATGTTTGTCATCCATGTAATCGGCCTAAGATCATCTTTTTAATTTCATCAAACATTTGGGCAATATAGGGTGTTTTATTGCATTAAAATTTAAAAAAAAAGTGTGTTTTTCCCCAAAAAATGTGTTTAAAAAAATCGCTGCGCAAATACTGTCTGAAAAAAAAATGAAACACCAACCATTTTAATCTGTAGGGCCTTTGCTTTAAAAAAATATATCATGTTTGGGGGTTCAAAGTAATTTTCTTGCAAAAAAAAATTATTTTTTTATGTAAACAAATAGTGTCAGAAAGGGCTTTGTCTTCAAGTGGTTAGAAGAGTGGGTGATGTGTTACATAAGCTTCTAAATGTTGTGTATAAAATTCCAGGACAGTTCAAAACCCCCCCAAATTACCCCATTTTGGAAAGTAGACACCCCAAGCTATTTGCTGAGAGGCATGTCGAGTCCATGGAATATTTTATATTGTGACACAAGTTGCGGGAAAAAGACAATTTTTTTTTTTTTTTTGCACAAAGTTGTCACTAAATGATATATTGCTCAAACATGCCATGGGAATATGTGAAATTACACCACAAAATACATTCTGTTGCTTCTCCTGAGTACGGGGATACCACATGTGTGAGACTTTTTGGGAGCCTAGCCGCATACGGGACCCCAAAAACCAAGCACCACCTTCAGGGTTTCTAAGGGTGTAAATTTTTGATTTCACTCCTCACTGCCTATCACAGTTTCGGAGGCCATGGAATGCCCAGATGGCACAAACCTCCCCCAAATGACCCCATTTTGGAAAGTAGACACCCCAAGCTATTTGCTGAGAGGTATGGTGAGTATTTTGCAGACCTCGCTTTTAGAGGTATGGTGAGTATTTTGCAGACCTCGCTTTTAGTCACAAAGTTTTGAAAATTGAAAAAAAAAAAATAAATACATTTTTCATTTCTTTATTTTCAAAAACAAATGAGAGCTGCAAAATACTCACCATGCCTCTTAGCAAATAGCTTGGGTTGTCTACTTTCCAAAATGGGGTCATTTTGGGGGGGGGGTGTGCCATCTTGGCATTTTATGGCCTTCAAAACTGTGATAGGTAGTGAGGAGTGAAATCAAACATTTACGCCCTTAGAAATCCTGAAGGCGGTGCTTGGTTTTCGGGGCCCCGTACGCGGCTAGGCTCCCAAAAAGTCCCACACATGTGGTATCCCCATACTCAGGAGAAGCAGCTAAATGTATTTTGGGGTGCAATTCCACATATGCCCATGGCCTGTGTGAGCAATATATCCTTTAGTGGTAACTTTTTGTAAATTTTTTTTTTTGTCATTTTTCAATCACTTGGGACAAAAAAAATTAATATTCAATGAGCTCAACATGCCTCTCAGCAATTTCCTTGGGGTGTCTACTTTCCAAAATGGGGTCATTTGGGGGGTGGGGGTTTGTACTGCCCTGCCATTTTAGCACCTCAAGAAATGAGATAGGCAGTCATAAACTAAAAGCTGTGTAAATTCCAGAAAAATGTACCCTAGTTTGTAGACGCTATAACTTTTGCGCAAACCAATAAATATATGGTTATTGACATATTTTTTTTTACCAAAGACATGTGGCTGAATACATTTTGGACTAAATGTATGACTAAAATTGAGTTTATTGGATTTTTTTTTATAACAAAAAGTAGAAAATATCGTATTTTTTCAAAATTTTCGGTCTTTTTCCGTTTATATCGCAAAAAATAAAAACCGCAGAGGTGATCAAATACCATCAAAAGAAAGCTCTATTTGTGGGTGTGCGCAATTAGCAGTTAAAGCGACGCAGTGCCAAATTGTAAATAGTGCTCTGGTCAGGAAGGGGGTAAATCCTTCCGGGGCTGAATTGGTTAAAGTTGCTGGTCTCTAGGAAGGCTGATTGCTACTGGTTCACAGATGAACTGAAAGCCTGGAGTCATGTGTGGGAGTATTTTCCATAAGTAGTAACCACTACAAACCACATATCCCTCTGTGGGGATACCCCAAATAACACCAGCAATTACACATTGCTAACAGGTAAGTACTAAGGAATGTGACTAAACAGATCCTGACTTTTATTTTAGCACCAAGGTCAGCATGTTAATGCATAGAAATAAACACATAACAGTCATTGATACTGTAGAGTTAATGTAATCACAGGTAATCAGCGCAAGTTAATAGTCATCCGACAATTAGCACTAGCAGGTTAACCTACCTTAGACACATGTACCGCCAAGGATCATACCACAACTAAACATCAATACACAGTGAGCCCAGTCTGCAGGGCCAGGCCCTGCGTTAATGGAAAAGGGCTCAGCATTACCTGTTATCAGTCCAAGCATTAGTAATACTGCAGACCACAACCTGTGAAACATTAGTGAACAGAGTGGCCCTATAGACAGCCAGTAAGATTCACATGTGATATATGCTTTTCAGAAATGCAAACTAACAGCATAACTGCAGACAATAAGTCAAGCCTGTAGGGCCAGGCTTTGCTCCGTTAATAGGAAGGCTTCAGCCCAGCACAGCACACCTGCTACCAGCATTAGCAGTATTGCAGGAAAAAACCACAACCTTTCAGAGATGCAAGCTTAACAACATACTTGCAGCAGTAACTGAATATTATGGATTTGGTGCACCATGTGGTGCCTTACCACCTGCATGCTTCATGTCCAAACAGAAAGTCCAATGAATGTTCATCCATGGCATCATGATAAAGGAGCAATCCCTAGAGACCAGATACCTGCACCCCTCTCCAGGATCCTTGTGGGGTGAGGTCTCCCCCATATAGGCGTTCATATCAGCCTTTACAGCGGGGAGCTTCATCATAGGAGAGGCTCGAACCTGTGCGGCTCGGTCAGAAGTGTCTGACAGGTGAGGAAAAAATAAAAAATCCTGCTCTTTCAGCAGCAGCATAACCGGCTGTTAGCAGTGAGGAAAAAAAAGAGAATTAGGGAGGAGACCTAATCTTATAGTATAACCGGTCCTGTGATAGGGCAGGGGGCGGAGCCTACCCACACGTATATGCTATCATGCTGTGTCAAGAAAGTTAGATACAATTGCTAGTTACTAACTAGTTAGTATGTATCTAACTATTTTGTCAATGTGGTTTTGTTCCACAATGTTTTTATATTTTATATATTATTACATTTCTTTTATATAAAATTATACATATCCTTGTCTATGTCTTTGAGGTAACAAGATTTTTCCAGGGGCACTTCTGTGGTGTCCCCAGGCACCTGTTTCTATAATATATGGATGATGGTACCCACCCCTATCCTAGTAAAAACTCTCAATTGAGGCAATATCCTATTTATAAACCATTGGCAATATGTTTTTAAACTTTAATATTTGCTAACTTGATTCCTTTTTTTGCAATTTTTATTACATCCTTTATATTCCATTAATAAAATATCAGTACCCTCAAACTTTACGGATTTAAATGCTTTCATTTCCTGGCATATCACATCTAAAATGTACATTTTTCTGGCATACTGCTTTTTATTGCTACAGATGTTGTTTTTATAGGAAATGTATGTGCTACAGTGTTTGTTTAAAATATTTTAAAATGTCCCATTTAGTTTTGGTGTCTTTATTTTAACAGTACTCCTTTCTAGTCTCAAAACAAGGCTGATTAAACTATGCTATGCTACAATTCTTAGTTTTTTTAACCCTTTTGTCAAAACCCATATTGAATTAGACTCATTATTGTATGACATAGGTTTTTTATATACTGGGGAGCTACAGTTCATTGAGGGAACCATGAATGCCAACATGCACTGTGACATACTGAAGCAGAGCATGATCCCCTCCCTTCGGAGACTGGGTCGCAGGGCAATATTCCAACATAACGACCCCAAACACACCTCCAAGACGACCACTGCCTTGCTAAAGAAGCTGAGGGTAAAGGTGATGGACTAGCCAAGCATGTCTCCAGACTTAAACCCTAATGAGCCTCTGTGGGGCATCCTCAAACTGAAGGTGGAGGAGTGCAAGGTCTCTAACATTCACCAGCTCCATGATGTCATCATGGAGGAGTGGATGAGGACTCCAGTAGCAACCTGTGAAGCTCTGGTGAACTCCATGCCCATGAGAGTTAAGGCAGTGCTGAAAAATAATCATGGCCACACAAAATATTGACACTTTGTGCCCAATTTTGACATTCTCACTTAGGAGTGTACTCACGTTTGTTACCAGCGGTTTAGACATTAATGGCTGTGTTTTGAGTTATTTTGAGGGGACAGCAAATTTACACTGTCATACAATCTGTACACTCGCTACTTTACATTGTAGCAAAGTATAATTTCTTCAGTGTTGTCACATGAAAAGATATAATTAAATATTTACAAAAATGTCAGGGGTGTACTCACTTTTATGAGATACTGTATGTAATTAGCTAGCATGCCAAAATGTTTGAGTGAGCAAAAATAATTAATCACAGGTACATTTGCTGTATATGAACTGTGTCCTTGTTTATACTGTATTTCAGGTGTGGGAAACAGCACTGGTTATGGGTTACAAAGAAACTTATAAAGTTGATTCAACATATGAAAATTGGGGTCAGTTACCAAATTTTAAAAGGATGCTCAACTCATGGAGGAACCAAAATGAAGGAGTCATTCAAAGCTATGCAAAAGGAAGCAAAGCAGAGATCTGAGAAAATAGATTGCCATGAGACTATATTGATGATATTCTGAGCAGATCTGTTTATCATCATAAAAATATGTCTTGGAGGGGAAAAGATGAATCTTTATTCTCTGGATGCACTAGACATCATTGCCTTTTCCCCAAACCCCCCATCAAAAATGTTTTTTTTTTCTCTGTTTTTTTGTTTTTTTTTTACTTTGTATGGTCCCCCACCCCAAGCTGCTATCCTCACCTCTGCTGTAAAGATGCTTCAGGTTCCATTCACCAAGACTGGGCCAGCAATGCATCATCAGTGGGCCAAGCTGCCTGAACCAGGAAAAGGCACCCAGCACTTGATGACATCACAAAAAAGCGTGAGACCTGAATTGTGATGATGCTACAGCAGATTATGGCAGGACAATGCAGGATTTGCTGGCTGGGTGCGTATGTGAATTCTGCACAATAACAGTAAAAAAAGGTAAGTGGAGGAAAAAAATATGGGATGAGTGTGATTGTGGGGAGTTACTGAAGTTCTTGCACCTCCCAGCCTTAAAACTGATATTAACCTCACTGCTATTTGATGCCCAAAATGCAGTAGTTGTAAAATAAAACCGCTTTATTTCATTGTCCTCAATGCTGCTCATAAGCCTTAGCTGACGGTCGGATATTGCCAGACCTGATGCTCAGGTCCTAGACAGACCCTAACGGGATTCATATTCAAACAGCAGCCCTGAGGAAGGGGGAGACCTTTGTTCCCCGAAACACGTTGGCTATATTTTACCATCTGTACTCCAAATAAAGTGGTTTTATTTTACAACTACTGCATTTCGGGAGCTCCTTTACATTCACCTCCCTTGATCACTATGGGAGGGGCTACCTGGTCGCACCCTGATGTAGCAGCCCATACCCATAACAGGGTTTACCATCTTCAGAAAAAAGTTGGGCATCAATCTCTGGAAAGAAACCTTTTTACCTTGCCTTTGGACCTCTCATTTACAACCAGTGACCAACTAAGTCAGTCCAGCACGATCTCTACTCTTCAAGAATATACTGCTATTTGAGGCATCCTAGATTCTTTTTAATTTGCTACCAATAAACATATCTCCTTAGGAGATTTGTCCCCTGGCATTCTTTTTCTCCACTCCTCATTTTCTGTTTCAAGCTACACAATTAAATAGCTAAATTGCATTTACAGAAATACATCTCCAGCCTTGTTTTTTCTCATTGTTTCATTATTTTACGGATCTTCAATACATTTATTGCTTTTCATTTCTGGATGTGCCGCCCTTCCTCCTTGTTCTCCATTATTTTTTCTCAGCAAACCTTGCTTACAATATCATAAATATGTACCAGTTTTAGTGGCACAGCCTTCACAAATGTACTGATTACAAGTAAGTGTGCATTTTTTCTAATTCCTTTTCATGTAACTATAATCTATCCCACACAGACAGTCTAAAACAAAAATAATGCACAATAAACAAAAAATATTTCTTTACATCCCAGGTTCTGCACATCAGTGGTCCCAAAATACATGCAGGAAAAGGCACCTAAATACATATAAATAAAACAGCACACAGTTTAACAAAAGTACTCACCAATGGTAGAACCAGAAGCATATTTCTCTATCATGGGCCAGTAAACTACCCATTAAAGAAACATATCAGATCACAAATTAAGAGGAAAAATTATATTATATATAATATATATTATAATTAAAATATATATTATATTATATTATATATATTATATAATTACTATTATATTAAAGGAAATTCTGTTGAAAGAAAAGTACAGTTATGCCGCGTACACACGAGCGGACTTTTCAGACTAAAGTCCGTTCGAAAGGCAGTTGGTTTGAACGTGATGACGTACAAAGGGACTAGAATAAGGAAGTTCATAGCCAGTAACCAATAGCTGCCCTTGCGTCCTTTTTTGTCCGTCAGACTAGCATACAGACAAACGGATTTTTCGACAGGACTCGAGTCCGTCGGAAAGATTTGAAACATGTTCCAAATCTAAAGTCCGTCTGATTTTCGACAGAAAAAGTCAGCTGAAGGTCCGATGAAGTCCGGTCGTGTGTACACGGCATAAGGTTATGAAATTGTATTCTCATGAAAATTACAAAGCAAACATCCATGAAAGAACATGTGGATAAAAGCAAACTATACTCCTGTCAGTGTGCCAGATTTAATAAACGAGGAGCATAGTTAATAGAGGGTAAGTAAAGTAAATATTTCTAGGAATAGAGAGGGATATTTATGATGACAAGCAGCATACCCTAAGAGGAGTATTTACTAAACAGTAGGGATGAGCCGAACACCCCCCCCGGTTCGGTTCGCACCAGAACCTGTGAACGGACCGAAAATTTGCACGAACTTTAGAACCCCATTGACGTCTATGGGACTCGAACGTTCAAAAACAAAAGTGCTCATTTTAAAGGCTAATTTGAATGGTATTATCCTAAAAAGGGTTTGGGGACCCGTGTCCTGCCCCAGGAGACATGTATCAATGCAAAAAAAACTTTTAAAAACGGACGTTTTTTCGGGAGCAGTGATTTTAATGATGCTTAAAGTAAAAAAAAAAAAAAGTGAAATATTCCTTTAATTATCGTACCTGGGGGGTGTCTATGGTATGCCTGTAAAGTGGTGCGTGTTTCCTGTGCTTAGAACAGTCCCTGCACAAAATGTCATTTTTAAAGGAAAAAAAGTCATTTAAAACTGCAGCTTTAATGTAATGTCGGGTCCTGGCAATATGGATGAAAATCAGTGAGACAAACGGCATGGGTACCCCCAAGTCCATTACCAGGCCCTTTGGGTCTTGTATGGATATTAAGGGGAACCCCGCACCCAAATTAAAAAAGGAAAGGTGTGGGGCCCCCAGGCCCTATATACTCTGAACATCAGTATACAGGCAGTGCAAACAAGCTAGGGACTGTAGGTTTGTTGTTAAGTAGAATCTGTTTGTAATTTTGAACTGGTACATTTTTAACGTGTTTAGCTCCAGCCAAAAAATCTATTTTAAGCTTTTCGGAAAACCTAGGGAAGGGTTATCACCCCTGTGACATTTGTTTTGCTGTCTGTGCTCCTCTTCAGAAGATTTCACTTTTTGTCCCAATGACAAATGTTTTTTGAAAATTTGGGGTTTTTTTGTGAAACAAGGATTGGTGATAAAGCATCAGTGGAAAGGAGAAAAGTTTTTCCCATATTAACTCTTACAGGAGAGAATTTCCCTTCCTAGGGGTAGATTTTGTTGTCTCCTTCCGTTTGCAAGTAGGAGTCGTTTGTAAGTTGGATGTTTGAAAGTAGGGGCCTGCCCTATATACTCAGCAGAAATTTGGGCCTTAGGTGTTGTTGCAGCCACAACACTGTAAGCCCTCACAGGGCCCTACTGTGAAATATTAGATCAAGAATTGTAATTACATGCCCCTGTTGAACAGGGGCAGAAAAACTGGGCCTTTGGTGGTGGTGGTGGTGCTGGTGCCACAGCACTGTAATGCCCACACACGATTGGACATTGATCGGACATTCCAACAACAAAATCCTAGGATTTTTTCCGACGGATGTTGGCTCAAACTTGTTTTGCGTACACACGGTCGCACAAAGTTGTCGGAATTTCCGATCGCCAACCACGCGGTCACGTACACCACGTACGACGAGACTAGAAAAGGCCAGTTCAGAACCAAGTGCAGCACCCTTTGGGCTCCTTTTGCTAATCTCGTGTTAGTAAAAGTTTGGTGAGAGACGATTCGCGCTTTTTCAGACTCGTGGCTTTCAGATCGTTTTCTGCGGTTCAGTTTGTGCTTGTGGGTTTGTATCTGCTCTTCAGTGCATGCAGTAAGTTCGTATTGGAGTTTTCTGTGCGATCTTGCCCGCTCGTTGCTGTTTTTCAGGTCGCTCTTCAAAGGCCTTGCTGTTCTTCAGTGCGTTCTGTTACTTCGTTCTGAGCAGCCGACCGTTTTCTAGCCATGTTGCGTATATGTACTCCTTGTAGAGTTCGTGCTGTGCGGGGGCTTGGTGTTGGGGTCCTGACCTTGACACAAGTCCAGTCCATGAACAGGGTGGGGAGGAGTTCATGGACCAAGAATTGGTTGCTTCAGCATGACCAGTTCTCTCATATGCCTTTGCTCCGTGAGATCTGTGAGAATAATCCTGATGATTTCAGGAACTTTCTCAGGATGACGGACCCCGTATTTCACCGTCTGCTGGCTTCGCTGACCCCCTATATCAGCAGGCAGGATACCTGCATGAGGCAAGCCATCACTCCGGAGCAGAGGCTCGTTGCCACCCTGCAGTACTTCGCGACAGGGAGAAGTCTGCAGGACTTGAAGTTCTCGACAGGCATCTCCCCCCAGGCTCTGGGGATCATTATCCCAGAGACCTATTCTGCCATCATCCAGGTCCTGCAGAAGGAGTATATGAAGGTAAGATTTTTATCCTTTAATATCACATTTTATTGTATTGAATGTTTGCTAATATATTGTATTTCTTTCCTCATTCCCTAATTACCATGATTGTAATATGCTGTGAATGTCCCCTTTGTCCTCATGCATGCTGGATTTTCACTAACTTCCCCAGCATGCTCTCCTGCCCTATATTCACCTCATGTAGTCACTTAACAATGTATTTTATCAGCTCCATAGTAGTGCTTTACCCCAAACACCCCCCTAAAATGTTCAGAAATCTGATTTGTGCTTTAAATTCAGGCAGAGGGCCAGAGGCTTTTTTTTGTAGTGTCCCCAAATCATTTTTATTAACCCTCCCTCCCCCCAACTGCTAAGTCAGCTGATACCAATTCTCTATCTATCCTCAATCATCTATCTGCTGACTTTGCCAAACCCATACACACTATACCTACCTCTTTTGTGGTCAGATTTATGGATGAATTCCCCAAAGCATGTAGTGCAAGGGCCTGCCTGTATACTTTCAAATGGTACTGTTTAAAGTTTTTCTAACCTATTATTATCTTGCTAGGTAATAGCAGAATGTCCAAATGTGCTCAAATGTGTACAATGTGTATTTATATCTTTGTATTATGACACTTCTTACCTGTTCAGTGGGCTGCCAATAGTGTAACTAAGGAGGGGCTGTTCCAAGTAATACCCTGTATTTAGGCATTCATCTCTCAATGAAGTGGAGAGGGTTACCTGTCCAAGATCCCCCCCTATAATGTTAGAAATGGCCCATGAGAGGAGGGGAGGGGGAATATGATAGGTGTACCTTATACTTTGGTGTTGTACAGTTCCCCTTAATAAATGTTATCTGGATGTTGGCCAAGAATGTTTGTGTCTCTAATCTGCTTTCCATGTTTATGTGCAAAAATACTATTTTTTTTTTGTTTTCCTCAACAGTTTACTTCCACGCCACAGGAATGGCAGACTGTGGCCTCCCACTTTGCCCAGCGATGGGACTTTCCTAACTGCGGAGGGACAATTGATGGGAAACACGTCCACATCATCCCACCACCCAACTCGGGGTCGTACTATTTCAACTATAAGGGGTTCAATAGTATTGTGATGTTGGCGGTGGTGTCAGCTAATTACGACTTCTTGTATGTGGACATGGGGAAGAATGGCCGGATGTCCGATGGTGGAGTCATCGCCCCGAGGGGGAGTTTTACAGGCGTCTCCAGAATGGCAGCTTGGACTTGCCACCTCCAGAAGACAATGTGGAAGGACTCCCATTCGTCTTCGTAGCGGATGAAGCATTTGCGCTGGGGGATCATCTTATGCGGCCATTCCCGATGAGGACCCTCACCCCGGAACAGAGGGTTTTTAATTACCGGCTGGCCAGAGCCAGAAGAGTGGTGGAGAACACATTTGCAATCCTGGCCAGCCAGTTCTGCCTATTTCTGACACCCATCCTTATGGTGGAGTATAAACTTAACCATCTAATCCTGGCGTGCTGTATTCTCCATAACTTTTTACGCCAACATTCGGCCAACTATGCTGGTTCAGTTGGGCCTGAGGCCGGAATGATACATGAAACAACACTGACGGCGCTTGAAAGTGGCCGTCCTGGCTTGCCCTCCCTGAGTGCCAGTGATGTCCGGTTACAATACCTGGAGTTCTTTGCGGGTAGGGGGGCCATCAATATGCCAACAAATTTGTGAAGCCTTTATCAAATAAAAAACCAAAAAAAAGAAAATCTTTGTTGACATTTACTGCTTGTGTTTGTTTTAGATGACTCTGACAGAAATGTGGTGAGTCCAGAAAATGGCGTGATTGTGTAACCTTATACAAAGCACTGTTGGGTGTTATTTACTAAAGGCAAAGACACTTTGCACTACAAGTGCACTTGAAACTGCACTGAAACTGCACTTGTAGTGCAAAGAGGATTTGCCCTTAGGAAATAACCCCAATTTTCACAGAAAGCAGCAATTAGAGCCCCACAAAAGTGTTGTAGCGTTGAGACAATAATCCACACATTCTTGATGAACAATCTTTTTAATACCTGCACAATCACATGTGCATTTAGAAAAGGTTTTTAAAACAAACCAACATGTTTGTTGTATAACAATTTTTGGGGGGGTATTATAAAAAATATAAATGTCCATTTAAGATAAAACAGGCATGTGTAAAACCAACAAGAAAGACACAAATCTTGAACTTACAAAGTACACATTTGGTAGAACTTGAAGGCAATATCAGACATGAGTATTTAGGAACTGTGTTTGATATTGCGTTCAGATGGGGTGAAGTCACCCCAGGAAAAGCCAAATTTGGAAGACGCGCACCAATTTACGAATGTCAACATGTGCAACCTGCCATCACGGGGGATCAAGGGACGTGTTTTGGGGGAGCAACCCCTTCCTCTCAGCTACTTTATTATTGAGGAAGGGGTTGCACCCCCAAAACGCGTCCATTGATCTCCCATGATGGCAGATAGCACATGTTGGCACACTGTGTGCATCCTCCAAATTTGGCTTTTTGAAAAATCACAAAAACATTTAGAACATTGTAGCACACCAAAAAACAAAGGGATTTGGAGGGGTTTTAAACTCGCCCCAAAACATCAATGATGTTTTTATTTTTTGTAATAACATCATTGATGTTTTTCTTGAGGTTTTCCAATTGTAAATTACACCCCATGATCTCCCCGATCAGGATCTGGGCACTTTCTGATGTGAAAGGATCTGGAGCCACAACATCACGATCACCTAAAAAGAGAGAAACCAAAAAAAAAGTATCAAAAATATGCCGGCATCCATCTCTTACCTGAGCCTGTGGTCGCAGACACTCACCTGTTGTGGTGACAATTTCCACCACGTCTTCTTCCTCCTGCTCTGCTTGGTTTGGGGGTATTTCCCCTTCTTCCAGAGGTGGGGGGTCTGTGGTCTCCTCGGATGAGGGGTGTCCTCCGAGCCTTTTCTCCCCTATGTAAAACAAAAATGGTATAATTAGCACACAGATATTTGATGGCAGAACTATAAATCTGAAACATTGCTTGGAAGTGGGGTACAATTGTCTGTTTTGGCCGAGTTCCAAAATGGAGCTTTTTCAGTATCCTTTGTCAAGCTTCAATACTTTACCTGTTTGGTACAAGCGTCACAGATGGAGACCCCCCTATAGTATACACTGGAACACCTGTGTGGGCCCCCTAGTAAAAATGGTGTTCTGGTGTCCCACAATAGTACTCCAGTGTCCAGATGTGTAAACAGCTGCTCAGTGTCCTCTCCTTACACAGAATCTAGTTTCCATTTCATTCTAGTAACAAAGCCATCTACACAACCAAAATAGTTTCAGACAAGTAGGGCGTAAAAATTGTGGCCAAATGCATATGGCCTAAACAATGGTGTTTTATAGGCCGAAAGAAAAATGTTTGATACGAACGAATAATGTGCCCATGAACATGAAAGTTGCTATTTAAAAATGTACACTTGGAAGAAAAGCACATGGAGCAGCACGAACGTAAGAAACATAAAGAATAGGAACACAGGACAACTACTTACTTTTTTGCAGCACTCTCCGGATCTTTCTGTACTGCTCATGTTCTCATAATTTAAGGTCCGACCACCGTTTCCTGAGCTGATCTTTCGATCGTCGTACCCCGAAATGCCGGTGCAGACTCCTGACCACTTTCACCATGATCTTGGCCTTTCTGACATTGGGGTTGGGGTAAGGTCCATACTTTCCATCATAGTCGGCCTTCTTCAGGATGTCCACCATCTCCAACATCTCCCCAAAGGACATATTTGAGGCCTTAAATCTCCTTCTGGATCGGGACGTTTCCGGCTCTGGGCTTTCCTCCTCCTCCTCCTCGTTCCTGTAATTAGCAAGCACCTGCTGTGTCTCAGCCATGTGCTCTTCCCCCGCTGCGCCAAACGAAAAGGGGTGGGGAATAGACTAGAAAGAACGTCAGGGGCGGGTGGAGTTACACGCATGCACAGTGTGTATGAAGCGTAACACGCGTGCGTATTACGTACGATCTGTGAGCGAAGGAAGGAGCATCAGAGGCGCCGATTGTGATAACGAAGGTAAGATCTAAACTTGGGCCTATACTGCTTCGAAATGGAAGCCTATATTGTAACAAGATTAGGGGAGTTTGGCCTGACATTAGGGTTTGTCTTGTGTTGTGTCTTGCAGAGAAAATGGATGACTTCAATGACCACAACTTCCTTCCCCTGTTCATAGACAAATACAGGGAGCTGCCCTGTCTGTGGCAGGTGAGACATCCCCATTACAATAATAAACAAAAGGGGCAGGCAGTGCTGGAGAAACTGCTGGAGTTGGTGAAGCTGGTGGTCCCTACAGCAACCATCCCCTATTTAAAAGCCAAAATTGGTGGCCTGAGGAGCACTTATCTTAGGGAGCGCAAGAAGGTCACAGATTCCCAGAGATCTGGAGCTGCAGCAGATGACATTTATGTCCCCAGGCTGTGGTACAATGAGAGACTGCGATTTCTGTCAGACCAGACTGAAGTCAGGGAATCCCTCTCCACTCTTCCTTCCACTCTTCCTTCCACCCCAGATGAGACTTCCGATGTCCAACCTGGGACATCCAGCCAGGAAGAAGTGGAGGAGCCCAGCTTGGGTCAGCTTGGGTTGATCACTAATTGCTGATTGAAAAAAGAGTTTTACATATCAATAGACAGTAGTGGGCACCCAAAATTGGGACAAGAATGAAAAATCCTGGGCTCAGAAGGATAGTCTGTTATATTTGTTAACATTCAATTTGCAACAGTCAGGAGGTGACAATTGTGTGTGATTGATGAATAAAAAACTAAAACTATGTTCCTTTTTCATACACAGGAAGACCTCAGCCAGGAGGAGCTTGTAGAATGTGGCAGTCAGGAGGAGGCGGGGCTAAGTTGCAGCCAGGAGGAGGTGGGGCTAAGTGTCAGCCAAGAGAAGCCTGGGACCAGTCGCAGCCTGACTGAATCGCAGGTTCCTCCCCTCCGCCTTCCATACAAAAGAGCGAGGAAGACGACTCCCATGCAGGATTCTGCACTCAGGCTCATTCAGGAGGCTTCTGCGTCCCTCAGAGCCTTACCCACTCCTGAAGAGGCCTTTGCCTGCATGGCTGCCACAAAACTGCAGGGCATGCAGGAGGGTCAACGCAAGCTATGTGAGGACCTGCTTTATAAAGTCCTAACTAAGGGGGTGAGTGGGGAACTAACACCCAAGACCGACGTGATTGAGTTGGACCATCCTCCTCCTCCTCCTCCTGCTGCCACAACTACACCACCAGAGCCACCGCGTGGAAGGAAGCGTGGAAGGAAGACCAGAGATTGATGGCCCTGGGTTCAGTCTGGTCTGACAAAAGATGCAGTCTCTTGTATGACCACAGCCTGGGGACACAGATGTCATCTGCTGCTTTCCGGATCTCTGGGACTTCTGGACCAGACTGCACTCCCTTAGATAAGGACTCCTCAGGCCACCAATTTTGCTTCAAAATAGTTGATGTGTGCCCTGGGGGTCCAAGGCTTCACCCATTTCTGCTGTTTCTCCAGCGTTGCCTCCCTCTTTGTTTAGTTGTGAGCCCTTAATAAATTTTTTTTTGGGAAATTTATACTCTCCTTTGTGTGTTTTCATCCAAAAAGGACAGTTTGTTGGTGAGGATTCAGGTACATTTCTAAAATACAATGTGAAATTAACAAGAGACAACAACACCAAACAATCTCCTACAGATTAAATAGAACAACATATCAATGGTGTTGTGGTAACTTGACACAAAAAACACACACAAAAATTTTCTGGAGTACAAATAAAAATTCAAAACAACAAAAATCAGCCTTGAAAAAAATACAAACCAAAAATAACTAATCTGCCTTAAAGCCAAAAAAAAAAAAAAAAAATACAACACCAAAATAATGTTGTCAGATGTGACAAATATATTGAGGGAATCCCGATAAATAATAAAGAAAGAAGTTTGTGAGAAGTCTGTGTGAATATGAGCAGCAAAACTACTTAATTCTTCTCACATTATAAAGAAGAAGAGAGTGTGCTGTATTAAACCATTTTTTACATTGCAGCGTGACGAAAGTGCTGTATCCATTGCGAATGCTAATTTTACCAGACCGAGCTGTTCCGTGTCGGAATTTCTTCTGAGCATGCGTGGCACTTTGTGCGTCGGAACAGGCCACACACGGTCGGAATTGATGCGATCGGATTTTGTTGTCGGAAAATTTTATAGCCTGTTCTCAAACTTTGTGTGTCGGAAAATCCGATGGAAAATGCCGGATGGAGCCCACACACGGAATTTCCGACAACACGATCCGATCGGACATTTTCCATCGGAAAATCCGACCATGTGTACGGAGCATAAGTCCTCACAGATACTCTTGGTGGGCACAGAAACGGGCCCTGCTGTGAAATATTAGATCAAGAATTCTAATTACATGTCACTGTTCAACAGGGGCAAAAAAAATTGGGCCTTAGGCACTGGTGCTGGTGCCACAACACTGCAACCCCTCACAGATACTCTAGTTGGAGCGCAGGAACTAGCCCTGCTGCAAAGAATTGCATCAAAAATTGTAATTACACACCCCTGTTAAACAGGGGCTGAAAAATTGGGCCTTAGGCACTGGTGCTGGTGCCACAACACTGCAATCCCTCACAGATACTCTAGTTGGAGTGCAGGAACTAGCCCTGCTGCAAAGAATTGCATGAAAAATTGTAATTACATGCCCCTGTTAAACAGGGGCTGAAAAATTGGGCCTTAGGCACTGGTGGTGGAACTGGCGGCGCCCAGAACCAAAAATGTTCTTACAAGCTATCATCATGATCATTGAGGAGGAAGAGGATAATTACTCAGTATAACAGGATAGTCACTCAGCATAGGCAGTCTTTGAAGGGATCTGACATTTCAAAAAAATGTATTCGGTTACATCAGCATCAGGTGCTTGGTAGCTGGTGGTGATCCAAGACTGATTCATTTTTATGAAGGTCAGTCGATCGACCGAGTGCGTGGACAGACGCAGCCTGTGATCGGTTACAAAGCCTCCAGCAGCACTGAATGTGCGTTCCAAAGGAACGCTGGATGCAGGACAGGCCAGTAGCTCAATTGCATACTGTGCAAGCTCTGGCCAGTGATCCATCCTCAAGACCCAGTAACCTAGAGGATTTTCGGTGGGAATGGTGTCCAAGTCAGATCTTGCCCCTAGGTATTCCTGCACCATGTAAAACAGACGCTGGCGATGGTTGCTGGAACCAATCATACCTTGGGGCTGCGGACTAAAAAATTGTCTGAACGCATCGGTCAGACGGCCACCTTCTCCACCGCTTCTTCTTTGACTGACCAAAGCCTCAGCAACACGTTGTCCAGAAACAGGAGTTTGTAACCTCCCAGTCTCTGGGAACGCATTGCACAGACCTTCTGCAAGGCCTCCCGAAGATGTTTCATCCTCTGCTCCCTCTGCGACGGCAAGATAAGGTCCACAACCTTACCCTTGTAACGTGGATCAAGTAGGGTTGCCAGCCAGTATTGTTCCTTCTCCTTGATACCATGAATACGAGGATCCTTCCACAGGCTTTGCAGGATCAGGGAGGCCATGCAGCGTAGGTTTGCTGAGGCATTCGGTCCGGAGTCCTCTGGGTCACTAAGGATGACATGATACGCAGCCACCTCCTCCCAGCCACGTACAAGTCCATGTGTTTCTTGGGACTGTAAATGATCCCTTAAAGACTGCTGCTGATGCTAAGTGCCAGGCTCCACCTCCATACTGACACAATCCTCCTCCTCCTCCTCATCCTCTTCCTGTGTGATCGGCAGGCACGCAGGGACACTGTCTGGATAAAGGGGGCCTTGAGAGCTAAGGAAGTCCTCCTCTTTCTGCCTCTGTTCTGCCTCAAATGCCCTCTCCATTATTCCACGCAGCGTGTGCTCCAACAGGTGGACAAGGGGGACAGTGTCACTGATGCATGCACTGTCACTGCTCACCATCCTCGTGGCCTCCTCAAATGGTGACAGGACAGTGCCCATGGCCCACTGGCATGGGGAAAAAACCAAGCTCCCCTGACCCTGTCCTGGTGCCATAGTCGCACAGGTACTCATTGATGGCCCTCTGCTGCTTGTGCAGACGCTGCAGCATGGCCAACGTTGAGTTCCACCTGGTGGGCATGTCACAGATTAGGCGGTTCTTGGACAGGTTAAATTCCTTTTGGAGGTGTGCCAGCCGAGCGCTGGCATTATATGACCGGTGAAAATGCACACAGACTTTCCTGGCCTGCCTCAGGACATCCTGTAAGCCCAGATACCTGCCCAAGAACCACCAAGTTAAGGACATGAGCCAAACAGGGCACATGGGTCATTTGTCCCTGTCGGAGTTTGGAGAGGAGGTTGGTGCCATTGTCGCAAACCACCATTCCTGCCTTAAGTTGGTGTGGCATCAACCACCTCTGAACCTGCCCCTGCAGAGCTGACAGAACCTCTGCCCCGTGTGGCTCCTGTCCCCCAAGCACACTAGCTCAAGCACCACATGGCATCTTTTGGCCTGCATACTTGAGTAGCCCCTTGAACGCCTATGGAGCACTGCTGGTTCCAAGGACAAAGCACAGGAAGAGGCCATGGAGGAAGAAGAAGAGGAGGGGGTGGAGGAGAGAGGTGTGTCAGAATCATTAGTAGTGGCATTTTGGAGGTGTGGTGGCGGAACAACCTCTAACACTACTGCACCTTGTCCTGCATCCTTCCCAGCTGCCAGCAGGGTCACCCAATGCGCCGTGAAACTTAGGTAACGTCTCTGTCCATGCCTGCTGGACCATGAGTCAGTGGTAATATGCACCTTACCGCTGACCGTCCTGTCTAGCGAGGCATGGACATTGCCTTCCACATGCCGGTAGAGAGCCGGAATCGCCTTCCGTGAGAAAAAGTGGCATTTGGGTACCTGCCACTGAGGAACCTCACATTCCACAAACTCACAGAAGGGGGCAGAGTCTACCAACTGAAAAGGTAGCAGTTGAAGTGCTAGCAATTTTGCCAAGCTAGCATTCAACCGCTGGGCATGTGGATGGCTAGGAGTGAACTTCTTTCGACGGTGCAGCAGCTGGGGAAGGGAAATTTGCCTCGTACAATCTGACGTCGGTGTACCGAAAGCAGATTGCCCACAAGTACTTGGCTGTGACACACCTAATTCTACACGTTCATTCCTCTCAGTGCAGATATCAGAGAGGACTGAAGGTATAGTGGGGTTGGAGATCTCAGCTGATGGTCAAGCATGTCTGGTCAAGCATGTAGTGCCCAAGCGTGAGATGTTTTGGCCACGCAAGATACGCTTGAGACATATGTTGCAAATAGCAGCGGTGCGATCTGATGCACTCGTCTCAAAAAAGGCCTACACCAAAGAACTTTTGGAATAACGTTCAGAGACAGCAGCGCCCTGCACATGTGGAGCTTTGCGGTGTGATGCAGTCAGTGTGCTACCCTTAGGCTGGCCCTTGGAGGGCATCCTGCCTCGTTGGTGATGTGCCTCCTTCTCCTCCTCTCTCCTGTCAGGCACCCACGTTGAGTCAGTGACCTCATCATCCCCTCCCTCCTCATCACTGGAGCAAACCTGGCAGTATGCTAAAGCAGGGGGAGCATGACTGCCAGATTGCTGTCCTTCTTGTGCACTCCCTCTGTCTGTGTTCACGTTACTGCCTTCATCTAGCTCAGTATCATCATCAGAGCCTTCTAAACGCTGGGCATCCTCCTGGAGCATGTACCCAACACTGTGGTCAAACAGTTCGAGGGACTCCTCAGGAGGACATGGTGGGGCTAGGGAAGGAGTCACTGATGCCATTGAGCTGAGGGAAGAGGCCGCTTTGGCAGCTGCTTTGCCAGACAAAGTACCCTGAGCATGGGTGAGAGAGGATGAAGAGGATGAGGACAGCTTGGTCATCCACTCGACCAAGTCTTCCACATGTTGCAGCTCAACACGGCCAGCTGCCGAAAAAAAGGCCAAGCGAGTCCCACGGCCACGTGCTGATGAGGATGCACCGTCTCCACGACCAGCACTGTTGCTTCTAGACACAGAGCCTGCTTGCCCTCTTTTATTGGCTTGTGACTGTCTGCCTCTCCTTGTTGGCCTTCCAGACATACTAATGGCCTGCAGTGAGATGTAGCTGCACTAAGAGCTGGGATATATATATAACTCTGATACTGCAGCTAGCAAAATCAACTGCCTGCCTGTAGTATGATAACACCACCAATCTTCTACAGGTAGCTTTAGATGAACACTGTGCAGAGGTCACACAACACCAACTTGTAGCTTTAGCTGAACACTGTGCAGAGGACGCACTACACCGTTAAAATAATGTAGCTGCCTGCGGTAGTGATAGGATAAGGAAAACACCACAAACTTCTACAGGTGGCTTTAGCTGAACATTGTGAAGATGATGCACTACACTAACGTTAAAATAATGTAGCTGCCTGCGGTAGTGATAGGATCAGGAAAACACCACCAACCTTCTACAGGTAGCTTTAGCTGAACACTGTGTTGAGGACACACTACACTAATGTTAAAATAACGTACCTGCCTGCGGTAGTGATAGGATCAGGGAACCACCAACCTTCTACAGGTAGCTTTAGCTGAACACTGTGAAGAGGACGCACTACACTAACGTGTAAATAATGTAGCAGCCTGCAGTAGTGATAGGATCAGGATAACACCACCAACCTTCTACAGATAGCTTTAGCTGAACACTGTGCAGAGGACGCACTACACTAACGTGTAAATAATGTAGCTGCTTGTGGTAGTGATAGGATCAGGAAAACACCACCAACCTTCTACAGGTAGCTTTAGCTGAACACTGTGCAGAGGTCGCACTACACTAACTTGTAGCTTTAGCTGAACACTGTGAGGAGGACGCACTACACTAACTTGTAACTTTAGCTGAAAACTGTGCACTACACTAACTTGTAGCTTTAGCTGAACACTGTTCAGAGGACGCACTACACTAACTTGTAGCTTTAGCTGAACACTGTGAGGAGGACGCACTACACTAACTTGTAACTTTAGCTGAATACTGTGCACTACACTAACTTGTAGCTTTAGCTGAACACTGTTCAGAGGATGCACTACACTAATTTGTAGCTTTAGCTGAACACTGTGAGGAGGACGCACTACACTAACTTGTAGCTTTAGCTGAACACTGTGCAGAGGTCTCACTACACTAACTTGTAGCTTTAGCTGAACACTGTTTAGAGGATGATCTACACTAACTTGTAGCTTTAGCTGAACACTGTGCAGAGGTCACACTACACTAACTTGTAGCTTTAGCTGAACACTGTTTAGAGGACACACTACACTAACTTGTAGCTTTAGCTGAACACTGTGCAGTACACTAACTTTTAGCTTTAGCTGAACACTGTTCAGAAGACGCACTACACTAACTTGTAGCTTTAGCTGAACACTGTGCAGAGGTCGCACTACACTAACTTGTAGCTTTAGCTGAACACTGTGAGGAGGACGCAATACACTAACTTGTAACATAGCTGAACACTGTGCACTACACTAACTTGTAGCTTTAGCTGAACACTGTTCAGAGGAAGCACTACACTAACTTGTAGCTTTAGCTGAACACTGTGAGGAGGACGCACTACACTAACTTGCAGCTTTAGCTGAACACTGTTCAGAGGACGGACTACACTAATCTGTAGCTTTAGCTGAACATTGTACAGAGGTCGCATTACACTAACTTGTAGCTTTAGCTGAACACTGTGAGGAGGACGCACTACACTAACTTGTAGCTTTAGCTGAACACTGTGCAGAGGTCGCATTACACCAACTTGTAGCTTTAGCTGAACACTGTGAGGAGGACACACTACACTAACTTGTAGCGTTAGCTGAACACTGTGCACTACACTAACTTATAGCTTTAGCTGAACACTGTTCAGAGGATGAACTACACTAACTTGTAGCTTTAGCTGAACACTGTGCAGAGGTCGAACTACACTAACTTGTAGCTTTAGCTGAACACTATGAGGAGGACACACTACCCTAACTTGTAGCTTTAGCTGAACACTGTGCACTACACTAACTTGTAGCTTTAGCTGAACACTGTTCAGAGGACGCACTACACTAACTTGTAGCTTTAGCTGAACACTGTGCAGAGGTCACACTACACTAACTTTTAGCTTTAGCTGAACACTGTGCAGAGGTCGCACTACACTAACTTGTAGATTTAGCTGAAAACTGTTCAGAGGACGCACTACAGTAACTTGTAGCTTTAGCTGAACACTGTGCAGAGGTCGTACTACACTAACTTGTAGCTTTAGCTGACAACTGTTCAGAGGACGCACTACACTAACTTGTAGCTTTAGCTGAACACTGTGAGGAGGATGCACTACACTAACTTGTAGCTTTAGCTGAACACTGTGCACTACACTAAATTGTATCTTTAGCTGAACACTGTTCAGAGGACGCACTACACTAACTTGTAGTTTTAGCTGAACACCGTGCAGAGGTCGCACTACACAAACTTTTAGCTTTAGCTGAACACTGTGCAGAGGTTGCACTACACTAACTTGTAGCTTTAGCTGAACTCTGTAAGGAGGACGCACCACACTAACTTGTAGCTTTAGCTAAACACTGTGCAGAGGTCACACTACACTAACTTGTAGCTTTAGCTGAACACTGTCAGGAGGATGCACTACACTAACTTGTAGCTTTAGCTGAACCCTGTGCAGTACACTAACTTGTAGCTTTAGCTGAACACTGTGCAGAGGTCGCACTACACTAACTTGCAGCTTTAGCTGAACACTGTGCAGAGGTCGCACTACACTAACTTGTAGCTTTAGCTGAACACTGTTCAGAGGACACACTACACTAACTTGTAGCTTTAGCTGAACACTGTGCACTACACTAACTTGTAGCTTTAGCTGAACACTGTTCAGAGGACGCACTACACTAACTTGTAGCTTTAGCTGAACACTGTGCAGAGGTCGCACTACACTAACTTGTAGCTTTAGCTGAACACTGTTATGAGGACGCACTACACCAACTTGTAGCTTTAGCTGAACACTGTGCACTACACTAACTTGTAGCTTTAGCTGAACACTGTTCAGAGGACAGACTACACTAACTTGTAGCTTTAGCTGAACACTGTGCAGAGGTCGCATTACACTAACTTGTAGCTTTAGCAGAACACTGTGCAGAGGTCACACTACACTAACTTGTAGCTTTAGCTGAACACTGTGAGGAGGATGCACTACACTAACTTGTAGCTTTAGCTGAACACTGTTTAGAGGACTCACTACACTAACTTGTAGCTTTAGCTGAAAATTGTGCAGAGGTCGCACTACACTAACTTGTAGCTTTAGCTGAACACTGTGAGGAGAACGCACTACACTAACTTGTAGCTTTAGCTGAACACTGTGCACTACACTAACTTGTAGCTTTAGCTGAACACTGTGTAGAGGTCGCACTACACTAACTTGTAGCTTTAGCTGAACACTGTTCAGAGGACGCACTACACTAACTTGTAACTTTAGCTGAACAATGTGCACTACACTAACTTGTAGCTTTAGTTGAACACTGTGAGGAAGACGCACTACACTAACTTGTAGCTTTAGTTGAACACTGTGCACTACACTAACTTGTAGCTTTAGCTGAACACTGTTCAGAGGACAGACTACACTAACTTGTAGCTTTAGCTGAACACTGTGCAGAGGTCGCACTACACTAACTTGTAGCTTTAGCTGAACTCTGTGAGGAGGACGCACCACACTAACTTGTAGCTTTAGCTGAACATTGTGCAGAGGTCACACTACACTAACTTGTAGCTTTAGCTGAGCACTGTCAGGAGGATGCACTACACTAACTTGTAGCTTTAGCTGAACCCTGTGCACTACACTAACTTGTAGCTTTAGCTGAACACTGTGCAGAGGTCGCACTACACTAACTTGTAGCTTTAGCTGAACACTGTGCAGAGGTCGCACTACACTAACTTGTAGCTTTAGCTGAACACTGTGCAGAGGTCGCACTACACTAACTTGTAGCTTTAGCTGAACACTGTGCACTACACTAACTTGTAGCTTTAGCTGAACACTGTTCAGAGGACGCACTACACTAACTTGTAGCTTTAGCTGAACACTGTGCAGAGGTCGCAGTACACTAACTTTTAGCTTTAGCTGAACACTGTGCAGAGGTCACACTACACTAACTTGTACCTTTTCCTGAACCCTGTGAGGGGAACGCACCACACTAACTTGTTGCTTTAGCTGAACACTGTGCAGAGGTCACACTACACTAACTTGTAGCTTTAGCTGAAAACTGTTCAGAGGACGCATTACACTAACTTGTAGATTTAGCTGAACACTGTGAGGAGGATGCACTACACTAACTTGCAAATTTAGCTTAACACTGTGCACTACACTAACTTGTATCTTTAGCTGAACACTGTGCAGAGGTCGCACTACACTAACTTGTAGCTTTAGCTGAACACTGTGCAGAGGTCGCACTACACTAACTTGTAGCTTTAGCTGAAAACTGTTCAGAGGACGCAAAACACTAACTTGTAGCTTTAGCTGAACACTGTGAGGAGGATGCACTACACTAACTTGTAACTTTAGCTGAACACTGTGCACTACACTAACTTGTATCTTTAGCTGAACACTGTTCAGAGGTCTCACTACACTAACTTGTAGCTTTAGCTGAACACTGTGCAGAGGTCGCACTACACTAACTTGTAGATTTAGCTGAACACTGTTCAGAGGACGCACTACACTAACTTGTAGCTTAAGCTGAACACTGTGCAGAGGTCGCACTACACTAACTTGTAGCTTTAGCTGAACACTGTTCAGAGGACGCACAACACTAACTTGCAGCTTTAGCTGAACACTGTGAGGAGGACGCACTACACTAACTTGTAAATTTAGCTGAACACTGCACAAAACTAACTTGCATCTTTACCTGAACACTGTTCATAGGACGCACTACACTAACTTGTAGCTTTAGCTGAACACTGTGCAGAGGTCGCACTACACTAACTTGTAGTTTTAGCTGAACACTGTTCAAAGGACGCACTACACTAACTTATAGCTTTAGCTGAATACTGTGAGAAGGACGCACTACACTAACTTGTAACTTTAGCTGAACACTGTGCACTACACTAACTTGTATCTTTAGCTGAACACTGTTCAGAGGACACACTACACTAATTTGTAGCTTTAGCTGAACACTGTGCAGAGGTCGCACTACACTAACTTGTAGCTTTAGCTGAACACTGTGAGGAGGACGCACTACACTAACTTGTAGCTTTAGCTGAACACTGTGAGGAGAATGCACTACACTAACTTGTAGCTTTAGCTGAACACTGTGCACTACACTAACTTGTAGCTTTAGCTGAACACTGTGTAGAGGTCGCACTACACTAACTTGTAGCTTTAGCTGAACACTGTTCAGAGGACGAACTACACTAATTTGTAACTTTAGCTGAACAATGTGCACTACACTAACTTGTAGCTTTAGTTGAACACTGTGAGGAAGACGCACTACACTAACTTGTAGCTTTAGTTGAACACTGTGCACTACACTAACTTGTAGCTTTAGCTGAACACTGTTCAGAGGACAGACTACACTAACTTGTAGCTTTAGCTGAACACTGTGCAGAGGTCGCACTACACTAACTTGTAGCTTTAGCTGAACTCTGTGAGGAGGACGCACCACACTAACTTGTAGCTTTAGCTGAACATTGTGCAGAGGTCACACTACACTAACTTGTAGCTTTAGCTGAGCACTGTCAGGAGGATGCACTACACTAACTTGTAGCTTTAGCTGAACCCTGTGCACTACACTAACTTGTAGCTTTAGCTGAACACTGTGCAGAGGTCGCACTACACTAACTTGTAGCTTTAGCTGAACACTGTGCAGAGGTCGCACTACACTAACTTGTAGCTTTAGCTGAACACTGTGCAGAGGTCGCACTACACTAACTTGTAGCTTTAGCTGAACACTGTGCACTACACTAACTTGTAGCTTTAGCTGAACACTGTTCAGAGGACGCACTACACTAACTTGTAGCTTTAGCTGAACACTGTGCAGAGGTCGCAGTACACTAACTTTTAGCTTTAGCTGAACACTGTGCAGAGGTCGCACTACACTAACTTGTACCTTTACCTGAACCCTGTGAGGGGAACGCACCACACTAACTTGTTGCTTTAGCTGAACACTGTGCAGAGGTCACACTACACTAACTTGTAGCTTTAGCTGAAAACTGTTCAGAGGACGCATTACACTAACTTGTAGATTTAGCTGAACACTGTGAGGAGGATGCACTACACTAACTTGCAAATTTAGCTTAACACTGTGCACTACACTAACTTGTATCTTTAGCTGAACACTGTGCAGAGGTCGCACTACACTAACTTGTAGCTTTAGCTGAACACTGTGCAGAGGTCGCACTACACTAACTTGTAGCTTTAGCTGAAAACTGTTCAGAGGACGCAAAACACTAACTTGTAGCTTTAGCTGAACACTGTGAGGAGGATGCACTACACTAACTTGTAACTTTAGCTGAACACTGTGCACTACACTAACTTGTATCTTTAGCTGAACACTGTTCAGAGGTCTCACTACACTAACTTGTAGCTTTAGCTGAACACTGTGCAGAGGTCGCACTATACTAACTTGTAGATTTAGCTGAACACTGTTCAGAGGACGCACTACACTAACTTGTAGCTTAAGCTGAACACTGTGCAGAGGTCGCACTACACTAACTTGTAGCTTTAGCTGAACACTGTTCAGAGGACGCACAACACTAACTTGCAGCTTTAGCTGAACACTGTGAGGAGGACGCACTACACTAACTTGTAAATTTAGCTGAACACTGCACTAAACTAACTTGCATCTTTACCTGAACACTGTTCATAGGACGCACTACACTAACTTGTAGCTTTAGCTGAACACTGTGCAGAGGTCGCACTACACTAACTTGTAGTTTTAGCTGAGCACTGTTCAAAGGACGCACTACACTAACTTATAGCTTTAGCTGAACACTGTGAGGAGGACGCACTACACTAACTTGTAACTTTAGCTGAACACTGTGCACTACACTAACTTGTATCTTTAGCTGAACACTGTTCAGAGGACACACTACACTAATTTGTAGCTTTAGCTGAACACTGTGCAGAGGTCGCACTACACTAACTTGTAGCTTTAGCTGAACACTGTGAGGAGGACGCACTACACTAACTTGTAGCTTTAGCTGAACACTGTGAGGAGAATGCAGTACACTAACTTGTAACTTTAGCTGAACACTGTGCACTACACTAACTTGTAGCTTTAGCTGAACACTGTACAGAGGTCACACTACACTAACTTGTAGCTTTAGCTGAACACTGTGCAGAGGTCGCACTAAACTAACTAGTAGATTTAGCTGAACACTGTTCAGAGGACGCGCTACACTAACTTGTAGCTTTAGCTGAACACTGTGCAGAGGTTGCACTACACTAACTTGTAGCTTTAGCTGAACACTGTGAGGAGGACGCACTACACTAACTTGTAGCTTTAGCTGAACACTGTGCACTACACTAACTTGTAGATTTAGCTGAACACTGTTTAGAGGACTCACTACACTAACTTGTAGCTTAAGCTGAACACTGTGCAGAGGTCGCACTACACTAACTTGTAGCTTTAGCTGAACACTGTTCAGAGGACGCACAACACTAACTTGTAGCTTTAGCTGAACACTGTGAGGAGGACGCACTACACTAACTTGTAAATTTAGCTGAATACTGCACTAAACTAACTTGCATCTTTACCTGAACACTGTTCATAGGACGCACTACACTAACATGTAGCTTTAGCTGAACACTGTGAGGAGGACGCACTACACTAACTTGTAGCTTTAGCTGAACACTGTGCACTACACTAACTTGTAGATTTAGCTGAACACTGTTCAGAGGACTCACTACACTAACTTGTAGCTTAAGCTGAACACTGTGCAGAGGTCGCACTACACTAACTTGTAGTTTTATCTGAACACTGTTCAAAGGACGCACTACACTAACTTATAGCTTTAGCTGAACACTGTAAGGAGGACGCACTACACTAACTTGTAACTTTAGCTGAACACTGTGCACTACACTAACTTGTATCTTTAGCTGAACACTGTTCAGAGGACGCACTACACTAATTTGTAGCTTTAGCTGAACACTGTGCAGAGGTCGCACTACATTAATTTGTAGCTTTAGCTGAACACTGTGAGGAGGACGCACTACACTAACTTGTAGCTTTAGCTGAACACTGTGAGGAGAATGCACTACACTAACTTGTAACTTTAGCTGAACACTGTGCACTACACTAACTTGTAGCTTTAGCTGAACACTGTACAGAGGTCACACTACACTAACTTGTAGCTTTAGCTGAACACTGTGCTGAGGTCGCACTAAACTAACTAGTAGATTTAGCTGAACACTGTTCAGAGGACGCACTACACTAACTTGTAGCTTTAGCTGAACACTGTGCAGAAGTCGCACTACACTAACTTGTAGCTTTAGCTAAACACTGTGAGGAGGACGCACTACACTAACTTGTAGCTTTAGCTGAACACTGTGAGGAGAATGCACTACACTAACTTGTAACTTTAGCTGAACACTGTGCACTACACTAACTTGTAGCTTTAGCTGAACACTGTACAGAGGTCACACTACACTAACTTGTAGCTTTAGCTGAACACTGTGCAGAGGTCGCACTAAACTAACTAGTAGATTTAGCTGAACACTGTTCAGAGGATGCACTACACTAACTTGTAGCTTTAGCTGAACACTGTGCAGAGGTCGCACTACACTAACTTGTAGCTTTAGCTGAACACTGTGAGGAGGACGCACTACACTAACTTGTAGCTTTAGCTGAACACTGTGCACTACATTAACTTGTATCTTTAGCTGAACACTGTTCAGAGGACGCACTACACTAACTTGTAGCTTTAGCTGAAAACACTGTACACTACACTAACTTGTAGCTTTAGCTGAACACTGTTCAGAGGACGCACTACACTAACTTGTAGCTTTAGCTGAACACTGTGAGGAGGACGCACTACACTAACTTGTAACTTTAGCTGAACACTGTGCACTACACTAAC
Organism: Aquarana catesbeiana; assembly: GCF_042186555.1. Classification (NCBI taxonomy): domain Eukaryota; kingdom Metazoa; phylum Chordata; class Amphibia; order Anura; family Ranidae; genus Aquarana; species Aquarana catesbeiana. The sequence continues at coordinate 485,152,107 of NC_133325.1, read as the reverse complement.
TTGTATCTTTAGCTGAACACTGTTCAGAGGACGCACTACACTAACTTGTAGCTTTAGCTGAACACTGTGCAGAGGTCGCACTACACTAGCTTCTAGCTTTAGCTGAACACTGTTCAGAGGACGCACTACACTAACTTGTAGCTTTAGCTGAACACTGTGCACTACACTAACTTTTATCTTTAGCTGAACACTGTTCAGAGGATGCACTACACTAACTTGTAGCTTTAGCTGAACACTGTGCAGAGGTCGCACTACTCTAACTACCCAGCTGATGGTGGCTTGCATGTGGATTTTGTGAACACAAGTGGAATTTTTGAACTAAAGTGGGAGAGTTAATAACCAGGAGTTGAAAACAGGAGTTTAAACAGAAGTCTTCAAATCTGTAAGTAACATCTTAAACTTCCCTTAAGTAATTGTATTGTAACTGGGAAATGAGTGCTAGCAGGGTTGAAGGTTTTGCTCAGTGCACAGTGTGCCACATGTATGCAAAATTGGTGCAACAGCTCCAGGATGGATACCGCTGTGACAGATGTGAGCAGGTTGCCCTTCTGGAAGCTCGCATTAGAGATCTGGAGGAGCAAGTTGCAACACTGGGCAGAAAGGACAACCTTGAAGGGGGTCCTCTGCTCGCTGAGCAGGTGGTCAGTAGGGTTGATGTGGAGGGTGGAGGGGCAAGTCAGGATTATCAGATAGGAAGATGGGTTAATGTAGTTAGAGGGAGTGGAAGGGGCTCGCAGAATAGGAAGGCCAGTCCTGTGTTTGTGCATCAAAACAAATTTGCCAAGTTGGGTGAAGATGTGGAGGTGGCAAACACAGAGGTGGCAGCCCTAGATGTCACTGCTATCCCTAACAGCCGGGAGAGCAGCCCATCTAGTAAAGGTGGTGAGGGGAGTACAGGTAGGCCTAGACAGTTGGTGGTTATAGGGGATTCTATAATCAGAAGGACTGATAGAATAATTTGTCGCCAGGATCGCCTCAACCGAATGGTTTGCTGTCTCCCTGGTGCTAGGGTTCGGCATGTGGTGGACCGGGTGGATAAATTACTGGGAGGGGCTGGGCATGACCCAGCTGTCTTGGTCCATGTTGGAACCAATGACAGTATACATGGAAGGTGGAGGCTCCTTAAGAATCAATTTAAAGAACTAGGCTGCAAGTTGAAGGGAAGGACCTCCAAGGTGATATTCTCTGAAATATTGCCTGTGCCATGCGCAACACAGGAAAGGCAGTGGGTGATTAGAGAGCTGAATGCATGGCTCAAGACCTGGTGTAGGGAGGAGGGATTTGGGTTTCTAGAGCACTGGACTGACTTTTCATTGGGGTGCAACCTATATGCTAAAGACGGTTTGCACTTGAATGGAAGGGGGTCTGCTGTGCTGGGGGAGAGGTTTATAGGAAGGTTGGAGGAGTATTTAAACTAGGATTGAGGGGGGAGGGTGAACTAGAATTACATCAAGAAGACAGGTCAGTTAGGGGTCAGACATTAATGGAGGGTGGAATGGGGACAGATGGGGGGAGGGTTATGGCAGGTGTCAAGAAATTTCCCATGTTGCAAACAGCCATTGGAAACTGTAGTGCCATTTGTACTACTAAAAAATATATGAAAAACACCAGACCAAAATGTATTAATGCATTAAAGTGTTTGTTCACCAATGCCAGAAGTCTGCCAAGCAAAATAGGTGAGTTGGAAGCTCTGGTGCATGAAGTGAACTATGATGTAATCGGTATTGCTGAAACTTGGCTTCAATCCTCACATGACTGGGCTATTAATATTCCTGGCTATGCACTCTTTCGGAGAGACAGGGTAAAAAGGAAAGGTGGCGGGGTCTGTCTCTACGTGAGAAGTGATCTCAAAGCAAGTGTGAAAGAGGACCTGATTGATGGAGAGTGTGATGAGTCTGAAGCATTATGGGTGGAACTGCATATAGATGGGCGTAGTTCAAAGTTAATCATTGGAGTTTGTTATAGACCACCCAATGTTAACGAGGAGGTGGAGACTCAGCTCCTTGCACAGATGGAAAGGGCTGCAAGGGCTGGGACAGTGATAATAATGGGAGATTTTAACTACCCAGAAATTGACTGGAGTAATGGCACTGCTGGGACAGTTAAAGGGCAAAAATTTATAAACCTAGTACAGGACAATTTTATGGTCCAGTTTATTGAGGCCCCAACTAGGAATGAAGCTCTGTTGGACCTGGTAATCTCAAACCATGCAGAGCTTATTACTAATGTGCAGATAAAGGAACACCTGGGTAGCAGTGACCATAACATGATTTCATTTGATGTTAGCTGTAAACAAGAAATACATAAGGGAAAGATAAAAACACTTAACTTCAAGAGAGCAAATTTTCCAAGGATGAGGGCTGCTCTCGAGGACTTAGACTGGGAGGGAATATTGGCAGCGATAAACACAGAACAGAAATGGGAATTCTTCAAAAAGACTGTTTGGGACCTCACTGCAAAGTATATTCCCATGGGCAATAAGTTTAAAAGGCTAAAAAGAAAACCTATGTGGCTCACGGTCAAAGTTAGAAAAGCTATAAACAATAAGAAAAGAGCTTTTAAAAAATATAAAAATGAAGGAACACTAGTGTCATTTAAATGCTACAAAGAATTTAACAGAATATGTAAAAAGGAAATCAAGGGTGCAAAAATTCAAAATGAACGACAGATCGCAAAAAATAGTAGGACAAACCCCAAAAAATTCTTCAAATATATTAATAGTAAAAAGGTCAGATCTGAGCATGTAGGCCCTTTACAAAATAATCTAGAGTGGGTGACTGGGGACAAGGAGAAGGCTAATTTATTAAATACTTTCTTCAGCTCTGTGTATACAAAAGAGCATGGGGAAGTTCATGTCCATAATGGGGGTGGTATTGACACAGCCCCCAATGATCCACAATGGCTCAAAAGGGATATGGTCCAGAAATATTTAGACAGAATAAAGGTGGATAAAGCACCTGGACCTGATGGCATCCACCCACGGATCCTAAAAGAATTGAGCTCTGTAATTTCAAAGCCATTGTATCTAATTTTTAGGGACTCATTAATGACGGGAATAGTACCGCTGGATTGGCGCAGGGCGAACGTGGTGCCTATATTTAAAAAGGGATCAAAGTCTTTACCAAGTAACTATAGACCTGTTAGTTTAACTTCTATAGTCGGGAAGATACTGGAGCGTTTAATAAAAGACCACATAGACGAGTTCTTGCTGGAAAAAAACATTTTAAGCAACAGACAGCATGGGTTCATGAAAGACAGAAGTTGTCAGACAAACCTGATTTCTTTTTATGAAGAGGTAAGTAAAACCTTGGACAGAGGGGTGGCTGTGGACGTGGTTTATTTGGATTTTGCAAAAGCGTTTGATACAGTTCTGCACACACGGCTCATGTGTAAGTTAAAGTCTACAGGCTTGGAAATATCAGTTTGTAAATGGATAGAAAACTGGCTAAAAGACAGAATTCAGAGAGTAGTGGTTAATGATTCTTACTCTGAATGGTCTAAGGTTATCAGTGGTGTACCCCAAGGTTCAGTGCTGGGACCCTTACTCTTTAATATCTTTATAAATGATATTGGGTCTGGGATCAAAAGTAACATTTCTGTCTTTGCAGATGACACCAAGCTATGCAGTGGAATAACGTCCTTACAGGATGTCTCCAATTTACAAGCCGACCTCAATGCACTGTCTAATTGGGCGACTATGTGGCAGATGAGGTTTAATGTTGACAAATGTAAAGTTATGCACTTGGGGGCTAAGAATATTCATGCATCATACATGCTAGGGGGAGTACAACTGGGGGAATCTGTAGTGGAGAAGGATCTGGGGGTTTTGGTAGATCATAAGCTCAATAATAGCATGCAATGCCAAACTGCGGTTTCCAAAGCGAGCAAAGTTCTTTCTTGTATTAAGAGAGGTATGGACTCCAGAGAGAGAGATATCATTTTGCCCCTGTTCAAATCATTAGTAAGACCTCATCTGGAATATGCAGTTCAGTTTTGGACACCAGTTCTCAAAAAGGATATCGTGGAACTGGAGAAAGTGCAGAGGAGGGCAACCAAACTGATAAGAGGCATGGGGGAGCTCAGCTATGAGGAAAGGTTAGAGGAACTGAATTTGTTCACTCTTGAGAAGAGGAGAATAAGGGGGGATATGATCAACATGTTTAAATATATAAGGGGTCCATATAGTGAACTTGGTGTTGAGTTATTCACTTTACGGTCAACACAGAGGACAAGGGGGCACTCTTTACGACTGGAGGAAAAGAGATTTCATCTCCAAATACGGAAAGGTTTCTTCACAGTAAGAGCTGTGAAAATGTGGAATAGACTCCCTCCAGAGGTGGTTCTGGCCAGCTCAGTAGATTGCTTTAAGAAAGGCCTGGATACTTTCCTAAATGTACATAATATAACTGGGTACTGACATTTATAGGTAAAGTTGATCCAGGGAAAATCCGATTGCCTCTCTGGGATCAGGAAGGAATTTTTTCCCCTGCTGTAGCAAATTGGAGCATGCTCTGCTGGGGTTTTTTGCCTTCCTCTGGATCAACTGTGGGTATAGTATTGGGTATATTGGATTGTACGTTTTTTTTTTTTTTTTTTTTTTGTGGTTGGACTGGATGGACTTGTGTCTTTTTTCAACCTGACTAACTATGTAACTATGTAACTTCTAGCTTTAGCTGAACACTGTTCAGAGGACGCACTACACTAACTTGTAGCTTTAGCTGAACACTGTGCACTACACTAACTTTTATCTTTAGCTGAACACTGTTCAGAGGACGCACTACACTAACTTCTAGCTTTAGCTGAACACTGTGCACTACACTAACTTGTAGCTTTAGCAGAACACTGTTCAGAGGACGTACTACTCTAACTTGTAGCTTTAGCTGAACACTGTGCAGAGGTCACACTACACTAACTTGTAGCTTTAGCTAAACACTGTTCAGAGGACACACTACACTAACTTGTAGCTTTAGCTGAACACTGTGCAGTACACTAACTTGTAGCTTTAGCTGAACACTGTTCAGAGGACAGACTACACTAACTTGTAGCTTTAGCTGAACACTGTGCAGTACACTAACTTGTAGCTTTAGCTGAACACTGTTCAGAAGATGCACTACACTAACTTGTAGCTTTAGCTGAACACTGTGCAGAGGTCGCACTACACTAACTTGTAGCTTTAGCTGAACACTGTGAGGAGAACGCAATACACTAACTTGTAACTTAGCTGAACACTGTGCACTACACTAACTTGTAGCTTTAGCTGAACACTGTTAAGAGGAAGCACTACACTAACTTGTAGCTTTAGCTGAACACTGTGAGGAGGACGCACTACACTAACTTGCAGCTTTAGCTGAACACTGTTCAGAGGACGGACTACACTAATCTGTAGCTTTAGCTGAACACTGTACAGAGGTCGCATTACACTAACTTGTAGCTTTAGCTGAACACTGTCAGGAGGATGCAGTACACTAACTTGTAGCTTTAGCTGAACCCTGTGCACTACACTAACTTGTAGCTTTAGCTGAACACTGTGCAGAGGTCGCACTACTCTAACTTGTAGCTTTAGCTGAACACTGTGCAGAGGTCGCACTACACTAACTTGTAGCTTTAGCTGAACACTGTTCAGAGGACACACTACACTAACTTGTAGCTTTAGCTGAACACTGTGAGGAGGACGCACTACACTAACTTGTAGCTTTAGCTGAACACTGTGCACTACACTAACTTGTAGCTTTAGCTGAACACTGTGCAGAGGTCGCACTACACTAACTTGTAGCTTTAGCTGAACACTGTTCAGAGGACGCACTACACTAACTTGTAACTTTAGCTGAACACTGTGCACTACACTAACTTATAGCTTTAGCTGAACACTGTTCAGAGGACAGACTACACTAACTTGTAGCTTTAGCTGAACACTGTGCAGAGGTCGCAGTACACTAACTTGTAGCTTTAGCTGAACACTGTGAGGAGGACACACTACACTAACTTGTAGCTTTAGCTGAACACTGTGCAGAGGTCGCACTACACTAACTTGTAGCTTTAGCTGAACTCTGTAGGAGGACGCACCACACTAACTTGTAGCTTTAGCAGAACACTGTGCAGAGGTCACACTACACTAACTTGTAGCTTTAGCTGAGCACTGTCAGGAGGATGCACTACACTAACTTGTAGCTTTAGCTGAACCCTGTGCACTACACTAACTTGTAGCTTTAGCTGAACACTGTGTAGAGGTCGTACTACACTAACTTGTAGCTTTAGCTGAACACTGTGCAGAGGTCGCAGTACACTAACTTTTAGCTTTAGCTGAACACTGTGCAGAGGTCGCACTACACTAACTTGTAGCTTTAGCTGAACACTGTGCACTACACTAACTTGTAGCTTTAGCTGAACACTGTTCAGAGGACGCACTACACTAACTTGTAGCTTTAGCTGAACACTGTGCAGAGGTCGCAGTACACTAACTTTTAGCTTTAGCTGAACACTGTGCAGAGGTCGCACTACACTAACTTGTAGATTTAGCTGAAAACTGTTCAGAGGATGCACTACAGTAACTTGTAGCTTTAGATGAACACTGTGCAGAGGTCGCACTACACTAACTTGTAGATTTAGCTGAAAACTGTTCAGAGGATGCACTACACTAACTTGTAGCTTTAGGTGAACACTGTGAGGAGGATGCACTACACTAACTTGTAGCTTTAGCTGAACACTGTGCACTACACTAACTTGTAGCTTTAGCTGAACACTGTTCAGAGGACGCACTACACTAACTTGTAGCTTTAGCTGAACACTGTGCAGAGGTCGCAGTACACTAACTTTTAGCTTTAGCTGAACACTGTGCAGAGGTCGCACTACACTAACTTGTACCTTTACCTGAACTCTGTGAGGAGGACGCACCACTCTAACTTGTTGCTTTAGCTGAACACTGTGCAGAGGTCACACGACACTAACTTGTAGCTTTAGCTGATAACTTTTCAGAGGACGCATTACACTAACTTATAGCTTTAGCTGAACACTGTGAGGAGGATGCACTACACTAACTTGTAACTTTAGCTGAACACTGTGCAGTACACTAACTTGTATCTTTAGCTGAACACTGTTCAGAGATCTCACTACACTAACTTGTAGCTTTAGCTGAACACTGTGCAGAGGTCGCACTACACTAACTTGTAGATTTAGCTGAACACTGTTCAGAGGACGCACTACACTAACTTGTAGCTTAAGCTGAACACTGTGTAGAGGTCGCACTACACTAACTTGTAGCTTTAGCTGAAAACTGTTCAGAGGATGCACTACACTAACTTGTAGCTTTAGCTGAAAACTGTGAGGAGGATGCACTACACTAACTTGTAACTTTAGCTGAACACTGTGCACTACACTAACTTTTATCTTTAGCTGAACACTGTTCAGAGGTCTCACTACACTAACTTGTAGCTTTAGCTGAACACTGTGCAGAGGTCGCACTACACTAACTTGTAGCTTTAGCTGAAAACTGTTCAGAGGACGCACGACACTAACTTGTAGCTTTAGCTGAACACTGTGAGGAGGATGCACTACACTAATTTGTAACTTTAGCTGAACACTGTGCACTACACTAACTTGTATCTTTAGCTGAACACTGTTCAGAGGTCTCACTACACTAACTTGTAGCTTTAGCTGAACACTGTGCAGAGGTCGCACTACACTAACTTGTAGATTTAGCTGAACACTGTTCAGAGGACGCCCTACACTAACTTGTAGCTTAAGCTGAACACTGTGCAGAGGTCGCACTACACTAAATTGTAGCTTTAGCTGAACACTGTTCAGAGGACGCACAACACTAACTTGTAGCTTTAGCTGAACACTGTGAGGAGGACGCACTACACTAACTTGTAGTTTTAGCTGAACACTGTTCAAAGGACGCACTACACTAACTTATAGCTTTAGCTGAACACTGTGAGGAGGACGCACTACACTAACTTGTAACTTTAGCTGAACACTGTGCACTACACTAACTTGTATCTTTAGCTGAACACTGTTCAGAGGATGCACTACACTAATTTGTAGCTTTAGTTGAACACTGTGCAGAGGTCGCACTACACTAACTTGTAGCTTTAGCTGAACACTGTGAGAAGGACGCACTACACTAACTTGTAGCTTTAGCTGAACACTGTGAGGAGGACGCACTACACTAACTTGTAACTTTAGCTGAACACTGTGCACTACACTAACTTGTAGCTTTAGCTGATCACTGTTCAGAGGTCACACTACACTAACTTGTAGCTTTAGCTGAACACTGTGCAGAGGTCGCACTAAACTAACTAGTAGATTTAGCTGAACACTGTTCAGAGGACGCACTACACTAACTTGTAGCTTTAGCTGAACACCGTGCAGAGGTCGCACTACACTAACTTGTAGCTTTAGCTGAACACTGTGAGGAGGACGCACTACACTAACTTGTAGCTTTAGCTGAACACTGTGCACTACACTAACTTGTAGCTTTAGCTTAACACTGTTCAGAGGACGCACTACACTAACTTGTAGCTTTAGCTGAACACTGTGAGGAGGATGCACTACACTAACTTGTAACTTTAGCTGAACACTGTGCACTACACTAACTTGTATCTTTAGCTGAACACTGTTCAGAGGATGCACTACACTAACTTGTAGCTTTAGCTGAACACTGTGCACTACACTAACTTGTAGCTTTAGCTGAACACTGTTCAGAGGACGCACTACACTAACTTGTAGTTTTAGCTGAACACTGTGAGGAGGACGCACTACACTAACTTGTAACTTTAGCTGAACACTGTGCACTACACTAACTTGTATCTTTAGCTGAACACTGTTCAGAGGACGCATTACACTAACTTGTAGCTTTAGCTGAACACTGTGCAGAGGTCGCACTACACTAACTTCTAGCTTTAGCTGAACACTGTTCAGAGGACGCACTACACTAACTTGTAGCTTTAGCTGAACACTGTGCACTACACTAACTTTTATCTTTAGCTGAACACTGTTCAGAGGATGCACTACACTAACTTCTAGCTTTAGCTGAACACTGTTCAGAGGACGCACTACACTAACTTGTAGCTTTAGCCAAACACTGTGAGGAGGACGCACTACACTAACTTGTAGCTTTAGCTGAACACTGTGCAGAGGTCGCAGTACACTAACATTTAGCTTTAGCTGAACACTGTGCACTACACTAACTTGTAGCTTTAGCTGAACACTGTTCAGAGGACGCACTACACTAACTTGTAGCTTTAGCTGAACACTGTGCAGAGGTCGCAGTACACTAACTTTTAGCTTTAGCTGAACACTGTGCAGAGGTCGCACTACACTAACTTGTAGCTTTAGGTGAACACTGTGAGGAGGACGCACTACACTAACTTGTAGCTTTAGCTGAACACTGTGCACTACACTAACTTGTAGCTTTAGCTGAACACTGTTCAGAGGACGCACTACACTAACTTGTAGCTTTAGCTGAAAATTGTGCAGAGGTCACACTACACTAACTTGTAGCTTTAGCTGAACACTGTGAGGAGAACGCACTACACTAACTTGTAGCTTTAGCTGAACACTGTGCACTACACTAACTTGTAGCTTTAGCTGAACACTGTGCAGAGGTCGCACTACACTAACTTGTAGCTTTAGCTGAACACTGTTCAGAGGACGCACTACACTAACTTGTAACTTTAGCTGAACAATGTGCACTACACTAACTTGTAGCTTTAGCTGAACACTGTGAGGAGGACGCACTACACTAACTTGTAGCTTTAGCTGAACACTGTGAGGAAGACGCACTACACTAACTTGTAACTTTAGCTGAACATTGTGCACTACACTAACTTGTAGCTTTAGCTGAACACTGTGCAGAGGTCGCACTACACTAACTTGTAGCTTTAGCTGAACTCTGTGAGGAGGACGCACCACACAAACTTGTAGCTTTACCTGAACACTGTGCAGAGGTCACACTACACTAACTTGTAGCTTTAGCTGAGCACTGTCAGGAGGATTCACTACACTAACTTGTAGCTTTAGCTGAACCCTTTGCACTATACTAACTTGTAGCTTTAGCTGAACACTGTGCAGAGGTCGCACTACACTAACTTGTAGCTTTAGCTGAACACTGTGCAGAGGTCGCACTACACTAACTTGTAGCTTTAGCTGAACACTGTGAAGAGGTCGCACTACACTAACTTGTAGCTTTAGCTGAACACTGTGCAGTACACTAGCTTGTAGCTTTAGCTGAACACTGTTAGAGGATGTACTACACTAACTTGTAGCTTTAGCTGAACACTGTGCAGAGGTCGCAGTACACTAACTTTTAGCGTTAGCTGAACACTGTGCAGAGGTCGCACTACACTAACTTGTAGATTTAGCTGAAAACTGTTCAGAGGGCGCACTACAGTAACTTGTAGCTTTAGCTGAACACTGTGCAGAGGTCGCACTACACTAACTTGTAGCTTTAGGTGAACACTGTGAGGAGGACGCACTACACTAACTTGTAGCTTTAGCTGAACACTGTGCAGTACACTAACTTGTAGCTTTAGCTGAACACTGTTCAGAAGACACACTACACTAACTTGTAGCTTTAGCTGAACACTGTTCAGAGGACGCACTACACTAACTTGTAGCTTTAGCTGAACACTGTGCAGAGGTCGCACTACACTAACTTGTACCTTTACCTGAACCCTGTGAGGAGGACGCACCACACTAACTTGTTGCTTTAGCTGAACACTGTGCAGAGGTCACACTACACTAACTTGTAGCTTTAGCTGAAAACTGTTCAGAGGACGCATTACACTAACTTGTAGCTTTAGCTGAACATTGTGAGGAGGATGCACTACACTAACTTGCAAATTTAGCTGAACACTGTGCACTACACTAACTTGTATCTTTAGCTGAACACTGTTCAGAGGTCTCACTACACTAACTTGTAGCTTTAGCTGAACACTGTGCAGAGGTCGCACTACACTAACTTGTAGCTTTAGCTGAACACTGTGCAGAGGTCGCACTACACTAACTTGTAGCTTTAGCTGAAAACTGTTCAGAGGACGCACTACACTAACTTGTAGCTTTAGCAGAACACTGTGAGGAGGATGCACTACACTAACTTGTAACTTTAGCTGAACACTGTGCACTACACTAACTTGTATCTTTAGCTGAACACTGTTCAGAGGTCTCACTACACTAACTTGTAGCTTTAGCTGAACACTGTGCAGAGGTCGCACTACACTAACTTGTAGATTTAGCTGAACACTGTTCAGAGGACGCACTACACTAACTTGTAGCTTTAGCTGAAAACTGTTCAGAGGACGCACTACACTAACTTGTAGCTTTAGCAGAACACTGTGAGGAGGATGCACTACACTAACTTGTAAATTTAGCTGAACACTGCACTAAACTAACTTGCATTTTTACCTGAACACTGTTCATAGGACGCACTACACTAACTTGTAGCTTTAGCTGAACACTGTGCAGAGGTCGCACTACACTAACTTGTAGTTTTAGCTGAACACTGTTCAAAGGACGCACTACACTAACTTATAGCTTTAGCTGAACACTGTGAGGAGGACGCACTACACTAACTTGTAACTTTAGCTGAACACTGTGCACTACACTAACTTGTATCTTTAGCTGAACACTGTTCAGAGGACGCACTACACTAATTTGTAGCTTTAGCTGAACACTGTGCAGAGGTCGCACTACACTAACTTGTAGCTTTAGCTGAACACTGTGAGGAGGACGCACTACACTAACTTGTAGCTTTAGCTGAACACTGTGAGGAGAATGCAGAACACTAACTTGTAACTTTAGCTGAACAATGTGCACTACACTAACTTGTAGCTTTAGCTGAACACTGTGAGGAGGACGCACTACACTAACTTGTAGCTTTAGCTGAACACTGTGAGGAAGACGCACTACACTAACTTGTAACTTTAGCTGAACACTGTGCACTACACTAACTTGTAGCTTTAGCTGAACACTGTTCAGAGGACAGACTACACTAACTTGTAGCTTTAGCTGAACACTGTGCAGAGGTCGCACTACACTAACTTGTAGCTTTAGCTGAACTCTGTGAGGAGGACGCACCACACAAACTTGTAGCTTTACCTGAACACTGTGCAGAGGTCACACTACACTAACTTGTAGCTTTAGCTGAGCACTGTCAGGAGGATTCACTACACTAACTTGTAGCTTTAGCTGAACCCTTTGCACTATACTAACTTGTAGCTTTAGCTGAACACTGTGCAGAGGTCGCACTACACTAACTTGTAGCTTTAGCTGAACACTGTGCAGAGGTCGCACTACACTAACTTGTAGCTTTAGCTGAACACTGTGAAGAGGTCGCACTACACTAACTTGTAGCTTTAGCTGAACACTGTGCACTACACTAGCTTGTAGCTTTAGCTGAACACTGTTAGAGGATGTACTACACTAACTTGTAGCTTTAGCTGAACACTGTGCAGAGGTCGCAGTACACTAACTTTTAGCGTTAGCTGAACACTGTGCAGAGGTCGCACTACACTAACTTGTAGATTTAGCTGAAAACTGTTCAGAGGGCGCACTACAGTAACTTGTAGCTTTAGCTGAACACTGTGCAGAGGTCGCACTACACTAACTTGTAGCTTTAGGTGAACACTGTGAGGAGGACGCACTACACTAACTTGTAGCTTTAGCTGAACACTGTGCAGTACACTAACTTGTAGCTTTAGCTGAACACTGTTCAGAAGACACACTACACTAACTTGTAGCTTTAGCTGAACACTGTTCAGAGGACGCACTACACTAACTTGTAGCTTTAGCTGAACACTGTGCAGAGGTCGCACTACACTAACTTGTACCTTTACCTGAACCCTGTGAGGAGGACGCACCACACTAACTTGTTGCTTTAGCTGAACACTGTGCAGAGGTCACACTACACTAACTTGTAGCTTTAGCTGAAAACTGTTCAGAGGACGCATTACACTAACTTGTAGCTTTAGCTGAACATTGTGAGGAGGATGCACTACACTAACTTGCAAATTTAGCTGAACACTGTGCACTACACTAACTTGTATCTTTAGCTGAACACTGTTCAGAGGTCTCACTACACTAACTTGTAGCTTTAGCTGAACACTGTGCAGAGGTCGCACTACACTAACTTGTAGCTTTAGCTGAACACTGTGCAGAGGTCGCACTACACTAACTTGTAGCTTTAGCTGAAAACTGTTCAGAGGACGCACTACACTAACTTGTAGCTTTAGCAGAACACTGTGAGGAGGATGCACTACACTAACTTGTAACTTTAGCTGAACACTGTGCACTACACTAACTTGTATCTTTAGCTGAACACTGTTCAGAGGTCTCACTACACTAACTTGTAGCTTTAGCTGAACACTGTGCAGAGGTCGCACTACACTAACTTGTAGATTTAGCTGAACACTGTTCAGAGGACGCACTACACTAACTTGTAGCTTTAGCTGAAAACTGTTCAGAGGACGCACTACACTAACTTGTAGCTTTAGCAGAACACTGTGAGGAGGATGCACTACACTAACTTGTAAATTTAGCTGAACACTGCACTAAACTAACTTGCATCTTTACCTGAACACTGTTCATAGGACGCACTACACTAACTTGTAGCTTTAGCTGAACACTGTGCAGAGGTCGCACTACACTAACTTGTAGTTTTAGCTGAACACTGTTCAAAGGACGCACTACACTAACTTATAGCTTTAGCTGAACACTGTGAGGAGGACGCACTACACTAACTTGTAACTTTAGCTGAACACTGTGCACTACACTAACTTGTATCTTTAGCTGAACACTGTTCAGAGGACGCACTACACTAATTTGTAGCTTTAGCTGAACACTGTGCAGAGGTCGCACTACACTAACTTGTAGCTTTAGCTGAACACTGTGAGGAGGACGCACTACACTAACTTGTAGCTTTAGCTGAACACTGTGAGGAGAATGCAGAACACTAACTTGTAACTTTAGCTGAACACTGTGCACTACACTAACTTGTAGCTTTAGCTGAACACTGTACAGAAGTCACACTACACTAACTTGTAGCTTTAGCTGAACACTGTGCAGAGGTCGCACTAAACTAACTAGTAGATTTAGCTGAACACTGTTCAGAGGACGCACTACACTAACTTGTAGCTTTAACTGAACACTGTGCAGAGGTCGCACTACCCTAACTTGTAGTTTTAGCTGAACACTGTGAGGAGGACGCACTACACTAACTTGTAGCTTAAGCTGAACACTGTGCAGAGGTCGCACTAAACTAACTTGTAGCTTTAGCTGAACACTGTTCAGAGGACGCACAACACTAACTTGTAGCTTTAGCTGAACACTGTGAGGAGGACTCACTACACTAACTTGTAAATTTAGCTGAACACTGCACTAAACTAACTTGCATGTTTACCTGAACACTGTTCATAGGACGCACTACACTAACTTGTAGCTTTAGCTGAACACTGTGCAGAGGTCGCACTACACTAACTTGTAGTTTTAGCTGAACACTGTTCAAAGGACGCACTACACTAACTTATAGCTTTAGCTGAACACTGTGAGGAGGACGCACTACACTAACTTGTAACTTTAGCTGAACACTGTGCACTACACTAACTTGTATCTTTAGCTGAACACTGTTCAGAGGACGCACTACACTAATTTGTAGCTTTAGCTGAACACTGTGAGGAGAATGCACTACACTAACTTTTAACTTTAGCTGAACACTGTGAACTACACTAACTTGTAGCTTTAGCTGAACACTGTACAGAGGTCACACTACACTAACTTGTAGCTTTAGCTGAACACTGTGCAGAGGTCGCACTAAACTAACTAGTAGATTTAGCTGAACAGTGTTCAGAGGACGCACTACACTAACTTGTAGCTTTAGCTGAACACTGTGCAGAGGTCGCACTACATTAACTTGTAGCTTTAGCTGAACACTGTGAGGAGGACGCACTACACTAACTTGTAGCTTTAGCTGAACACTGTGCACTACACTAACTTGTATCTTTAGCTGAACACTGTTCAGAGGACGCACTACACTAACTTGTAGCTTTAGCTGAACACTGTGCACTACACTAACTTGTAGCTTTAGCTGAACACTGTTCAGAGGACGCACTACACTAACTTGTAGCTTTAGCTGAACACTGTGAGGAGGACGCACTACACTAACTTGTAACTTTAGCTGAACACTGTGCACTACACTAACTTGTATCTTTAGCTGAACACTGTTCAGAGGACGCACTACACTAACTTGTAGCTTTAGCTGAACACTGTGCAGAGGTCGCACTACACTAACTTCTAGCTTTAGCTGAACACTGTTCAGAGGACGCACTACACTAACTTGTAGCTTTAGCTGAACACTGTGCACTACACTAACTTTTATCTTTAGCTGAACACTGTTCAGAGGACGCACTACACTAACTTGTAGCTTTAGCTGAACACTGTGCACTACACTAACTTGTAGCTTTAGCTGAACACTGTTCAGAGCACGTACTACACTAACTTGTAGCTTTAGCTGAACACTGTGCAGAGGTCGCACTACACTAACTTGTAGCTTTAGCCAAACACTGTGAGGAGGACGCACTACACTAACTTGTAGCTTTAGCTGAACACTGTGCACTACACTAACTTGTAACTTTAGCTGAACACTGTTCAAAGGACGCACTACACTAACTTGTAGCTTTAGCTGAACACTGTGCAGAGGTGGCCCTACACTAACTTTTAGCTTTAGCTGAACACTGTGCAGAGGATGCACTACACTAACTTGTAGCTTTAGCTGAACACTGTGCAGAGGTCACACTACACTAACTTGTAGCTTTAGCTGAACACTGTTCAGAGGACACACTACAATAACTTGTAGCTTTAGCTGAACACTGTGCAGTACACTAACTTGTAGCTTTAGCTGAACACTGTTCAGAGGACACACTACACTAACTTGTAGCTTTAGCTGAACACTGTGCAGTACACTAACTTGTAGCTTTAGCTGGACACTGTTCAGAAGACTCACTACACTAAGTTGTAGCTTTAGCTGAACACTGTGCAGAGGTCGCACTACACTAACTTGTAGCTTTAGCTGAACACTGTGAGGAGGACGCAATACACTAACTTGTAACTTAGCTGAACAATGTGCAGTACACTAACTTGTACCTTTAGCTAAACACTGTTCAGAGGAAGCACTACACTAACTTGTAGCTTTAGCTGAACACTGTGAGGAGGACGCACTACACTAACTTGCAGCTTTAGCTGAACACTGTTCAGAGGACGGACTACACTAATCAGTAGCTTTAGCTGAACACTGTACAGAGGTCGCATTACACTAACTTGTAGCTATAGCTGACCACTGTCAGCAGGATGCAGTACACTAACTTGTAGCTTTAGCTGAACCCTGTGCACTACACTAACTTGTAGCTTTAGCTGAACACTGTGCAGAGGTCGCACTACACTAACTTGTAGCTTTAGCTGAACACTGTGCAGAGGTCGCACTACACTAACTTGTAGCTTTAGCTGAACACTGTTCAGAGGACACACTACACTAACTTGTAGCTTTAGCTGAACACTGTGCACTACACTAACTTGTAGCTTTAGCTGAACACTGTTCAGAGGACGCACTACACTAACTTGTAGCTTTAGCTGAACACTGTGCAGAGGTCACACTACACTAACTTGTAGCTTTAGCTGAACACTGTGCAGAGGTCGCACTACACTAACTTGTAGCTTTAGCTGAACACTGTTCAGAGGACGCACTACACTAACTTGTAACTTTAGCTGAACACTGTTCAGAGAATGCACTACACTAACTTGTAACTTTAGCTGAACACTGTGCACTACACTAACTTGTAGCTTTAACTGAACTCTGTTCAGAGGACAGACTACACTAACTTGTAGCTTTAGCTGAACACTGTGCAGAGGTCGCAGTACACTAACTTGTAGTTTTAGCTGAACACTGTGAGGAGGACACACTACACTAACTTGTAGCTTTAGCTGAACACTGTGCAGAGGTCGCACTACACTAACTTGTAGCTTTAGCTGAACCCTGTAGGAGGACGCACCACACTAACTTGTAGCTTTAGCTGAACACTGTGCAGAGGTCACACTACACTAACTTGTAGCTTTAGCTGAGCACTGTCAGGAGGATGCACTACACTAACTTGTAGCTTTAGCTGAACCCTGTGCACTACACTAACTTGTAGCTTTAGCTGAATACTGTTTAGAGGTCGTACTACACTAACTTGTAGCTTTAGCTGAACACTGTGCAGAGGTCGCACTACACTAACTTGTAGCTTTAGCTGAACACTGTGCACTACACTAACTTGTAGCTTTAGCTGAACACTGTTCAGAGGACGCACTACACTAACTTGTAGCTTTAGCTGAACACTGTGCAGAGGTCGCAGTACACTAACTTTTAGCTTTAGCTGAACACTGTGCAGAGGTCGCACTACACTAACTTGTAGATTTAGCTGAAAACTGTTCAGAGGACGCACTACAGTAACTTGTAACTTTAGCTGAACACTCTGCAGAGGTCGCACTACACTAACTTGTAGCTTTAGGTGAACACTGTGAGGAGAACGCACTACACTAACTTGTAGCTTTAGCTGAACACTGTGCACTACACTAACTTGTAGCTTTAGCTGAACACTGTTCAGAGGACGCACTACACTAACTTGTAGCTTTAGCTGAACACTGTGCAGAGGTCGCAGTACACTAACTTTTAGCTTTAGCTGAACACTGTGCAGAGGTCGCACTACACTAACTTGTACCTTTACCTGAACTCTGTGAGGAGGACGCACCACACTAACTTGTTGCTTTAGCTGAACACTGTGCAGAGGTCACACTACACTAACTTGTAGCTTTAGCTGATAACTGTTCAGAGGACGCATTACACTAACTTGTAGCTTTAGCTGAACACTGTGAGGAGGATGCACTACACTAACTTGTAACTTTAGCTGAACAGTGTGCACTACACTAACTTGTATCTTTAGCTGAACACTGTTCAGAGGTCTCACTACACTAACTTGTAGCTTTAGCTGAACACTGTGCAGAGGTCGCACTACACTAACTTGTAGATTTAGCTGAACACTCTTCAGAGGACGCACTACACTAACTTGTAGCTTAAGCTGAACACTGTGTAGAGGTCGCACTACACTAACTTGTAGCTTTAGCTGAAAACTGTTCAGAGGACGCACTACACTAACTTGTAGCTTTAGCTGAACACTGTGAGGAGGATGCACTACACTAACTTGTAACTTTAGCTGAACACTGTGCACTACACTAACTTTTATCTTTAGCTGAACACTGTTCAGAGGTCTCACTACACTAACTTGTAGCTTTAGCTGAACACTGTGCAGAGGTCGCTCTACACTAACTTGTAGCTTTAGCTGAAAACTGTTCAGAGGACGCACTACACTAACTTGTAGCTTTAGCTGAACACTGTGAGGAGGATGCACTACACTAATTTGTAACTTTAGCTGAACACTGTGCACTACACTAACTTGTATCTTTAGCTGAACACTGTTCAGAGGTCTCACTACACTAACTTGTAGCTTTAGCTGAACACTGTGCAGAGGTCGCACTACACTAACTTGTGGATTTAGCTGAATACTGTTCAGAGGACGCCCTACACTAACTTGTAGCTTAAGCTGAACACTGTGTAGAGGTCGCACTACACTAACTTGTAGCTTTAGCTGAACACTGTTCAGAGGACGCACAACACTAACTTGTAGCTTTAGCTGAACACTGTGAGGAGGACGCACTACACTAACTTGTAAATTTAACTGAACACTGCACTAAACTAACTTGCATCTTTAGCTGAACACTGTTCATAGGACGCACTACACTAACTTGTAGCTTTAGCTGAACACTGTGCAGAGGTCGCACTACACTAACTTGTAGTTTTAGCTGAACACTGTTCAAAGGACGCACTACACTAACTTATAGCTTTAGCTGAACACTGTGAGGAGGACGCACTACACTAACTTGTAACTTTAGCTGAACACTGTGCACTACACTAACTTGTATCTTTAGCTGAACACTGTTCAGAGGTCACACTAAACTAACTTGTAGCTTTAGCTGGACACTGTGAGGAGGACGCACTACACTAACTGTAAATAATCTAGCTGCCTGACTGTGGTACTAATAGGATCAGAAGAACACCAGCAATTTTCTTCAGGTAGCTGTAAATACTGTAAAAACACAAGCCTGCCTGTCAGTAGGAAGATAATAACAGGAACGGATCTAGCTAAACTGAATACAGTGTATATATATATATATATATATATATATATATATATATATATATATATATACACACAACACCTGGGATGCATATATATACACAATACATTGTAAGTGCAGCTAACTGACTGTCCTGCCTAATCTATCTAACTTAAATCAAATGACACTGTCTCTCTTTCTCTGTCTTTCAACGCCGGAACACACTACACAGGGCTGCCGTGCAGGCGGCCTTATATAGTGTGGGGCGTGTACTAAAGCCCCTGAGCCATAATTGGCCAAAGCCACCCTGGCTTTGGCCAATTACAGCTCTCTCCACAGATGGCGCTGTGATTGGCCAAGCATGCGGGTCATAGTGCATGCTTGGCCAATCATTAGCCAGCAATGCACTGCAATGCCGCAGTGAATTATGGGCCGTGATGCGCCACATGAATTTGGCGCGAATGGCCCATATTGTTCGCAATTCGGCGAACGATCGAACAGACGATGTTCGAGTCGAACATGGGTTCGACTCGAACACGAAGCTCATCCCTACTAAACAGCACTATTTATTCAAAGTTGAATGCCTGACGGGTTGGTTGTTGCAGCTACAAAGTACATTAACCACCAATGTGCACATTGTTGGATTGAGTATAATTTCCCCCTATATTTGAATTTAGTGTTCTTCAGTGGGAAATCCATGTTTCAGTAACATTACCCATTGTTATAATAAAGTGAATGTTACAAGCCACCGGCCTGATATCCAATTGTTATAATAAAGTGAATGATAAAAGCCACCAGGCCTGATATCCAATCAATAATTCACCCTTTGGTTCCTGTGAAAGGCCTTTCATTTTTGTTTGCTCTCACAAACACTTTCCACACATCTACTGCTATGTCAATGAGGATTTTAAAATAAAACTCATGTGCACTGCTGCTGGGAATATATATACATTTACTGAATAGACAAGATTGCCAGCACAATACCTGCTTTTGACTATATCACCATTTTTTTGGACCAGGGTGGTGCTGTGGATATAGTATATCTTGATTTCAGCAAGGCATTTGATACAGTTCCACATAATGATCAAACACAAAAGTTGTACAAGCTAGGACTGAACCCTTGGGTGGTTCAGTGGATATGCAGTTGGCTAAAGGATAGATACCAGAGTGTGGTTGTAAATAGGGTTCACTCAGAACAGAGACCAGTCACTAGTGGTATACCACAAGGCTCTGTACTAGGTCCTGTTCTATTTATTCTATATGTAAGCAATATAACTAAAGGTTTGTTGGCAAGGTAAGTATTTTTGCTGATGATACAAAGCTTTGTAATAGGCTTCATATCCCTGGAGGTGTCTGTAACATGGAACATGATCTGGCATTACTGGAAGATTGGTCAAAGCAGTGGAAACTGCAGTTCAATGTTTCTAAATGTAAATTTGTGTAAATGTAAATGTAATTCACACACTTTCCAGCATCTGAAACAATGGGGCCCTGTTGTTAGCAGATGCACAGGGGTGCCATTAATTCTTAATACCCTGCCCCATGTCCTGGAAATTGCAGTGCATTTTTTTTATACTGGGAAATGCATAGCACTGTGTGGTTTCCCTGTAGCTACAGTCTTAGAAAAGGTGCAAGGACCTTTTCCTTTGTTTCTCACAGATACAACATCCCCTTCAAATGAATGGGCTGCTGTGCCTGTGCAAACATGGCCACGGGGAAACTGGAAGAGAGAGAGAGGAATTAGGCATCTCAGCAATTGGACAATCTAAGGTTGTTTATTTGCATAGAATCAAATGTATGTATTTATACCTGATGTCTTTAGGTCAATACCACATAGAAAACAGAAATTTTCTGGATTCCCTATTACTGATGAGTGTGCTGGTTTGCTAAGCAGGGAAACAGCAAATTATTTATTTCATCTGAACATACTGTATGTAGATCTAATGAAAGTAATAAAACCTATAAATCATGATTGCCTTTTTTCCTTTCAATTGTTTGGTTCTCCTTAGGCCACGTACACACAGGCAGACTTTTCGCCCAGACTTGTCCGACAGACTTTCCAGCGGACTTTCGATGGACTTTTGACGGACTTCCGACTGACTTTTTAACTAACGGACTTGCCTACACACGATCACACCAAAGTCCGATGGATTTGTACGTGATGACGTACACCGGACTAAAATAAGGAAGTTGATAGCCAGTAGCCAATAGCTGCCCTAGCGTCAGTTTTTGTCCGTCGGACTAGCATACAGACGAGCGGATTTCTGGGTCCGGCGGAGTTACGACGTAAAGATTTGAAGCATGTTCCAAATCTAAAGTCCGTCAGATTTGCGACTGGAAAAGTCCGCTGAAGGTCCGGTGAGGCCCACACACGATCGGATTGTTTGCCTGGATTTGGTCTGTCGGCGTCTGTCGGACAAGTCCGGTCGAAAAGTCCGACCGTGTGTACGCTGCATAAGAGTAGACATGCTTGTATGCATATATTTATGCAAGTAAATATAGAGATTATCCTAATATATTTTTGTATGCCCATTTAAAAGCAGATATACATGTGTATGCTGTGATATAGGAATTAGCAGATATGGATGTACAGTTATCAAGTGGGCATAGAGGATTTGCATAGTTCTGTCCACAATCCTAAAAATGAGGAATGTCCATTTATTTTGGATTTAAATTGAAGGTGAGGACATTTAACTACTTTTTCTTTTAGGAAGGTATACTGTATTTTTTTTAAAACTGCATCAGCATTTCAGATGTCCACAGTCCCTATACTTTTTAAAATTGCTCCCTTAGGAGGATGAAAAACTCTGTCCAAGATTTTTCTTACCTGGCGCTAAAGCTTATGCACTTATATTTTTAAGTGAAAAACAAATATTCATGGATTCAATTATGTATTTGGAAATTTTCTTTCACAGGAGGCTGACAGACCATGTATGCTACACTTGTTTCATGGTAGCAAAGGTAAGACCTCTTTTATAATTTTTAAAGTTCAATGAAAACTGCAGCACAATTGAAATAGGGAAAGGAAAGGCATTCTAGGAAAAGCCAGAAATCCCAGCCAGGTATCACAGCCAGGTCCTTAACCCCTATTGCAGAGAAACACAGCATACATAAGAACACAGTGCCAGCCCGTTAATTTGAAAGCAAAAAAGACAGCTATATACTGATGAGATTATCCCTCTGATCCCTCTGATCACTCTGATCTCTCCTCCAGTCAACATATGACAGTCAGTAGCTAATGTTGTTGCTTGGTACAAAACTGGCTATTTCTTTTTTTTTGTTTCTGAGTTCTGCTAAAAAAAAAAATATGCTGCAATAAGTTAGTTAAAATAATTCTATTAGTGCTGGTAGGGCATCTAAAAAAACATTTACCAACAGCAGCCTCACAAACCTTCCTGTCATGGTTAATCTCTGCTCTGACAAACAAAGTGTTGGCACTCTCAAAATCCTAAAGCTGCCCATAAAAGTGATTGGCCAATGGGAATGTCTAGGGGTGTGCTTAATCACAGATTTGCCTGTCAAAAAGGCCCTGCATTCAGCGGTGACAAGAGGGTTTGGGAGGCTGTTGCAGGAATGTGCAAACATTTCTAGGTGTCTGAAATTTATACTAGCTGCAGTGACAGTCCTTAAATAGTTTTTCACCAAGGATATATTTAACTCTTTACACACAAATACCCCACTCCCAGATCATAAAACATCAAGCTATAATCTCACATGTGTAATGTCTTAATATTTCTAAGAACAGTTGCAGCTCTGAAAGCTTTACTGAGAAAAAAGGAAAATAGAGATATTTCGGATAAGGTAAACAAGGGACTTAGCTGTTGAATGTTGTTTACACAGTTCAATAGCTCAAGCTACAATTTACACACACAAGTAAATGCATCAGAGCAGTCATTCATGCTCTCTCTTCCCCTTCTCTGCCTGCTTTATGTTAAATAGCTTGGTGGACGTTCTTTCTAGTCTATTCCCCGCCCCTTCTCGTTCGGCGCAGTGGGGGAAGAGCACATGGTGGAGACACAGCAGGTGCATGCTAATTACAGCAACGAGGAGGAGGAGGAAAGCCCGGAGCCTGAAACATCTGGATTCAGAAGGAGAAGATTTAAGGCATTGAATATGTCCTTTGGGGAGATGTTAGAGATGGTTGACATCCTGAAGAAGGCCGACTATGACGGGAAGTATGGACCTTATCCCAACCCCAATGTCCAAAAGGCCAAGATCATGGCGAAAGTGGTCAAGAGTCTGCACCTCAATTTTGGGGTACGACGATCCAAAGATCAGCTCAGGAAGCGGTGGTCGGACCTGAAATTAAGAGAGCACGAGCAGTACCGAAAGATCCGGAGAGTGCTGCAAAAAAGTAAGTAGTTGTCCTGTGTTCCTATTCTTTATGTTTATTACGTTTGTGCTGCTCCATGTGCTTTTCTTAACTGTTATCCAGTTTCAAAAGGCAACTCATGTTCATGAGCACATTATTCGTTCGTATAAAACATTGTTCGTCGGCCTATAAAACACCATTGTTTTAGCCATATGCATTTGCCCACATTTTTTAGGGCCTACTTGTCTGAAACCAATTTGGTTGTGTAGATGGGTTTGTTACTAGAATGAAATGCAAACTAGATTCTGTGTAAGGAAAGGACACTCAGCAGCTGTTTACACATCTGGACGCTGGAGCACTAGTGTGGGACACAAGAACACGCTTTTTATTAGGGGTCCCACACAGGTGCTCCAGTGTATACTATAGGGGTGTCTCCATCTGTGAAGCTTGTCCAAAACAGGTAAAGTATTGAAGCTTGACAAAGGAATATAAAATTTCAACATCTTGGAACTCGGCCAAAACAGACAATTGTACCCCACTTCCAAGCAATGTTTCATATTTATAGTTCTGCCATCAAATATCTGTGTGCTAAGTATACCTATTTTTTTTTACATAAGGGAGAAAAGACTTGGAGGACACCCCTCATCCGAGGAGACCAGAGACCCCCCACCTCTGGAAGAAGGGGAAATCCACCCAAGACAAGCAGAGCAGGAGGAGGAAGAGGTGGTGGAAATTGGCACCATAACAGGTGAGTGTCTGTGACCACAGGCTCAGGTAAGAGATGGATGCCGGCATATTTTTTTTTTTTTCTTTCAATAAATTTTTATTGAGCATTTCGTAAAAAGATACAGAAAATAGAAAAGTGGGGAGAAAAAGTAAATGGGTTGTGTAACATAAAATAGGTTGTTTAACATAAAATATGGCAGTAAGTGACATACAGCTTATGGTGGTATATATTCAGAAGTTACAATCTTACGTAAGTTAAGTAGGTATGGTGTTAGACCTACTGGTACTGTTAATACTTTACATTCACCTCATGTGTCAATTAAGTCATAGCCTATATGGCCATATAGACCAGGATTTGTCAAACTTCGCACAATTTGAGGAGTTTAATGCTATAAGACGTTCAAAGGTGCAGTTCCTGTTGACAGCTTTAATTATATCTGTCATATTCAAGGCTGTCGCGGATTTCCAGTTGCAAAGAATCATTGACCTTGTCTCTAGTAGTATGTGTGTCACTACTGGTCTGAAGTCGGTATGGAAGTTGTCCATGTTTAAGTGTAATATTGCTAATGCGGGGTCTGGAGGTGTGAGCATTCCTGTAATATAGGATATTAGTCGGAATATTTGATTCCATGTGCTTTTAACAGTGGGGCAATACCATAACATGTGAAGTAAAGATCCCGTGTGGCAGCAAGCCCTCCAACATAGCGGTGAAGTGCCAGGAAAATAGGTCGCCAACCTGTATGGTGTGTAGTGCCATCTGTTAGCTAGCTTAATCGCTAGCTCCTAATGCTTAATGCAGTGAGAGGCTTTGTGTATTTCAGTGAATGCCTGTTGCCATTGGTCTGGTGAGAATATTTTTCCCAGTTCAACCTCCCATTTTTTCATTGCAGTGGTTTTAAGGAACGTGTTTTTATCCCTTAGTTTATGGTAGAAGAAGGATATACCTTTAGTGTTGCTATTAGCGGTCAAGTAAAAGTTCCATATCTCTTTCGGTATGGAAATGGACAGTCTAGAGAAGGATTTAAGAAAGTGTGTGATTCTCATGTGTAAGAATTTCCCGTTATTGGTGAGGTTATATTGGGACATGACCTGTTCAGTTGTTTTTAATTGTGTACCGTCATAGAGGTCCAGAATGTTATTTACCCCTTTACTTGTCAAGTAGTTAACCTTCAGTAAAGGAATCTTTGTTTCTAGTAGAGTCATTGGTATTGTGTATGGTATTTCTTGATTGACCTTATGTTTTTGTTCTAGAAGGAATCTCCATGCTCTAAATGAGATCTGCATAGGAGGAGTAAGGGTAGACAGTTTCCATGGTAACCACCCATCACTCAGTAGTAGTAATGTTAAGTCCTTTGTTGGGGCTAATGCTTTTTCAATGTCTACCCAAAGTGGTGTGTCCTCAGTTTTGAACCATAGTTTTGTTTGGTCTAGTCTGACAGCCCAGTAGTAGTCATATAAGTCCGTTAGGCCTGCCCCTCCTATTTTTTTATGGAACGTGAGGTTGTTTCTGGAGCATCTAGCTTTTTTTCCATTCCATATATACTTCCAACCTGCTTTTGACATTTTATGGTTATAGTGAATAGGTATGTGGATTGGTAAAGAGCAAAACATATGAATTATTTGTGGTAGCAACATCATCTTGTATGCATTGATTCTTCCAAACCATGACACTTCTTTATTGGACATATGCCTGATTTGGGCTTCCAGTGTGGCCATCAGTGTTAGCATGTTGACTTTAACTAGTGTGGAGGTTTTATTGGTAAGGGTGATACCCAGATATTTTATGCCACTTAGGCTCCACGTATAAGGTAGTTGTGTTTGAAGCAGGTTGCGTTCGTGGGGGGGAATACCCAGATCTAATATTAAGGATTTGTTAAAATTGACTTTGTAATATGAGATTTCTCCAAATGTGTTGAGGATTACATGAGCTTGCTGTAATGATGTGACAGGATTGGTCAGGATTAAGATTACATCATCAGCAAAGAGGTTTATGGTGTGCAAGCTGGAGCCGAACTGGAAGCCTTTAATCAGGGGGTGGGATCTTATGGTTTCAGCTAGGGGTTCGATCATTAGGTTAAAGACTGTTGGAGATAGGGGACACCCCTGTCTTGTCCCGTTAGTGATGTTGAATGGTTTGGATAAGAACCCAGAGGAGTACACCTGTGCTGACGGGTGTAAATATAGAGCCAGAATGGCTTGCAGTATGGGGCCCTGGAACCCAAATTTGGTAAGAGTTGATTTCATATATGTCCAGTGGACTCTATCGAACGCCTTCTCTGCGTCAATTGACAACAGCAGAGAAGGCGTTCGAGTTTTCTCAGCAAAGTTCATCACATTAATAATTCTTCTAGTTGTGTCAGAAGTTTGTCTCCCCCTCAC
This sequence comes from Aquarana catesbeiana, assembly GCF_042186555.1. Lineage (NCBI taxonomy): Eukaryota > Metazoa > Chordata > Amphibia > Anura > Ranidae > Aquarana > Aquarana catesbeiana. The sequence goes on along the minus strand of NC_133325.1, from coordinate 485,125,496 downwards.
AAAGCCCATCTGGTCGCGCTTTATAATATGTGGTATTATGTCTGTTAATCTTTTGGCTAGTAATTTGGCGTAGATTTTAATATCAGAGTTTAGAAGAGATATAGGTCTGAAATTTGCTGGTGTGGTAGGATCTTTGCCTGGTTTGGGCAGTCTTACTATGTAAGCTTTCAACATGTCTTGTGGAAGGGTCGCGGACTCAGCAGCTTTATTGTATATGGTAGACATGTATGGTGATAGAGTGTTTGCAAAGGTTTTAAAGTATTCGTTGGAGAAACCATCCGGCCCCGGAGATTTTCCATTGGCAAGAGAGTTGATTATCAGTTCTATTTCTCGTGTCGTGATGGGTGCATTTAGTGTTTCTAACTGGTGAATAGAGAGAGTGGGAAGATTGATATTTTTTGGGAATGTCTCAATTTGTTCCACTGATGGTTGGTGTGTGTTGGGGTCTGTTTGTAGATTATAAAGTGAGCCATAGTAATCCGCAAATTGGTCAGCTATAGCTTGAGGATTTACAATTTTGTGTGGTTCTGTAGGATGCTGTAGGTAGGCTATTCTCGTTTAAGTTCGAGCCACCTTTAATCTGTTTGCTAGATATTTTCCTGCTCTATTAGCATTGGCGTAGTAGTTTAGTTGGAGGCGTCGGAGATGTATGTCATATTGTTGTGATAGTAGATTTCTAAGTTTTTCTCTGAGGGCGTTCAGTTTATCAGTAAGTGGTAATGTAGGGGATTGTTTGTGTTGTGAGGAGATATCGTGGATTTCTACCAGGAGATTGTGAAGCTGCTGAGTCAGTTTCAATGGCGGCATATTTATAATACATGGTGTTTTTTGGTTTCTATCTTTATAGGTGATCGTGATGCTGTGGATCCAGATCCTGTCACCTCAGAAAGTGCACAGATCCTGATCGGGGAGATCATGGGGTGTAATAGAGACTTGGAAAACATCAAGAAAAACATCAATGATGTTCTTCAAAAAATGAAGAACATCATTGATGTTTTAGGGAGAGTTTAAAGCCCCTACAAATTCCTTTGGTTTTTTGTGTACTAAAAATTTTTGACATTTGTTTACAAATTTGAGAAAAGCCAAATTTTGAAGATGCACACAGTGTGCCAACATGTGCTATCTGCCATCACGGGAGATCAATGGACACGTTTTGGGGGTGCGACCCCTTCCTCAATAATAAAGTAGCTGTGAGGAAGGGGTTGCACCCCCAAAACACATCCCTTGATCCCCCGTGATGGCAGGTAGCACATGTTGACATTTGTAAATTTGTGTGCATCTTCAAAATTTGGCTTTTCCTGGGGTGACTTCACCCCATCTGAACGCATTATCAAACACAGCTTGTAAATACTGATATCTGATATTGCCTTCAAGTTCTACCAAAAGTGAACTTTGTAAGTTCAAGATTTGTGTCTTTCTTGTTGGTTTTAAACATGCCTGTTTTATCTTAAATGGACATTTCTACTTTTTCTAATGTGACCCCAAAAATTGTTATACAACAAACATGTTGCTTTGTTTTAAAAACCTTTTCTAAATGCACATGTGATTGTGCTGTTATTAAAAAGATTGTTAATCAAGAATGTGTGGATTATTGTCTCAATGCTACAACACTTTTGTGGTGCTCTAATTGGTGTTTTCTGTGACAATGGGTGTTATTTCCTAAGGGCAAATCCACTTTGCACTACAAGTGCAGTTTCAAGTGCACTTGTAGTGCAAAGTGTCTTTGCCTTTAGTAAATAACACCCAACAGTGCTTTGTAAGGTTACACAATCATGCCATTTTCAGGACTCACCACATTTCTGTCAGGGTCAGCTAAAACAAACACAAGCAGTAAATGTCACCAAAGATTTGAGTAGTTATTTGTTTTTTTATTATAAAAAGGTTTCAGACATTGTCTGGCATATTGATAGCGCCCTACCCACAAAGTATTCAAGGTATCTTAGCCAGACATCATGGGCACTCGGGGGGGCAAGCCAGGACGGCCACTTTCAAGCGCCGTCAGGGTTGTTTCATTTTGAATTCCAGCCTCAGGCCCAACTGAGCCAGCATAGAAGGCAGAATGTTGCCGTAAAAAGTTGTGTAGAACACAGCACGCCAGGATTATATGATTCAGTTTATACTCCGCCATATGTATGGGTGTAAGAAATAGGCGGAACCGGCTGGCCATGATTCCAAACGTGTTCTCCACCACTCTTCTGGCTCTGGCCAGCCAGTAATTAAAAACCCTCTGGTCCGGGGTGAGGGTCCCCATCGGGAATGGCCGCATAAGATGGTCCCCCAGCACAAACACTTCATCCGCAATGAAGACGAATGGGAGTCCTTCCACATTGTCTTCTGGAGGTGGCAAGTCCAAGCTGCCATTCTGGAGACGCCTGTAGAACTCCGTCTGGGCGATGACTCCACCATCGGACATCCGGCCATTCTTCCCCACGTCCACATACAGGAACTCGTAAGTAGCCGACACCACCGCCAACATCACAATACTATTCAACCCCTTATAATTATAATAGTACGACCCCGAGTTTGGTGGTGGGATGATGTGGACGTGTTTCCCATCAATTGCCCCTCCGCAGTTAGGAAAGTCCCACCACTGGGCAAAGTGGGAGGCCACAGTCTGCCATTCCTGTGGCGTGGAAGGAAACTGTGGAGTCAAACAAAAAAAAAAATTTGTCATTTTGCACATAAACAGGGAAAGCAGATTAGACAAAAACATTCTTGGCCAACATCAAGATAACATTTATTTGAGGGAGTTTTTAAAGACCAAAGTATAAGGTACACCTATCAGATTCCCCCTCCCCCCCTCTCATGGGCCATTTCTAACATTATAGGAGGGGGACTCTTGGACAGGTAACACTCTCCACTTCATTGAGAGATGAATGCCTACATAATGGGTATTACTTTGAACAGCCCCTCCTTAGTTACATTATTGGCAGCCCACTGGACAGGAAAGAAGTGTCATAATACAAAGATATAAATACACACTGTACACATTTGAGCACATTTGGACATTCTGCTATTACCTATCAAGATAATAATAGTATACAGGCACTTTAAACAGTACCATTTGAAAGTATACAGGCAGGCCCTTGCACTAAATGCTTTGGGGAATTCATCCATACATCTGACCACAAAAGAGATGGGTATAGTGTGTATGGGTTTGGCAAAGTCAGCAGATAGATGACTGAGGATATATAGAGAATTGTTATCAGCTGACTTAGCAGTTGGGGGGAGGGAGGGTTAAAAATGATTTGGGGACCCCCCAAAAAAAGCCTCTGGCACTCTGCCTGAATTTAAAGCACAAATCACATTTCAAAACATTTTAGGGGGTGTTTGGGGCAAAGCACTATTATGGAGCTGATAAAATACATTGTTAAGTGACTACATGAGGTGAATATAGGGCCAAGAGACCATGCTGGGGAGGTAAGTGAAGGCAAATATGTATGAAGGACAACAAAAATAATGACATAAAAATCCAGCATGCATGAGGACAAAGGGGACATTCACAGCATATTACAATCATGGTAATTTGGGAATGAGGAAAGAAATACAATATATTATCAAACATTAAATACAATAAAATGTGATATTAAAGGATAAAAATCTTACATTAATATACTCCTTCTGCAGGACCTGGATGATGGCAGAACAGGTCTCTGGGATAATGATTCCCAGAGCCTGGGGGGAGATGCCTGTTGAGAATTTCAAGTCCTGCAGGCTTCTCCCCATCGCCAAGTACCGCAGGGTGGCGACGAGCCTCTGCTCCGGAGTGATGGCTTGCCTCATGCAGGTATCCTGCCTGCTGATATAGGGGGTCAGCAAAGCCAACAAACTGTGAAATACGGGGTCCATCATCCAGAGAAAGTTCCTGAAATCATCAGGATTATTCTCACGGATCTCACGGAGCAAAGGCATATGAAAGAACTGGTCACACTGAAGCAACCAATTCTTGGTCCATGAACTCCTCCCCACCCTGTTCATGGACTGGACTTGTGTCAAGGTAACGACCCCAACACCAAGCCCCCGCACAGCACGAACTCTACGAGGAGTACATATACGCAACATGGCTAGAAAACGGTCGGCTGCTCAGAACGAAGTAACAGAACGCACTGAAGAACAGCAACCTGAAAAACAGTAACGAATGAACAAGAACAGAATGACAAGAGTCACGCGTCACTTGCTGCACGCACTGAAGAGCAGATACAAACCCACAAGCACAAACTGAACAGCAGAAAACAATCTGAAAACCACGAGTCCGAAAAAGCGCAAATCGTCTCTCACCAAACTTTTACTAACACGAGATTAGCAAAAGGAGCCCAAAGGGTGCCGCGCTTGGTTCTGAACTGGCCTTTTCTAGTCTCGACTTATGTGGTGTACGTCACCGCATTCTTGGCAATCGGAAATTTGGACAACTTTGTGCGACCGTGTGTACGCAAAACAAGTTTGATCCAACATGCGTCTGAAAAAATCCATGGATTTTGTTGTTGGAATGTCCGATCAATGTCCGATCGTGTGTACGGGGCATTAGTCTGCTCCCTTTACATAAAGAATTTAGGAATGATAGGAAGGAGGGTGATACATTTGATGGCGATAAAAATAAGTCACCCCCTCGCTCATTTAACAATTGGCTGCAAGCATTTTGCATTTATTCGAGTGTGCTGGGAGAAAAACACCCTGACTTGTGTTGCGGTTTGTTTCAGCATGTTGAGATTATATTGGAAGCTTATAAGAATTTTCCAGGCCTCTCATGGTTTGCGTATGATGAATCATTTCACCAAAAGTTGTCTGTACGTTGATCAATGAAGTGGGGCGTTAAAAACGTGGGTTTATGGCTTAATCTTTTAATCCCACAAAGGCAATTTCCTAAACCTCAGGTTACTACCACGCAGACTTATCAACATGGAGTTTGTTTCCAATTTAAAGTGGAGTTCCACCCACTTTTACAACTCTTCAGCATCCCTCACTAAACTGTGCACTGTAAACAAATTGGATATTTTTAAATTTTTTTTCTCAGCACATACTGTATATCTGCTGTATTCATTTTTCACTTCCTCCTCCCTGGCCGCGACCCATCGCATCATTTCCTGTTTGCAATGCCTTCTGGGAAGGGGCAGGAACTTCCTCTGAAACTGCCGTTGCTATGGAAACCTGACCTGAAACCTATTACACTGCTTGTGCTGCACTGAGCATGTGCGAGATCTGCAAGGATGAGATCCAGGAAGAAATACAGTCTGGCTTCAGATGCCCACACTTAAGATGGCCACGGTCTGCTGTAAGTTTATAAAATAACAAACTACTGCTATAAACTAACAAAACAGACCTTAGCTTGTGTATTATAGGGGTATTTTTATTTAAAAAGTATAATTTCGGCCAGAACACCACTTTAATGATGGACAGTGTAAATGGCCCAACTCGTGCAAGTATAAACACTAGTGTAATTTTTGTGCTAGTTCTCATCCTGCGTCACATTGCTTTAAGAGATCTTCTGCTACTATATCAGTTTCTGCTAAAGAGCCCTTTCTCAAAAGCAACCTCTCCAGTGAGGCTCACAAATATGTTGCCATGGCTCCGTCTGTACCCAGAACGTCAGAAAGCGGAAATTTTGCATGATGGTTTTTTTTGTTTTTTGCTGCCTTCATTTCAGGGCTCTGGTTGTGTGTTTTTTGAGAATCTAGGGTCTATAGTACTACATTCAGAGATTGTGTGTGCTAAATTGTTGAAGGAGATTGGTGATGGCAGGATTGCTGGCCTTTTTCTGAATCCTCCTTTTCCAGATTTTAGGTATCACCTTTAGGAATTATACCTAAGAAGGAACCCAATGCTTATAGACTGATACACCACTTGTCATATCCTTATGGGCTTTCATTGAATGATGAAATTAATCCAAAATTTGCTCAGTTCATTATGCATCTTTCGCTTTACGCATAATTAGAGGCGTTGGTGGTTCGCTTGCTTGCGAAAGCTGATATTAAATCAGCATTTCATCTTCGGCCTTTAACGCCCTAGGTTTTCGCTTTGATAATGAGTTTTATTTTGATCGCTGTCTCCCTGTGGGGTGTTCTTTGTCCTGCCATTATTTTGAATTATTCTCTTCCTTTATTGATTGGGTGGTTCGTTGTAAGACCGGTTTGGAGTTTTACATTATCTAGATGATTTTTTGTTTGTTGGTAAAGCTGATTCTAATGATTGTTTGTTTTTTTTCACTGAGTTTCTTATTGTTTGCAAGGAATTCGGTGTTCCTTTGGCAGAAGAGAAGTCGGTTTATCCAACTTCTTGCCTTGACTTTTTTGGCATTCAAATTGATACAGTTGCCATGGAGTTTAGACTGCCCATTGATAAAGTTTTGCACATTCAAAAATTATTAGCTTTTGTCATGTCTAGGATGAAGGTTCATTTAAAGATCTTACAATCGTTACTGGGTTTGCTGGCATTTGCATCCAGGATTATGCCGATGGGACGGGTTTTCTCTAAACTTCTTTATCGTGCAATTTCCGGTTGTTCTTCGCAATCTCATTTTGTGAGGGTTTCTTCGGACATTGTTGCAGATTTGAAGGTATGACATGAGTTTTTACGTATGTACAATAGTTGTTCTGTGTGGTAATATCCATTTTGTTCAGCTTCCGCTTTACATTTGCCTATGGATGCTGCTGGATCCTGTGGTTACAGTGGATTTTGGAATGGACACTGGTCTGCTGATGTTTGGCCTGATACGTGGAAAGCTAAAAGTTTGATGAGTAATATTGTATTATTGGAATTGTTTCCGGTTTTAGTGGCTCTTGATCTTTGGGGTTCTCAGTTAGCTAATCGGCGGATATTAATTAATTTGGATAATAGAGGAGTTGTTTTTGCGCTCAACTGTTTACCATCAAAATCTTTACCTGTTATTTCTATACTAAGACAGATTGTATTTAAATGTTTGATGTTTAATATTTGGTTGAAAGATAAATATATTCATGGTATTGAGAATGTTATAGCAGATTCTTTGTTCCGTTCACAGATTGAAGAATTTCGGCCGCTGGTACCGGATGCAGATCAATTGTGGGCAGTGGTGTAACCCCAGTCAATTTGGCAGTTAAGAGTTCCATTGCGCCTTCTATGTGGTCGTCTTACTGATCTGCTTTTAATTTATGGCATTCCTTTTTAGCATCTTCTAATTTAGCTCATGATTCTTTTTCTGAGAATTAGGTGTTGTCATTTTTGGATTATTTAATGTCAGCTTCTTACTCTTACTCTTACTTCTGAGAATTAGGTGTGTAACACATTTTCCTATTGCGGCGAGCGCGAGGTGCCGATGTCCCTTAGGTCTGGTATGGATTTTAAGGGGAACCCCCTACGCTGAAAAAACGGCGTGGGGTCCCCCCAAAATCCATACCAGACCCCTATCTGAGCATGCAGCCCGGCCGGTCAGGAAAGGGGGTGGGGACGAGCGAGCCCCTCCTCCTGAACCGTACCAGGCCACATGCCCTCAACATGGAGGGGTGGGTGCTTTGGGGGAGGGGGGCGCCCTGCAGCCCTCCCACCCCAAAGCACCTTGTCCCCATGTTGATGAGGACAAGGGCCTCTTCCCGACAATCCTGGTCGTTGGTTGTCGGGGTCTGCAGACAGGGGGCTTATCGGAATCCGGGAGCCCCCTTTAATAAGGGGGCCCCCAGATCCTGGCCCCCCACCCTATGTGAATGAGTATGAGGTACATCGTACCCCTACCCATTCACCTAGGAAAAAAGTGTCAATAAAAAAACACACTACACAGGTTTTTAAAGTAATTTATTAGACAGCTCCGGGGGTCTTCTTCCAACTTTGGGGGTCTTCTTCCGACTTCGGGGGTCTCCCTGGCCTCTTCTCCCGGCGTCTGGTTCTTCTCCGCTCTCTCCGGCCTCTTTTCCCGGTGTTCGACCTCTTCTCCCGGTGTCCGGTTCTTCTGCCGGCTCCTCCGCTATCTTCTGCCACTCTTTTGCTAGTGGTGGCCCAGACTTCTGAGACGGCCTCTTCCCTCTTCTCTTCTTCCGATGTTGACATGACGCTCTCTCCAGCTGTAATGCTGTCTGAGCGCTCCCATATGACTTATATAGGTGGTGACCCCGCCCCCTTATGACGTCACAGTCCCTGGGCATGCTGGGACTGTGACGGCATAAGGGGGCGGGGTCAACATCACCCGGTGATGTAAAAGTTGTACTTAATAAATTTAAGTGAAGTAATTATTTAAAGTAAAAGATGTTAATATTTAATTATATTATACCTATAATAAAGGGCCACGGCCTATTGCACCACAGGTGCTGCAGGTGCTGCAGTATTGTGTTTTATTAGTGTGACTTAGTATGAATATTCTGTCTATGGTCCCATAAAAGTGAAAGGTGGGGCAGAATGTCCCTATCCCAACACCTATGTGATCATGACAGACAAATTTAAGTTTATTTAAAGTTTAATTAAAAAAATATATACATGAAGGTGGCCATCTTGGTAGAGATTGGACTTTGTGATCAGAGCCTCCAGCATGTAGAACAGTAAACAGCACAGTAGTGATATTACTTAATCTCACTCATGAGACTGACAGAGGTAGCAGTGCCTTAGATCTCATGCAGCAGATATAAAGCTATAAGGCTGTAGGCACAGGAGTGCATAGACATTCTCATATATTGACATATTTCAGGAAGAATTCAAGACAAAAGGTACATTTTCCAAAGTCATATATAAGCACAACAAACATTTCTTGATGTTCCCTTTACCATAGCAAATCTGTATTTTTTGAGTTCAGTGCCACTTTAAAAAGCTGTTTGCCAGTTAATTATCATTAACTAATACAATTCATGAAGAAAATAGTAACGGAAAATATTACTTCCAAAAGTATCCCAAATGAAGCAGCAGGACTGTACTCATATATGGCAAAACACCGTCCTAGGCATACAGATGCTTTGCACAGCTGCCTCCAAGCTAAATAATATCACCAATGTTCTTGCTCAGTGCATGCTCAGTCAATAAGTTATTAATGGCATTTTCTGGTAAAAGGCAAGAAGTATTTTCCCTGTGGAATTTGCTTGAATGGAAGCTGTTCAGAATGGTTAGAAGCTATACCTTTGACACAAAAGCTATTAAATGGAGGGATTCTGAATCCTGATTTATAGGCTGTATAATTTAAAAACCCGTATGAGATGTTGGATGGTGTTAACTGCTAAAATAGCATTTCATGTTGAAGTGAGAGAACTAAAATGAGTGAACAGCAATGTATAATAATGCAGTGTACATAACCTCAACAGGTGACTGAAGGCATACGGCAGTAATTAGGACAATCAATGCTTTCATTTTAATTACATATGTAGATGACATGAATTAATGAAAATTGACTAAAGATAACACCTATTAGTGCTCCTATTTTCTTATCTATATGAGTGCACTGACACTGAAATAGAATAGCATAAGCACAGCTAGATTTATAGCACGGGAGCCTCTAGGTACAGATCCTCTAGCGCCTTAAACTCATTACCTAAACCATACACTTGTTTTGCCATAAGCACAGAAACAAATATAATCAGAAAGAGACAAAATAAAATTACTAAAGAGACCCTGTTATCAAAAACATAATATTACCAGACACTGAATATTCCTTGGTATGCAATAATAACATAGCAGCCATATTACTGAGGTGGCATTTTACCATATATATACAATGCTACTGATGTATCATTTTGACACATACTATGTTGCCGAATTATAATATATATATATATATATACACACACACACACACACATACATATATATGGAAAATACTATGTTTTTGAGGTAATGTGTTACACAAGTTGCTATATACCATGTTACTGAGTTACTATTTTACCATATACTATTTTAGTGAGGTGCCATGTTTCCCAATATCATGTATTGAGATAGAAAGCCTATCTTGCCTTCACCCAACAACAGAAATTTTAATTCTTGAACAATTCATCCTCACACTGTTATTACCTTTTGTATCAATTGCCCTTTTTTTTAAGTGTAAGCTCTCATGGGCAGGGCCCTTTTAACCCCAGTGTCTTCACTTGTATTGTAAATGTACTGCCTTCTCTCCCCTTATTTTGTGAAGTGCTGCACAAACTGTTGGCATTTATAAATCCTGTATAATAAAGTCATAGTAATAATAAACATTTTACAAAAAAGAAATACAAATATTCACCTCAGTCTCAACTTCCAGGAGGCATTGTTGACATCACTGTGCCTTCCCAGATAGCAAGCAATTGAGCTTCAAGCTTGAAAATGACTTGCTAAGCTATTCCTAGACTTGCCAGGCTTCACAAGTTTGTTGCACAATTGCAACAAGTCTGCATTGCGTGACTCCAGATCAACTTTCTTTGCAAACATTCTGGAAATCTGGTGCAAGTTCTGGTTCAGTTATGTTGTGCAACAGTCATCCCACCAAAGAGGTCACTGTGGCTGAATTTTCATGCTGTAGACTTGCAGAGCTCTTGCTGTAGACTCACCACTGCAACTTTGCTCTTCCTAGAGACTTACCACGCAAATTTACTACAAATTGGAAAAGTGTCAACTAGAACTTGTGCTTCAAGTGCTCTGCGAGTGTACAATTTGCCAGTGAAAATGTGCATCAAGTTAACAGACTTGCTGCACATGCTGCTGCTGGGTTATTACTGCCTCCTGAGCTCTCAAAATCCCATGAACATTGTTAACATGCTGTTTATACAGACATAATTGCAATAACCATTTACATATACATTATACAGTCATTAGTATTTATAGTGTTTAATGTTTGTATAATGTAGTGTTCTTATTAGTAGAACTACATGGTTATGATGTCACTTACTGGTTCTATGTTCTGTTTTCTTGAAGTAAAACAAGAAGGGTACAGCCATGTGTCCACCATCATCTTGACTAATATTTGCATTTTGTTAGAAATACTTAAAGTGCATCTTCCATTTCTCAGTTCTTTCTTTTACATTTCACCCCAGGTATCTTGAAAGACAAATCTGTTTTTTCACATTTTGAATAAGCTGTGGAATAGTTAATCTTCCTGACCATGTTTTTGCCATTTGTATCCCATTTGAAAGATTTCACTTCACTTTCCTGTAACAGGAAGTTAGAGTAAATCTTTGCAAAAAGAAGAAATAGCTCTTTTATACAGTTGTCACTTGATCAAGTGCCCCATGGGAAGATTCCCATCTTGACATCTTGAAATGTAGATTCTTCCTATCAGTTTACTACAGTTAGAGCAATAAAATATTTTTTAAAGCTATGGTTGCTGTAGGTGGATGCATTGTGCATGCTGCCCCTTATCTTAATAAATAAGCATACTGTAGGTCGTTACCAGGCTGTATCATTTTTGTTGAAAAAGATGCAATATACAGTACGTTCTGTCAGGTTCTGTAGGCACTACAGTCAGCCAAGAAAAAAATTTACTGAAAAAATATGTAGGATATCAATAATGAACGTTACTTTTCAAATGCTATTTGCCTGGCTATTATGTTGATTCATAGATCTCAGTACTTACCTAAAAATAATATTAATATTAAGAATATTGATTGTGCTTCAAAGTCCAAGAAACCAAAAAATTATACCATTAATGGGACTACACACACCCTGTTAGGGTTAGCTACCCATTTAGTCCAGGGGAGAGTTTTTGCATTCTACCTTACCTGATCCTTTGCTACCCCATGTTCTGGGGTGGACTGTCTCTCAACATCATCCTATTGTGCCCTGCATTGCTCATGATGATGTCAGGACCTTGACCCACTGAAACATGTAGAAGACACTGCGAATACTGGTTTAGCAGGGCAGAGGAACAGGTAAGTAGTACTTCTTTTCTTGTCCCCTAGACCTAAACAAGCAATTGACCTCTGCAGTGCAGGCATTATTGCAATAGTTTTTACGTTTCCTGAAGTTGGGCTTTAACTTCACTAGCTGAATGCTGGTGTTGGGTCTGTGGCCCAAAAAATATTGACACCAGAGATAGCTATGCAACAGCAACAAGACATGAGATAGTTATACTGCATCAGCAAGGTCTCTCCCAGGCAAAAATTTCAAATCAGACTGGTGTTTCAAAATGTGCTGTTCAAGCTTTTTTGAAGAAGAAATAGGCAACATTGAGGACCATAGACGCAGTGGTCAGCCAAGGAAACTTAATGCAGCACATGAAAGGTACATCATGCCTACTTCCCTTTGACATTGGAAGATGTCCAGCAGTGCCATCAGCACTTGCAGACATCAGTGGGACCCAGGTACACCCATCTACAGTCCGGAGAAGTTTGGCAAGAAGTGGTCTTCATGGAAGAATTGAGGCCAAAAGCCATACCTATGATGTGGAAACAAGGCTAAGTGACTCAAATTTGCTTGAAAACAAAGGAACTGGGTTGCAGAAAAATGTCAGCAGGTGCTCTGGACTGATGAATCAAGATTTGAAATATTTGGCTGTAGCAGGAGGCACACTCTGGAGAGCGGTACAATAATGAATGTCTACAGGCAACAGTAAAGCATGGCGGAGGTTCCTTGCAAATTTGGAGCTGCTTTTCTGCAAATGGAGTTGGAGATTGGGTCAGGATTAATGGTGTCCTCAATGCTGAGAAATATAGGGTGATACTTTTCCATCATGCCATACCATCAGGAACGTGTGTGATTTGCCCCAAATGTACTATGCAGCCAGACAACAACCCCAAACATACAGCCAATATCATTAGGAACTATTTTTGGCATAAAGAAGAACAAGGACTCGCAGGAACACTTAAAGAAACATAAGGATTTGAGGCAGCCTACATCCACAGAAGATCTGTTGTTAGTTCTCCAAGATGTTTGGAACAACCTACCTGCTGAGTTCCTTCAAAAACTGTGTACAAGTGTACCAAGAAGAATTGATGCTGTTTTGAAGGCAAAGGTTGGTCAAACCATATATTGATTTGATTTGTTTTTTTTCTTTTCTCTTTTCTTTTTATTTTCTTTCATTTACTTTCCATGTTGTTAATTTATAAAAATAAATTATTAAAACTCCCATTTCTGAAAATATTATTTACAGCAATTTTTTCACACCTGCCTAAGACTTTTGCACAGTACTGTATATCAGTTGATAAATTAAGGTCAGGTATGCTTGAAGGGAGCTCATTCCTCCTTAAAGGGACAGGGACATATTAGAAGCCCAGCAAGAGAACAATTGAAGCTGAAGGCATTCAATGTGTCTCCACACCAATTCCAATAAGCAAGCTATACAAAAGTACAATGTTGTAGCAGCCACCTCAATTTATAATTAGATTTTGCAGTAATGTGCACATAATGTGCACATAGGTTATTGCACAGTAAATACAAATAGAAGATTCCCCAGCATGCTTACCAGCTAGCCTGCCAAAAAAAATAGTAAAACAAACAAATAATCCTGTCTGTGCTGTTACACATGTTGTGAGAATTTATCCCCTTAATGACCAGGCCATTTTTTGAGATACCGTACTGCGCCACTTTAACTGACAATTGCGCGGTCTTGCGATGTTGTACCCAAATAGAATTGATGTCCTTTTTATCCCACAAATAGAGCTTTCTTTTCGTGGTGATCACCTCTGCGGTTTTTATTGTTTGCGCTAAAAACAAAAAAAGACTGACAATTTTGAAAAAAAAAAAAACAATGTTTTTTACTTTTTGCTATAATACATATCCAATTAAAAAAAAAAAAATTCATCAGTTTAGGCCAATATGTATTCCTCTACATATTTTTGGTGAAAAAAAATCGCAATAAGTGTATATTTATTGGTTTGTGCAAAAGTTTAGCGGGACTGCGTCTTTGCAGCGGACAGATCGGACAGTTTTGACACTTTTTTGCGATCAGAGCTAAAAATAGCCACTGAATACTGTATAAATGTCACTGGTAGGGAAGGGGTGGGTTAACATTACAGGGCGATAAAGGGGTTAAATGAGTTACCTAGGTAGTGTTTCTAACTGTGTGGGATGAGAATGCCCGGAGAAGGAGACCGATCGCTGTTCCTAATCAGTAGGAACAGCAGATCTGTCTTTCCTCCCCTGACAGAATGGAGATCTGTCTATTTACATTGACAGATCTCCATTCTGTCTCTATCAGGTGTGATCGTAGGTGCCTGGTGGGCATCACGCCTGCCGGCCATGAGCATCGGCTCAAGTGTCGTGGGCAACATACCATGACAGCGATTCATCCAGGGGAGCCAACCTGCTGCAGTGTAACTGCGGCGGATGATCCTTAAGTGGTTAATTTCCGTAAGCCATTGTTATTGACTTTTGCATAGTTGGTTATTATACTGCCATCTTGTGGTTGTACTTCCTTTTCCTCTTTCACATTGTGCTTGTGGGGATAAGATGGCCACTTGGCTGAAGGACACATGCAATCTGCTTGCATCTGGGAACCCATAGTATGTTTTGACCTGCAAATACCGTCTTTCAATCATCTGCCACATCTTGTTGTCTGCTATATCTGGTGCTTGCAATAAAGATCCACGCTGATGAAGACAATGTTTGGTGAGTTCAGCTATCTGATAAATACTGTCTGCAGTGACTGTATCTGCCTATACAGGCCAGGCATAGAGATCTCAGCAATGGATAAGTCACTATTACAACAGTTGGAGTCAGAACACTGTCTAACAATTTACATTAAAAACAGAGGTTTTAGTTGCACACATTTGCAAATATATGTGGATGTCACACTGGTTCACCAGGGCTCCTCTGTAAAGTATGGTCCTAACTCTCAAATTTGAGAGTCTTCAAATTGGAGCGTATATAGCAATGGATAAATTAAAGGCATGTATGCCTGGAGGGAGCCCATTCCTTTTTAAAAGACACACGGAAACATTAAAGGATCCCAGCTTTTGAAGTAAGGTGCACATGAAAGGACATTTCACAGTACAAACTTTTTTGCAGGCTAGCTATCAAGTGTGCTGAGAAATATTTAATTTGTTTGTTTGTATTGTGCAGTGCCCTTTGTCCCCATGTGCACCTTACTTCAAAAGCTAATTAGGAATTGGGTTGGTTGCCATTTATGTAAAGCTTGCTTGCTGAATTTGGTGTGGGGACACACTGGACGTCTTCAGCTGCTATTGTGCTTTTGCTGATCTTCCATTATGTCCCTGTGGCTTAAAGGAGGAATGGGTTCCATCCAGGGAAATCTGCCCTTAATTTATCTACTGCTACAACTCTAAGACTCTCGAATTTAGCAGTTAGAACTGCACTTTTCAGAGGAGTCTTTGTGAGGCAGTTTGGCTTCCACATATATTTCCAGATATGTGAAACTAAAACCTCTGTTTTTAATGTAATTGTTAGAATATCTATTTTTTAAGAGTATTAATTTGACAGTGAGAGAAAACCTTATCTATCGAATGATATTGAAATATGGATTTTATTCCAAATCCTCAAGTCAGACAAAATCAATTCAAGAAGACATTTAACAAAAACATATTGACTTAAATAGGTTGGAAATGTCTTTTATGTTTAAAGGCTTTTCTTTAAGCTAATGACTTGTTTACTTACTTCCTCCATGGTGTTCCTGTGTCTATGTTTTCTTGATCTAGTCAACCCTTATATTGGGAAAGAACCAATCAGCACAGCTATAATCAAAGAACGTTGTTTTGTTTGTTTATATTAGTCTTGACATATTTTACATTTTTGTTTTGTTTTTGCTTAGCGTTTTCATAGGCTTAACCTATTTCAAATTGTTATGTTTTTGTATTATGTTGTATTATCCAATCTGCCATTCTAAACCTATCTATAATATTGTGATTAGGCAGCCATTGACTTCTTTAGTTTACACCAAAATAATGGCTAAACCATAAACTGTAGGACTTATTCAATCTTTTTTTTTTTTTCAGTGCAGCTGATCTGTAATAATGCATTAAACTGAAGTTGTCAATGCTACTGTTTCTGGACATATCAGTTACACTTTCAATCTCTTTCTTTCTCTCTCTTTGTTTTTCATATAATCCATCTAATCCTTTCTCTTCCAGACCTTTCATTTTTTTAAATGATTTTTGTGTCTTTACGCTATCTTTGCCGGACTGAATTGGCTTCTGCTGTCATTTCTGACATATGGATTTTACTGAAATGCATCTAGATATCATCTCTGCTTTAACTGGTCTTTAGATTTCCACAGTCATAGTGGATTAGAATCAATATTTCTTCTCCAGTCTTCTGCATGTCAATAGGATGGTGAAGTTAACTCCTTTTGTGAGCCCAGAACAGCTTGAGGGACACCAACAATAAGGGGTTAACGGTGTACGAGTAAGCCTGCAACAAAATCATTAATGCTTTTGTCTGTTGAGATTTCAATAAGGGTGGTTTACTTCAGCATTTTAAAAGCAATTCAGGATTGCAATGGATTTGAATGCCATTAACTGCCAGGTAATTAATATATAACTAAATACATACTTGTTAAATGCATTGTTTTGTCTTACATGTTAATTTCCGTGCTTTTTAGTATTTTAGTATGGCCTTCATAATGGTTAGTTGAGTATTTTTTTATGTCTGCTTCATAATGTACATGTGCCTTTGTTAACCTATTATTCATCTTGAATTATTATTTATTACAACTTCCAAAAGAATGCCACTTTAAATAGCACACATTACAATACCATATACACATTTAAGCAGCGGTATAGTCCCTCTGTGTCTCTTCACCAATAAAGATATAAAGATGAGTTTCAAGTTCACCTCAGCTTGGGTTCCAGGTGGTATGTCTTGGTTCTGGTTTTGGCCAAATCCTGCACTACTGGCCAGAGAGTTTGTACCAAAACTTATAAAAAACCCATAATGCTTTGCTTAGCCTTGACTTAGCTGACTGAATAGAACCAATAATCTGAAGGAACGGATAAGCCAGACCCCTCACCATAAAACAATGGGCTCACAGCAGTTTTTTTGAAGGTGGAAATAAAAAGCAGCGCTTCTACCTTCCTAATTAAACATCCACGGCTAAATGGCTGATGTTCAGGCATGGATTGTGGTCTGCTAAAGAACTGAAGGAAGGAGAATTACTGGCATCATGGCCAAATGCAGCAAGACATCAGCTTTATTAAAACATTGGTGTATACAGCATAAACAGTCAACCCATTTCCACCATAACGGCCTTATTCATGAGTCATAGTTGGGAAGATACTGGAGAGCTTAAAGTGATTGTAAAGTCTTGTTTTTTTCGTATAAAAATAGCAAACATCTTATACTTACCTGCTCTGCTGCAGTGGATTTGCACAGAGCAGCCTAGATCCTCCTCTTCTTGGGTCCCTCTTCTGTGATCCTGGCCCTCCCTCCTGTTTAGTTCCCCCACAGCAAGCAGCTTGCTATGGGGGCACCCAAGCCGAGTCACAGCTCCCTGTGTCCATGCAGCCATGGATCCCCGCCCCGGCCCATCCCCTCACTCCCCTGATTAGCTAGCTGACTTTGATTGACAGCTTCGGGAGCCAATGGTGCCACTGCAGTGTCTCAGCCAATCAGGAAGGAGAATCTCGGACGGCTGAGACATTCATGGACATCGCTGGAACTAAATAAACATCATGTAGGTATTAGGGGGCTGCTGCACACAGAAGGCTTTTTAATCTCAATGTATAGGATGCATTAAGATAAAAAAACCTTCTGCCTTTACAACCCCTTTAATAAAAGACCACATAGATGAGTTATTGCTAGAAAAAAAATATGTTAAGCAATAGACACAGCATAGATTCATGAAAGACAGAAGTTGTCAAACAAATCTGATTTATTTTTATGAAGAGATAAGTAAAAACTTAGATGAAGGAGTGCATGCGGATATATTATACTTGGATTTTGCTAAAGTATTTGATACAGTTCCCCACACCGGGCTGTTGTGTAAGGTAAAGGTGGATAGAACACTGGCTAAAAGACCATATTCTGAAATTAGCAGTTATGATTCATACTCTGAATAGTTTAAGGCCATTAGTGGTGTACCCCAAGGTTTAGTGTTGGGACCCTTACAAATTTAATATATTTATAAATGATATAGAGTCTGGGATGAAAAGTACAATTTTAGTCTTTGCAGATGACACCAAGCTATGCAGTGGAATAAAGTTTTACAAGATGTCTCCGACTTACAAAGCAACAATCAATACATTGTTTGGGCAACAACGTGGCAATTGGCAAATGGGGTTTAATGATGATAAATGTAAAATTATGCACTTGGGGGCTAAAAATATGCATGCGTCATACATACTAGGGGAATCAATGGTAGAGAAGGATCTGGGTGTTCTGGTAGATCATAAGCTCAATAATAGCATGCAATGCCAAGCTGTGGTTTCTAAAGTGAGCAAAATCCTTTCTTGTATTAAAAGAGGTATAGATTGCAGAGAAAGAGATATACTTTTGTACAACTCATTAGTAAGACCTCATTTAGACTATGCAGTTTAGTTTTGGGCACCAGTTCACAAAAAGGATATCAGGGAACTGGAGAAAGTGCAACCAAACTGATAAGAGACATGGAGGAGCTCAGCTATGAGGAAGGATTAGCTGAACAGAATTCATTCTCTCTTGAGAAGAGGCTATTGAGGGGGGATATGATCAACATGTATAAATACATAAGTGGTCCATATAGTGAACTCAGTATAGAGTTATGCACTTTAAGGTCATCACAGAGGACACGAGGGCACTCTTTACATCTGAATGAAAAGAGATTTAACCTCCAAATATGGAAAGGCTTCTCCACAGTAAGAGCAGTAAAAATCTGGAATAGACTTCCTCAAGAGCTGGTTCTGGCCAGCTTGGTAGATTGTTTGAAAAAAGGTCTGGATTTTTTCCCAAATGTATATAATATAACTGAATACTAAAATTCATAGTTAAAATTGATCCAGGGAATATCCACTTGTCACTTGGGGGTCAGGAAGGAACTTTTTCCCCCTGCTGGAGAAAATTGAATCATGCTTTATTGCATTTTTTTTTTGCCTTCCTCTAGGTCAACTGTGGTTATAGGACGTGTATCATTCTTTTTCCCCCTCCAACATGCCCCTGATTTTTTCTGTTTAAGGTGGTTCCAGTTTTTGCAGCTTGGCATTCATGTTTTTTGATGGCTGCATAACCTCCTTCATGTAGTCTCTTGAATATCAACAGTGTTGTACTGATGTTATGGTTCCTTTTGTATGTAGGTAGGATAGCTGCAGCACTCAGTTGTGAGCAGCCCATAGGCACTGGTTGACAATACAGACCTGAGCACCGCTCACATGCCCATGGCATTATAGTTTAGCTTGCCACATAGGAAGGATATTAAATGTGACATGCCCCACATCTCCAGTTGCTCCCCCAAGCATCTGGACAAAGGAGTCTGAATGAAGAAGATGAAGATGTCATAAAAATAAATAAGTAAATACTTAAAAAGTAAGGCATTTGTTTTACATCATTAACCTCTTCATGACAGCCCCATGCAGATATACTGTGGCAGGGCAGCCACTCTGCACCAGATCACAGCTGGTGTCCCGCTCCTGCTGTGATTGGAAAGAGCGGGAACCAATCAGGGGATCCACCAAATGCGATGTCCGCCAGGACCCACTGATCTCTCGGGAGACATAAATAAAATAAAAATATTGTACAGTTTGCAGAAGCTATAACTTGTGCAAAGCAACCAACATACACTTATTGAGATTTTTTTTTACCAAATATATGTATCAGAATATACATTGGCTTAAATTGATGAAGAAATTTGATTTTTTACATTTTGTTATAGGTATGTTTTATAGCAGAAAGTAAAAAATATTGTTTTTTTTTTCAAAATTGTCCGTCTATTTTTGTTTATAGCGCAAAAAAAAAAACCGCAGAGGTGATCAAATATCACCAGAAGAAAGCTCTATTTATGGGAAAAAAAGGATAAACATTGTATTTGGGTACAGCTTTGCATGTGCACGCGCAAATATCAGTTACCAACTTGCCGACCGGCTCACGCTGATATAATTTGGCAAAGTGGCTTGTCCCCACGAATCGCCGTAGTGGGTACATTGTGCCCTTTAAGAGCCACCGGAGGCATGTGTGGCATGGTGGGAGACCCGATGCGCATAGCCAGTGGGCGCGATTGCCGCTGGCCACCCGCAAACCCTGTAAACACACAAATTCCTGTTCTGTCAGGGGAGAGGAGACATATTGTTTGTTCCTACTAAGTAGGAACAGTGATATGTCTCCTCCCCAGTCAGTCCCATCCCCATACAGTAAGAAACACTCCCTAGGGAACACAGTTAACCCCTTGATCGCCCCTAGTGTTAACCCCTTCCCTGCAGTGACATTTACACAGCAATCAGTGCATTTTTATAGCACTGATTGCTGTATAAATGTCAATGGTGCCAAAAATGTGTCAAAAGTGTCTGACCTGTCCGCCGCAATGTTGCAGTACCGCTAAAAATTGCAGATCACCGCCATTACTAGTAATAAAAAATAATAATAAAAATGCCATAAAAATGCCATAAATCTTTCCCATAGTTTGTAGATGCTATAACTTTTGCACAAACCAATCAATATATGCTTATTGCAATTTTTTATCAAAAATATGTAGAAAAATATATATTGGCCTAAACTGTTGAAGAAATTAGTTTTTTAAAAACATTTTTGGGGCTATTTATTATAGCAAAAATTAAAAAATATTTTTTTTTTCAATATTGTCGCTTTTTTAGTTTATAGTGCAAAAAATAAAAACCACAGAGGGGATCAAATCCCACCAAAAGAAAGCTCTATTTGTGGGAAAAAAAGGACGTAAATTTAGTTTGCATACAGTGTCGCACGACTGCGCAATTGTCAGTTAAAGTGACACAGTGTCGTATCGCAAAAAATGGCCTGGTCATTAAGCAGGAAAATCTTCCGGTCTGTAAGTGATTAAAGTAATGCAGTGCCATATTGCAAAAAATGGCTTGGTCATGAAGGTGGGTAAACCTTCCGGAGCTGAAGTGGTTAAAGGTTTTTTTGTTTAGATTAGTCCATCACTAAAGCAGAAATCTTTATCCATCAGAACCACATTGGTCAGGACAAATTAAGATTCTGGTCACTTTCAAGGACCCACCTACTGTTTTACATTTGGGGTCATCCAAGCTTCAGTGCATACAATGGCATAATGCATTACCTCAAGTAAGGG
Organism: Aquarana catesbeiana; assembly: GCF_042186555.1. Lineage (NCBI taxonomy): Eukaryota > Metazoa > Chordata > Amphibia > Anura > Ranidae > Aquarana > Aquarana catesbeiana. The sequence continues at coordinate 485,104,462 of NC_133325.1, read as the reverse complement.
TATAAAGGCTTCTATTAACCAAGCTGCAAAGACACTTAAATCAAATGTATTATGATTTTGTACATATTTTCTTTCTTTATTTATTATGTTCTTCAGAAATGTGTTCTTTTTTAAAGCTGGGTAAATATGAAATATTATATAAAGCTATATTTTGGTCTTTTATATAGCCATCAGGTGGAGTTCCAGGTTGCTTTTTACTTGCTTTGCAATATGTTCTTAAAAAAACAAAACAAAAAAAACCTGTTGTTTACAGAGATCAATAGTTATGCCGCGTACACACGGTCGGACTTTTCGTCTACAAAAGTCTGACAGCCTGTCCGACAGACTTCCGGCGGACTTTCGGCAGACTTGCAGCAGACTTTCTAATGAACGGACTTGCCTACACACGACCACACAAAAGTCCGACGGATTCGTACGTGATGACGTACACCGGACTAAAATAAGGAAGTTCATAGCCAGTAGCCAATAGCTGCCCTAGCATGGGTTTTTGTCCGTCGGACTAGCACACAGACGAGCGGATTTCGGGGTCCGTCGTAGTTACGACGTAAAGATTTGAAGCATGTTTCAAATCTAAAGTCCGTCGGATTTGAGGCTGAAAAAGTCTGCTGAAAGTCCGGAGAAGCCCACACACGATCGGATTACCAGCCAGCTTTAGTCCGTCGGCGTCCGTTGGACTTTTGTAGACGAAAAGTCCGACCGTGTGTACGCGGCATTACAGACACAAGTAAGTGAGTGATATATGTGAATCATCTTTTAGCAAACAGCTGGGTCCCTAGCTTTAGACAAGTCCAGAGCTCCTTTTGTTGTGTTGTCACTTTAGCTAACCCATAGTGCTTCAGAAACCCTGTGTAATGTATTATATTACATTAATAGTAAAACACCCAACACACTGTGTTTATATACAGTGTGTGTGTGTGTGTGTGTGTGTGTGTGTGTGTGTGTGTGTGTGTGTGTGTGTGTGTGTATATATATATATATATATATATATATATATATATATATATATATATACACTAACATTACCGGTAAGTTAAAAAGCCATCCACAACTCTGCCCCCAGCTACATCACTAGCCTAGTCTCAAAATACCAACCTAATCGCCCTCTTCGTTCCTCCCAAGACCACCTGCTCTCTAGCTCCCTCATCACCTCCTCCCATATCCGCCTCCAGGACTTGTCCCGAGCCTCACCCATCCTCTGGAATTCGCTACCCCAATCTGTCAGACTGTCTCCAAGTTTATCCACTTTTAGGTGATCCCTGAAAACTTTCCTCTTCAGAGAAGCCTATCCTTCCTCTATCTAAAAACTGCACTATTTTCTCCTTTAGCTCATCCCCCACAGCTATTACTCTTTTGAATAACTTGACCTTCCCTCCTAGATTGTAAGCTCTAACGAGTAGGGCCCTCTGATTCCTCCTGTATCGAATTGTATTGTAATTGTACTGTCTGCCCTAATGTTGTAAAGCGCTGCGTAAACTGTTGACGCTATATAAATCCTGTATAATAATAATAATAATAATATAGTATATGTGTGTGTGTGTGTATATGCATTATGCATATGCTTTGCAGTTCTTGATTTTTAAACATTTTAAAAATGACATATTATTAGTTGTAGAAGCGTCAGCACATTGTGACACCTCATTGACATTAAATGTATGCCTGCATCATTTTATTACAATACACACCAACACAAGCACGTATGGAACTACAGATCAGGTATTACCACAATGCATATGTTGGAACCAAGCATTTTTTGCAAAAAGATGCAGTTCAAAATGTGCAAACATTTATTGAATATAAACTTATTACAGTTTTATCTTTTAGATTTAATAGGAATTGTGTACATTATGTTGTGTTTTTTGTGTAATAATAAAGATTTTAGTTTATTTTTCCTAAAAATATAGGTGTGATCAACATTTGCACAATTATGACAGGAGATTCAAAATCAATATCACCATATTTTTATTCTACCAGTCATCTGCTTTCAAAAAAAGTGTGCTTTGGGGGTATTTTTTTCTTCTTGTACAAGTTTTTATTAGATTTTGAAATACAATAGAAAGTTTTTGACAGATCTATGACAGTTGTAAGAAAACAAATTCCGTTACAGTGTGTACAGAGAAATTTAGCATGTGTCGTCTACCATTGGATCTGTTCCGTAATAAAACATACAGTCCTGAACATTTGCCTCAAGAGAGGAGTACGTAGTGCAACAACAATGAAAAAAAACATAAAATGTAGACAGTATATTTACTGTGTAAACAATGTTGGAGAAGTGATGAGTTTTCACATGGCTATATAGATGTCTGGTGAGGGATAGTTGGGAGCGAATGTGCAAACTAAGCCGAAGGCCAAGTTCTGGCTATGTGGCTTGGCACAGTCTTGGGGATGGATGTTTGAACCAGTCTATCCCAGGTGGTTCTGTAGCTAGTAGGTCACTACTCTCGATTTTATGACCATCTGGTACTAAACTACTAAGTGCAGGTGACCCACATAGCTACAGGGTGGGTTGGGAGGGAGGGAATGGGATTCCACAGGTGGGTGGGGGGGAATGAGAGGGCATGCGTGAAAGGGTAGGGGGAATGAAAAAGTGAGAGGGAATCTCTCCAGAGGGGATCGGGGGTTCAGAGAGTCAGCTTCAAATGAGGAGCCATGGTTTAGCGAGGGTCGAGTACCCTTAAAGCTTTAATAGCAAGCTGTTGAAGCCTAAAGGAAGGCAATGGTCGATCCAGGGGTTCCAGAGTTTCTCAAATTTAGATACTTTGTCTAGATAAACTGCTTTAGTTTTGGCATGAATCATTGCCTGCGTAACTCTTTAACTGACAGTTGGGTCAGGAGGTCAGATTTCCATTCTTTTGCTATGGTTTGTTTCACTGCAGAGGTGATGAAGAGCAGGACTTTAAATGCTTTGGGGGGTATTTTACAAATTCTGAAAGCTGTAAGTGAAAAATTATTAAAAAAAAGCAAAACTGAAAGAGTAGTCTGGCCACCTGAGATGAAAAATCAAGAGCAGGGTCTGAAAGAGAGGGGATTAAGGTGTGCTAAATGGTGCTTAAAGCAATTGTTATGTGCAGAGTTTAAAACAAGGGGAACAAACAGGATGTTTTTTTGTACATGATTGGATGATTAAAATGAACACAACTTCACTTTATTTCAGTAAATACTCACTTTACTAAGTTAAAGGAGAAGTGCGGGACAAACATACATACTCATTTAACTGATGCAGCATCGGTCTGATGCTGCAGCTGTCCCCCACTACCTTTAAGCCTGAGAACTGACCAATCACATGACCGTTAATTGCTCAGTTCCTGGGCCAATCTGAGCACAGAGGGGAGACTATTGTAGTGATCGGGGGTATATTAATATATACTGGGTGATATGATGTAGAGTGGGTATGATAATTAATATTTAGGTATTATTATAATGATGATGTAAGTACTCTTCCGCAGCAACCCAATTCTTCCAGAGAGATGCACTTTATTGACTTCCAACACAGAACAAAGTCCACAGATGACAAAGAAATCCGACAGAGGAAATATAATTCAGAAACCCATCTCCTAGGTCTGTGTCTTCCCAGCCATACACAGACAAGCCTCACCTCAAACTATAGACTGAATGCCGTGTTATATTCACTAAATATTGAATGGCTGAGCAATTTGGGTTTCAGTTTAGGACTTTGATTAGCTTTAGTCTTTTAAACAGACAACAACTCCCAGCCGTGAACAGCTGTAATCATAAACAGCCCCAATTTGCACTCCCGCATATCAACATCAACAAGTCTCCTTAGGTATGTGTAATTAGATTAGATTAACACATACCACCTGAATACCCTTTTGAGCCCTTGGAATACCTACATTATTCTTGCATATTAATATCAACAAGTCCCCTTGATATATTAGCCCCACAGGAGGGAGCCTCCGCTAGGCCAACCCAAAACACTCCTTGATCCCATTGTTACCCCCTCAAGTCTAATTACCATCAATAAATACTTCTTCTATGGTCCTTTAAACAATGTACCCTTTGAAATGTTCAATTAGGTTAACAGCCCATACCTCACACCCCTAGGTAGACTTGCATAAGATTAACACATCAAAGGATCTTCAACTGTTATCTTAAAATTGAGTTGGCTTGGACAACCATTGTCAATCTGGCCTGGTCAACATTGACTGCATGTGTACATACACACAACAATGTCCCACATAAATCGGTGAACATATTACAACATATACAACAACTATCTGCCCCTTCAGGACTCACTAGAGCACTGGGCAGGAAAGAGCATGCTGTGACATGCTAAGAGGCTGAGTCAGCTGCCGGTCAGGCACCTGGGTGGACTGGAGCTGCTCTGTGATGTCAACTGACAAGGGACTTTAGCCCATTGTTGGTCTATTTTGGGTCAAAGGAGAACAGATTTAGGTGTAGCTACAGAATGTTTAAGCGCTGGCCAATGCGTAGCTTTACCATTTGAAGCTAACAACAATCAGGAGTGCTGGCTCCTGAATGGTCACACAACAGAGAGGTGACCAATAGTAGAACCTGGAGGAAGTGAGTTCAACAAAATATCTGCAATGAAACACTTTAACGTTTTAGAAAAAAGAGCCACCACCAAGAGCTATTTTACTTACATGTTTTATATATATATATATATATATATATATATATATACACACACACACATATATATACAGTATCTCACAAAAGTGAGTACATCCCTCACATTTTTGTAAATATTTTATTATATCTTTTTATATGACAACACTAAAGAAATGACACTTTGCTACAATGTAAAGTAGTGAGTGTACAGCTTGTATAACAGTGTAAATATGCTGTCCCTTCAAAATAACTCAACACACAGCCATTAATGTTAAACCGCTGGCAACGAAAGTGAGTACACCCCTAAGTGAAAATGTCCAAATTGGACCCAATTAGTCATTTTCCCTCCCCGATGTCATTTGACTTGTAATGCCCCGTACACACTGTCGGATTTTCCGATGGACAATGTCTGATCAGAGCGTGTTGTCGGAAATTCCGACTGTGTGTAGGCTCCATCGGACATTTTCCATCGGATTTTCCGACACACAAAGTTGGAGAGAAGGAGATAACATTTTCCGACAACAAAATCTGTTGTCGGAAATTCCGATCGTGTGTACACAAATCCGACGGACAAAGTGCCACGCATGCTCAGAATAAATAAAGAGATGAAAGCTATTGGCCACTGCCCCATTTATAGTCCCGACGTACGTGTTTTAGGTCACCGCGTTTAGAACGATCGGATTTTCCGACAACTTTGTGCGACCATGTGTAGACAAAACAAGTTTGAGCCAACATCCGTCGGAAAAAATCCTAGGATTTTGTTGTCGGAATGTCCGAACAAAGTCCGACCGTGTGTACGCCCTATTAGTGTTACAAGGTCTCAGGTGTGCATGGGGAAGCAGGTGTGTTAAATTTGGTGTTATCACAAAAATGTGAGGGGTGTACTCAACTCTGTGAGATACGGGGGGTTATTTACAAAAGGCAAATCCACTTTGCACTACAAGTGCAAACTACAAGTGCAAAGTGCACTTGAAATTGCACTGAAAGTGCACTTGAAAGTACAGTCACTGTAAATCTGAGGGGTAGATCTGAAACGAGGGGAAGCTCTGCTGATTTTATTATTCAATCATGTGCAACATAAAATGCTGATTTTTTTATTTTCCTTGCATGTCCCCCTTGGATCTACAGTAACTATACTTCCAAGTGCACTTTCAATGCAATTTCAAGTGCACTTTGCACTTGTAGTTTGCCTTTCACAAATAACCCCCACTGTGTGTATGTATGTATGTATGTATATATATATATATATATATATACACACACACACACACACACTATAGGTCCAAGGTCCATAAAGACATGGATGAGCAGGTTTGGGGTGGAGGAACTTGACTGGCCTGCACAGAGCCTGACCTCAACCCAATAGAACACCCTTGAGATGAATTAGAGCAGAGACTGCGAGCCAGGCCTTCTCGTCCACATCAGTGCCTGACCTCACAAATGCGTTTCTGGAAGAATGGTCAAACATTCCCATAGACACACTCCTAAACCTTGTGGGCAGCCTTCCCAAAAGAGTTGAAGCTGTTATAGCTGCCAAGGGTGGTCCAACTCAATATTAAACCCTACAAACTAAGACTGGGATTCCTTCAAATTCATGTGCGTGTAAAGGAAAGTGTCTCAATACTTTTGGCAATATAGTGTGTGTGTGTGTAAATATATATATGTGTGTGTGTGTGTGCGTGTAAAATGGCATTTTTACCAAAATTTTATTAAAAAAAAAGTGTATTATTTTAGTTGTGACCATAATATAAAAAAAAAAAAAAAAACATATAAAAACATATGTACAAAACCATTATCAACCCTTTAAAATTAGTGGAACAAATGAATTAGGAATACATAGATCCAAATAATGGTACATATAAACATGAAATATTTTTAAATATCTTTGATCTTTGAAAGTATATGTTGTTGAAGCGTCAACACCAGTCTACCAGTGTTAGGGTTCATTTGTCATCACAAAAGATTTATATGGCCAAAGTTACTTTGGTTTCATTTTGTGATAATACTGTATTTATTAGAGCAAAACAGATGGTGACTCCAGTGATTGACTGCACTGTAGACAATGTAGAGAGTAGTGAACTTCAGAACCAACTCTATAAACCTGATGCTGTATACAAGTCAATTTGTTCTTTGTCTCGTTCTAACTATACTGCCAATCAAACTGATATATTAATAGGACTGAGGCCTTGCCTTCCAGATGAAGGTTATAGCTTTCTTTATAAACTTTCAAGCAAGTTAACTGTGTAGCTGAACACATCTACTGAACAAAGACTTCATTCTTTCAAAATAAAGAGAATAAAAATTGGTTAGGCAAACGCACATGAAAATCCAATCCATGGCTGCATTAATGTCTGTGCTTAGCCATAAATGATGAAGGACTCCATAGGCCTTATTAACCAAAGAGTTCTTAAACTTAAAATGTTTGTAAAGGCAAACTTTAAAAAAATAAAAAATAAATAAACATGTTATACTTATCTGCTCTGTGCAATGGTTTTGCACAGACCAGCCCCCATCTTCCTCTTCTCGAGTCCCTCGCCTGCGCTCTGGGCCCCTCCTCAATGCTGTAAGGCACATAGAGTGCAGCTCAGCCCTGCCCCCCCGCTCCCTCCCCACTGAATGTGATTGGCAGCAGTGGGAGCCAACAACTCCTGCTGCCGCAACTCAGCTAATGAGGAGGGAGAGACCTGGGAGCCACTGCTCTTGTACACATCACTGGATCAAGATTAGGCTTAGGTAAGTATGGGGGGTGAGGGGGGCTGAGGGGGGAGCTGCACACTGAAGGTTTTTTACCCAAATGAATAGAATGCATGAAGATAAAAACAAGTAAGCCTTTAGAGTCACTTTAAGTGCTATAACTCATAGACTCAGATCTCAAATCAAAATTTACTTTGCTTAAGTCAGCCTAGTATAATATTAATCTGAATCGTTTCTATGGCTTACGCAGCTTCAGAATTAGCTTGTATGAATAACAACTCTTTATTGAATGTTTATTGAACTTTTAATCTAAATTCCTTCTTTCTCATTTTCATTCAAAATACAAATATACAGTTGATACACAGTTGAAATACATATATGAAAGTTATTATACTCTTATCCCTACCCCATAACATTTTACGCAGCTCTGGACTGAAAAGCTATGATGGTGATCTAATTTTTCTATTCTTCAGTTAATAATGAGGTATTCTCTCTGCCCCCAGCCTGTAATTTTGCAGTTAAAGCGTTTGTTACCCTAAATAAAAAAAATGGATCCTGTTCCTTTAAAGCATGTTATACAGCACAGTGCTTGTGCTGTGTAATTTGGCACCCTGTATCAGCTGAAATACCTGGCTGATCCTGTCTGGTTCTGCTCTCCTCCCTGTAAACTGACCGTGGTTTATCATGGCTGCTGAGCCCTGACACCATGATTACTTTACGTGCCTCTGTCATCCACAGCTCTCCTCTCTGCTCTCCCCTGTCCCCCCCCACCTCCATGTTAGCTCTTTGTGTGAGCCGCCCCTCCCCTCCCCTTCTAGCTTCGTTCTGAGCAGTATAAAAATGACTGCTCACAATCACTGCCAGCCCCTCTGCTAGGATAACATGTAGTATACAGTGTATGCTGTTTTTTTTAATTCTTCTTCTAAATACTTTATTTGTCCTCGCTGATCAGCGGTCAGGCCCACACTCTCTTCCTCCGATGTATGTACTACAGAGGGAGGTCACATGACCACCCGTCGCTCTCTTCATTCGATGTACTGTATGTACTACAGAGGGAGGTCACGTGACCGCCCGGCACACATCAGAGGGAGGTCTCAGCCCCTCCCTTTGTAATAGACTGCTGTAGTAGACCTCTGACTGCTGATCGGCAAGGAGAAATAAGGTATTTAGAAGAAGAATTTTAAAAAACTGGATACGCTGTATACTACATGTTATCCTAGCAGAGGGGCTGGCAGCGATTGTGAGCACTGTCTTTACAACCGCTTTAAGGAGCGGCAGCAGTTTACCCTTCTTTTCATAAAGGTCTCTCCTCTTGTCAGCATGTTATTTGTCAGCACTTATGCATGCAGCATACCTGATTAGCTCATAGTGCTGACACTTCCTCTGCATTTCTGCTGTACAGGGGTTTACCAGAGCATGATACCAAGTCCAAAACAGGTACTTACACTAGCTTCATTTGAAATGCATTTCATAACTTTTGATGATACAACTTTAACAGCTACTCATATTTTAATAACAGCAACAAACTATTGTATCACACGCTGGCCGCCGTCTGCCTGCATGACACGCTGATCATGTAGGCAGATGGCGGTGACTCGTGTATAAGTCGAAGGGGGCACTTTCAGCCCCAAAAAAGGGGCTGAAAAATTTGACTTATACACGAGTATATACGGTATTTAAAAACACATCTGGCATGTCTGTATGTCAACTTTTGATTTTGTCGCAACCGTAGACACACTTTGTAAAAGTGTGACAATATGTAAAAAGTAGTGCTGCTCAATCGCCTCCTATATTGCATATATCGGTTGACGTGGTTTTAATAGCCATATGTTTAGTGAGTTTATCTTCAAGATGTATTAATAATAAAGAGATCTTTAAAGATTTTTTTGTTTTCCCTATACAGTGCCTTAAAAAATTATTCATACCCCTTTGAAATTTTCCACATTTTGTCATGTTACAACCAAAAACGTAAAATGTATTTTATTGGTCTTTTATGTGATGGACCGACACAAAGTGGCACATAATTGTCAAGTGAAAGGAAAATGATAAATGGTTTTCAACATTTTTTACAAATAAATATCTGAAAAGTGTGGTGTGCATGTGTATTCAGCCCCCCTGAGTCAATATTTTGTAGAACCACCTTAGGATGCAATTACAGCTGCAAGTCTTTTTGGGGATGTCTCTACCAGCTTTGCACATCTAAAAAGTGAATTTTTTTGTCCATTCTTCTTTGCAAAATAGCTCAAGCTCTGTCAGATTGGATGGAGAGCGTCTGTGAACAGCAGTTTTCAAGTCTTGCCACAGATTTTCAATTAGATTTAGGTCTGGACTTTGGGCCATTCTAACATATGAATATGCTTTGATCTAAACCATTCCATTCTAGCTCTGGCTGTATGTTTAGGGTCATTGTCCTGCTGGAAAGTAAACCTCCGCCCCAGTCTCAAGTCTTTTGCAGACTCATAGGTTTTCTTCTAAGATTGCCCTGTATTTGGCTCCATCCATCTTCCCATCAACTCTGACCAGCTTCCCTGTCCCTACTGAAGAAAAGCATCCCCACAACTTGATGCTGCCACCACCATGTTTCACAGTGGGGATGGTGTGTTCAGAGTGATGTGCAGTGTTGTTTTCCGCCACACATAGCATTTTGCTTTTAGGCCAAAAAGTTCAGTTTTTTTCTCATCTGACCAGAGCACCTTCTTCCACTTGTTTGCTGTCTCCCCCATATGGCTTCTCGCAAACCGCAAAAGGGACTCTTTATGGCTTTCTTTCAGCAATGGCTTTCGTCTTCATCCTTATCCTTCATCCTCCTTCCATAAAGGCCAGATTTGTGGAGTGCATGACTAATAGTTGTCCAGTTGACAGATTCTCCCACCCGAGCTGTGGATCTCTGCAGCTCCTCCAGAGTTACCATGGGCCTCTTGGCTGCTTCTCTGATTAATGCTCTCCTTGCCCAGCCCATTTGTTTAGGTGGACGGACATGTCTTGGTAGGTTTGCAGTTGTGCCATACTCTTTCCATTTTTGGATGATGGCTTGAACCAGTGGTTCTCAACTCCGGTCCTCAGGACCCACTAACAGGCCAGAATTTAAGTATTACCTTGGGGAGATGCAGACTAGAATACTGCAATCACTGAGCAGCAAAAAATATCACCTGTGATGTATTTCAGTTATCTTGCAAACCTGGCCTGTTGGTCGGTCCCGAGGACAGGAGTTGAGAACTACTGGCTTGAACAGTGCTAAGTGAGATTTTCAAAGCTTGGGATTTTTTTTTAACCTAAACTTGCTTTAAACTTCTCCATGACTTTATCCCTGACCTGTCTGTTGGATTCCTTGGCCTTCATGATGCTGTTTGTTAACTAAGGTTCTCTGACAAACCTCTGAGTGCTTCACAGAACAACTGTATTTATACTGAGATTTAATTACACACAGGTGCACTCTATTTACTAATAAGGTGATTTCTGAAGGCAATTGGTTCCACTAGAATTTAGTTAGGGGTATCAAAGTAAAAGGGGGCTGAATACAAATGCACGCCACATGTTTCAAATATTTATTTGTAAAAAAATGTTGAATAACATTTATCATTTTCCTTCCACTTCACAATTTTGTGCCACTTTGTGATGGTCTAGCACATAAAATCCCAATAAAATATATTTACGTTTTTGGTTGTAACATGACAAAATGTGAAAAGGGGGTATGAATACTTTTTCAAGGCACTGTAAGTAGTAGGGGGTAAATGTATATATATATTTTTTGGAGACTGATTTTGGTAACATACTGTATAGGACCCTCATATCTCTGCAACACCCACAAAGCATGTGCATGTTGCCTCTTTTATTAATACTTTGCTGTTCTATATCTCCAAGTGATTATTAGACAAGTGGGGAATACTGTGATTGTAATTATAAGCATGAACATTTATTATGGTAGGTGGATTTGCACTTTTGTAAGTTATCTGGTTGGTTAAACTTTTGTACAAATGTGGGTGACGCTCAGATTCCTAATGGTGATCCTAATCAATCACCAACTGCTGGGAGTGTCAATTGGGAACAAACCTTGTTTCAGCTCCAAACATCAGCATGTAGTGAAGGAGAAGCCGCACATTGTTGCAAATCCACTATGGGAAAAGTATGTGACATTCTCAACATAGGCTTCAGCTAGGCCACAGCCGGAGCCCAAGCTTAGACTGCCACATACTTTTCTATTAGTGAATTTACAGCGATGTGTGGCTTGCGGGACTTCTCCTTCACTACATACTGATTAAAGCTTGCTAATTTTTAGGGATAGGGATACTGTTGTGTATAGTATTTTTTTTGCATGCAGTTCTTTTTGATTTTCTTAGAAAGATGAGGCTGTTTGTGTCTCTTTTACAATATTAATTATTTTTCATAAGGCTGAACTAAAGGGCACTGTTTCCCTGTTTTCTTGCGCTTGATACAATGCAGATTGCTGTGTCCTGCTCAGCTGTATACATCACATAATAGCTCATGATATATTTATACTCTTTGCTTCTGGACCACTCCCACCTTTATGACTATGCCCAATCAAAGGAAAGGCATCATAGGGGTGTGGCCAGGATTTGAGGACCGTAGCTGAAGCCTTAGCTTACCAGTGGATGTGGTTAATCCATATGGTGTGTGCACCCAAATGTGATTACTTTGTAAAAGTGACACAAATAAGAACAACATAAATCTGTGGTATGGTCAGAACTGGTACCAAAACTGTCACAAGGCTTTCATGAGTTTGGCGCAGAACACATTAAAGGCATCATACCACAACAAAAGTGTCATAATTGCTTTATTGCTTTCTCCCTAGAGTAGTTAGCTGGAAAAGGAAGTAGTTCATTTTATAAACTGATGCCCCACTTTCCTGACAACTTCTGTCCACAACACTGGTCCCTAATCAGGTACTGACTATGCTGACAGATCTCTTGCCACCTCCCCCTGATATAGACATATGCATGTTAAGATCAATTTTGAGCTGACCATACAATTTTTGAGTAGAGCTGGCCATATACACTGATTGAAATGTAGCCAATTCAGCAGGGACATATTTTCATCAGTGTGGCTGTCCCTGACTGACTTCTGTCGAAGAGACATGGTGGAAATTTGTGGCTGATCAATGTATTCTGACACGAGTGGGTCTGCTTGGATCTACCTCGCTTGTGTGGATGGAAGAAAATGTTTTTTTTTTCAATTGTACCTGCTGACTGAGGAAAAAAAAATCAGTCTATGGCAAGCTTAAGAGGGTTTTCAAGGAGCGCCATCAAAACTTTGCTATGGGGCCTCATGATCTGTAGTTACATATCAGATTATAGACACAGATATAGATATACAGTGTATCTATTTCTATACCATATATACAATATATACGATACAGTACCTCAAATTATGGGAAATCCAACATTTAGACATGCTACAGCAGTCTTGGTAATTCATCCTTTACCAATATATCTATTTCATTTGTAATAAATAATAATATCCTGAATGTTTGTGGGAGTGAGCGCTTGAATAGTTACATTTACTGCAGAGTCTTTCACCCTTTATCCTCATGTCATGACAACTCATTTGAGTATCCATTTTATTTCAGTCCTATGCTTCCTGTGGGAATTACTTAACACATTTGATGATGTACACATGCCATACTTTTCTTTCACCTTTGAGCCATTCACATTACATGTTCAATTCTAATGTTGATTTATGAAAAGCTCAGTTCTCTGACTTTGTAGCTCCTGGGCAGAGAGCAAGACATAGCATATCCAATAGAAGTGCTAAGGTGTTAACCCTTTGACTTGCAGGTCATTTGGCAGCAGACAAGCTTGGATAAATTGTATCTGGTATTGCCATTACAGCCATTTGTGCATTTGGGCTGATTTCACTTGCTTTGTTCCAGACTCTGCATTTTTATAATCAAATCTTGGCTGTCACTATTACTGATGAGGGGGATGCATTGGCTAAGACACTGAGTTATTATGGGTCTCTTTTAACCTCATAGCCATTGCAAATAGATGGTGATTAGATATTATCAGAATCTTTAATATTGCAGAAGGAACAAGGAATAACTTCCAAGGCAAAATGGAAATTATTAAAGTAAATTAAAAATGTTCATGGGCAAAAGTCAAAGTATGTCATTTGTCCAACACTTCTGAGTGCTCTAATAAGCGTGAGAGAATGCAAATTTTTTTAACCAATTTCTACATCCAAAAAATACTCATATATAGTAATTTACAATAATATTTTATGTAATAGACCAATAATGTATACAGTGTTTAAAACATATTCACATCTTTGACTTTTTCATGTTTTCATTTCGTAGAACATTGAATCACAGTGGATTTAATTTTGTTATTTTGACACTGATTTAATGATTAATTTTACTGATCTCCAAGTATAATTTAGTATCTGCAAAAATCTTCACAGTGAAGGTTATGCAAAGATATGGCTACGTTCACATATATGCAAGTTGGATGCATTTTGAAACGCATTCGATTGGCATGACACATGAACCAAACTGGCTTATTTTAGAGCTTGTTCACAAATCTGCAGTGCAGCAGAAATGCAAATTCACTGCAAATTTAAAAACAGTCCTGTGCATTTTCTGAGCACTGTAGTACAGTTCAGAGGCAGAGGCAAATTCCAGGCTCATTCGCTTTTATGGGAACGTGTCTGAATTACACATGTCCTCAGTTTTGGACACGAATTGATAAAAAAAAACAGTGTGCCCCCCCCCCAATTTTAAGGGGAAATCCATGCCAAAATAAAAAAAAACGGCATGGGTTCCCCCCAAATCCATACCAGACCCTTATCTGAGCATGCAGCCTGGCAGGCCAAGAAAGGGGGGGGCGAGCGAGCAGCCCCCCTCCTGCACTATACCAGGCCACATGTCCTCAACATGGGGGGGTGCTTTGGAGCAGGGGGGCTCTGCCCTCCAAAGCATCTTGCCCCCATGTTGATGGGGCCAAGGTTCTCTTCCCTACAACCCTGGCTGATCCTTTAACAAGTGAGTACTCATTACCCAAAAAAATGTGTAAAAAAGTAAATAAAAACACAGAGACAGTTTTTGACAATTCCTTTATTAAAAGGACCAAAAAACAAAAACAATGCCCCCCAAAGTAAGACCAGCATCAATCACAATGAACTATTGCCGACCTAAAAAAAAACAGGTCCACACCTGTCGCTGGCTTCAGTCATCTCGCAGCTCTGTCATCTGACAGTTCTTAAATAACTAAGGGGTGGAGCCACCCAATTATGGAATTGGGTAACCCAGCCCCCTTGTGATGTCATCGACCCAGCAAGCATCGGTCTATGATGTAACAAGGGTCCTTGTACATCCAGTGATGTCGCCAGGTGGCCCCGCCCCTTAGCTATTTAAGAACTGTCAGACAGCAGTGCTGGCAGATGGTGGGAGCCAGAGATGAGTGCCAATTTTTATTTTTTTTTAATTTTTGTTGGCGACAGCGTTCATTGTGATTGATGCTGGAATTACTTTGGGGGACATTGTTTTTGTTTTTCTGAGGTTTTTTAATAAAGGAATTTTAAAAAACTCTCTGTTTTTATTGTTGGCACTTTTTTGGTGAATGAGTGGGAGTACAATGTACCCCATACTCATTTACATGGGGGGGCTAGGATCTGGGGGTCCCATTGTTAAAGGGGGCTTCTAGATTCTGATAAGCCCCCTTCCAGCAGACCCCCACAACCACTGGCCAGGGTTGTGAGGAAGACGCCCTTCTTCCCATCAACAAAGCACCCTCCCATGTTAAGGGGAATGTGGCCTGGTATGGTTGAGGAGGGGGGATGCTTGCTCATCCCCCCTTCCTGGCCTGCCAGGCTGCATGCTCAGATAAGTGTTTGGTATGGATTTTGGGAGGTCTCTCATGCCATTTTTAAAAAACAATTTGGCGTGGGGTTTCCCTTAAAACCCATACCAGACCTGAAGGGATTTTTAAAAATTTTTTAACCACTTCAGCCCCGGAAGGATTTACGCACTTCTTGACCAGGCCATTTTTTGCAATACTGCACTGCGTCGCTTTAACTGACAATTGCACGGTTGTGCGCTGCTGTACCCAAACAAAACTGACATCCTTTTTTCCCACAAATAGAGCTTTCTTTTGGTGGTATTTGATCACCTCTGCGGTTTTTATTTTTTGCGATATAAACAAAAAAATAGCGACAATTTTGAAAAAGAAACAATATTTTTTACTTTTTGCTATAATAAATTTAAAAAAAAAACCCCAAAAAACAAAACAAATTTCTTCATCTGTTTAAGCCAATATGTATTCTTCTACATTTTTTTGGTAAAAAAATTAGCAATAAGCGTATATTGATTGGTTTGCGCAAAAGTTATAGCGTCTACAAAATAGGGGCTATATTTATGGCATTTTTATTTTTTTTTCTAGTAATGGCAGTGATCAGCGATTTTTAGTGGGACTGCAACATTGCAGCGGACAGATCGGACACTTTTGACACTTTTTTGGCACCAATGACATTTATACAGCGATCAGAGCTAAAAATAGCCACTGATTACTATGTAAATGTCACTGGCAGGGAAGGGGTTAACACTAGGGGGCGATCAAGGGGTGTCCTAGGGAGGTGTTTCTAACTGTGGGGGGGGAGTGCACTGACTGGGAGTAGAGAGAGGTTGCTGTTCACTAGGAACAGCAGATCTTTCTCTACTTCCCTGACAAAACAGGGATCTGTATGTTTACATTGACAGATCCCTGTCAATGTGGGTCACCGGCGGACATTGCGGCCACGTGCATCGGCTCCGGCGTCACGCGCGCCCCCTATACTTCTTAAAGCTGCCACTGTACAGCTACGGCAATTTGCGCAGGAGAGCCAACCTACCGCCCTATAATGATGGTGGCTGTTCGGCTAGGTGTTAATTTTTAATTGGTTGTTAAGGACACGGTGGCCAGCTTCCCGGCCCGCTCCTTAACAGCCAGCTATTGTTAAAGATGCCGATGGCCACCAGATCCAAAAATTTGCATCTGAACCATATCTGAAAATCGCAACTGAACCGCTGAACAGCTGCTTTGGAAATTTGCAGTGAAAGCAGAGGGGAAATTCGCATTGGACATGCGTGAACCTAGCCTGAATAATTTGATATCTCTTAAATGTAAACAGGTGATATTGTGTTAATTATTTGACTTTGCAAAACAATTGGCTGCACCAGTTATAGTATTATTGATTAGATTAAAGTGTTAGTGTTGTATTAAAAGGGGGGCATATACAATTTAGTTAGTTTCATTTTTTTCATTGTATTTCCTTCAAATCTTTATTAATTGTGCTTCACTTTGCAGAGATCTGTTTTTACTTAGAAATTAACATTCTATTTACGTTGATCAGTGCCAAAGTAACAACCACAAATCCACTTATTAAAAAAGCTAATAACTTCTGTAGGTGGAAACAAGTCAGTTGCATTGGAACACATTAGGCTGTTTTTATTATGTATTAAATCAGTACAGTGCAACTCATTATATGAATTAAATGTGTGGTGTACTGTTTCCTAGCTAAACCTATCTATTCATGCTTTCCAGAATAATAACTGTAGGACTAAACAAGCTAAAACAAAGTGCACCTATTTTTTGCCTCTTTCCACTGTCATAACCTAACCTACCCTACCCTTTCACAGGTGCAACTTGATCTGAAGGCCACAGCCTCCAGTGATCATTTACATCCAGTGTTACAAGTCTTTATAGCGTGAAATATGTCAGAATAAAATTTGTTCCTGCTGGCTATTTTAATAAAGGAAGAATATAAATGTGAATCTATGTCTGCACAAAAACCAATCAGATTCCAGGTTTTATTATCAAAGCTTAATTGAACAAGCTGAAGTTAGAAGCAAATTGGCTACCATGCACACGTACGTTGCTGCGATTACACAGGAAACAGTGCATTTGTATAGCACTGATTGCTGTATAAATGACAATGGTCCCAAAAATGTGTCAAAAATGTCCGATGTGTCCACCATAATGTCGCAGTCACGATAAAAATTGCTGATTGCCGCCATTTAAAAAAAAAAAAATATATCTTAATAAAAATGCCATAGAACTATCCCCTATTTTGTAAACGCCATAACTTTTGCGCAAACCGATCAATAATCGCTTATTGCGATTTTTTTTACCAAAAATATGTAGAAGAATACCTATCGGCCTAAACTGAGGAAAAAAATAGGTTTTTTATATATTTTTGGGGGATATTTATTATAGCAAAAAGTAAAAAATAATGTGTTTTTTCAAAATTGTCGCTCTTTTTTTGTTTATAGCGCAAAAAATAAAAACCGCAGGGGTGATCAAATACTACCAAAAGAAAGCTCTATTTGTGGGAAAAAAAGGACATCAATTTTGTTTGGGATACATGTCGCATGACCGCGCAATTGTCAGTTACAGCGACGCAGTACCGAATCGCAAAAAGTGCTCTGGTCAGGAAGGGGGTAAATTCTTCCGGGGGGTGAAATGGTTAAGGTCAAGTTAGTAGGTAAATTGTGCAAATACTTACCCAGCCAGTCTTTTATTGCTTGCCCTTGTTTTGTACTGCTTGCCCTTCAGACACCTACACTACTAGGAATGTACACACTGCAACTACTCTGTAATCTTGGCCCTGGTGCCTGAGTCTACAAAACTCTGGTACCTAGCCACACTGCCAGCTCCTTCCACCTCTTCCTTCTCCATGCTAATGTTAAAGGCACTACATACTTTGCTAATGTGGGGAGTGGGTGTTTGGTTTTGACATCTAAACACTTGACATATATACACATTTGAAGCCAGATTACAAAGATACTTACTGGGGCAAACAAGAGGCTCAAAAGTAGTTTCTTCAACTTGTTGCACTCTTCCACCCTCTGTCTGTCTTACATCAGGGGATGTTGCGTCCAGTGGAGGCACTGTGCTGTGTCCAGCTCTCAGAACCCACTCCTCAAAATGTGCGAGCTAACCACACCCACGTTCCTTTAAAAAAAAACAATACAACATTCATTAGGCCACCCCAAGTCACATCTGTTCCTAGCATGCCTTTTGCTGAATTAGTGACAATGTTTGCTCCTGTGGACTCCAACATGCTGCACTTTGCTTTATTAAACATTGAAAAATGCATTGAAAAGGGAAGGTGATGTCATTTTAAAACATTAAAAAAATGGCAAAATGCCCACATTGAACAACTCATGCAGTTGCTGCCCACCCCTCTTGTCTCCTATAGAATAGGGGATATATGATGATCATTCCAGCAGGCGTGACTCTGTGTGACTGTGATCCCCAGGGCCTCTCCTCTATCCATGTCTACACTGGCAAGTCTGCATTAATGAGCACTGATGAGCCACGCAGAAACCATAAAGTGTTCTTTACCCCTTAAGTTCCGCCCTAAGCCCATGGCCTTTGGCCCACCTAGAAACACTCCTGTCTGTGGCTAAATGAGTGTGTTTGAAGTTGTCACTAACGATTTTGGAGGGAAGATGGCCCTGTTGTCTCCCCTGTTGGGGCCCGGCCAAGGGAAGCCTCCCTTTGTCCCCTCTGGTGGCTTGTCTGGTGACTTTGTCTGTTCCTTTTTCCTGTTGAAAGAATAAAATACACTAAAAATGATTACACCAAAAAAGCGTACTCCAAAATAAAAACAAGTATAGTTCATATCTGCTTTAAATTTAACTTCATCTTTACACAAAGTATTCAGACCTAGATTAGAGAAAACATTATGTGTATTTTTCAAGACCTACTTGTAGAAAGCAAATATACAGACAGCTAATTCCAACATCTACATAATGATTTCAGTTATGAATCTGGCTTACTTTTTTTTATTATGCGGATTTGATCCTTCATTCGGTGCACTGAATATTCTTCCTCCAATACCGTGATGACCTTCTCCAGAATCCAGTCTTTTTGGCTGTTGGGCCTTTCATAGATCTGCAGCTTACAGTAATAGTCATATTTCTCCAATATGCGCTCCATCTCCACCATCTCCCCCTTGCTCATGGGGGTGGCCTTACGTTTTCTATAAGCTCCACCACTGCGGGGCCTGCTAGATTTCGGTGATTCTGCCATCATGTCGTCCCTCCCGAATGTTCTGCCATGTATATCGCATGCAGAATAGAGAATATGGTCACGCCCCAGCGTCATGACACTCTGAGAACTCTGAGAGCGGAGTTTCAGGCATGCGCAGGGTATATCAATCCATAACGAGCGGTCGATGTAACAGCCGTAGGAACGTTCCGATAGTTGAGAGACAAACGCTAGCCAAAAGTAGCCACGAAAAAAAGGTACGTTTGAAAATTGTAGCACAGGTGGTTTGTGGCCTATACTGCTTAGCTAGAGGCCTATATTGTGACCAGATTATGAGTTATAAGCCACCCATTATGGTTTGTCTTGTGTTCTATCTTGCAGCCATCTGATACTTGCCAACAAAATGAAGGACAAATTGAATTCCCACAAATTCTTGCTGGAATTTATCCAAAAATACAGGGAGCTCACCTGTCTGTGGCAAGTAAAACATAAAGATTATTCTAATAAAATCAAGAGGACGGAAGCAATAGATCAACTGGTGGAATTGGCGAAGACTGTGTACCCAAGGGCAACCTACACTTTGTTGAAGACAAAAATTGGGGACCTCAGGAGCATGTATAACAGGGAGCGAATGAAGATCGAGAAATCCAACAAATCGGGAGTAGCAGCAGATCAGATTTATGTGCCGAAGCTGTGGTGCTTCAACAGCCTGCAATTTTTGTCAGATCAAACTGTACCATGTAGATCCCTCTCCACACTACCTTCCACATCAGCTGAGGCCACCGATACTGATCCTGATCCTACACAGGATGAAGAGGAGGAGGAGCTCAGCTTGACCCAGGTATAGCATTGTTGAAAAGATTTGTAGACAAAAATACAATGATGTTAATTAGATGTTATTATGGATAATAAGTGAGAAGTGATTTCCATATCAATAGACAGTAGTGGCCAAAAAGGATTATGACAAGAATGATAAATGCTGGAGTCAGAATGATAGTCTTTTATATTTGTCCACATTCAATTTTCAAAAGTCATGAGCTGAAAAGTGTTTGTGATTGATGACAAAAAAACAAAAATTATGTTCCATTTTCACACACAGGAAAGTTTGAGCCAAGAAGAGGCCGGGCCCAGCGGGCAAACGCACTGCCAAATCCCTCCCCTGCTCCCTCCTACCAAAAGGGCCAGGAAGAGCCACAATCTGGATGCGGCCACGGCTGACTTCCTTACTTGGGCAATATCAGCCATCACAACAGCTCCTGATAGTGCTGAAGGGTTTGGCAGTTTTACTGCAAATAAGCTCCGGGAGGTGGATGAGGAGCAAAGGGAGCTATGTGAGCGGCAAATTGTCCAGCTCCTCAGCAAGGCGAAGAAACGTGAGATAGCAACAAAAACACATGTGTGTGATTTGGAGCACACACCTCCACCACCTCCATAACAAGCCTACCCACCCCAGCAACTCTACCCACCTCAGCAACCCCAACCACCTCAGCAACCCTACCAACCTCAGCAACCCCACCCACCTCAGCAACCCTACCAACCTCAGCAACCCCACCTATCTTAGCAACCCTACCTACCTCAGCAACCACAGCAACCCCACCCACCCCAGCAGCATGGTGGTCAGTGGCAAATTCAGCCCTAGGATCCCCAACCAGGCCACTGATCTGTGGAGTTTTGAGGCTACTAATTCATATATTTAATTTTTAATTTAAGTATGATATTCTTGGTTATACTTTAGTTCCTTTTCTGTGTATCATTTGCTCTTTTGGTTTCAGTTTGTTAATTTTGATGACAGAGAATATGTCTACTCATTTTTTAATTTTATTTTTGTTATGAATGCAAAAGAAATGAAATGGCCTCAGCTAGTGTGGAAAGAAGTGTGGAGAGCGATGGGCATGGTTCAGTCTGGTCTGTCAAAAATCGCAGCCTGTTGTAGTACCACAGCCTGGGGACATATATCTCATCTACTGCTGCTCCTGATCTCTCGGAGTCCATTACCTTCTTGTGCTCCCTATTGTATGTACTCCTCAGGTTCCCAATTTTGATCTTCACATAATTGATGTCTGCCCTGGGGTACAGAGGCTTCACCAATTCCACCAGTTGATCCATTGCTGCCTTTCTCTTGATTTTTATATGCCCTTCTTGTGCTTACTATTCAAAATAAAAAAATAATACAAAAAAAACTTGCTTATGTGTTTAACTTCTAATGACAGTTTGGGGGTAGGCAGATACATTTCTAAAATACAATCTAAAATTAATAACAAGGGACACAAACAGAGTTGGAGTTTTGAGCTTCAAAACTACTAGGGGATAATGGGGTTGTGCTAACTTGACAAAAAAAAATTGAAAATCTTCTTGATATCAAAAGAACAACAATCCTTTGTAAATACGTTTGTCATTACTCCGTCAGTATCACCAGCAAAGCAGCTTTATTATTATCCCATTATAAAGAAGAAGAGAATGTGCGCTGCATTTTGAGATTTCATAATTTGCTGCGTCACGAATGTGATATCTCCATTACGAACGCTAGTTTTACAAGACCGAATGCTTCCGGCTGGTCCTTGCTTCTGAGCATGAGTGTTTGTAATTTGGATTTTAGTCCGATGGACTTGTGTACACACGATTGGATGAGCCGACGTAGCAAAGTCTAAGAGCATGCACAGCGAACATTTGTTCGTTGAAAAACCGAAAACAATTGTCTGATGGAGCATGCAGACGGTCGGATTGCCAGATAAAACACTTCCGTTGGACCGTTGTTGTCAAAAAGTCAGATCGTGTGTATGGGCCTTTACTGTAAGGTGGATGGGATTGACTAGAGGAGGAGGCAGATCACTGAGCCACTTTGCCAACGTAAGTGTGTGTGAACTGGTCAGCAAGTGGTTAAAGTGTATACCCCATATTCATTTACCTGGGCTGGGGTCAGATACAGTATCTTGGGATCCCTATAGATTCCAATAAGTCACCCCCCCCCCCGATGCAGACCCTAAAATCCCTTTTGAGACTGAGGCTTAGGCACCTCTCCCCTAACCACGGGGACAGGTTGCCTTGCAAAGGGGAGAGGCTTTGACACACATGAAAGGGGCCATTAAACCTTTAAGAGGACCTCTCATCATTTTTTATTAAAAAAAGGAAAACAAACATTTCCAAATGTATTTCCAATGTCAATCAGATTGTCCAGCAATATAGATCCTCATCAATCCTGATAAAATGCTGCTCGATGATGTAGACTCCCACCATCTGACAATGTTCACAGGAGCAAAATGATAGATCCCTGGCTGGCTGCTGTATCTAAACAAACCGGCTGATCAGTTGGGGGTTCAGACTGTCAGACTTGTTAAAATATGGCCAGTTTATTCACTTGTTCACCAAACTGCTCATCCCCAATGTTGAACTAACTTTGTAGACATGCAATATGAAGAAAGCAAATCCCTCTATTGTATGTACTTGTCTCCATACAGAGCACTAAGTATTATTTCTGTCTGCTGCCTCATTTTTCTGCTACATGCATGAATCGCTTCTGATAAGTTTTAGGAGATATTTATTTTAAGTGCAGCCGGTGCCGTTTCTTTAAAGCCTCGCTGTAAAAAGCGACTCCTCCTCATTCATATCGCCGAAGCCCGCAAACCCAGGACGAAGAGTGGGTGAAGATGGAAGAGCCTTCAGCGATGACAGTGTGCCGCTGGAGGGCTTTGTTTTCAGGTAAGTCTGTCATAATGTGCGAGTATGTGATGCATACTAGCAGATTATAACTTAAACTGCCCGGGGCCCAATTTTATTTTTTCATTTTTTATGCGGTTTACTATTGCTTCAGGCTGGGTTCACACTGCTGCCAGATGCGGCTCCCAGCAAGGGTTTGGTGCGTCCCTGTTCTCTGTTTCAGAGACGAATCAGCGCCACATTTTTGCCTGAATTTGGCTGGGAAACGGAGCCAAAGATGCACAGGACTCCAGCTGCGAGCTGCTACGCAGCCGCCACAGAGATATGTGAACCGGCTCCATTGAGAGCAGGTCACAATCTCCTGTCATGCGAATTGGATGCGGGTTTCCCGCTAGCTCAGCAGGAGATCGCTCCGTTGATCCCCGCTGAGCAGGCAGATGACAGGTCCATCTCTGCTGTCAGAGAGCTGAGAGCTGTTCTCTATGGGGAGGTTGGATGAAAACGGACAGCCTGTCCATCTTTATCCAATCCCATCCATTCTGATTCACTGGATGGATGGCGGATGTATCGCCGTCCGCCTGTTTTGAGCGGATCTTGCCGAATCGGATGGCAGGCTGGTGTCAGCGAACACATCTCCGCTGACATCCACCCATAGAAGTCAATGGGTGGCCCGCTCAGATCCGCTTGAAAAACGGACAGGCGGATCCCAACGGGCCAATCGTGTGAAAGGGACCTAAAGGAGAATTATGGTCACAGCATACACTTTCATTTTTACAGCATTGTAATAACAATGAAAACAAAAGTTATTTTGACAATCCTCTATAATGTCTGCTGGCCATCATGGGATTACACATTCCATGGTACCAAGCAGTGATTCCTGTACTGACTGTGGTACCTAAAACTCCTTCTCTAAGCACCTTTGTAGTTCAGGAGACAGGGTCTGGGAAATGCATGACACAGCAGTACCTGTAGCCTCAAGGCATACAGTAGTGAATATGTGTTACAAAATTCAAGGAAGTAAATATGTGAGGATCTTGACAAAGTGAGTTTACAAACTTCAAGATCATTCAGATTAATAGGTGTATGCTAGAAATAATGAAATACAATATAGATAAATATACAATAATACATAATTTTACATGTTGACCATAGATATGCTTTACTAAGCCTGTATGTTCTGTGTGCAACAATTAGCTTTTGTGAATGTAACTTTTTCATGTGTAAGGGTAGTTGTGAGGTAATGTGGAGGAGAGTTTCTAGCAGAAGAGGCATGAGCACAAGAGTCATATCCTACTGACTGTAAGTTATGTCTCTTGTGCTGATTTTTGACAGCACTTAGACTTTATTTTCTAACATTTTTAGCATTAGGAGTGAAGTACAGTGCAGAGCTGGAATGAGATCCCTATGGAGTTTTGACAAATAAATCAATATACATATGCAACAGAAAATCCTAATGTACTCAATATATTCACTTAATAGTATGAATGCTATGAATTTATGTATGTGCTACCCTGGACCATCTCTCAGAAATACGTCTGTTAACTGAATGCAAGTAAGGAAAAGTTTGAATGGCATTGGCAATGTTAACATAGTCAGCTACACTCCCACGGGTCTCACAGTGGCACTTACAGTGTAAATGGATAAAATACATTAAAGCATGAATACAACTTTGGCCTAATAACTGGCTGTTTTGTATTCATGTAGAGAGAAGGTGCATTTTATTTTTTCAAATCAAGCTTCTTTGGATGAAACCTTTAAGAAAGAAATACAGATCTATTGAAAACCTTCTGAAAGTGCTTATTGCCTGGCTCTTTATGATTTGCTGACCCAGAACCAGTTTGCAGATTAGAAGGTCAGAGTTAAGTCAAAATTTCTGGCCTGTATTCTTGAACTTTATCAGTATGGGGAAAAGATGCAGCTCCTCCAGGCCTACTGATCCAGGAGACCTGCCAGACTCAGAACCATTTCTAGCCCTGGACGAGCCAGCATTACCCAGACATCTCAAGTCTCCCGCATTTGGCTACGGGCAACCGGACATCCTCGAGCGCAGGGCGATCTCCCGGCTGGGCCTGTCACTCAGCCACAGACAGACAGAGCAGCCCGAGCTGCCGAATGGAGGATGGCCGCTCTGTCTGTGGCTGAGTGACAGGCCGATGCAAGGCACTGTGAGCTGAGGGAGGGGGGGACAGCCCATACTGCTGTCCCCAGCCTGATTTGGCTGCTGCATGGGTACTTTTTTGGTCTGTCCGGCCGATTCAGCAGGGAAGGAGGGGGGTGGGCGGAGGCAGAGAGAAGACTGTGATCTGCAGGCTGTAGCAATTAAAAGAAAAAAACTTTCGCCTGTCAAGCGGACTCTTTCTCCACTTTCAGGTGCCGCTGCGCAGTGATCTCCTGTGCGACAAGTACATGGCAGTCCCGGTCTGCCCGGCAGATTGATATAGAAGATATGTGTTTGTCACACAGGAGGTCACTGCGCAGTGGCACCCGAAAGTAGAGAAAGAGTCTGCTTGACAGGGGAAAGTTTTTTTTCTTTTATTTGCTACAGCCTGCAGATCAGATCTGACTGGGATGGCTCACCAGCCCATTACAGCTGGACCAGCAGCCGAGCTCCAGCAGCCCCTGGCCCCAGCAGCCAGACTTCAGGACCAGCAGCCAGACGCCTGGCCCCAGCAACCAGACTCCAGGACCAGCAGCTCAGCTCCAACAGCCAGACCCCTGGCCCCAGCATCTAGACTCCAGGACCAGCAGCAGACCCCTGGCCCCAGCAGACAGACTTCAAGACTAGCAGACTAGCTCCAGCAGCCAGACCCCTGGCCCCAGCAGACAGACTCCAGCTCCAGCAGCAGACTCCTGGCCCCAGCAGCCAGACTCCAGGACCAGCAGCTGACCCCTGGCCCCAGCAGACAGACTCCAGGACTAGCAGCCTAGCTCCAGCAGCAGACCCCTGGCCCCAGCAGCCAGACTCCAGCTCCAGCAGCAGACCCCTGGCCCCAGCAGCCAGACTCCAGGACTAGCAGCCCAGCTCCAGCAGCAGACCCCTGGCCCCAGCAGCCAGACTCCAGGACTAGCAGCCCAGCTCCAGCAGCCAGACCCTTGGTCCCAGCAGCCAGACTCGAGGACCAGCAGCCCAGCTCCAGCAGCCAGACCCTTGGTCCCAGCAGCCAGACTCCAGGACCTGCAGCCCAGCTCCAGCAGCCAGACCCTTGGTCCCAGTAGCCAGACCCCTGGCCCCAGCAGCCAGACCCCTGGCCCCAGAAGCTGGCCCTAGCAGCCAGACTCCAGGACTAGCAGCCCAGCTCCAGCAGCCAGACCCTTGGTCCCACAGCCAGACTCCAGGACCATCAGCCCAGCTCCAGTAGCCAGACCCTTGGCCCCAGCAGCCAGACCCCTGGCTCCAGCAGCCGGCCCCAGCAGCCGGCTCCAGCAGCCAGATCCCTGGTGCCAGCAGCCAGACCCCAGGACCAGCAGCCCAGCTCCAGCAGCCAGACCTCAGGGCCAGTAGCCCAGCCCCAGCAGCTGTGTGATCAGGCTGCATTTCATTGGGCACTGGTAGAGCAGCATTTAATTGGCACTGATCAGGCTGCATTTAATTGGCACTGGTAAGGCTGCATTTTATTGGGCAAAGGAGGGGGTTGGCACCGGCACGAAGCGCCACCTCCCTGAAATGAGTTTTTGGAGGTTGGGATGTCTGCATTACTATAGTGTCCATTTTTTATTAAAAAAAAAAGAAAAACATTTCCAAATTTTCAATGTCAATCAGATTATCCAGCAATGTAGATCCTCATCAATCCTGATGATATGCTGCTCGATGATTTTGACTCCCACCATCTGACAATGTTCACAGCAGCAAAATGACAGATCCCTGGCTGGCTGCTGTATCAAAACAAACCGGCTAATAGTGCATCATACTGTCAGGTAATGTAGGTCAGCAAAAGCATTTCCTTGATATATCAGTGGCCCTGTGTCTTTTTGTTTTATGTATAACACCACAACTGGTCTTGTAGACCAGTGTTTCTCAACTCCAGTCTTCAATGCGCTCCAACAGGTCAGGTTTTCAGGATTTCCCTCAGATGAAATAGCTGTGGTGGTTACTAAGGCAGTGAATCAAATCACCTGTGCAAAATAATGGAAAGCCTAAAAACATGACCTGTTGGGGGCGCCTTGAGGACTGGAGTTGAGAAACACTGTTGTAGACTCAGCCACATATTCCTGTAAGCATTTCTTAATGCATGTTATTGTTTCCTTTAAGAGGAGCTGATGTTGCTCTCATATGTAAGTGTGACAGTGTTAACCACTTCAGCCCCGGAAGATTTACACCCTTCCTGACCAGGCCATTTTATGCGATATGGCACTGCGTCGCTTTAAACCACTTCAGCCCCGGAAGGATTTACCCCCTTCCTGACCAGAGCGCTTTTTACAATTTGTCACTGCATCGCTTTAACTGCTAATTGGGCGGTCATGCAATGCTGTACCCAAACGAAATTTGCATCCTTTTGTTCCCACAAATAGAGCTTTCTTCTGATGGTATTTGATCACCTCTGCGGTTTTTCTTTTTTGCTCTATAAACGGAAAGAGACCGAAATTTTTGAAAAAAAAACATATTTTCTACTTTTTGTTATAAAAAAAATACAATAAACTCAATTTTAGTCATATATTTAGTCCACAATGTATTCAGCCATATGTCTTTGGTGAAAACAATGTCAATAAGCGTATATTTATTGGTTTGCGCAAAAGTTATAGCGTCTACAAACTAGGGTACATTTTCTGGAATTTACACAGCTTTTAGTTTATGACTGCCTATCTCATTTCTTGAGGTGCTAAAATGGCAGGGCAGTACAAACCCCCCCCCCCCAAATGACCCCATTTTGGAAAGTAGACACCCCAAGGAAATTGCTGAGAGGCATGTTGAGCCCATTGAATATTAATTTTTTTGTCCCAAGTGATTGAATTATGACAAAAAAAAAAAAAAATTACAAAAAGTTGTCACTAAATAATATATTGCTCACACAGGCCATGGGCATATGTGGAATTGCACCCCAAAATACATTTAGCTGCTTGTCCTGAGTATGGGAATACCTCATGTGTGGGACTTTTTGGGAGCCTAGCCGCGTACGGGGCCCCGAAAACCAAGCACCGCCTTCAGGATTTCTAAGGGGGTAAATTTTTGATTTCACTCCTCACTACCTATCACAGTTTTGAAGGCCATAAAATGCCAGGACAGTTCAAACCCCCCCAAATGACCCCATTTTGGAAAGTAGACACCCCAAGCTATTTACTGAGAGGCATGTTGAGTCCATGGAATATTTTATATTTTGCCACAAGTTGCAGGAAAATTACAAACTTTTTTTTTTTTTTTTTTTTTTACACAAAGTTGTCACTAAATGATATATTGCTCAAACATGCCATGGGCATATGTGGAATTACACCCCAAAATACATTCTACTGCTTCTCCTGAGTATGGGGATACCACATGTGTGGGACTTTTTGGGAGCCTAGCTGCGTACGGGACCCTGAAAACCAAGCACCGCCTTCAGGATTTCTAGGGGCGTACATTTTTGATTTCACTCCTCACTACCTATCACAGTTTCCAAGGTCATAAAATACCAAGATAGCACAACCCCCCCCCCCCCCAAATGACCCCATTTTGGAAAGTAGACACCCTAAGCTATTTGCTGAGAGGCATGGTGAGTATTTTGCAGCTCTCATTTGTTTTGGAAATGAAGAAAGAAAAGAAAAATGTATTTTTTTTTCTTTTTTCAATTTTCAAAGCTTTGTGACAAAAAGCGGGGTCTGCAAAATACTCACCATACCTCTCAGCAAATAGCTTGGGGTGTCTACTTTCCAAAATGGGGTCATTTGGGGGGGGGGGGTTGTGCCATCTGGGCATTCCATGGCCTCCAAAACTGTGAAAGGCAGTGAGGGGTGAAATCAAAAATTTACACCCTTAGAAATCCTGAAGGCGGTGCTTGGATTTTGGGGTCCCGTATGCGGCTAGGCTCCCAAAAAGTCTCACACATGTGGTATCCCCATACTCAGGAGAAGCAACAGAATGTATTTTGGGGCGTAATTTCACATATTCCCATGGCATGTTTGAGCAATATATCATTTAGTGACAACTTTGTGCAAAAAAAAATTTGTTTTTTTCTCGCAATTTGTGTCACAATATAAAATATTCCATGGACTCAACATGCCTCTCAGCAAATAGCTTGGGGTGTCTACTTTCCAAAATTGGGTCATTTGGGGGGGATTGAACTGTCCTGGCATTTTATGCACAACATTTAGAAGCTTATGTCACACATCACCCACTATTCTAACCAATTGAAGACAAAGCCCTTTCTGACACTATTTGTTTACGTGAAAAAAATAATTTTTTTTTGCAAGAAAATTACTTTGAACCCCCAACATTATATATATTTTTTAAACCAAAGGCCCTACAGATTAAAATGGTGGGTGTTTCATTTTTTTTTTTCCACACAGTATTTGCGCAGCGATTTTTCAAACGCATTTTTTGGGGAAAAAACACACTTTTTTAAATTTTAATGCACTAAAGCACACTATATTGCCTAAATGTTTGATGAAATAAAAAAGATGATCTTAGGCCGAGTACATGGATACCAAACATGACATACTTTAAAATTGCGCACAAACGTGCAGTGGCTACAAACTACATACATTTTTAAAAGCCTTTAAAAGCCTTTACAGGTTACCACTTTAGATTTACAGAGGAGGTCTACTGCTAAAATTACTGCCCTCGATCTGACCTTCGCTGTGATACTCACCTGCATGGTGCAATTGCTGTTTACATTTGATGCCAGACCAACGCTTGCGTTCGCCCTTGCGCGAGAGCAGGGGGGACAGGGGTGCTTTCATTTTTTTTTTTTTTTTATCATTTTTATTGTTATGTCAGGGAATGTAAATATCCCCTATGATAGCAATAGGTAGTGACAGGTACTCTTTTTTGAAAAAAAAATGGGGTCTATTAGACCCTAGATCTCTCCTCTGCCCTCAAAGCATCTGACCACACCAAGGTTGGTGTGATAAAATGCTTTCCCAATTTCCCAATGGCGCTGTTTACATCCGGCGAAATCTAAGTCATGAAATGCTCGTAGCGTCCGGTTTCTTAGGCCATAGAGGTGGGGGACATTCCCTCCCACTGCTTGTAAAAGCAGTCTAGAGGCTAATTAGCTGCTAGGATTGCTTTTACATGAAAGCCGACCGCTGGCTGAAAAGAATGATACCAAGATGATACCTAAACCTGCAGGCATCATTCTGGTATAACCACTCAAAATCCAGCAACATACCAGTACGTTGCTGGTCCTTGTTGGGCATATATTGTAATGTTTTTTTTTCATGAAGCCTGTGGGCTGAACGAAAAAAAGAGATTGATTGGTGGGTATGCCCACCATTAGAATACCTCCCTTCATCCACCCACTTTTAATGATGGGCATACATGCACCATTTATATATGCCGAAGCATATGGGCATCCGCCCCAAAAGTTAGGAGCAAATCGCTCCTCCGCCCCTGCTGCCCCCATGCTTCGGCATATATCACCTACGCTGGAGTCACGGCCTTATATATCGGAGCAAACGCTGTTGCTGTCAAGAAAAATAAATCCATGCTACAGCTGAATGGTGTACCTGAAAACAAAAAAATGGTTAACAATAAAACACAGTAAACAGTAAAGTATAAAAAATTGCATACCTGAAAAGCAAACATGATAAAACATAATAACAATTAAACATTGCAGAATAGAATACAGTAAAAAGGAGCAGAACAATATATAAAGAGAGAGAGAGAACAATAAAAAGACAACTATTTTTGTTTTTTTTTAATTTTATATATTTTTTTGTGTTTTTTTTTTTTTTTTTTACACTTTTTTTTGTAACTGTAACTTTTATAACTGTAACCGGTTCCAGGTTCGGGTCTCTCAAAATGCGGTGGCATCTTGGAAGACCCTGTGAAAGTGTGCCTAGTCTGTGCAATGCTGTACCCTACACTAAAACTCAACTAGTGTATGGTAGCGTTCAAAACCTTCACCAATGCAAAGACCAGGATTGTCAGAACAGGAGGGACAATAATAGTGGGTGTCACGCCTATATGCGTGCTTGCTGCAGACACAACATCTTTTTTGGGGGGGGTCGTTGGGTAGGGGTACTCGGGAGGACATAAAGAAAATGCCTCTCATGCAGCCAACTGCATTTGGTTGGGGATGTGAATGGGGGAAGTACGGGTGCTGCAGAAGTGGTGGGTTCCCAATTAGGATTGGCAAATTCAGCAGGAAGGGCATTATGGGCACGACGGGCCTGTGTTTGTCTTCTTCTTGGTGGTAGTGGGACACTACTTGTGCTTGCCACCTCGCCAGCTTGAACTGCATTTATGGGACTCGCCACATCACCAAGTGTTACTGCAGTGCTGGTTTGACTATGACCGGGGTGTACTAGGCCGCTGGTGCTTGTCGGTTCACCAAAACGCTACCAAAAAAAGGGATCAGGCCTGACTCTGCAAATGCTGCAGTTATGCGTTTAGTGTTTTGTAAGTGACAGTGATCGATTGATACTGCACTTGGGTGGGCTGGGCTGGGCTAGGCCGAGGGGCAAAACGCAGGTGATAGCAGGTATCTGGGCTGATCCCGCTAACACTGCATTTTTGGGGACCCTAAACTGCTGGGGACGCTAGTATAGATCTGATCGAATCAGATATTGATTCGTCCAGATACTATACAACTAAGGGAGGTGTGTAACGGAATGTCTCACACTCCGCTTGAGTGCTTCCGTCAGTATACCACTTCCTCCCAGTCTGGACACAGATATCCGATATTCCAACCGCTCATAAGCATAAAACAAGGCGACACTTGTTTCACTGCTAACATGGACTATTTTATTTAGAATCAAAATTACAAGACTTTATATGCCGTTGGAACCTCCTCTAACAATACAACTGTAACCTAATTAACATGAGCTAGTTTACTAAATAATTTACCCAGACTAGGTGACTATTCAATACTCATTACAATAAACATCAACACAGGGTTAATTACAACAAACAACAATGTGTGGAATAGAAGCTGTGGTAAGCCAGACTGTTCGTCTCCTAGCCAGTCCTGGAGGCCAATGTGATCAGCTCACTCAATTAGGATGTTGAGTTCAGAATCAAACAAATCAATAATAGTCTTTACATATATCCTGGGAGATATTGTGGACAAATATTACTGTCCCATTTTAAGTAGTCCAAGATATATTTCCTCACTCACCCTGTGCCAGGATAGCACAGGGTGACTTAGACATAAGAGGTGTACGGGGAGCTGAAACAAGAGCATCCCCTACTTTCCAAGGGATTCTGAGTTCCACGGGCCCTCCCGTCACAAGGTGTATGGTGCGTGCATGGGTGTTATCGGTACTGGCGCTAACCTGACACTGCCTGGGGTGACGCAGACCCTATCTGACCCTAAAACCTAACTTATATCACCGCCGGGCGATCAGGGGGCTAAACCTTTATTAGGTAATAAACGGCGGGTGCCCTGACACTATAAAAAATAAACTAACTAACCAGCGTCACCCGTAACAGTTATACATTGATCACTGGTGAAAGGGTTAACTAGGGGGCAATCAAGGGGTTAAAACCTTTATTAGGTAGTATATGGGGGTCCCTGACGCTATAAAAAGCTGATGGCAAACCTATATATTTACCTCCCTAACTAGCATCACCAGTGACACTAATACAGCGATCAGAAAAACGATCGCTTAGTGACACTGGCGACGGAGGGGGGTGATCACGGGGTTAAGCTTTATTCAGGGGGGTTAGGGGGGTATCATAGACCTAAAGGGGGCTAACACTAACTGCCCTACCACTTCTAACTGTCACAAACTGACACCAATGCAGTAATCAGAAAAAAAAAACTGCTTGGTGTCACTGTGACGGGGGGGGGGTGATTAGGGGGTGATTAGGGGGTAATCGGGGGGTGTAAAGTATGCCTGGTGTGTTTTACTGTGTGTGTTGTGTTGGTGCACTCAGATGTCTTCTCTCCTCGGCGCCGGAACGGAAAATACCGAGCCGAAGAGTGATGACATCACTTCCTCTGTTGCTGTTTACTATACAGCAGCATAGGAAGATTCTCATTCGTTGGGAGCGATCGCGAGGGGGTGGCCACGAATGAGTGGTCTCCCCCTGAGCCTGGATCGCTCCCCTAACAAAGCCGACTGCCTCAGGCACCGGGGGGGGGCGCGATGTGCCCCCCGCCCACGGGAGGCAGATCACTTACCATGTACGTGATTTTGCCTGCCCGTGCCATTCTGCCGCAGTATACCTGCGTTAGGTGGTCGGCAAGTGGTTAACTGACAATTGCGCGGTCGTGTGATGCTGTACCCATATAAAATTGATGTCCCTTTTTCCCACAAATAGAGCTTTCTTTTGGTGGTATTTGAGCACATCTGCTGTTTTTATTTTTTGCACTATAAACAAAAAAAGACTGAAAATTTTGAAAAAGAAACAACATATCCACAAAAAAAATGTAAAAAAACAAAACAAATTTCTTTATCAATTTAGGCCAATATGTATTCTGCTACATATTATTGGTAAAAAAAATTCCAATAAGCGTATATTGATTAGTTTGCACAAAAGTTATAGCATCTACAAAATAGGGGATTGATTTAGGGACTTTCAATTTTATTTAATGTTTATACTGGTAATGGCGGGGATCTGCAATTTTTAGCAAGACTGCGGCATAGCAGCGGACAAATCTGACCCTAAGTGACACTTTTTTGGGACTAGTGACACCAATACAGTGATCAGTGTTAAAAAAAAATGCACCGATCCCTGTATAAATGACACTGGCATTGGAGGGGTTAACTACAGGGATGATCAAGGGGTTAAATGTGTTTTTAACTGTGGGGGGAGTGGATTCACTGGAGGAAAAGAGAGATCATGATTCATCTTAGCTGAAACATGATCTCTCTCTTTTCCTCCCTGACAGATCAGCGGTGTACTTTGTTTAAATTGGCTCACCGCTGCTCTGTCTCTCCTGTGAACGATCAGTGAGTCGCGGAGGCCACCGGACCCGTTGATTGGCTCTGGCTGTGTCCAATCACAGTGGGAGCGCCGCGCCGGTAGCGTGCGCGTGCCCCTTAAACCGTGTGCATGAAATCACGTACAGGTACATGATTTTGCGCACCTGGGCACAGTATTTACTGCCACAGTAAATGTACGTGGGGCGGTCCGGAAGCGGTTAAGCTGGTCATAGCAAAACAACATAACAAACAGTACACACAAGCGAGTTTGATCAAGCAATTGCCTCCAAGCTAGTACATTTTATTCTGACAGCTCCGCAGTCATAATATACTGAATATACTGCACATGCTAAATGACAAAAGCTTTCCAACATTCCTGTTTGACAGAAATTGATCTAAGGATCACCTTCTGCCACACAGGGATGGTCACACATGGATAGAAATTCAGTTGGTTCCCTCTGAAGCAGCTGAATTTTGATCCATCTATGGCCAGCTTATGAAAAATTAGCCAGCAAGACAGCCAGCAGATAACATTTTCAAACAAGTGGTCAATGACATCTTCCATATTTTTCCAATACAGGTTCCCTTAAATTTCACCTTTCGGACCATGTTATATGTTACACCATTTTTTGGGGTTTAACGTGTAACATTGTGTGAATGAAAGCCACCCTTTAACCTTCTCTGTAACACGTTGTGGATGTGAGTGAAATTTAAAATGTGCACAGCTGTGCCACATTATTTGTTCACAGATATCTATGCATGAATGAATTACAAGTACGCCTGCCACCACTCAATAGAACACGAGTGCGGTGATCACGGCAATCATAGTCCATTGACACTTTCTTCAGCTCTTTAATGCCGTGTACACATGAGCAGACTTTCGACGGACTGAACTCCGAAGGACTTTTTGACGGACTTTCGACAGAGTTCCGACGCAATGGCCTTGCCTACACACGATCTCTCCAAAGTTCGATCGTTTCGAACGTGATGACGTACGACCGGACTAAAATAGGAAAGTTCATAGCCAGTAGCCAATAGCTGCCCTAGTGTTGATTTTAGTCCATTGAACTAGCATACAGACGAACTGATTTTTTGACCGGACTCGAGTCCGTTGGAAAGATTTGAAACATGTTCCAAATCTAAAGTCCGTCTGATTTTTCGACAGCAAAGGTCCAATGAAGCCCACACACGATCGGATTGTCCGGCAGGATTTGTTCCGTCAGACCTTTGCTGACGAAAAGTCCGGTCGTGTGTACACGGCATAAGACTGAGTCCACTTTTTCAACCAGTGGATTGAACAAAAGAAAATTGACTTGATTCCCCAATCCAAACACTCATAGTGGATGGGGGGATCCTCTCTTCTGAGCTATTGTATTCTGACAGTGGGGAGACTGTCCCGCTGTCAGAATACACTGATCAGTGTTGCAGGCTATAGCGTGCAGTGCTGATCGAGCGGGGAAAAACCAAAGGACGGTTGTACAGGAGTTGATCGGTAGATTGACTTCTGTAGCTCCCTGCCCATACATGGAATAAAATTCAGTCAGTAGCTGCTGAACCAGTCGAATTTCAATTGTTTTCAATTTCAATGTATGGCTGGCTAAATTGAAAGCCCATACCATGGAACAGACAGGTTGCTGGAGAAAGAATTTGCAGGAAACTGGCATTGCACCCGCAGTTGTAATGCTTTGCAGGCTGATTAAATGATCAGGGCCCTCTGATTCCTCCTATTAAATTGTATTGTAACTGTGCAGTCTACCCTCATGTTGTAAAGCGCTGCGCAAAATGTTGGTGCTAAATAAATCCTGTATAGTATAAATAATAATATTGTTTGTGAAAGGTGGACTTAGCCTTTAATAAGACAAACTATTGCTATAAATGATTGCATCCAAACAAAATAATTTGTTCTATAGTTTGACAAAAAAATAAAAATAAATAAAATATGATTGGTTGCTATAGGTTACTGATTTCTGCACATCAAAACAGTGGGTAGTGTGAGTTGTTCCTTCTGTACGAACAGAATATAATTATTTTGGAACGTACTTTATAAAATGCAATTTGTAAACACCAGGGGGCACTGTTAAATTAAAGTTACTTCTTGGTAAATAGTAGCAGAGCAATAATCAAAACTAGGTAAGACTTTAAATAATAACTGTAAAAATGAAATCCCTCCCTATCTTAGATGTTGTAATGTGAAATGCATAGGTCCTCAAACATATGTAAAAACATTTAAAAAAACAAATTTTTAGAATCCTATACAGAAGTATTATTAATAACTATTTTATAATGATATTATAATTAATTTCAACTGATAGTGTTAGAGTATATTTATCATATAGAGCAGGTTAGAAATATGTTTCAATAAAATGTAAGCTTGCAGGCTTACTTAAAGCTGAACTCTAGGCAGCTATGAAAGACACACATTATTATATTATATATTTATTATTCTTACTGGGAAACGAGGGTATTATATTTATTATTGTGACCAGACAAAACTCTCTCTTTTCTTTCTATCTTTTCTCTCTTTCTTTTCTCTCTTTCTCTTTTCTCTCTTATTTCTCCCTTTCTCTTTCCCCTCTCTCTTATTTCTCTCTTTCTCTTCAGTATTCAGTTACTTTGATCAAAAAAAGTAAGACATTTTTGTAACTTCCACCTAATATAATAAACACATACTGTATGCTATTGATGACATACTGTCTATAGCTAGGGTCCATTGAGCACTCATTTTATTTAACCTCTCTATGACCCTGTACCATCTAAAGAGGAGTTGTCAACAATAAAGATATGCTTTTGAAAGGATTAGACAGACTTAAATCAGAACTCCGGGCAAATTTCTTGTTGCTGATCTACTACCTTCACCAAGTATGTCACCCATGTTCTTCTGAGCTCCGTAGTTCCTCTGTAATAGCCTGCTGAATTTGCTGAAAAACCATTATTGCCTGGTGACATTCTGTTTGTAAGACCGCTGGCTGCTAGTCCTCCGGTAACCTCAGCCAGCTGTCTGACACTCCCCCTTGTAGTTCTAGCAGGGAGGAATCAGACATGTAGTGGGCGGAAGGGGTCTCACTGCCCCCGGTCTGTGCCGCCTATGGAGGAGGTGTCCTCCCTCCTCTCTCCTCCATCCTCCTCACTGCCAGCAATCCACCCCCACTCCTCCTCCACTCTGTCCCTGCCGCACCACCCCGCCCCCCGCTCGCTATCTCCATGTAGAGCGGGGATTATTATCAGAATTACTTGTATGACACATCAAGGATCTCCCACTGTGACAGGTATTGTATATGAGAACACCGATTGCTGATGTCCCGCCTCTGGTATAGGAACAGTGGCCCCTGACTGGGGATCCCTGACATGTGGCACTGGTGGTCCCTGACATGCAGCAATGGTGGTCCCTAACATATGGCACTGGTGGTCCTGATGTGGTGGTCTCTGACATGGTGGTCCTTGACATGCGGCACTGGTCGTCCCTAACATATGGCACTGGTGGTCCCTAATGTGGTCCCTGACATGCGGCACTGGTGGTCCCTGATATGGTGGTCCCTGACATGGTGGTCCCCTGGTAGTCCCTGACATGCAGCACTGGTGGTCCCTGACATGTGGCACTGGTGATCCCTAACTGGTGGTCCCTGACATGCGGCACTGGTGGTCCCTGACTGGTGGTCCCTGACATGGTCTCACAGCCCCCGGTCTGTGTCACCCATGAAGGAGGTGTCCTCCTTCTCCTCCCTCTCCCTCCCTGCCAGCAATCCACCCCCACTCCTCCTCCACTCTGTCCCTGCCGCACCGCCCCACCCCCCGCCTGCTATCTCCATGTAGAGCGGGGATTATTATCAGAATTACTTGTATGACACATCAAGGATCTTACACTGTGTCAGGTATTGTATATGAGAACACCGATCACTGATGTCCCGCCTCCGGTATAGAAACAGTGTGCCGTCGATCATAATACCGGCGGGAGGCAGGACATCAGCGATCGGTTTTCTCATATACAATACCTGCCACAGCCAGAGATCCCCGCTGTGTCATACAAGTGATTTCTGATAATAATCCCCGCTCTACACTGGTGGGACAGACGTAGTGGTCCCGTGGTGGTCCCTGACATGGTGGTCCCATGGTGGTCCCTGACATGCTGGTCCCTTAGTGGACACGGTGGTCCCATAGTGGACATGGTGGTCCCATAGTGGACATGGTGGTCCCTGACATGGTGGTCCCATAGTGGACATGGTGGTCCCTGACATGGTGGTCCCTGACATGGTAGTCCCATAGTGGACATGGTGGTCCCTGACATGGTGGTCCCATGGTGGTCCCTGACATGGTGGTACCATGATGGACATGGTGGTCCCTGACATGGTGGTCCCTGATGTGGTGGTCCCATAGTGGACATGGTGGTCCCTGACATGGTGATTCCTGACATGCGGCACTGGTGGTCCCTGACTGGTGGTCCCTGACATGGTGGTCCCATGGTGGTCATTGACATGCAGCACTGGTGGTCCCTGACATGTGACACTGGTGGTCCCTGACATGGTGGTCTCATGGTGGACATGGTGGTCCCTGACATGGTGGTCCCATGGTGGTCCCTAACATGCAGCATGGTGGTCCCATGGTGGTCCCTTACATGCAGCACTGGTGGTCCCTGACTGAGAGTCCCTGACATGCGGCACTGGTGGTCCTTAACATGTGGCACTGGTGGCCCCTGACTAGGGATCCCTGACATGTGGCACTGGTGGTCCCTGACATGCGGCACTGGTGGTCCCTGACATGTGACACTGGTGGTCCCTGACATGCAGCACTGGTGGTCCCTGACATGGTGGTCTCATGGTGGACATGGTGGTCCCTGACATGGTGGTCCCATGGTGGACATGGTGGTCCCTAACATGCAGCAC
Source organism: Aquarana catesbeiana (assembly GCF_042186555.1). Classification (NCBI taxonomy): domain Eukaryota; kingdom Metazoa; phylum Chordata; class Amphibia; order Anura; family Ranidae; genus Aquarana; species Aquarana catesbeiana. The sequence goes on along the minus strand of NC_133325.1, from coordinate 485,065,665 downwards.
TGGTGGTCCCCGACTGGTGGTTCCTGACATGGTGGTCCAATGGTGGACATGGTGGTCCAATGGTGGTCCCTTACATGCAGCACTGGTGGTCCCTGACCGAGGGTCCCTGACATGCAGCACTGGTGGTCCTTAACATGTGGCACTGGTGGCCCCTGACTGGGGATCCCTGACATGTGGCACTGGTGGTCCCTGACATGCGGGACTGGTGGTCCCTAACATGTGGCACTGGTGGTCCCTGATGTGGTGGTCCCTGACTGGTGGTCCCTGACATTCAGCACTGGTGGTCCCTGATATGTGGCACTGGTGGTCCCTGACATGGTGGTCCCTGACATGCAGCACTGGTGGTCCCTAACATGTGGCACTGGTTGTCCCTAAAGTGGTGGTCCATGACTGGTAGTCCCTGACATTCGGCACTGGTGGTCTCTGACATGCTGCACTGGTGGTCCCTGACATGGTGGTCCCTGACATGCAGCACTGGTGGTCCCTGATGTGGTGGTTCCTGACTGGTGGTCCCTGACATGGTGGTCCCTGACAGGCAACACTGGTGGCCCCATTTAGCACTAGTGGCCCCTGACATTTGTCACTGGTTGTCCCTGACATTAGGCACTAGTGGTCCCTGACATGCTGCACTGATAGTCCCTGACATTCATCACTGGTGGTCCCTGAAAGTCAGCACTAGTGGCCCCTGACATGGTGGTCCCTGACTGCTGGTCCCTGAAATGGTCATCCCTGACATGCAGCACTGGTGGTCCCTGGCATGCGGCACTGCTGGTCCCTGACATGTGGCACTGGTGGTCCCTGACTGGTGGTCCCTGACATGTGGCACTGGTGGTCCCTGACATGTGGCACTGGTGGCCCTGACATGGTGGTCCCTGACATACAGCACTGGTGGTCCCTGACATGCAGCACTGGTGGTCCCTGACATAGTGGTCCCTGACATGCAGCACTGGTGGTCCCTCACATGGTGGTCCCTGAAATGTGGCACTGGTGGTCCCTGACATGCAGCACTGGTGGTCCCTAACATGTGGCACTGGTGGTCCCTGATGTGGTGGTCCCTGACTGGTGGTCCCTGACATGTGGCACTGGTGGTCCCTGACATGTGGCACTGGTGGTCCCTGATGTGGTGGTCCCTGACTGGTGGTCTTGACATGGTGGTCCCTGACATGTGGCACAGGTGGTCCCTGATATGCAGCACTGGTGGTCCCTGACATGCTGCACTGGTGGTCCCTGACATGGTGGTCCCTGACTGGTGGTCCCTGACATGGTGGTCCCTGACATGTGACACTGGTGGTCTCTGACATGGTGGTCCCTGAAATGTGGCACTGGTGGTCCTTGACATGCGGCACTGGTGGTCCCTGACATTCGGCCCTGGTGGTCCCTGACATTTGGCACTAGTGGTCCCTGATATGCTGCACTGATGGTCCCTGACATGGTGGTCCCTGACATGTGGCACTGGTGGTCCCTGACATGGTGGTCCCTGACTGGTGGTCCCTGACATGGTGGTCCCTGACATTCGGCACTGATGATCCCTGACAGTCGGCATTGGTGGTCCCTGACATGCTGCACTGGTGGTCCCTGACATGCGGCACTGGTGGTCCCTGACATGCGGCACTGGTGGTCCATGACATGCAGCACTGGTGGTCCCTTACATGGTGGTCCCTGACATAGTGATCCCTGACATGCGGCACTAGTGGTCCCTGACATGGTGGTCCCTGACATGGTGGTTCCTGACATGTGGCTCTGGTGGTCCCTAACATGTGGCACTGGTGGTCCCTAATGTGGTGGTCCCTGTCTGGTGGTCCCAGACATTTGGCACTGGTGGTCCCTGACATGCTGCACTGGTGGTCCCTGACATGGTGGTCCCGTGGTCCCTGACTGGTGGTCCTTGACATGGTGGTCCCTGACATGCGGCACTCGTGGTCCCTGACATGTGGCACTGGTGGTCCCTGACATGTGGCACTGGTGGTCCCTGACATGGTGGTCCCTGACATTTGGCACTAGTGGTCCCTGATATGCTGCACTGATGGTCCCTGACATTTGGCACTGGTGGTCCCTGACAATTGGCACTATTAGTCCCTGACATGGTGGTCCCTAACCGGTGGTCCCTGACATGGTGGTCCCTGACATGTGGCACTGGTGGTCCCTGACATGGTTGTCCCTGACTGGTGGTCCCCGACATGGTGGTCCCTTACATTCGGCACTGGTGGTCCCTGACATAGTGGTCCCTGACATGGTGGTCCTTATCATTCGGCACTGGTGGTCCCTGACATGTGGCACTGGTGGTCCCTGACATGCGGCACTGGTGGTCCCTAACATGTGGCACTGGTGGTCCCTGACATGGTGATCCCTGACATGCAGCACTGGAGGTCCCTGACATGATGGTGCCTGACTGGTGGTCCCTGACATGGTGGTCCCTGACATGCGGCTCTGGTGGTCCCTAACATGTGGCACTGGTGGTCCCTGATGTGGTGGTCCCTGACTGGTGGCACTGGTGGCCCCTGACATTTGGCACTGGTTGTCCCTGATATTAGGCACTAGTGATCCCTGACATTAGGCACTAGTGGTTCCTGACATGCTGCAATGATGGTCCCTGACATTCGGCACTGGTGGTCCCTGACAGTCAGCACTAGTGGTCCCTGACATGGTGGTCCCTGACTGGTGGTCCCTAACATGGTGGTCCCTGACATGCAGCACTGGTGGTCCCTGACATGCAGCACTGGTGGTCCCAGACTGGTGGTCCCTGACATGCAGCACTGGTGGTCCCTGACATGCAGCACTGGTGGTCCCAGACTGGTGGTCCCTGACATACGGCACTGGTGGTCCCTGACATGTGGCACTGGTGGTCCCTGACATGGTGGTCCCTGACATGCGGCACAGGTGGTCCCTGACATGCGGCACTGGTGGTCCCTTAAAAAGTGGCACTGTGGTCCCTGATGTGGTGGTCCCTGACTGGTGGTCCCTGACATTCAGCACTGGTGGTACCTGACATGCGGCACTGGTGGTCCCTGACATGGTGGTCCCATGGTCCCTGACTGGTGGTCCTTGACATGGTGGTCCCTGACATGTGCCATTGGTGGTCCCTGACATGTGGCACTGGTGGTCCCTGACATGGTGGTCCCTGACATTTGGCACTAGTGGTCCCTGATATGCTGCACTGATGGTCCCTGACATTCGGCACTGGTGGTCCCTGACAATTGGCACTATTAGTCCCTGACATGGTGGTCCCTAACTGGTGGTCCCTGACATGGTGGTCCCTGACATGTGGCACTGGTGGTCCCTAACTGGTGGTCCCTGACATGCGGCACTGGTGGTCCCTGACTGGTGGTCCCTGACATGGTCTCACAGCCCCCGGTCTGTGTCACCCATGAAGGAGGTGTCCTCCTTCTCCTCCCTCTCCCTCCCTGCCAGCAATCCACCCCCACTCCTCCTCCACTCTGTCCCTGCCGCACCGCCCCACCCCCCGCCTGCTATCTCCATGTAGAGCGGGGATTATTATCAGAATTACTTGTATGACACATCAAGGATCTCACACTGTGTCAGGTATTGTATATGAGAACACCGATCACTGATGTCCCGCCTCCGGTATAGAAACAGTGTGCCGTCGATCATAATACCGGCGGGAGGCAGGACATCAGCGATCGGTTTTCTCATATACAATACCTGCCACAGCCAGAGATCCCCGCTGTGTCATACAAGTGATTTCTGATAATAATCCCCGCTCTACACTGGTGGGACAGACATAGTGGTCCCGTGGTGGTCCCTGACATGGTGGTCCCATGGTGGTCCCTGACATGCTGGTCCCTTAGTGGACATGGTGGTCCCATAGTGGACATGGTGGTCCCTGACATGGTGGTCCCATAGTGGACATGGTGGTCCCTGACATGGTAGTCCCATAGTGGACATGGTGGTCCCTGACATGGTGGTCCCATGGTGGTCCCTGACATGGTGGTACCATGATGGACATGGTGGTCCCTGACATGGTGGTCCCTGATGTGGTGGTCCCATAGTGGACATGGTGGTCCCTGACATGGTGATTCCTGACATGCGGCACTGGTGGTCCCTGACTGGTGGTCCCTGACATGGTGGTCCCATGGTGGTCATTGACATGCAGCACTGGTGGTCCCTGACATGTGACACTGGTGGTCCCTGACATGGTGGTCTCATGGTGGACATGGTGGTCCCTGACATGGTGGTCCCATGGTGGTCCCTAACATGCAGCATGGTGGTCCCATGGTGGTCCCTTACATGCAGCACTGGTGGTCCCTGACTGAGAGTCCCTGACATGCGGCACTGGTGGTCGTTAACATGTGGCACTGGTGGCCCCTGACTAGGGATCCCTGACATGTGGCACTGGTGGTCCCTGACATGCGGCACTGGTGGTCCCTGACATGTGACACTGGTGGTCCCTGACATGCAGCACTGGTGGTCCCTGACATGGTGGTCTCATGGTGTACATGATGGTCCCTGACATGGTGGTCCCATGGTGGACATGGTGGTCCCTAACATGCAGCACTGGTGGTCCCCGACTGGTGGTTCCTGACATGGTAGTCCAATGGTGGACATGGTGGTCCAATGGTGGTCCCTTACATGCAGCACTGGTGGTCCCTGACCGAGGGTCCCTGACATGCAGCACTGGTGGTCCTTAACATGTGGCACTGGTGGCCCCTGACTGGGGATCCCTGACATGTGGCACTGGTGGTCCCTGACATGCGGGACTGGTGGTCCCTAACATGTGGCACTGGTGGTCCCTGATGTGGTGGTCCCTGACTGGTGGTCCCTGACATTCAGCACTGGTGGTCCCTGATATGTGGCACTGGTGGTCCCTGACATGGTGGTCCCTGACATGCAGCACTGGTGGTCCCTAACATGTGGCACTGGTTGTCCCTAAAGTGGTGGTCCATGACTGGTGGTCCCTGACATTCGGCACTGGTGGTCTCTGACATGCTGCACTGGTGGTCCCTGACATGGTGGTCCCTGACATGCAGCACTGGTGGTCCCTGATGTGGTGGTTCCTGACTGGTGGTCCCTGACATGGTGGTCCCTGACAGGCAACACTGGTGGCCCCATTTAGCACTAGTGGCCCCTGACATTTGTCACTGGTTGTCCCTGACATTAGGCACTAGTGGTCCCTGACATGCTGCACTGATAGTCCCTGACATTCATCACTGGTGGTCCCTGAAAGTCAGCACTAGTGGCCCCTGACATGGTGGTCCCTGACTGCTGGTCCCTGAAATGGTCATCCCTGACATGCAGCACTGGTGGTCCCTGGCATGCGGCACTGCTGGTCCCTGACATGTGGCACTGGTGGTCCCTGACTGGTGGTCCCTGACATGTGGCACTGGTGGTCCCTGACATGTGGCACTGGTGGCCCTGACATGGTGGTCCCTGACATACAGCACTGGTGGTCCCTGACATGCAGCACTGGTGGTCCCTGACATAGTGGTCCCTGACATGCAGCACTGGTGGTCCCTCACATGGTGGTCCCTGAAATGTGGCACTGGTGGTCCCTGACATGCAGCACTGGTGGTCCCTAACATGTGGCACTGGTGGTCCCTGATGTGGTGGTCCCTGACTGGTGGTCCCTGACATGTGGCACTGGTGGTCCCTGACATGTGGCACTGGTGGTCCCTGATGTGGTGGTCCCTGACTGGTGGTCTTGACATGGTGGTCCCTGACATGTGGCACAGGTGGTCCCTGATATGCAGCACTGGTGGTCCCTGACATGCTGCACTGGTGGTCCCTGACATGGTGGTCCCTGACTGGTGGTCCCTGACATGGTGGTCCCTGACATGTGACACTGGTGGTCTCTGACATGGTGGTCCCTGAAATGTGGCACTGGTGGTCCTTGACATGCGGCACTGGTGGTCCCTGACATTCGGCCCTGGTGGTCCCTGACATTTGGCACTAGTGGTCCCTGATATGCTGCACTGATGGTCCCTGACATGGTGGTCCCTGACATGTGGCACTGGTGGTCCCTGACATGGTGGTCCCTGACTGGTGGTCCCTGACATGGTGGTCCCTGACATTCGGCACTGATGATCCCTGACAGTCGGCATTGGTGGTCCCTGACATGCTGCACTGGTGGTCCCTGACATGCGGCACTGGTGGTCCCTGACATGCGGCACTGGTGGTCCATGACATGCAGCACTGGTGGTCCCTTACATGGTGGTCCCTGACATAGTGATCCCTGACATGCGGCACTAGTGGTCCCTGACATGGTGGTCCCTGACATGGTGGTTCCTGACATGTGGCTCTGGTGGTCCCTAACATGTGGCACTGGTGGTCCCTAATGTGGTGGTCCCTGTCTGGTGGTCCCAGACATTTGGCACTGGTGGTCCCTGACATGCTGCACTGGTGGTCCCTGACATGGTGGTCCCGTGGTCCCTGACTGGTGGTCCTTGACATGGTGGTCCCTGACATGCGGCACTCGTGGTCCCTGACATGTGGCACTGGTGGTCCCTGACATGTGGCACTGGTGGTCCCTGACATGGTGGTCCCTGACATTTGGCACTAGTGGTCCCTGATATGCTGCACTGATGGTCCCTGACATTTGGCACTGGTGGTCCCTGACAATTGGCACTATTAGTCCCTGACATGGTGGTCCCTAACCGGTGGTCCCTGACATGGTGGTCCCTGACATGTGGCACTGGTGGTCCCTGACATGGTTGTCCCTGACTGGTGGTCCCCGACATGGTGGTCCCTTACATTCGGCACTGGTGGTCCCTGACATAGTGGTCCCTGACATGGTGGTCCTTATCATTCGGCACTGGTGGTCCCTGACATGTGGCACTGGTGGTCCCTGACATGCGGCACTGGTGGTCCCTAACATGTGGCACTGGTGGTCCCTGACATGGTGATCCCTGACATGCAGCACTGGAGGTCCCTGACATGATGGTGCCTGACTGGTGGTCCCTGACATGGTGGTCCCTGACATGCAGCTCTGGTGGTCCCTAACATGTGGCACTGGTGGTCCCTGATGTGGTGGTCCCTGACTGGTGGCACTGGTGGCCCCTGACATTTGGCACTGGTTGTCCCTGATATTAGGCACTAGTGGTCCCTGACATTAGGCACTAGTGGTTCCTGACATGCTGCAATGATGGTCCCTGACATTCGGCACTGGTGGTCCCTGACAGTCAGCACTAGTGGTCCCTGACATGGTGGTCCCTGACTGGTGGTCCCTAACATGGTGGTCCCTGACATGCAGCACTGGTGGTCCCTGACATGCAGCACTGGTGGTCCCAGACTGGTGGTCCCTGACATACGGCACTGGTGGTCCCTGACATGTGGCACTGGTGGTCCCTGACATGGTGGTCCCTGACATGCGGCACAGGTGGTCCCTGACATGCGGCACTGGTGGTCCCTTAAAAAGTGGCACTGTGGTCCCTGATGTGGTGGTCCCTGACTGGTGGTCCCTGACATTCAGCACTGGTGGTACCTGACATGCGGCACTGGTGGTCCCTGACATGGTGGTCCCATGGTCCCTGACTGGTGGTCCTTGACATGGTGGTCCCTGACATGTGGCATTGGTGGTCCCTGACATGTGGCACTGGTGGTCCCTGACATGTGGCACTGGTGGTCCCTGACATGGTGGTCCCTGACATTTGGCACTAGTGGTCCCTGATATGCTGCACTGATGGTCCCTGACATTCGGCACTGGTGGTCCCTGACAATTGGCACTATTAGTCCCTGACATGGTGGTCCCTAACTGGTGGTCCCTGACATGGTGGTCCCTGACATGTGGCATTGGTGGTCCCTGACATGGTGGTCCCTGACTGGTGGTCCCTGACATGGTGGTCCCTGACATTCGGCACTGGTGGTCCCTGACATAGTGGTCCCTGACATGGTGGTCCCTATCATGCGGCACTGGTGGTCCCTGACATGTGGCACTAGTGGTCCATGACATGCGGCACTGGTGGTCCCTAACATGCGGCACTGGTGGTCCCTGACATGGTGGTCCCTGACATGTGGCACTGGTGGTCCCTGAAATGGTGGTCGCTGACATGTGGCACTGGTGGTCCCTGACATGTGGCACTGGTGGTCCCTGACATTCAGCACTGGTGGTCCCTGACATTCGGCACTGGTGGTCCCTGATATGTGGCACTGGTGGTCCCTGACATGTGGCACTGGTGGTCCCTGACATGGTGGTCCCTGACATTCAGCACTGGTGGTCCCTGACTGGTGGTCCCTACCATGCAGCACTAGTGGTCCCTGACATGGTGGTCCCTGACATGCGGTACTGGTGGTCCCTGATGTTCGGCACTGGTGGTCCCTGACATTTGACACTGGTGGTCAATAATAAGCTGCACTGGTGGACACTGACATGTTGCACTGCTTTGTATAAGGCTGTAACCTATCGTAAGGTGTGTTATGTACGGCTTTCTGGCTGCAGAATGAGGGGTGTGATTTATGTTGAAGTGGGCAAGTTCACATTTACATGTACAAGCCTAGTGTACCTCCCACATTCACTCCCATCCCAAGTATTCATGGGAAATGTAGTCCGATTACAGTTTAGAGAGAAAAGAGGATATGATGCAATCACTGTTCTAACACTTCCTCCTTGCCAGGATACAGGATGCATTTTTTGAATCACAGAGCTGACGTCCTGAAAATTAAATCAGTTGTATCTCTTAAACGGTAAGAAATTTCACAAATGTGATAACTGTTTAGTGTTTTTTGTGGGGGGTGTACTAATGGGGGATTTTTTTTTTCTTTTGCTTTACAGTGAATATGAATATAAAAGTGAACATATCAACTGTTCTTTATGTTGTATTATTATACCTGGGTCTGGATTTCTGTGTTCTCCTTGGATACCAAGCCTAGGGTCTATAGGGAGACACCATTCCAGAAACTCTATATCCCTCTTAAAGGAGAAGTACAACCAAAGCTTGTTTGGTTGCACTTCTCCTGTGACCTCTTTTCAGCAGACAGTGGACTTCAGCTGACGTCACAGATCTGGTCCAGGCTCAGGAAAGATTGCGACCATATGGTCAGGATCCGCCCACATGCCTGGACTTGCACTTGGTTTAGCCTCCCAGCGAGCCGCTCCTGCTAGGGTTGCCACATCATCCCTTTAATCCAGGACACATATGAATTCCACAGGTTCTGAGGCTGATTTAATGCAGATATGGCACCAAGTGAGTTTAATTACCACCTTAATCAGCCACAGAACCTGTGTAATTAATGTGTGTCCTGGAATAAAGGGATGATGTGGCAACCCTAGCTCCTGCCCCATCAACAGCCCAGTGCTCCAGTGAGCATTGGGCAGAGCAGAGAGCTGGTGACTGACAGTCACCAGCTCTCTGCTCAGAGAGCTCTGAGAACTGGGCGATCAGCTGTGTTTGATCGCTCGGTTCCCAGCCTTAGAGTCAGCATGGGATAGATGCAGCATTGGACCAATGCTGCATCCACCTAGGTAAGTATAATTAAAAAAAAAAAAGATTCCCATACTTTACTCTTTTAAGACCATCCATTTAACAGTTAAATGGTGGTGGTGGGAGTATAGTGGTAGGAAAAAGTGAGGCTTAATCTCAACAGGGGCATTAGGTACAACAATCTGGGCCTAGGATCCAATGGACATCATAGGGATTCAATTAGGAACTAAACCGAGTTAGCATCACCCCTGGTGTAGAGTGTCCTTGGTGTTTCAAGAATGACAAGTTAAAAACAAATATTTTATACATTCAACTTATTATCAAGCAACAATCATATTTTTTTTTAATAGAACACGGAAGAATTTCACCACTGCCAAAATCAATTTCAAGAATCTAAGAAAACTATTTTCTATAGTGATTCCGTTTTTTTTTTATTGATTGTATGTATTTGGGTACTGCATGAATTGCCTTGGGTAAAGTTTGGCATGAATGTTACAGCTTTGCCTTCATGTTTGACCTTTAAAATATCACAAAACACAAAGGTTCTACCAAAGCAGTTATTCTGAATTTCCAACTTACGTGATACATACTAGGCGTGGGACAATTAAATGGAACTGTTTTGAAGCTCTAGTACCAATGGAAATATTGGAAGTTAAGTCAGGAAATGCTTCAGTCAGAGTCTAATGAGACATATTTAGTTCCGTGATAAGACCCTTTTAATAAACAATCCTCTAAATAGATAAAAGCTTGTCTCAATGGACTCATCATTCTGTCTTCACCAGTCACAGAAGCAGAAATTCAAAATACACAGGCAATTCTGCTACCATGGTAATAAGCAGAATACAAAATCTAATGACATGCCTGATAAAGTAGTATATAAACTGATATTGGTGTCAAGTGAGCTTTTTTCTGTTTTCTCAAACCCCATGATGTAAAAAATTTTTAAACTATACAATTTAGAGAGACATTTTTATGTAAGGAACACATAAAATGTGAAGTTCAAAATATTTATATCACATAAAAAGATTGTTAATTCATTGTTTTATGTTGGTAATGTATTAACACAATTATTATGATTAATATGTCTGTTGTGTAGAGAAACATGTTTTGTAAATAATAATTTAGTGATCAGACTGTAAAACAATGAGTTTTATAAGGAGTAAAATGTTAATGTTTAAAAGATTCCACTTGAGAAAGACTTATGAGTTCCTCTATACAATTCTCACCTAAAAAGTGTCACCTCTTTTATCCCTTAACCTGTTAACAAGACAGGCATGACTTCATTCAGGCATAGTAGTTGTAAAAACCCAGCAGGGTTTTGTGTTTTGGCTAAAGTACCTTGTGTCTACATGCATGGGAGTTACATCATCCCAGCCCAGCTAATCAAGGTGGATGAAGACTTGAAGTCTGGAAGAAGATCAGAGAAAGACAGAAGCTCTGGTGATGGAGGGTAGCATGAGCATTGCAGTGTTGTATAAGATCTCCTTGCTAGGTGCACGTTTGCACACGATGCCAAAAAACTCCTGAGGGCCCAAAATTATTTTTTTTTCTCATTTGGCAGTTTAATTTCCCTTTAAAAACATTAAGACCTTCCAAAAAGGATAGAATATGCCTTGACTTTTGCCTAATAGAAATTGATATCAAGCAAAAGGCCAGCAAACACAATGGATTTACTATTTAAAGTGATTGTAAAGGCAGAAGGTTGTTTATCTTAATACATTCTAAGATAAAAAGTCTTCTGTGTGCAGCAGCTCCTCTCAGCCCCCCCTAATACTTACCTGAGGTCCCTCTAGATCCAGCGATGTTGTGGGAGTGTCTCGGCTGCTCGGGACTCCCCTCCTTATTGGCGTAGACAGCAGCGCAGTGCCATTGGCTTCCTCTGCTGTCAATCAATCAACCCTCAAACATTATATATTTTTTTAAAGCAGCGGCCCTACAGATAAAAATGGTATGTGTTGCAAATTTTTTTTTCACACAGTATTTGCACAGTGATTTTCCAAACGCAATTTTTTGCAAAAAAAATCACTTTTGTATTATAATACACAAAAGCACACTATATTGCCCACATGTTTGTAAAAAAAAAAAGAAGATTTTATGCCGAGTACATAGATACCAAATACAACATGCTTTAAAATGACGCATACCCGTGCAGCGGTAACAAACTTCATCCATTTTTAGAAGCCTTTAAAAGCCTTTACGGTTTACCACTTTAGATTTACAGAGGAGTTCTACTACTAGAATTACTGCCCTCGATCTGATGTTTGCGGTGATACCTCACATGCATTATGCAATTGCTGCTTACATACGACCCGAGACCGATGCTTGCGTTCACCTTTGCGCGCGAGCACGGGGGGACAGGAGTGCTTAATTTTTTTTAGAATTATTATTATTTATTTTACTTTTTTATTTTATTTTTACACTGTCCCTTTTATTTATTTATTTTTTTAATCATGTTTTATTGTTTTCACAGGGAATGTAAATATCCCCTATGATAGCAATAGGTAGTGACAGGTACTGTTTTTTGAAAAATTTGGGGTCTATTAGATTCTAGATCTCTCCTCTGCCCTTAAAGCATCTGACCACACAAAGATCGGTGTGATAAATGTGCTTTCCCAATTTCCCAATACCTCTGTTTATACCCGGTTAAACTGAAGTCATGAAATGCTCGTAGCTTCCAGTTTCTTAGGCCATAGTGATGATTGGAGTCATTCTGGTCTGGTCTCTGATCAGGTCTGGTCAGCTGGTGGAACCACTGTCTGCATTCTCGGGTTACCCGGTGGGACAGGAGAGCCAAAGAAAACCATGAAAGACGGCGGGAGGGGGGGAGTTACCTCCCACTGCTTGTATGAGCAATCCAGTGGCTAATTAGCCACTAGGATTGCTTTTACGTGAAATCCGACTTCCGGCTGAAAAAACAATACCAAGATGATACCTAAACCTGCAGGCTTCATTCCCGTATAACCACTCAAAGTCCAGCAACATACCAGTACGTCACTGGACCTTGTTGGGAATATATTGTAACAGTAGGACATACCTGCAAGACAAACACAATTAAACACAGAGACAATAAAATATTACAGTATAGCATAGAATGCAGGAAAACAGAGCAGAACAATAGAGAGAGAAGAACAATAAAACAACAACTATTTTGGCTTTTTTATTTTATATGTTTTTTTCATTTTTTTTAATTTTTTTTTACTCTTTTATCATAACTTTGAATGTTCTAGCTTAGGGTCTCTCAAAATGTGATGGCCATCTAACATCTTCAAAGACCCTATGTGAATATGTGCCCTAGGACTGTACCATGCTGTACCCTAGTCCAAAACTCCACTAGTGTGTGGTAGCGATGGAAACAGTCCCCGATGCAGAGACAAGATTCGCCAAGACAGGAGAGACAAAAATAGCGGGTGTCACACCTGTATCCATGCTTGCTACAGACACAGCATCTTTTTTGGGGGTGCTCGTTGGGTAGGGGTACCAGGAAAGACATCCCGAAAATGCCTCTCATGCAGCCAGCTTACTGCATCTGGGTTATGAATTTGGGCCACAGCACCTGCTGGATACATAAGAGCTGCGATGACCTCTTCCTGGAATTTTAGGAAGGATCCAGTTCATCCAGATGCTTTGTATAGTACATAAGTATACAGACACTTTTTTATACCCTGCAGTAGGGATGAGCCGAACACCCCCCTGTTTGGTTCGCACCAGAACATGCGAACAGGAAAAAAGTTTGTTCGAACACGCGAACACCGTTAAAGTCTATAGGACACAAACATGAATAATCAAAAGTGCTAATTTTAAAGGCTTATATGCAAGGTATTGTCATAAAAAGTGTTTGGGGACCTGGGTCCTGCCCCAGGGGACATGGATCAATGGAAAAAAAGTTTTAAAAACGGCCGTTTTTTCAGGAGCAGTGATTTTAATAATGCTTAAAGTCAAACAATAAAAGTGTATTATCCCTTTAAATTTCATAGCTGGGGGGTGTCTATAGTATGCCTGTAAAGGGGCGCATGTTTCCCGTCTTTAGAACAGTCTGACAGCAAAATGATATTTCAAAGGAAAAAAGTCATTTAAAACTACTCGAGGCTATTGCATTGCCGGTCCGACAATACACATAAAAGTTAATTGATAAAAACGGCATGGGAACTCCCCACAGGGGAACCCCGAACCAAAATTAAAAAAAAAAATGACGTGGGGGTCCCCCTAAATTCCATATCAGGCCCTTCAGGTCTGGTATGGATTTTAAGGGGAACCCCACGCCAAAATTAAAAAAAAAACGGAGTGGAGTCCCCCCAAAAATCCATACCAGACCCTTATCCGAGCACGCAACCTGGCAGGCCGCAGGAAAAGAGGGGGGGACGAGAGAGCGCCCCCCTCCTGAACTGTACCAGGCCACATGCCCTCAACATTGGGAGGGTGCTTTGGGGTAGCCCCCAAAACACCTTGTCCCCATGTTGATGAGGACAAGGGCCTCATCCCCACAACCCTGGCCGGTGGTTGTGGGGGTCTGTGGGCGGGGGGCTTATCGGAATCTGGAAGCCCCCTTTAACAAGGGGACCCCAGATCCCGGCCCCCCCCGTGTGAAATGGTAAGGAGGTACAAAAGTACCCCTACCATTTCACTAAAAAACTGTCAAAAATGTTAAAAATGACAAGAGACAGTTTTTGACAATTCCTTTATTTAAATGCTTTTTCTTTCTTCTATCTTCCTTCATCTTCTTCTTCTTCTTCTTCTGGTTCTTCTGGCTCTTCTGGTTCTTCCTCCGGCGTTCTCGTCCAGCATCTCCTCCGCGGCGTCTTCTATCTTCTTCTCCTCGGGCCGCTCTGCACCCATGGCATGGGAGGAGGCTCCCGCTCTTCTCTTCATCCTCTTCTCTTCTTCCTCTTCTTCTTCATCTTCTTCTTTTCTTCTCTTCTCTTCTTCATTTTCTTCTCCGGGCCTCTCCGCATCCATGCTGGCATGGAGGGAGGATCCCGCTGTGTGACGGCGTCTCCTCTTCTGACGGTTCTTAAATAATGGGGGGCGGGGCCACCCAGTGACCCCGCCCCCCTCTGACGCACGGGACATGACGGGACTTCCCTGTGGAATTCCCCGTGACGTCACAGGGAAGCCCCGTCAAGTCACCGTGTGTCAGAGGGGGGCAGGGTCACCGGGTGGCTCCGCCCCCATTATTTAAGCACCATCAGACGAGGATACGCCGTCACACAGCGGGAGCCTCCCTCCATGCCAGCAAGGATGCGGAGCGGCCCGGAGAAATGAAAAAGAGAAGAAGAGAAGAGAAGAAAAGAAGATGAAGAAGAAGAGGAAGAAGAGAAGAGCGGGAGCCTCCCCCCATGCCATGGGTGCAGAGCGGCCCGAGGAGAAGAAGATAGAAGACGCCGCGGAGGAGATGCTGGACGAGAACGCCGGAGGAAGAACCAGAAGAGCCAGAAGAACCAGAAGAAGAAGAAGAAGATGAAGGAAGATAGAAGAAAGAAGAAGCATTTAAATAAAGGAATTGTCAAAAACTGTCTCTTGTCATTTTTAACATTTTGGACAGTTTTTTAGTGAAATGGTAGGGGTACTTTTGTACCCCTTTACCATTTCACACAGGGGGGGCCGGGATCTGGGGGTCCCCTTGTTAAAGGGGGCTTCCAGATTCCGATAAGCCCCCCGCCCACAGACCCCCACAACCACCGGCCAGGGTTGTGGGGATGAGGCCCTTGTCCTCATCAACATGGGGACAAGGTGTTTTGGGGGGCTACCCCAAAGCACCCTCCCAATGTTGAGGGCATGTGGCCTGGTATGGTTCAGGAGGGGGGGCGCTCTCTCGTCCCCCCCTCTTTTCCTTTGGCCTGCCAGGTTGCGTGCTCGGATAAGGGTCTGGTATGGATTTTTAGGGGGACCCCACGCCATTTTTTTTTTTTTGGAGCGGGGTTCCCCTTAAAATCCGTACCAGACCTGAAGGGCCTGGTATGGAATTTAAGGGGACCCCCACATCATTTTTTTTTTAATTTTGGTTCAGGGTTCCCCTGTGGGGAATTCCCATGCCGTTTTTATCAATGAACTTCTATGTGTATTGTCGGACTGGCAATGCAATAGCCGCGAGTAGTTTTGAATGTCTTTTTTCCTTCGAAATGTCATTTTGCTGTCAGACTGTTCTAAACACAGGAAACATGCGCACCTTTACAGGCATACTATAGACACCCCCCAGCTACAAAATTTAAAGGGATATTACACTTTTATTGTTTGACTTTAAGCATTATTAAAATCACTGCTCCTGAAAAAAACGGCCATTTTTAAAACTTTTTTTTGCATTGATCCATGTCCCCTGGGGCAGGACCCAGGTCCCCAAACACTTTTTATGACAATAACTTGCATATAAGCCTTTAAAATTAGCACTTTTGATTATTCATGTTTGTGTCCCATAGACTTTAACGGTGTTCGCGTGTTCGAACGAACTTTTTTCCTGTTCGCATGTTCTGGTGCGAACCGAACAGGGGGGTGTTCGGCTCATCCCTATTTATGAGTATGGATGGTTAACCAACAACACTCACCAACCCGGACAGCAACTGCAGCGTGGGGTAGCCGGCACAGGGCCGGCTGAGAACACAACCCCACCACGGGAGCTGAGGCGGCATAGTACAAGGATGCAACATCAGATGGTATAAGAGCGTGCAAGAAATGGATGAGATCTCCATGTGGCAAAGAATTGGGGTATACTTCATAAAACAGGAGTATCTGGAAACGAAATGTTGAATATGTGTATAATTATAACAGTAGCATATTCTGAGTAATAGTAGTAGTTTTATACACGTGAACCCAGTGTAGCTCCACAAGGGGTGATGATGAAGTGAGAATAGTGCCCAAAAGTATAGGGATATCTGTAGAGTGATAAATGAATACAAAAGTCTGTAAAGGTATGAAAAAATCCTAAGAAGATAAGTGACATGTGGAAAAAATAAATGGGATAAACAAAATGTTTGACTCAAAAAATGAGCAACAAAAAATAAACTAAACCAAAAAGAAAAAGCCTTACCCTAACGCTGCATCTAAGCACCACCAGCACATAGCTGCTGTGCAATAACCCCAGAGGGAGACTGGTCTAATGAACAGCTCACTACAATGGGGAGTGTACATATATGCTGCCAACGCCACGCCAGTGAACCAATGGGGGAGAAGTGACTGCACCTGAACCGAGTAAACACTCATTAGCTGGTGTGGAAGCTCACCCATAAAGGGACACGAGATGTAATGGCTGGACGTCAGCGCAATGACATCATGGCTGACGTCATGCGCACGGTGTAACTGCCTTCACACAAACAGCGTGACATACGTGGGTCCGATGCGCGAAGGGGCACCCACCCGATCCTACCGAACACACTACGTGCAAGGGGAGGAGGGGGAGGGTCCCGCGATGAAGAAAGGACCCCAGCCGCACCCCGCGCCAACCAATCCACACACAACATATAGCCCAAGGCAGGGAAAGTGTGTTGCACATCTAGGTAGAAGCAGTCTGTGTGGGTATATTAAAATAGCGTCGGGAATGCTGCATGTGAATAATGCTATGTACAATACTCACAGATATAGATGTTTATAAACAATGTAAACAAATGTTGATAACAATAGTATATAAGTGTATAAACCTTAATAAAAGGTACCCTATGAATGAGGGCAACCTCACACAGGGATGGCAGGGGGACAATGCCAATCCCAAATGTTTAATTGCTTCCATCCCGGTATCTGAGTACAATTAAGGGGCAATTGGGATTTTAAATGAAGCACCCAAAGGTGCCTCCATCCCGGTAATGAATACAAGCATCTGTGGGGCATCCTCAAACGGAAGGTGGAGGAGCGCAAGGTCTCTAAGATTCACCAGCTCTGTGATGTCGTCATGGAGGAGTGGAAGAGGACTCCAGTGGCAACCTGTGAGGCTCTGGTGAACTCCATGCCCAAGAGGGTTAAGGCAGTGCTGGAAAATAATGGTGGCCACACAAAATATTGACATTTTGGGCCCAATTTGGACATTTTCACTCTAGGGGTGTACTCACTTTTGTTGCCAGCAGTTTAGACATTAATGGCTGTGTGTTGAGTTATTTTGAGGGGACAGCAAATTTACACTCTTATACAAGCTGTACACTCACTACTTTACATTGTAGCAAAGTGTAATTTCTTCAGTGTTGTCAAATGAAAAGATATAATAAACTAGAAAAGCTACAATTTCTGGGGAAATTGTGAAAAGTGTTCTTGCCTCTACAACTGGAGTGGGCGGAGTAACTGGTTGGAGTGGCTTGAGTAACTGTTGTGTGGTTGGAGTGGCTGGAGTTACTGTGAAAAGTGTTAAAAAGCTTAATATTTTAAAAAGTATAAATAGTAGTAAAAAAGTTGACGAAGTCCCATCATTAGCTGAAAGAGCTGAACATTTTTTTCAAAAGTTTTTTTTTTTCAAAAATTATGATTTTTTTTTCAAAAATTATGATTTTTTTTTCAAAAATTATGATTTTTTTTTCAAAATGATTTTTTTTCCAAAAATTTTTTTGTTTTTTTCAAAAAAATTTTTTTCTCAAAAATATATATTTTTTTTTCAAAAATAATTTTTTTTTTTCAAAAATACATTTTTTTTTTCAAAAATAATTTTTTTTTTCAAAAATACATTTTTTTTTTCAAAAATACATTTTTTTTTTCAAAAATACATTTTTTTTTTCAAAAATGATCTTTTTTTTGCAAAAATGATTTTTTTTTTTTTTCAAAAATGATTTTTTTTTTTCAAAATTTTTTTTTTCTAAAATTATTATTTTTTTTTCAAAAATGATTTTTTTTTTTTCAAAAATGATTTTTTTTTTTCAAAAATGATATTTTTTTTTTTCAAAAATTGTTTTTTTTTTTAAATGAATTTTTTTTTTCAAAAATATTTTTTTTTTTCAAAAATATTTTTTTTTTTTTCAAAAATATTTTTTTTTATGGGCGGTCATAATGTTTTTTCTGATCATGGGGTGGTCATAATGTTTTGGCTGATCATGGGGTTGTCAGCTTTTGTCACCTCCCACTCATTCATTCCTATGGGACCAATTTCGTCGCAAAAACGACGATATTTCGTGAACCATTCGGCGAAACGTTCCACAAAGTAATAGCACACCAATTAAATGACATTGAACATTTCGCCATTCATTCCTATGGGACCAATTGTAAGTGTAAAAACTGTGGGAGGAGTCTACAAGCATTATCAAGTCTAGCAGATGAAGGTATGACCACATGCATTTGGGGGGTCTCAGCATCTTGTGTTTACAACCACTGTTTCCTAGCAACGCTCATGCCCTGTTTATGCTTCACAAATACTGCTCAATACACAATACACAGGACCATGATAGCTGTAGTAACTGTGCAGTAATTCAAATGGCCGTATTTTAAAAACTATAAATCCTACAGTGAAGATCTTTATATTGTGAGAATCACAAGACCCAGGCCTAGATTTTGATGCATAGTATGTCTCTGAAATATTAAAAATGGAGGCACAGTCGCAGTTTAGAAATTGCCCTTCAAATTTGAAGGGGCTAGAGTGTAGTTTCAATGAATGTCAATGGACAGTGTGAGTTGTAAACAAATGGTCATATTGTGAAAACTATCAGGACTATGGCTTAGCCGTGGACATGTTTAGTGGCAGCAGGGATAGCTGAACGTTTTGATATAAGATTTGTGTAGGTGGGCTTGAAAATGAGGGAGTGGCGGCAGTTTCGAAATCATGTTCTGATTTTTCAGCTTTTGTCACCTCCCACTCTAGTTTCCCCATTCATTCCTATGGGACCAATTTCGCCGCAAAAATGACGATATTTCGTGAACCATTTGGCAAAACGTTCCACAAAGTAATAGCACACCATTCGGGAACAATCCGCACGTTTCGGTATATTACTTGTCTATGTAGTGTAAAAGCTGTGGGAGGAGTTAGGGTGGTAAATTTGGCTATAATAATAATAATATATATGTGAGATAACAGTAAGTGGTCTTGCTATGCAAGAACACTTAAATATTTAAAAAAATGTAAGGGGTGTACTCACTTTTGTGAGATACTGTAAATACACTATAATATATATTGTACACTGCACTATATACCCTGCACTGTATCATATATACTACACTGACTGCACTATATACTCTGAACTGCAATATATATACTATACAGACTGCACTATATAGTCTGCTGAAAAATTGGGCCTTAGGTGTTGGTGGTGCCAGAACACGGTAACCCCTCACAGTTACTCTTGTTGGGCGCAGGAACGGGCCCTGCTGTTAAATATTATATCAAAAATTGTAATTATATACCCCTGTTAAACAGGGGCAGAATAATTGGGCCTTGGGTGGTGGTGGTGCCCTAAACCAAAAATATTGTTGGAAGCTAGCATCATCATGATTGAGGAGGAATAGGATAGGCAGTATAGGCAGTCTTCAAGGGATCCCAGATTCATAGCAAATTCAATCAGTTACATCAGCATCAGGTGCTTGATAGCTGCTGATCCAGGACTGATTCGTTTTTATAAATGTGAGCCTATCAATGGAGTCTGTGGACAGGCGCACTCTTTGATCCATAACAGAGTGGCTGCAAGTACTTGTGACACCTATTGCTATACCTTCATTCCTCTCAGTGCAGGTTTTTGAGAGGACTGGAGGTATAGTAGGGTTTGAGATCCCAGATAAGGAGCAAGGGGAAGTCTGTCCTTTTCTATGATTTGGGTATTCCAGGTGCTGCAGCCAATGGACTGCATGGCAGGCTGTCATATGTCTGGTCAAACATGTGGTGCCCAAGCGGTTGTTGTTCGGGCCACGCTTGATCCGCTTCAGACTTATGTTGCAAACAGCAACGGTGCGATCTGCTGCACATGTGTTGAAAAAGGTCCACACCAAGAAACTTTTAAAAGTCAGCGAGGAGTCAGCAGTGCCCTGCACCTGCGGAGCTCTGCGGTGTGATGCAATAGGGTGGCTGCCCTTAAGCTGACCCCTGGAGGACATCCTGCCTCATTGGAGTTGTGCCTCCTCCTCCTCCTCCTCACTTTCGTCTTTTCTTCTCTCAGGCACCCAAGTATGGTAAGTGACCTCATCATCCCCTCCCTCCTCGTCACTAGAGCAAACTTGGCAGTATGCTGCTACTGGGGGAACATGATTGCCAGTTTCTTCTGTGTCACCCCTTCTCTCTAGGCTGACGTTACTCCCTTCCTCAACCTGGGTACCATCATCGGAGCCTTCAAATTTATGCGCTTCCTCCAGCAGCATGTAACCAACACTGTGGTCAAATAATTCTGGGGACTCCTCTGTGCATGATGGTGGGGCTACAGAAGAAGTAACTGTGGACAAGGAGCCAGTGGAATAGGGCACTTTGGCAGCTGCGTTGGAAGGCAAACTACTATGAGCCTAGGTGACAGAGGATGAGGAGGATGAGGATGGCTTTGTTATCCACTCCACCAACTCTTCTGCATGTTGTGGCTCAATAACACGGCCAGCAGCAGAAAAAAAAGACAAGTGTGCCCCACGGCCACCTGCAGATGATACATCATGTCAATGACCACAAATGTTGACTGTAGACACAGAGACTGCTTTCCCTCTTTCAGTGGCCTGTGAGTGTCTGCCTCTCATTGGTGGCCTTCTGGACATGATGGGGATTTTTTCTTTTCACAGCACACTTCACTGTATTATATACTATGTACACCGCCTGCACTGTATTAGAAACGGTACACCGGCTGCACTGTATTATATACTGTGTACACCCCCTACACTGTATTAGAAACTGTACAGACTGTATTATGTACTGTGTACAGTGCCTGAAGTGTATTAGAAACTGCACACCGGCTGCACTGTATTACATACTGTGTACATCACCTGAAGTGTATTAGAAACTGTACACACTGTATTATATACTGTGTACACCACCTAAAGTGTATTAGAAACTGTACACCACTGAATGCACTGTATACAGTATATAGGCTACACTGAATGCAGAGTGTGTATATACAGTATCTCACAAAAGTGAATACACCCCTCACATTTTTGTAAATATGTTATTATTTCTTTTCATGTGACAACACTGAAGAAATGACACTTTGCTACAATGTAAAGTAGTGAGTGTACAGCTTGTATAACAGTGTAAATTTGCTGTCCCCTCAAAATAACTTCTCAAACAGCCATTAATGTCTAAATCGATGGCAACAAAAGTGAGTACACCCCTAAGTGAAAATGTCCAAATTGGGCCCAAAGTGTCAATATTTTGTGTGGGCACCATTTTTTTTTCCAGCACTGCCTTAACCCTCTTGGGCATGGACTTCACCAGAGCTTCACAGGCTGCCGCTGGAGTCCTCTACCACACCTCCATGACAACATCACGGAGCTGGTGGATGTTAGAGGCCTTGCGCTCCTCCACCTTCCGTTTGAGGATGCCCCACAGATGATCAAAAGGGTTTAGGTCTGGAGACATGCTTGGCCAGTCCTACACCTTTACCCTCAGGTTCTTTAGCAAGGCAGTGGTCGTCTTGGAGGTGTGTTCGGGATCATTATCCTGTTGTAAAACTGCCCTGAGGCCCAGTCTCTGAAGGGAGGGAATCATGCTCTACTTCAGTATGTCAGAGTACATGTTGGCATTCATGGTTCCCTCAATGAACTGTAGCTCCCCAGTGTGGACAGCACTCATGCAGCCCCAGACCATGACACTCCCACCACCATGCTTGACTGTAGGCAAGACACACTTGTCTTTGGACTCCTCACCTGGTTGCCGCCACACAAGCTTGACACCATATGAACCAAATAAGCTTATCTTGGACTCATCAGACCACAGGACATGGTTCCAGTAATCCATGTGCTTAGTCTGCTTGTCTTCAGCAAACTGTTTGCAGACTTTCTTGTGCATCATCTTTAGAAGAGGCTTCCTTCTGGGATGACAGCCATGCAGACCAATTTGATGCGTATGGTCTGAGCACTGACAGGCTGACCCCCCACATCTTCAACTTCTGCAGCATTGCTGGCAGCACTCATACATCTATTTCCCAAAGACAACCTATGGATATGTTTGAGCACGTGTGCTCAACTT
Source organism: Aquarana catesbeiana (assembly GCF_042186555.1). NCBI lineage: Eukaryota > Metazoa > Chordata > Amphibia > Anura > Ranidae > Aquarana > Aquarana catesbeiana. Next base: position 485,043,249 of record NC_133325.1, on the reverse strand, counting down.
CTTTGGTTGACCATGGCGAGGCCTGTTCTGAGTGGAACCTATCCTGTTAAACTGCTGTATGGTCTTGACCACCATGCTGCAGCTCAGTTTCAGGGTCTTGGCAATCTTCTTATAGCCTGGACCATCTTTATGTAGAGCAACAATTCTTATTTTCAGATCCTCAGAGAGTTCTTTGCCATGAGGTGCCATGTTAAACTTCCAGTGACCAGTATGAGAGAGTGAGAGCGATAACACCAAATTTAACACACCTGCTCCCCATTCACACCTGAGACCTTGTAACACTAACGAGTCACTACTTCATATTCAAGACAGAACAATTGAATAATATAAAAATATAAATCATTTATTCAAAATGCACAAAAAATGATAAAAATATGGCTACAGTTACAATCATGGTCCTGGGTATGCACACCTATCCTAACCCTGACCAAATGAGAGAACTGAAGTTACATATATGTGGTTCCTACGTCCTAAAGTTTCAACATGTTTTTTCGCCGGAACGGCTTCATCATGAAAAGGACGGAGGCATTTAATTAATAAATGTTAAAAGCAGCAAACTGTGCACAACCTTAGGTGTATAAAGAAAGAACAAACAAAAATTAATACATCTCAATACAAAAAGATTTATTTATTTTTTTTAAACAAGGTATAACATTGCACATACATAGTTCATATCACCCACCAAGAAAGAGAGTACCCCCTCCCCCCCTGCACCTGGAGTGAGTGCAGCTGGGAGGAACCAGGACAGCCCCGCTGCCTAAATCCCAAACCAGTCAGATTTCCAGTAGGGAGGGATGTGGTTTTTAGTTTGATCAAGCAGATAAAGGTGCAGTAGTATCTGCAATAAATTATGCATCAGAGTGAAAATGAATCATTTTAGGGGTGGAGGGAGCACCAGTTCATAAACAAATTATAAATGAACTGTACTCACCGCACTCCCATAGCTCTGTGAATATAATAATATCTGTACCAGGAGCTCATGCAGACAGAAAAGCCAAAAAGGGCGTTAGTGTGTTCACTATATATAAATCAATTGGCGCCATCTACAGATTCTAAAAAGACATATAGACACCTATCAGACACTGTACTGTAAGAAAGTCTTCAAGCCTGTGATTGGCCAAAGCATGCAAGTCAGGTGCATGCTTTGGCCAATCATCAGACACTAATGCACTGCGATCTCACAGTGCTTTATGGGGCGTTCCGCAGCGTTCAAATTTCCCAGAACCGCCCCATATTGTTTGCTGTTCAGCAAATTTATCAAGCTCATCCCTATTTACATTACACAGGCAGAGGAAGTTTGCCCATTGGTCAGAACTGATCAGCAGGTCCAGGCCATGCCCCCGATCCACAGGCGCGAGACATGTACCTGTACGTGACTTTGCACAGCCAGGCCGCCCTGCTGCAATATATGTACGCGGGGCAGTCCAGAACTGGTTAATTAGGGCTAACACCTCTTCCCAGTAACTTACAACACTAGGGTAGGACCAAAAATGTGGGAGAAATCCCCCAGAGAATTACCGCACCTCCAACATTCCAATGAATTAGAAGGGTTTATCTTATGGAGCCTGTAGAGAGTAAAGTAGGCTCTATTTACTATTTTGAACTGTACAAGGTGGTCACGTAGTGAGACCAGGGTTCAGAAAGGGTGATCCCAAACATTGTCCCAATCATCATTGTCCAAATCAGGATTGTCACGCTGCCAAAGGTTCCAAAGCCCTTCCAGGGGAGGTAAGGACACAAATTTGAAATGGGAATAGAGATCAGAGGTGGGCTTCTCATCACACTCTGAACGGAGCACCCATTCCAACTCTGATTGGACAACCATGCAGGAGGACTGTGAGAATTGGGTAGTGAAGGCATGGGAAATTTGTAGATAATGAAAAAGATAATGTGTAGGAATATTGTAAGTGGAAGAGCGTTGAGACAGGGGAACTAAAGAACGTTGTGAAACCACAAGAGAGATTGTCTTAATGCCATGTTTAGTCCAAGCATATGGGTCTGAGATCATATATAAGTGGGACAGGGTTGGATTAAGCCATATTGGAGCATTTGGGGGCAGATTTCTGGTAGCCCTCACCAGCTAGACTCACTTTCCAGGCACGCAAAGTAGTAAGCATTGAAGGGGTTAGTTCGTAGGGCCTCTAAAAATTGGAAATTTAAGAGCTTCCAGGGAGCTGACCAATGCCGTGTACACACAATTGGACATTCTGACAACAAAATCCATGTATTTTTTGCAACGGATGTTGGCTCAAACTTGTCTTGCATACACACGGTCACACAAATCTTGTCGGAAATTCCAAACGTCAAGAACACGGTGACTTACAACATGTACAATGAGACAAGAAAAATTAAGTTCAATAGCCAGTGCTGCTCTTCTGCTTGATTCCGAGCATGCTTGGAACTTTGTGTGTCGGAATTGTGTACACACGTTCGGAATTTACGACAGCGGATTTTGTTGTCGGAAAGTTTGAGATCCAGATTTCAAATTTTGTGTGACAAAAATTCCGATGGAAAATGTCAAATGGAGCCTACACACGTCTGGAATTTCCGACAACAAGCTCCCATCGAACATTTTCCGTCGGAAAATCCGAGCGTGTGTAAGGGGCATAAGAGTGTAGATAGATTGGAAGAAGTCAGGGGTCATCCACCACGCCGCGGTTACCAGTTGTGTAGCCAAGAAATATTTAGTTGTGTAGCCAAGAAATATTAAAGTTACCTTTAACCACTTCAGCCCCTGAAGGATTTACCTCTTAATGACCAGGCCATTTTTGCAATACGGCACTGCGTCACTTTAACCACTTCAGCCCCAGACCATTTGGTTGGCCAAAGACCAGAGCACTTTTTGCAATTCGGCACTGCGTCGTTTAACAATTTTGACAATTGCGCGGACGTGCGACGTGGCTCCCAAACAAAATTGATGCCCTTTTTTCCCCACAAATAGAGCTTTCTTTTGGTGGTATTTGATCACCTCTGTGGTTTTTATTTTTTGCGCTATAAACAAAAAAGAGCGTCAATTTTGAAAAAAACGCAATTTTTTTACTTTTTGCTATAATAAATATACCCAAAAATATATAAAAAAAAAATGTTTTTCCTCATTTTAGGCTGATATGTATTCTTCTAAAAAAAATTCGCAATAAGCGTTTATTGATTGGTTTGCGCGAAAGCGCCTACAAAATAGGGGATAGTTTTATGGCATTTTTATTAATAATTTTTTTTTACTAGTAATGGCAGTGATCAGCGATTTTTATTGTGACTGCGACATTATGGCAGACAGATCGGACACTTTTGGCGCTATTTTGGGACCATTCACATTAATACAACGATCAGTGCGATTAAAAAATGCATTAAATACTGTGTAAATGTGACTGGCAGCGAAGGGGTTAACTATTAGGAGGCGCTGAAGGGGTTAAGTGTGTCCTAGAGATGTTTTCTAACTGTGGGGAGGGGTTGGGCTACGTGTGTCACAACACTGATCACTGCTCCCAATCACAGGGAGTTGTGATCAGTGTTCTGTCACTAGAAAGAATGGGGAAATGCTTGTTTACATTAGCATTTCCCCATTCTTCCTCTCCATGAGAGGATCGCGGGTATCCCCGCGATCACACTCACGGAGCTCGCGCCGGCCGTGCACGCGCCCACAATACCACGTCTTAAAGGGCAACGTACAAGTACATTAAATTGCCTGTATGTGCCATTCTGCCAACATATATTGGCGTGAGCTGGTCAGCAAGTGGTTAACTGACAATTGCGAGGTCGTACCCAAACAAAATTTACGTCCTTTTTTCCCATAAATAGAGCTTTCTTTTGGTGGTATTTGATCATCTCTGCGGTTTTTATTTTTTGCGCTATAAACAAAAAATACCGACAATTAAAAAACAAAACAATATTTTTTTTACTTTTTGCTATAATAAATATACAAAAAATACATTTAAAAAACTAATGTCTTCATCAGTTTGGGCCAATATGTATTCTTCTACATATTGTTGTTAAAAAAATTGCAATAAGCGTATATTGATTGGTTTGACAGAATGGGGATCTGTTTGTTTACATTGACAGATCCCCGTTCTGGCTCTCTGTGGCGCGATAACGGGTGGCTGGTGTACATTCTGTCAGGGGAGTACAGAGTGAGTGTCTGTTCTTAGTGATTAGGAACAGCAATATCTCTGTACTCCCTGTCAGTCCACTCCCCCCACAGTTAGAAACAACTTCCAGGGAATACGTTTTACACCTTGATCACCCCCTAGCGTTAACCCCTTCCCTGACAGTGTCATTTATACAGTAATCAGTGCATTTTTATAGCACTGAGCGCTGTATAAATGTCACTGGTCCTAAAAAAGTGTCAAAAGTGTCCGATCTGTCTGCCGCAATGTCGTAGTCCCGCTAGCCACATGCATTGCTCAGGCGCCGTATGCGCGCCCACTGTATCTATTGCATGAAACGGCGCACACCTACAGCGATTTGCGCAATAAAAAGACCCTATAACATAAAACCTTGTAATCAAAGAAGAATGTTTGTATTTTCTGCTGGTCATGCTTCTCATGCTGCTTAATGCTGCTTCTTTGTGGAAAACAGGTCCTCTGCAATGGATGTTTCCGTCTGGGAAACTGAATCTTCCTTGTCTCTCCATAGTTCCTCCTGCTGACCTCAACATCGTTGTTGCATGTTGCATATTGTGACAACACAGATGTCAGCAAAAGGAACCAGTTAGAGCTGCAGGGGACCAAGGAGATCAACAATTCTGGAAATGTCAGTTTCCCAGTACACTTCAGTCGACCAGTTTTTTGCAACAGAGCAGTTTTGGCTGGTGCAGTTTGCAGGAAAGGTAAGTATGTACATTCTTCTTTACGGGGATATTCTTTGATTAAAATGCTTTAAAATGTTAACAGAGTCTCTTGCCTGTTGACTTGCATATGGAGCTATGACTTCATAGATATGACAAGATGAAATGTAAGTCGATTTTTTTTTAAATATTTTCATATTTTTGAAGACATGGAGCTGTGATTTGTGCTACTACAAAACTGTGAGAAATGTCAGCTGTGGTTCAGCTTTGTTCTTTGAACAGTGTAACACTTGCATAGTGCCTTATGCCGCGTACACACGAGCGGACTTTATGGCATACTTGGTTCGGCGGACCAGAGTCCGTCGGACAATTTGATCGTGTGTGGGCTCCAGCGGACTTTTTCCCCCAAAAGTTCGACGGACCTAGAAATGAAACGTTTCAAATCTTTTCGACGGACTTGAGTCCGGTCAAAAAGTCCGCTCGTCTGTATGCTAGTCCGACGGATAAAAACCAACACTAGGGCAGCCATTGGCTACTGGCTATGAACTTCCTTGTTTTAGTCCGGTCGTACGTCATCACATACGAATCCGTCAGACTTTGGTTGATCGTGTGTAGGCAAGTCCGTTCATTCGGAAAGTCCGTCGTAAAGTCCGTCGAAAAGTCTGCCGAACCAAGTATGCCGTAAAGTCCGGTGGTGTGCACGCGGCATTAATAATTCACATCTATGTATGTTCGCTTACTAGGAATCATGCAGAGGCCCATTGAATGTAATATCCAATATTATATTTTTATACGTATCTGCTACAGAGGATGAGCATGTGAGAATACTTCAAAACACACCTTTGTATACAATGTAACATGTATTGTATTTGTATTGTATTTAATTCAGAGAATCACATAATTATTTCACACAGAAAAGGAGTTAACTTAATTTCTTCTCTCTTGACCCCCAAGGCTATTGCTATCTCTGGTATCTACAATTAATCAATGCCCCCTCTAAAATGATTTATAAATTATATAATTTATTTACATCTTGCAGCATTACCTTTCTTACATTCAGACTTGTTGCAAAAAAACCTTTGGGCTAGTAAGATTAATAGAGATATTGTCCAGTGCACAGCAGCAACAAAATTAATTTAATTTCTTTTAAGGGAAATAAAATAATTTGAAATGAACTAAGTGTTATGTAGATGCTGTTGTGAAATGATAGATCATTTTTAATGTTATAGTGCAACTGTTATGTAGAACATTTACATAAATATTGCTATTCATGTTCAGTGGAAGCATACGTAAACTGGTCATTTATGCACCCATTCTCCAAATAACTGTAGCCAGGGAGTATTTGTGAGATTCTCATTTTTAAATATTAGCTCACCATTTTAAGGCATTTAAACACTCTTTATTGCTTGCTCTGCATAACAGAGTCAAACATAATTATCTCTGTTCTTATTCAGTACTGGATTTAGGGTAGATTGGCACTTTTGAGTCTACATTCCCATGTTTTTTTTTTTTTTTGCATTTTTAATGCATAATGATGCAAGTTGACATGCATTTTTTATGTATTTAATACTTTTTAATTGATTTTCATTTTTTTGGGGCCAATGAAATGCAATTTCTGCTGTGACATCATTAGTTGTTGTCTTAATTGTATCTACTTCTTTTTTTTTTTTTATTTATGTTGTGGTGTGTTTTTATGCTGTCAGAGCAATCTTGAGCCATGTCTGCAATGCAATCTTTTTTGGCAACAGCTGAAGCACCTGTTGCATTGCTGATAGAAAAAGAGGTGGAGATACTGGATCTATTCTGTGACCAATAATAGAGAAGAGAGAAAACAGTTCTGAGTTATGTTCAATGTCTCTTGTAGGTATTGACCACTTTTTGTTTCTTTCAGTTTTCATGAGTTAATGGGTTTACCCCACTGATTAAAGGGCTGATTATCACACTGAGGTGAGTTTATTTTTTCTAGTATTTTCTGAAAGTGTTTTTATTTATGACAATTCAACACCTAAAGCATGTTCTTCCACAACCCCATCAAAGCAAGCAATATAATCACATACACAAATGTATATAGTGCATATTACATCATAAATTACATGAAATGCAGATGAAGAATATATTATCTACCCTTCAACACTTTTTTAAAACATATTTATTTACAGAATTAATATATGAATACAAACAAAGGCCCTACATTTTGGGGAAAACAACAGAATTCAAAGAAAGAAAAAAAAAATACAGGTGGTGGTAGGTGGAGTGAGATTGTGTTAAGATTTGATCCATGGTAGGGTGGTGAACTGGTGCAGGCAGAGGGAAAAGGTGAATGTGGTGGTAAGCGGTAAAGACTTTGGATGATTGAGTGGTGGGGGGAAAGGTAGCTGTTGTGATATAGTGGTGCTGGCTTCTAGGGGGTCCTAATATGTATGGTACTGGGACAGAAATTGTATCGGAAATAGATGGGCAAGATGAGGGATGATTAGGGTATTGAACAGAGGGATATGAGTAGGTGAATGAAATTGGGGGAGGGGTAAAATAATGAGGTTGGTGGGTTAGATGCTGAGAAAATGTTTGATGGGGAGGTGTAGGTTATGGCACGTGTGAACCTGGAGGTGGGGTTCGTGCCAGTGTAAGGGGAAGAGGATAGAGAGGAAGAATGAATTAAGCTATGTACTGCATGACCCTAGAGCACATCTCTACCTGATATTTGATTGACTATTGCTTTTTAAGACCCATCAAACTTTGATCAAATGTAAGCTCCTCTGACTTGTTTGCCTCCATTTTTTTAGGCAAACTGGACATAATGTCCAGCAGCCTATCAATATTTTATAAGGCAGCTCTCCCTCATGCAGCCTGTTTTGGTGCCCTGGCCTGTTTCAGCCAATGCAGCCTCCCCATTTTGCAAAGGAGTATGTAAAGAACGTGTTCCAGTAGTTAGGTGAGTTGTTATGTTTTACTTCTTGAGGAAGCCGTCCCCGTGGAAGAAGACAGTGATTGACAGTGATTATTGCTAGTGGCTATAGCAAACACTAGCAATAATCGAAAATTAATCTGGCAAGGTGGTTGTACCCAAGCTGATTGATCAACTTGGTACATTTAGCCATCTCACCTATGATTCAAATCTCGGCTGCCACCTAAGAACTGAGAATCCTATAGAAGATAGCTTTACTTGTAGCTGGCAAATTTCAGTTGAGTCCACCAAAATAATCTATGCTGACTTCGAACCACTGTCCAAATTCAATACATATTAGTATAAGGGCTCTTATGTGGAGACATTCTATCGTTTGGTCTACAATGACTTTAAGAAAATATGTGCTCAAAAGGCCACACATAAGAACCTTACTCCTCAAGAGTACAAAGCACTCCAAGATTTCAAATCAAACCCATTATCATTATCAGACAAGCGAATAGGCTGTTATCTGACAGAATACCTGCAAGAAGGTACTACAAGATCCACTACGGGCTTCTAAACATGAACTCAAAGACCTGGTAGAGCAAGCCCACAGAAAAGGCATTCTAAATCCTCATGAGAAATACTTCTTATGTCCAGATTTTTTTCTCCACACCTTACTTCTACTACTTACCTAATGTCCATAAGGACCCACACCACCCACCAGGCAGACCGATCGTAGCATCTATGGATGGACTAGCTAGCCATTTATCTGATTATCTAGACAGCTTCCTACAGTCAATTGAATTCCAGATTCCGATATGCCCCCACCTGCAGACTCCCACAACCACCATCCAGGGTTGTGGGAAACAGGCCCTTGTCCCCATCAAATTTTCATTCAGAAAATTTGGAATCAGTTAGAAAATTAATCAACCAAATGAAACTAAATGAATTCTGAAAAAAATCAACAAAACAAAATTAGTAACATAACAAATCTATCCGAAACAAAACAAAACTAATTTTTCCATTCTGTACATGTCTACTGCTTAGGCTGCCTCTCTGACTGATACATTACGAATTATATACAGCATATAATGCCCACTTTAACTTTTGTTTTAAACAAAAAAAATATGCAAATTCTTAAAGTTTGTTTTTATTGGAAATCAGCCTTAGCAAGAAAAAAAAATAACAGCCTGCTATCTGTGTTTGAGCAGCCATCTCTCTGCAGCGATCCAACATATACCCTGAACATCTCTAGCTCTGATTTAGCTGGAGGCATGCCAGACTACCACAGAAAAGTCCTTTTCTACAGCATGCTTTTCATCAAAAATAAATCGTAATAGTCTGTGCATGCCTTTTTTTTTTGTTCAGATTAAATTTATTTGATGATTTAACAGTAGTTCAAGCTCAATTGAGATTTAAATTTTAAATGAACAAACTATAAGTGTATGTTTTGAATAAAGTTGGGGAAGTATTATAACCCTTGCTGGGGTTTTCTGCCAACAGAGACTCTGGTAAAAAGTTTTACACTTACTATATCAGGTTTTACTAGATAGTCAAAGAAGGAAAATCCCCAACAGCAATGCAGACTTTAAGTGATTATATATGTATGAATGAATGTACACTTTCTAGCTAGGTAGCATACATATTTCACTATAAGTTGCAAACAGTTAATCCCGGTCATGCCATGATTTTGAGAAAACCACCTTTGGCTTGGCTGTTGGCTGTAACAACTGACAATTCTGGTACAGAATGTATCCAGGGCAATAGGCCAGAAGTAATAATTTATAAACCAATAGTGAATTTATTTGGTATGGCTGATAGTAACCTTATGATGAGGTTGATCACAGATATTGTGTAAGACATATTATCCTAGACATTTTTTAGACTCAGCTAGAGTCAGCAATCAATAATAAGATAGGAACTATGTTCTCTACAGAATTAATGTTTTTCCAAAATGTTATCACTTACAAAATTTTACACATACAAACATCTCAAATCAAATATATCAAACATGTAGTTATGAGTTTTTATGTTTTTATTTACAAGGAGAAATTAACAAGGTATAACAATGGTAATCGTTCTTAATTCATTTTAATCAGACATGTTTAAGAGTGTTAACCGTATATTAATATGTATTTATGGGAGTCTTTATTTCTTCACAAAACTGGGTCATAATTATTAAAATAATAATAATAATAATAATAATAATAATAATAATGGCACTTTAACCAGAGCAATTTTAAAATTTCTGCTATGAGCATGTTTATTCGGTGATAATGTTTGTTTTTTAGGGTTACAAAATGAAACAATGTATTCACGCTGAGCAATGTGGTTGATAAACAAAATTTTTTGACAGCTCCTGCTGCCCGGACCTTCTCTGTGTACTCCGCAACGCAGCTGTGATTAATCATAGCTGAATTGCCATATACTGTGACAGGGGGGATCCCGGCAGCAGGGCAGAAGTATTGGACATACCAGACATCTCCTGTGTTACAATAATTACAAATTTTTGGGTGTGTCTAGTACACCCAGAGTCTGCAACTGGTTAAATAGGTAATTGCTCAGTTTTTAATCCAACTGTCAAGGCAATGTCCTTCTATGTAACATCCTTCTATTCACTATTCAATTCTTACACTATTTTTCCAGTTACTTTTTACTGATCAGTAAACTACATCAATAAGCTACTGATTCATAGTAACAAAAACAAAATGTAACGTAACTAAACACATGGGTCCACTTTGATTAGTCCTTTATTTTTAAAAAAAGTTCAATAGAAATCCATCGTCAATCACATTGTCCAGGGATATAGATCCACGTAAATCACAATGAATGACGCCTGTTGAGTTGCCAAAAGAATACTTTGAAGACCTTGAACACAATCTTCTCTCAAAAACTGTTCTCTGCAAATGACAGCTATTGGGCTGACAGGTGAATGTAAATAAAGCAGTGAGGTATACATGGTGAGATCTTTGACCAAATATGGACATGACAAGCATGAGCATTGTCAATTATGTCATCCAGCAATGTAGATCCACATCACAATGAATGATGATCACACCCTGCTTGTTATGATTACTCTCTGCAAATGACAACTCCCAGGCTGCCAGCAGCTTTCATCGGGTGGATACCCTTTCCATTTAATTAGGAATTTGGTTTGTCTCCCTTGCTTTCTGCAGTCCAGAATTGATTCTATTTCGAATTCTGTGTCCTCTCCAATAGTGAGGTGGCTCCGCTCTCCCTGGAAATGGATCTGGGACAGTTGATTTAAGCAAGGAGGTGTGAAAGACCGGGTGAATCCTATATGAGTCAGGCAGAGAAAGTTTGTGCGCCACTGGGTTTATTTCCGAAAGGGCCAATATACCTTGGCACTAGTTTCCGTGAAGGGCAGGCCAATTTCAGGTTGGCAGTAGACAGCCACACTTTGTCTCCTACCTTGAAGGCAGGATTCTCCCTCCGTTTCTGATCAAAGTATTTTTTGTAATCCACTTGGGCTTTCTCTATGGACTCCCAGAGGACCTGATAATTGTTTTGTATGAAAACATGTCTGTCCTGCAAGGTGGGTACAGTAGTTTCAGACATAGTTTAAGGCAGGGCAACAGGGTAGAATCCATAGTTGGCCCAGAATGGGGACTGGTTTATAGCTGAATGGACAGAGTTATTATAGGCAAATTCTGCCAGAGGGAGCAGGGATGCCCAGTCATCTTGGGAAAAAGCTGAGAAGCAGCAAGGGTATTGCTCCAGGGTTTGGTTTGTGCGTTCCATTTGCCCTTAACTTTGGGGATGGCAGGCAGATGATAAGCAGAGTTCTACTTCCAAGGCTTTACAAAGGTCTCTCCAAAACATGGAGTTAATATGCACCCCCTGGCCTGAGACAATGTTCTTTGGGACTCCGTGAAGTCTGATGATTTCCTGAATAGAAGTTTGAGCTGTTACGGTAGCAGAATGAATACCAATCATTGGTATGAATTGGGTCATTTTGGATAGTCGGTCTACCATAACCAGGATGGTCATGAATCTTTCAGGGAGAGGAAGGTCAGCAATGAAATCCAAAGAGGTAATTTCCCAGGGGTGATTAGGGATAGACAATGATCTCAATAACCCCCAGGCTTTTGCTTTGTTTCCTTTGCTACGTAGACATATTGTGCATGGCTTGACGTAGGATCTACAGTACTTACTGAGGTTAGGCCACCAAAAGGACCGCTGAATGAGCTTGTTAGTTTTACGGGCCCCAAAGTGCCCTGCAAGTTGGTGGTCAGGGAATGTCCTAAGAATCTGAGAACTTGCTTCCTGAGGCATGAAGACTTTGTCCTGATGTCAAAGTAATCAATCCATTCTCCTTAATGAGTCATATTCGGATTCGGGGCAAGATGCAGAAGCTCATTCAATGGATGCCTTTAGGCTGGGTTGAATCAGTTAAAAATTTTGGGCAGATAAGATAGTGCTTGGAGGAGCACATTCAGTAGATTCAGGGAATATCCTGGACATAGCATCGGCTCTCTCGTTTTTGGAACCCGGGTGGTATGTCAAGCCCACCTCTGCCCAACCTCCAAACCTCTAAAGCCAAGAGCTTAGGGCTTGTAAAGGCTTTGATACTGACATGACTGTGTTTACTATATTAATTGTTCTGGGCCAGTCCCTAGGGTAACAGATGTATAGGTAGTAGCACCAAGCCTAAAAATTAACATACTATGACATGTTTTTCCTTATTTTGTTCTAACATTATAGTCCCATGGGCATTTGTGGTTTAATTCAACAAGTTAACTGTAGGGGGGAGGGTATTCAAAGGAGTCAAGAGGTTCACTGTAGCTGACAAAACTAACCTATTATCCCTTCTCTTGTTCATGGGTCTATACAGTTGAAACATAACACAAGGGACAGAGTTTCCCAAATAGTAAAGTCAGGCCCCTACAGGTCTAGACTATTCTAATCTGTGTTAAAGCGGAGTTCCAACGTATAATAACATTTTTTTTTCTAAATTCCTAAGTTCATGTAATCAAAATGTACCACTCACTTTTTTGGTGCATAATATCCCCTGATGTCCGTCTTTGTCCCTAAAAGCAACTTATATAATTTCTTCGTGGAAGTTCTCATCTTGCCTGTGGGCATGTGAAGCCCACAAGCAGACACTTTCGGGATACGGTGATGCTGAGCTACCAGCATGCACCGCCCATTCCCACGCATGCACAAGGAGTCCATGTCGCAGCGCCGTGATGTTGCCATCACAACGGGCGGCGGCATCAGATGTGCCCGCCCCGTTGTGATGGTTTTGAAATCTTGTGATGATTAGCGCCGGATAGCCACACTGACTCCTAGGAAGATTGATTCATAGCTCATAGCTTGAGTCAGTGTGCCGCCCCAGCAGACATTGCGCCACTGGATCTGACGCCAATACCCGCGGGTGGCTAGGACAGGAGGCGCCACTTCAACAATCAAAAACAAGGTAACCCTTGGGAGAAAAAAAATTCTTTCCATTTGTCAATGTCTATAATGCCTGCTTGTAAATCAGCTTGATTTGTGAAAGATTATGTAACTCCGCTTTAAGCGGCAGTCTGGCTCTTTGATGTGTTGCTAGCACAGGGCATTTTAAACCTTGCTGTGGCAGATAGTATTGTTAATTAAAAAAGGGGCCCACGATTATTGCTATTTATGATGCGTGGGATCATTTTGTGGGCCATTTGTCAAACCCATTGTGAAGTTTGAAAATTGCCAGCTTTAATCTGAACCCAATTGATGTCTATGTGGGTAAATCTTTAAAATCTCTGGCACCTTCCCCCCGAGCCCCCACCCCCCTTTTTCCCCTTATCCTTTCCTTTCCCTTTGATCCGTACCCCCTTTCCTTTTCTTTTATATAAATATAGATAGCTTCCTCCCTCAGATTTAATCAACTCATTACCATCTCTGATATCATCTTCCATATTGGCCACCTCTACCTGTTTTTATTGGATAACTACTTATAATTTTGGATGTGATACAACATGATTTTATATGACTACAAACACCTACACTGTAAACCTGTAAACATGTCTACTATTCAACTTTCTCAGTGTACAATTTTTTTGTGTACATTAACTTGTACTACAATTTGTTCTTTGTAATCCTGTTTTAACTGATAAAAGAGGGGGAAAACTCCTGAATGGGTGTAAATCCCAGAACACTGCTTTTGTGTGCTCTGGGATTTATGCTGTGTGTGTGAGTTTATACAAGCTCAACACACATTCATTCATTACAATGGGCAGCTGTACGCTATAGCTTTCTGTCGCGGGTGATAATATATGGTTTAGCACTGGCCATTCTATTTCAGCAAAAGCTTTTTCTACATCTAAAGCATTGATTTTAGAAGGGTGGGGATAGTTAGATATTATGGTAGCTGATAGTACTGTACATATTCCCATAGAGGTGTGTGCTTCATTAAAGTCCAGAAAGGGAGTACAATGGGTTAAAATGGTATGAAAAACTAATGTCCACATAGGGCTAATTTCTAATGAGAGTGATTTATACAATCTGGCTAGGAATCCATTTGGGCCACGGGTCTTGATATTAGCTGAGGTTTATTGCTAATAGGGATGAGCCGAACACCCCCCGGTTCGGTTCGCGGCAGAACATGCAAACAGGCAAAAAAATTTGTGTGAACACCATTAAAGTCTATGGGACTCGAACGTGAAAAATCAAAAGTGCTAATTTTAAAGGCTAATATGCAAGTTATTGTCATAAAAAGTGTTTGGGGACCCGGGTCCTGCCCCAGGGGACATGTATCAATGCAAAAAAAAGTTTTAAAAATGGAAGTTTTTTCGGGAGCAGTGATTTTAATAATGCTAAAAGTGAAACAATAAAAGTGAAATATTCCTTTAAATATCATGCCTGGGGGGTGACTATAGTATGCCTGTAAAGTGGCGCATTTTTCCTGTGTTTAGAACAGTCTCTGCACAAAATGACATTTCTAAAGGAATAAAAGTCATTTAAAACTGCTTGTGACTGTAATGTAATGTCGGGTCCCGGCAATATAGATGAAAATCATTGAGAAAAATGGCATGGCCCCCCCTCCCCCCCAGCCCATTACCAGGCCCTTTGGGTCTAGAATGGATATTAAGGGGAACCCTGCACCCAAATTACAAAAAAAGAGGCGTGGGGCCCCCAGGCCCTATATACTCTGAACAGCAGTATACAGGCGGTCCCCGGGTTACAAACAAGATAAGGACTGTAGGTTTATTCTTAAGTTGAATCTGTTTGTAATTTGGAACAGATACATTTTTAAAGTGTAGCTCCAGCCAAAAAAATCTATTTGTAAGCTTTTTGGATAACATAGGGAAGGGTTATCATCACCCCTGTAACATTTGTTTTGCTGTCTGTTCCCCTGTTCAGAAGATTTCACCTCACTTTCTGTCCCAATGACAATTGGATTTTGATAATTTTGGATATTAGGGAAACGAGGATTGGTGATAAAGCATCAGTGGAGACACCTTTTTCCCATATTAACTCTTACAGAAGAAAATTTTCCCTTCCTAGGGGTAGATTTCCTCTCACTTCCTGTTGTCTCCCTCCATTTGTAAGTAGGAGTCGTTTGTAAGTCGGATGTTTGAAAATAGGGGACCGCCTGTATATACTATACGGCCTGCCCTATACACTCTGCTGAAAATTGGGCCTTAGGTGGTGGTGGCATAACACTGTCAGGCATTCAATCCTGAGTCCTTTGGGTCACTAAGGATCACATGATCCTCAACCACCTCCTCCCAGCCACATACAACTCCATGGGTTTCTGGGGACTGAAAACAATCCCTTGAAGACTGCTGCTGATGCTGAGTGTTATCCTCCACCTCCATGCTGACACAATCCTCCTCCTCTTCTTCTTCCTGTGTGATTGGCGGGCCCGCAGGAATACTATCTGGATAAAGGGGGCCTTGAGACGAAAGGAAGTCCTCCTCTTCCTCCCGCTGTTCTGCCTCAAGTGCCCTGTCCATTATTCCACGAAGCCTGTGCTCCAACGGGAAGACATGAGGGACAGTATCAATGATGCATGCATTGTCACTGCTCACCTTTCTCGTGGCCTCAAATGGTGACAAGACAGTGCATGTATGCTTGATCAGTAGCCACTGGGTGGCGAAAAAAAATCAAACCACCCTGACCTTGTCATGGTGCCATACTCACACAGGTACTCATTGATGGCCCTCTGCTGCATGTGCAGCTGCTGCAGCATTGCCAATGTTGAGTTCCACCTGGTGGCCATGTCACAAATGAGGCGGTTCTTGGGCAGGTTACATTCTCTTTGAATGTCAGCCAGCTGAGCACTGGCATTATATAACCAGCAGAAATGACCACAGACTTTCCTGGCCTGCCTCAGGAGATCCTGTAAGCCCGGGTACCTGCTCAAGAACCGCTGCACCACCAAATTCAGGATGTGAGACCAAAGAGGGAACATGGGTCAAGTGTCCCTGTCGGAGGGTGGAGAGGAGGTTGGTGCCATTGTCGTATACAACCATTCCTGGCTGAAGCTGGCATGGCATCAACCACCTCTGAGCCTGCCCCTGCAGAGCTGCCAGAATCTCTGCCCCAGTGTGGCTCCTGTCCCCTAAGCAGACCAACTCAAGCACCACATGGCATCTTTTTGCCTGAGTGCTTGCATAGCCCCTTGAACGCCGACGGAGCACCGCTGGTTCAGAGGACAAATCTGCAGAGGAAGACGCCATAGAGGAAGAAGAAGAGGAGGAGGGGGTGGAGGAGAGAGCTGTGGCAGAATCACCACTACTAGCATTTTGGAGGCGTGGTGGCGGAACAAGCTCCAACATTAGTGAACCCTGTCCTGCATCCTTCCCAGCTGCCAGCAGAGTTACCCAGTGCGCCATGAAAGAAAGGAAACGTCCCTGTCCATGCCTGCTGGACCATGAGTCAGCGGTAATATGCACCTTACTACTGACCGCCCAGTCCACGAGGCCAAAATATTGCCTTCCACATGCTGGTAGAGAGCCGGAATGGCCTTCTGTGAAAAGAAATGACGTTTGGGAACCTGACACTGAGGTACCGCACATTCCACAAATTCACGAAAGGGGGCAGAGTCTACCAGCTGAAAAGGCAGCAGTTGCAGTGCTAGCAATTTGGCCAAGCTAGCATTCAGACGCTGAACATGTGGATGGACGAAATTTCTTTTGACGGTTTAGCAACTGGAGTAGGGAAATTTGCCAGCTAAAATCGGATGTTGGTGTACCGCTAGCAGATTGGCCGCAAGTACTTGGGGCACTTATTTCTATACCTTCATTCCTCTCAGTTCAGGTTTCCGAGAGGACTGGAGGTATAGTCGGGTTGGAGATGCCAGCTGATGAGGAGCAAGGAGAGGTCCGCCTTGTTCTTTGATGTTGGTCTTTTAAGTGCTGTTGCCAAGGGACTGCATGGGAGGTCATCATATGTCTGGTCAAGCATGTGGTGCCCAAGCGGCTGCTGTTTTGGCCACGCTTGATACGCTTCAGACATATGTTACAAACAGCAACGGTGCGATCTGCTGCACACATGTCAAAAAAGGCCCACACCAAAGAACTTTTCAAAATATGCGGGGAGTCAGCAGCACCCTGCACCTGCTTAGCTCTGCGGTGTGATGTAATAGGGTGGCTGCCCTTAAGCTGCCCCCTGGAGGGCATCCTGTCTCGTTGGAGATGTGCCTCCTCCTCCTATTTCTCTCTTCTATCAGGCACCCAAGTAGAGTCAGTGACCTCATCATCCCCTCCCTCCTCGTCACTGGAGCAAACTTGCCAGTATGCTGCAGCCGGGGGAACATGACTGCCAGTTTCTTGACCTTCTTGGGCACCCCCTCTCTCTAGGCTGACGTTACTCCCTTCCTCAACCTGGGTAACATCATCAGAGCCTTCAAATTGCTGCGCATCCTCCTGCAGCGTGTACCCAACATTGTGGTCGAATAGTTGGGGGGACTCCTCCATTCATGATGGTGGGGCTAGGGAAGGAGTGACTGTTGACATGGAGCAGATGGAATAGGCCGCTTTGGCATCTGCATTGGCAGGCAAACTACTCTGAGCCTGGGTGACAGAGGATGAGGAGGATGAGGACAGCTTTGTTATCCATTCCACCAACTCTTCTGCATGTTGTGGCTCAATAACACGGCCAGTTGCAGAAAAAAAGGACAAGCGTGCCACACGGCCACGTGCTGAGGATGCACCGTGTCCGCGACCAGCACTGTCTACTGTAGACACAGAGCCTGCTTGCCCTCTTTTAGTGGCCTGTGAGCGTCTGCCTCTCCTTGGTGGCCTTCCGGACATGCTGTAAATTTTGTTTAGCAAAACCACACTGCACTGTATTATGTACTGTTTACACCACCAGAAAAGTAGTAGCAACTGCACTAGGGGTGCACAGTACTGTGCACACCAACAGAAGTGTAATAACAACTATGGGTATACTGTATGTATTATGTACTTTGTACACCACCAGAAAAGTAGTAGCAACTGCAATATGGGTGCACGGTACTGTGTACACCAACAGAAGTGTAAAAAACAACTATGGGTGTACTGTATGTATTGTGTACTGTGTACACCACCAGAAAAGTAGTAGCAACTGCACTATGGGTGCACGGTACTGCTTTTGGCCAATTATGGTTCTCTTAGCTGAGAGCGCTGGGATTGGCCAAAGCATGCAGGTCATGGTGCATGCTTTCGCCAATCATCATACAGCAATGCACTGAGCTCCCGCAGGGCATTATGGGGTGTTACGTGGCACTCGAATGTGGCACGAAAGGGCCCTTTAATGTTCGGTTTTCGATGAACAGGTGAACAGCCCAATGTTCGATTCAAACTCACGTTCAACCCGAACATAAAGCTCATCCCTAATTGCTAACTGGACCACATCAATAGTAATGGAGGCATTTGAGGTATTTTTTTGTTCTGCAGTTAATTTAGATGCTTTAGCAATCAAGGCTTCCAGTGTTGCGTTTGAGAGGGATGGACTGTGTAAACCTGTGTATAAAAGCATTAAAAATAGTAAATAATTGTGGCAGGTGCTGTAGAAGGCTTCAGGATCTTTGAGCTTCAAGGTAATATGTTTGGGGTTATTAGGTTTGGTCAGTTTCGACAGTAGTGAACCAACATTGTTACTCCATCCATATTATTCATTTTGCGTGAATAAGGTATTAACCTCTTCACGCTGGAGCCTCCCGGGCCTTTAAGAGGTTTATGACGCTGGGAGGCGGGGTGGGGATAGAGTTGCGCTGCACTCCAGGGACAGTTACTGGTGTCTAACCGAAAGCTTTCAGATCACATGGCCGCTGTGATTGGCTGTCATGGCAGTCACCTGATCCGAAAACTCCCGATGGCTGCTTGTGGTTAGGCATCGTTAACTGTCCCGGGAGCGCACTCTCGGCGCAGCTCTAGTGACAGCAGTTCACGCAAATATGCGGCCTCTCGGCCCCAGGGACCAGGTGCCAAAAGGCCGCATATTTGCGTGCGGCCGGCGCCAAGGGGTTATTATGGTCTCTTGTTGATAGTTGAGAATTGAGGGGATCACTTCCTCCTGGCATGTCCATTTAGACTGTAATGTATTACACTCAAGATGACATTTATAAGCATGTGTAACTTCATACTGTGGGTCAAAATGACACTTATAAGAATGGGTGCCCCCCCATGACTGCCTTTGAGGTTCACCACAGCAAGATATTTTTAAGTTGTCGTTCAGTTTGTCCATTGGATTTTAGAAAATCTTTGGATTGGGAATTTAGTGAGAGAAGAGTGGAATCCCCATGCCTGAGATTTTGATATAGGATGTTGCAGGGATAGGGACATGTTAAGGGAACACGATCAAGATTGTGAGATCACCTCTAGTCTGCTCCAGACCCTTCAAAAATGTGATAAGTAGTTAAAAAATTAGATGTGTAAGTTATGCCCCTAGAACGCCTGAAGGTGCTCCTTGGATGTTGTACCTCTCTATGTGGCTAGACTGTGAAAAAGTCTTACACATGTGGTATCTCAAAAGAATTGTGAGAAAAAAAATCAATTTTAAAATCTTACCATGCCTCTTACTAAATACCTTGGATTGTCTACTTTCCAAAAAAGGGTCATTTTGTGGGTATTGGGGGTGTACTGTCCTGGCATTTTAGGGCCTCAAAAAATGAGTCAGTACTAAGAGTCGACTGATATAGTTTTTTCACTCCCGATACTGATTTTTCAGCCGCCTTTTAGGATGATAGCCGATATCAGGTGCCGATATTCTGTACATTTAAAATTTTGAAAAATCAACACACTTTTCTACACAAATCTGATATAAACTGAACATGTTAATGTTTAATAAAATTTTAAACATTAAGGGTTCGTTCTTCACATCATTCCTGCATGAAAACTGATGGGAAAACCACACAGATTTCACTTGCAGAGACATCAGTTTTACATCAGTTTTCATGTGTGATTCAGTCAGTTTTCATGCACATTGACATCAGTTTTCAATGCGTGTCAGTTATGTGCCCTATATTCATACCAATGGTGATGTCATGTCAGTTTTTTTTTCTTGTGCAGAAAACTGCATACACGTTACACATTCCTGTGCAGAAAAAATCTGCATGTTGTGGTGTGAACAGGGCACATTGAGAAGAATAGAGAACTATTTTTTTTTGTGTCCTTGCAGAACTTGTGCAGAAAAACTGACGTCTCGGTCTGCACCATGGTGTGAACGAGACCTAAAAGTAAACAACTGGGAAAAATATAGTGCTTGAAAAGTAATAGCTTATTAATGGCTTCCCAAAACATACAAAAATGGCATACCTATAAACTGCAGTGCACTGAACTGATATAAAATGTAATTTAAATCATTACCACAGTGCAAAAAGCTAGACACTACACTTTCTTCAATACTCCCAAATAGTTAGAACAATATTATAGTGCAGAAAGCATAACATTTCAGCCTGTTAAACGTCTTCTGTTTTTTTCGTATATTGATGCCACTTCACTAAAAACATGCTCACTTGGTACAGAGGAAGGAGGGGAATAGAGATATCTTCTCGCATGAGAGGCAAGTCTTTTGTAGTGTGCCTCATTTTCTTTCCACCACTGAAGAGGATCACCACTTCTGCCAATTACTGATTCCTTCAAATAGAGATGACGTTTATCATCCAGGCTGATTATTGATGCAGATTCAGAAGAATCCTCCGCACGAGGCCCCAATAAAAGGCTGAACATGGCATCAATTCGACCACAATGAAGATTCTCTTCTGCCCGTTGTCTTTTTGGAGGTTTGTCTGTTTTTGCAGCATCCTGCTCTTCCAGATTAGTAACATGCTCTTCCTGACTTGACCTTTTTGCAGGAACCTTCTGCACCTCCAGTTTAATATCTTCTGTCAGCCATTGTTTTGTCTTGGCCAATACAGCATCAGAAGAGAAAGCATGATTCTTGTATTGAGGATCCAAAAGACATGCCATCACGACATGTTTATTCTCTTCATGCTTCTCAAAGCGTTTGGTGAGGCTGTCCCTCATGACCTGCCTGAATGTTTTAATGCCACGTGTGTTGGGTCCTTTATTCTCTTGAAGAAGCATCTTCAGCACTCCCACACATGGGTTGACAGATGACACAGATGAGTCGTAATGACTCACCTCTAGCGTCACTTCCTCTGTGGGGAGTAGGGTCTTAATGACGTTGGCTACAATGTCCCACTGATCAGCAGTAGGACAAGAATATCCTCCATGTTCACCTGAATAGATGCTAAGAGCTCACTTCTGTTCTAGCATTCTTTGCAGCATGTGAAGTGTTGAGTTCCATCATGCTGGAGCAGTCTTAATCAAGTTGTTTTTGGGTAGGCCTTGGCTCAGCTATGGACATCAACCGCTTAAATCCAGAGTCAGACACTATTGTAAATGGCTGGTTATTAGTAACTATCATCTCTGTGAGGCTGACTGTCACCCTGCTGTGGGTGGCTGGCTGGCTGTCACCCTGCTGTGGGTGGGTGGCTGGCTGGCACTCTGCTCTGAGTGGAAGGCTGGCTGGCACCCTGCTGTGGGGGGAGGCTGGCTGGCACGGTGCACCCTGCTGTAGGTGGGTGGCTGACTGGCACTCTGCTGTGGGTGGGTGGCTGGCTGGCAACCTGCTGTGGGTGGGTGACTGGCTGGCACCCTGCTGTCAGTGGGTAGCTGGCTGGCACAGTGCACCCTGCTGTGGGTGGATGGCTGGCACCCTGCTGTAGGAGGGTGACTGGCAGGCAACCTGCTGTGGATGGGTGGCTGGCTGGCATGGTGCACCCTGCTGTGGGTAGGAGGCTGGCTGGCACTATGCTGTGGGCAGGTGGCTGGCTGGCACCCTGCTATGGGTGGGTAGCTGGCTGGCACTGTGCACCCTGCTGTGGGTGGGTGGCTGGCTGGAACCCTGTGTGGGTGCCTGGCTAGCACCCTGCTGTGGGTGGGTAGCTGGCTGGTACCCTGTGCAAGTGGGTGGCTGACTGGCTCTCTTCTGTGGGTGGTTGACTGGCTGGCACCCTGCTGTGGGTGGCTGGCTGGCACTCTGCTGTGGGTGGGTAGCTTGCTGGGATGGTGCACCCTGCTGTGGGTGGGTGGTTGGCTGGTACCCTGCTGTGGGTGGGTAGATGGCTGGCACGGTGCACCCTGCTGTGGGTGAATGACTTGCTGGCACCCTGCTGTGGGAAGCTGGCTGACTGGCACAGTGCACCCTGCTGTGGGTGGGTGGCTGTCACTCTGCAATGGGTGGCTGGCTGGCTGGCACCCTGCTGTGGGTGGGTGGTTGGCTGGCATCCTGCTGTGGGTGGGTAGCTGGCTGTCACGGTGCATCCTGCTGTAGGTGGGTGGCTGGCTGGTACCCTGCTGTGGGTGGGTGGCTGGCTGGCACCCTGCTGTGGGTGGGTGGTTGGCTGGCATCCTGCTGTGGGTGTGTGGCTGGTTTGTACCCTGCTGTGGGTGGGTGACTGGCTGGCATGGTGCACCCTGTTGTGCATGGCTGGCTGACACCCTACTATAGGTGAGTGGCTGGCACTCTGCTATGGGTGAGTGGCTATCTGGCACCCTGCTGTGAGTGGGTGGCTGGCACCCTGCTGTGGCTGGGTGGCTGGCTGGAACCTTGCTGTGGGTGGGTGGCTGGCTGGCTGGCACCCTGATGTGGGTGGGTGGCTGGTTGGCACTCTGCTGTGAGTGGGTGGCTGGCTGACATGGTGCACCCTGCTGTGGGTGGGTGGCTGGCACCCTGCTGTGAGTGGGTGGCTGGCTGGCATGGTTCACCCTGCTGTGGGTGGGTAGCTGGCAGGCACCCTGCTGTGGGTGGCTGGCTGGCAGTCTGGAACCCTGCTGTGGGTAGGTGGCTGGCTGACTGGCACTCTGCTGTGGGTGGGTGGCTGGCATGGCACCCTGCTGTGGGTAGGTGGCTGGCACCCTGCTGTTTGGTGGGTGACTGGCTGGCACCCTGCTGTAGGTGGGTGGCTGGCTGGCACAGTGAACCCTGCTGTGGGTGGGAGGCTGGATGGCACCCTGCTGTGGGTGGGTGGCTGGCTGGCTGGCATGGTGCACCCTGCTGTGGGAGTGTGGATGGGTAGCCTGGCTCCCTGCTGTGGGTGGGTGGCTGGCACCCTGGCCCTGCTGTGGCTGGCTGTTGTGTCCTCTCTGGTCCAGTTCCTCCATTCCGTGGCATGCACTGTCTGAGGCGAGATAGGTGGCAGCCTTTGCCCTATCCGGGTAGAAGAAGCCATAACTCTGTCCAACTCAGAACGTTTGCAGGCCCAGCGCACGAAGGTAAACGGTACAACATACGTATTGACATTGCGTGTGTGTGCAGTGTGCCTCCACGCACTGGGCCTGCAGTGCACTGCAAACCTTATTCTACCCGGTCGATGACATAATGGGCCCCAAAAAGATAGGCGCTGCAGCAGGGGGAGAATATCAGTAATATCTGTAAGTTTCTGATCGATATCCATTCTTTGAAAATTCTTGCATATCGGCCATAATAATTTGCCGGTCCTATAATCGGTCGACACCTAGTCAGTACATTAGGATTCATAATTTTTCATTGAGACGTACCATAGATATTTTTACCAAGGATATGTTGTAGTATAAATTTTGGACTAAATTTCTGAAGAAAAATTACTTATTTTCAAAACATTTCAATAGAAACTAAAAAAAAAAATGTTATTTAAATTTCCAGTCTCTTTTTGCCTATATTGCAAAAAATAAAAAAACCCAGTAGTGATTAAATACCACCAAAGGAAAGCTCTATTTTATTTTTTTCAAAAAATATAAAAAATGTGTTTAGGTACAGTGTTGCATGACTAAAAGATATGATAGTATCCCTGAGGACCTCTCTCCATGCAGATATGATGGAATGTGTCACTAACTTTAAAGCCGAAGTACAAGAGCTGGGAGGGAGAGTGGATCACATAGAACAAAAGATGGGAGAATTTGCATCTTCTCATAACAACTTAATAGATGCACACAATGATCAAGAAGATGAAATGGAAAATCTTAAAACCAAAGTAGCGGATATTGAGGACCACTCAAGACAGAATAACATGAAACTCAGAGGTGTCCCTGAGTCTATCCAAAATGCTCACTTCAATCAGTATGCTTGATACCTGATATGCACGGTCCTACCTTCTATCCCAGTCTCTGAAATAGTAATTGACAGAATTCATTGTCTGCCTAAACCCTCATACCTCCCTGACAACGTACCTAGAAATGTTATTATGAGAGTACATTTTTACCACGTAAAAGAATGTCTTATGTCCAACGTCCGCAAAACATCCCACCTCCCTGACCAATTCTCCAGCCTTCAAATGTACGCGGATCCCTCCCAGTAAACGCTACAAAAAAGGAAGTAGGGGTACAACCTTAATATCATCTACTACTGGGGTTACCCTATGAAGCTCACCATTACACACAATGATGCCACCTCAGTGGTTACATTGCTAACTGAAGGCCTAGCACTGCTCCGCTCCTGGGACACTCTTCCAGAGCAAGAATCCACATCTCGATCTACTCCCGCCAAGATGATTGGCAAGTTGTTTATCACAAACGCAAAAAAAAAATCACTCAACCTGATTGCCTCTAACTTCCAACAAAATCATACTACCTGACCTCCCCGGTCAGATGGAACCCAATACCCACGATACTCCCTCCACAAGTAATGTGCAGTATATCTGCATTCAGATTCCAACTAAAATCATCCATTTTTTTACTAACTGTTCTCTCCTTTTTTTTTATATCTTTTTGTTCCTTTTTTTGTTTTTTGGTTCCCTTCACTCTTTGTCGGTTACAGATCTGGCAACCAAAATATTCACCTTTCAAGGTCTCAACTGATATACTACCTCGTAACGACTACTAATGCCTACATCTGTATTTTCTGCCTCCTACATGTATCAGCTCCCTTTTATCATTTAAAGGTAACAAAGCTATCCTTATAACTTATCTCCATGGTGCTCAAAGTGACTTTGTTTAATGTGCGGGGACTCAATCACCCTGCTAAAAGGGCATCTCTCTGGAAAGAGTCTCTTAAGTTAGGAAGCGACCTCATTTGTGTGCAGGAAATGCACTTTCAAGCATTGACCCCTTTTCTGCTATAAACAGTTTCCCCACATCTTCACCACATCTGCACAGCATAAAGAGAAAGAGTCCTTACTGAGATCAAAAATACAGTAGCATTCTCCTTACATGACTCGATCTGTGATCCAAAGGGGAGATATTTGATCCTTTTGTGCGATATAAACAACAGACCATTTACCATAGTGAACACTTATGCCCCTAAATAACACCAGCTCCGCTTTGCTCATAAACTGTCGGAAAATCTCAAAACTCAAACGAGGCCCCCTAGTGATATGCAGAGACTTTAATCTTACTGCAGATCCCCATTTGGTACTATCCTCCAAACCCAAAAGACTTTCACTGGCACTTCAACCTTTATTTCATAAAGAAGATATCTATGACACTTGGAGATGTCAACATGCTGAAGAGCATGATTACACTTTTCATTCTCCACACCATAACTCATACTCCAGACCAGAATCAATATGATACTAGTAGACAAACTGTTATTACAAGCTGTGTCTTCTTCCACTATCCATGACATTTCATGGTCAGACCATGCTCCAATCTCCATATCAATATTGGAAGAACACACACCCAATCCTGCTTACATTTGGAGAGTTAACTCACCCCAAAATGTTAAAAATATTAATAAGCAGCTCCAAGACAGAAAATTGCGGATGCCTTCGCTTCTTACCATAGTTCCCTCTATAACCTGAAGTATGATCCCAATACACCTATACCACAAGACCTTAGCATTGAATTGTTTTTATCCTCCCAACAACTGCCTACTCTTACAAGTGCTCAATTACAAGCACTTAACGTGCCTATAACCCATACGGAGATCAATAGGGCTATTAGGTCCTTCCATTAGAAAAATCCCCTGGGCCATATATTATAAACAGTTTCCTAAAACTCTCACTCCAACTCTCTCCTCAGTGTTCATGGCTGCAATGACCTTGGCCTTCTTTCCACCTGAGATGCTCCAATCCTATTGTCAGGGCTGGGCTCAGCCCTTCCTTCTCTGAGCTGGCATGTAGTGCAGCCCAACAATCAGGAGGAAGTTAAGGAATTATAATTTATAAGAACAACAATACTCTATTCCATTGGGACCAGTGCCAATCTTTTTGTGCTTTGACCATCATACCTTTGTAAGAGGCCATCATTAATTAATAGCTGTAGTGTAGGTTTACTAGTTCATGAGTGTTTTCTATTGATGGTGACTGGCTAGTTTTCATTAGTCTTGTAATGCCGCGTACACACGACCGGACTTTACGGCATACTTTGTCCTGCAGACTTTTCAACTGACTTTACAACGGACTTTGCGAATGAACGGACTTGCCTACACATGATCAACCAAAGTCCGAAGGATTCGTACATGATGACGTATGACCGGACTAAAACAAAGAAGTTCATAGCCAGTAGCCAATAGCTGCCCTAGCGTCGTTTTTTGTCCATTGGACTAGCATACAGACAAGCGGACTTTTTGACCAGACTCGAGTCCGTCAAAAAGATTTGAAACATATTTCATGTCTAGGTCCATCAAACTTTTGGGGAAAAAAAGTCCGCTGGAGCCCACCCACGATCGAATTGTCCGACAGACTCCGGTTCGCCGGGCCAAGTATGCCGTAAAGTTCGGTCGTGTGTACACATTAGGCTTAGTCTGGCTGCAAGTAGAATATGTGTTACTACCCATCTGAGATAGGTGGGTATTGATTCTATAGTCAAATTCAGTATTGCTAGTGCCGTTGGAATATAGCATTGTGTGATATATGTCAAGATATGAAATATGGTAGCACAGTAGCTTTGTATATGTAGGCATTCACAAAGAATGTGCAGTAAGTCACCTTTTGCTGTATTACATCTCCAGCAGGTATATGGAGTGGTGGTACTAAATGTGGCTTGTTTAGTTGGTGTTAAGTACCAACGTAGAGAGATTTTTAGAGTGAGCTCCCAGAGGGCTGAGCATTGAGTATATTTGTAGATAGATTGAAAGGCTCTTTGCCATTGTGAGTCAGGGGGGCTATATCCTAGGTATGATTCCCAGTGAAGGTGTGGTCTCATTTTAGCAAATACTCGTTTGTGGCGAAAGGAGTTGTAAAAAAAGTGAGATCCCTCTCAGGTTGGTGGTGTTCCGGTTGGTTAGATATGTCCATACTTTGGGGGGTAATGTGTACATTGGGGTAGGAATGTGAGAAAGGCAGTTTCTAAGTCGAAAGAAAAATTGAAGCGTTCTAAGCCTGGAAGATTAAACTCTTTCTGTAATTGGGGGAATGATTAATGGTTGTCCCCTGAAACAAATCTTAAATATTTTTGATACCCTTTGTTGACCAATGAACAAGAGAGAGCTCCATGGAAAGATGGTGGAGAATTTCTATTGGGAGAGGTGGGTTGAGAGTGGAACGGTGTGTGGTTTCTATGTTAGCTAATTTTTTCCATGCTAGGGCTGAGGCCCTCATCGTTGGGGGTAGTGCTGTAGGTATGGGAGCTCCGATCGGGGTGCCTAGAATCCAACTCTGAAGGCTAGTGCGTGGCAATGTAGCTGTCTCTATTTGACCCTATAGGCTAATCTGATGTGGGTTAAACCAATCATGTAACTGGGTCAATACTGATGCTAGGTAGTAATCCTCAAAGTCTATGGATCCTACTCCTCCTGCATATTTCTGTTTAGTAAGAGTGGTGTGGACACATCTGTTTTTTTTTTCCCTTTCATAAGAATTTGTTAAGTATGGTTTGGAGAGATGTAAAATAGGATAGAGGGATAGGAATGGGTATAGTTCTGAATTTGTAAAGTAATTGTGGTATGTGCAGCATTTTAAAAGATGCCAGTCTGCCTGACCATGTTAATTTGTGTTTCTCAAGCTGCTGTGTATCAGACTGTAGCTTGGTAAGAAATTGTTTGAAATTAGCAGAGAAGAGATTTTTTGTTGATCTCGTTAATTGTACCCCTAGATAATTAATGTCGTTTTCTGCCCAAGTATAGGAGTATTGGGCTTGTAGTAGGTTTCTAGTTATGGCATCTATTCCTAAATCTGGGATATATAAAATTTTGTAGTATTTACTTTATAGTAAGATACATTGCTGAATCTTGGAGGATTTTTTGTACTTCTGTCAGGGAAGAAGCTGGGTTAGTAAGCATTAAGATTACGGCGTCCGCGAAAAGATTGATTTTGTGGGATGTTTGGCCTATTGTGAATCCAGTCAGTGGGTCGGGTGTGTGACACTACCATAGCCATCATAGTTCACTGCACTAGATTCTTGTTCATATGAACCAAACTTTTTAAGCCTGAATTTTTTATTGGAAATTTTAACAATAAAATCTCTAGTTACTTGGATTTTACACCATGTGGAAGCTTTTTCTCTTTTTTTGATCATACACGGGGGATGCCAAGTGAGTGATATCCGGTGGAAGATTCCAGCTGAAAAATGAATACATTTCCTCACCCAAGAGGACCAGTTTCCATCTAGGAGGATTGAGGCCCTTCTCGGCTCCCGCCCCAGGATTGGAGATATCTTTAACTCTACCGTTCAAACGGTAAAAGCTTATATGACTCACCGCCAACGGCCAGTGAGTCCACCGTTTCTGGTAAGGGCATTTTACTTACATCCCCTTCAGTTGAATGCAAGAAGAATTTCCCTTGTTTTGAACATGCATGTAGCAGGGTGAGATCCGAATATACGGTTTGGGATCACCCCTACATTTGGAAGAACTGTCAAAACCCTAGAGACTTGTTTGAGTCCTATCCATTTGTATTGGTCATTTTCTCACCATAATGTTTTTTGATATTTTGGAGTAAAATATAAGTTTATGCATTTTTAGGACGGTTATGATACAGTTATATAGTTTGAGGGAGATAACACTCCTCTATTGAGTTTATTACATTATAATTCACAGGTGCTTTCATAAGACCTTTTGCTGATACTTTTAGATTAAGAGTGTTGGTTAAAACCACATCTTTACATAGAGGTGATCTACACTTAGACCTTTTTAAGTCACCTTCACATGTATATGTGTTTTCACTTAAATATAGCGCTGCACTTTTTATTTTTCATTTCTATACACAATTTGTCTATTGAGTTGGCGCAGCAGTTTCTTCTATTTTAGTCAGTGGGCTTTGCCTAATATGCCCCGCCAGGGGTTCCATCAGTAAATGAAAAATCAGGGGAGATAATGGGCATCCTTGCCTGGTGCCATTTGTTTTGTGGAACATCTGAGATAGCATGTCTGCTGAAAAGACTTGCGCTGAAGGAGTACAGTGCCAGTATTGCTTTTAATATGAATCCACTAAATACAAATTTTTGAAGAACTCCCTGGAGGTATGATCAATGGATTCTGTTGATCGCCTTCTCTGCATCCAAAGATAGAAGCAGAGAAGACGCTCCACTGGACTTGGCATAGTTTTCGATGTCTATCACTCTTCTTGTGGCATTGGGCGCTTGTCATCCCTTGGTGAAGGCCGACTGATCTCTGTGTATTAGTGAAAGCATTATTTCAAGTAAGCGTGTTGCAATTGTTTTTGCGTAGATTTTTAAATCTATGTTAAAAAGGGATATGGGATGGAAGTTTTGGGGGCTGTCGGCTCCTTCCCTGTTTTAGGTAGAGTTATGATCAGTGTTTGCAAAGATTCACAAGGTAACAGTGAAGAGGAGGCAGCATTGTTAAATAGTGCAGCTAGGTGAGGTGCTAAATGGTGGGAATATTGCTTGTAATATTCACCCGGGAGCTCATCTGGACCTGGTGCTTTACCTGCAGGGAGGGTTCTAATAGTTGCATGGATTTCTTGTTCAGTGAAGGGTTTGTTAAGAAGGGCCAGCTGTTCATCTGTTAGTATTGGGAGCTTGATTTGGTTAAGAAATGAATTTATGTCCTCTATAGAGGGTTGGTATGTGTCTGAATCTTGCTTTATGTTATAAAGATCCCCGTAGAAGCTGCTAAAGGTGTCAGCCATTGCCTGCAGGTTTAGTCATTTTTCCTTTGTGTGAGGGTGGTATATACAGTGGGGACGGAAAGTATTCAGACCCCATTACATTTTTCACTCTTTGTTATATTGCAGCCATTTGCTAAAATCATTTAAGTTTATTTTTTTCCCTTATTAATGTATACACAGCACCCCATATTGACAGAAGAACACGGAATTGTTGACATTTTTGCAGATTTATTAAAAAAGAAAAACTGAAATATCACATGGCCCTAAGTATTCAGACCCTTTGCTCAGTATTTAGTAGAAGCACCCTTTTGATCTAATACAGCCATGAGTCTTTTTGGGAAAGATGCAACAAGTTTTTCACACCTGGATTTGGGGATCCTCTGCCATTCCTCCTTGCAGATCCTCTCCAGTTCTGTCAGGTTGTATGGTAAACGTTGGTGGACAGCCATTTTTAGGTCTCTCCAGAGATGCTCAATTTGGTTGAAGTCAGGGCTCTGGCTGGGCCATTCAAGAACAGTCACAGAGTTGTTGTGAAGCCACGCCTTCATTATTTTAGCTGTGTGCTTAGGGTCATTGTCTTCTTGGAAGGTAAACCTTCGGCCCAGTCTGAGGTCCTGAGCACTCTGGAGAAGGTTTTTGTCCAGGATATCCCTGTACTTGTCCGCAGTCATCTTTCCCTCGATTGCAACCAGTTGTCCTGTCCCTGCAGCTGAAAAACACCCTCACAGCATGATGTTACCACCACCATGCTTCACTGTTGGGAATGTATTGGACAGGTGATGAGCAGTGCCTGTTTTATCCACACATACCGCTTAGAATTAAGGCCAAAAAGTTCTATCTTGGTCTCATCAGACCAGAGAATTTTATTTCTCACCATCTTGGAGTCCTTCAGGTGTTTTTTTAGCAAACTCCATGCAAGCTTTCATATGTCTTGCACTGAGGAGAGGCTTCCTTCGGGCCACTCCGCCATAAAGCCCCGACTGGTGGAGGGCTGCAGTGATGGTTGACTTTCTACAACTTTCTCCCATCTCCCGACTGCATCTCTGGAGCTCAGCCACAGTGATCTTTGGGTTCTTCTTTACCTCTCTCACCAAGGCTCTTCTCCCCAGATAGCTCAGTTTGGCCAGACGGACAGCTCTAGGAAGGGTTCTGGTCATCCCAAATGTCTTCCATTTAAGGATTATGGAGGCCACTGTGCTCTTAGGAACCTTAAGTGCAGCAGAAATTTTTTTGTAACCTTGGCCAGATCTGTGCCTTGCCACAATTCTGTCTCTGAGCTCTTCAGGCAGTTCCTTTGACCTCATGATTCTCATTTGCTCTGACATGCACTGTGAGCTGTAAGGTCTTATATAGACAGGTGTGTGGCTTTCCTAATCAAGTCCAATCAGTATAATCAAACACAGCTAGAATCAAATGAAGGTGTAGAACCATCTCAAGGATGATCATAAGAAATGGACAGCACCCGAGTTAAATATATGAGTGTCACAGCAAAGGGTCTGAATACTTAGGACCATGTGATATTTCCGTTTTTCTTTTTAAATAAATCTGCAAAAATATCAACAATTCTGTCAATACGGGGTGATGTGTGTACATTAATGAGGAAAAAAATGAACTTAAATGATTTCAGCAAATGGCTGCAATATAACAAAGAGTGAAAAATTTAAGGGTGTCTGAATACTTTCCGTCCCCACTGTATATTGTATTTTGTTTTTTATTCTTCTGCCTTTAATTCGATGAGCTAGGGCTTTACCTTCTTTGTTTAAGGTAGAGTATGTTGTTGCTTTTAACTTTCTCTGTGCGTTTTCAAAGGAGTGCAGAAGCATTCTGAGTTCTTGCCTTAGGGACATTATTAGTGCTGAGTGTGTTGCTTGAGGGTTGGCTTTATTTTGTCTTTCCAGGTTAGCTATTTGGGATGTTAGGGAGTCTAGACACTGCATCCTCTTTTTTTTTTTACAGTGAGAGTCTCTTTCCATTCCACGTTGGCAGCACCAGACATAAAAGAGATCTTGGGTTTGGAGAAAAATTTTCAGGGGGGATTCTCTACGCTTTTCTGTGGATGTGGAATCTAGGTGGATATCTTGCACCATATTACAGTCTCCACAGATAATTAAGTGGCCTTCCTGGATAGGCTTGATGATGCACATGAGTTTGAGGAAGAATCACATTTGAAGGGTGTTGGGTGCATATATGTTCACAAGTGTGTACTCCTACTTAACAATAGTGCAACCCAAGATAATATACTGTTGGGGTTCAAGGTTAGTTGATTGAGTTGAAAATGTATAGTGTTTTTCACTGCTATAAGAACACCTTATTAAATCCGATTTAGGGGTCTCAAAACAAGACAGACGATGAGATAGTGAGTCCAGATCTTAAGTTAAGATTATTAGGTGCTTTATTGTATACTAACACTGCAGTGGAGAGACAAAACACAGACCGACTTCCATCTCTACCAGGCGGAACAAAGCAGGAAGTGTCTCTGACTTAAAACATCAAGTTTAACAATATATTTACTTTATGAATATGCATAAGCACTAAGCGTGTTATAGGTGTGATCGTATAGTTTAGTCCAATCAGCATTCATATCTTCTTAGTAGCAAGGGAACAGTTAAATGGGTGGTTACATCATGTGACTACTAAAAAAAATAGATTCAGCAGTATCTGGTCAGTTCAGACTGGCTTTGGTATGAAGGACTATTTTGAGCAGCTTTCTGGGTTTCTTACTGTATCAGCCCGGGTTCACACCACAACAGGCTGCGGATCGCACAGGAGCGCTGTGCGTCCCTGTTCACCGTTTCAGGGACGAATCAGGGCCGATTCTATGCCTGAATTCGGCCCTGAAACGCAGCCAAAGACGCACAGTGTTTTTGTGCAGTGCGCACCGCAGCCGCCCCGGAGATATGTGAACTGGCTCCATAGGGAGCCAGTCACATTCTCCTGCTATGCGAATTAGAGGTGCGGAAACGCACCTCTAATTCGCATAGGTGTGAACCCGGGCTTAGTGTTTGTGTCGTCACATATCCTGTAGTTTTGTTTTCCAAGGAACTAAACCAAGAAGAAGGAGAACATCTAGGGAAAGTAAACAAATCAAGCATATTATCAATTCTTAAAGTGACAGTCGCTTTATACATATATGGATAATCGAACAATAAATAGTGGCGCTAGTATAGTATTAGAAAGAAAGTGATAGAGCAAAATTGATAATAGTGTCTGAAAAGCAGGATCAAAAGTCCTAAATAAGTAATGATTAAACCCGTAATGAAGGGGTATCTCTTCAGAAGCAAAACAAAATCAATAAATGGTACAAGATGAGAACAAGTACAAAAAATCTGAAGAGCAACTGTGATCCAGTGTGTCTAATGTGATGGGAGTGACCCAAATGAAAAATATCACAAAACTAAAAATCTCAATAGATATATATAAAGAAAAAAAAACATACATAAATGTGATGTGGATAAACTCAATATTAAATGTCCATCAAAGTGATACCATGGCATAGCCCATGGGTGAACTCAACCAAATGAATATGTGGGATATTAGTGTCCGTCACTATCGAGTGGGATGATCACGGTGTCTATGCGACACGGTAGGTGTACCAGTCCTCGTATATGTTAGAGGGAGACTGTTAGAAGCATCTCTGTGTGTGTAGATGAGTTCTTCTCTCAGCATGGTGGTATTATCTCAAACAAATAAGCATAAAATGCGCTTACCAGAAAGGGTGGACTCACAGGCTGTGGGCGGTGAGTCAGAAAGGCTTGTACCATCAAACGGTGTGATGCAGCAGACCGTAGGGTTATTCAGACCAGGATCCTACCGGTGGACTTGGCTTTGAGGGAACAACCAATGTCCCCGAATGGTGTATTCCTGGGGGAGTTGAACAGGACTGGGATATCTTTAGGGCCCGCTTCAATCCTCGGCCAAAAAACACCCCATCAACGATCATCCAAGCGATAAAGCGAAGAGAAAAGCAGAAAAACCTCCACATAGTGTGAATCCATTTAAAGCGTGGTAACGTTTATTGGTATAAAAATTACAAAAAATTATATCCAATAAGTAAAAAAATGTAAAACCTGGGCAGTAAAAATATGGCTCAAAATAAAATGGATAGCGCAGTAGGTGATGGTGAGGGTAAAACAGAATAACCCGACGCGTTTCGTCCTCTAAGACTTCTGCTGGGGTATGAATCTGCCCTCCATCCACTGCGCTTTATATAAAAATGATACAAAATCATGTAAAACAGCTGTTAGCGGTAACGTGTGGTGTGACTTCCGGGTTCGGCAACGTCACAGACAATCTGCGGTCATGTGACAATTGAGAAGCCAATCATGTCTCCCCAAGGCTGGACAGAAGCCAAGCCTCGCTCTTATCCTCCATTCAACGCTCCTACGTCCTCCTCGTAGGTCGATGGCCACATGATAACCACGTGATCCATCTTGTACGGAATGACGTAAAGGCCGCTCAGGTGCAGCGTGTCATAGGGGGCAGGAAGTGGAGGCTCGCCGATCCAAAGCCTGGAACGCAAACACTTGAGTGATCATGTCTTCCCAAGGCTGGACGGGAGCCAAGCCTCACTCTTATGCTCCAATCAACGCTCCTACGTCCTCCTCGTAGAACGATGGTCACATGATAACCACGTGACCCATCTTGTGCGGAATGACGTAAAGGCCGCTCAGGCGCAGCTTATCATAGGAGGCAGGAAGTGGAGGCTCGCCGATCCAAAGCCTGGAACGCAAACATTTGAGTGATCGGAAGTGAAAATATAATCCCAACATAAAGTCAATATGCAGGCCTTCAAACTTACTCATTACATCTCACACTGTTTCACTCAGGATTAGCCAATCCATCCTTATTTAACCCTCCAGCTCCCATAGCTCCGTCTATTAAAGTGTTTCGCGATCTGGTGCTAGCTGATCTAGAAGGACTACCAAAGAAGAAAATTTACACGGATCCCAATATCAAAATCGGATTAAAATCTCTTTGCGAACGCAAAGATCTTGTCATTCTCCCAGCCGACAAGGGCGGCGGGATTGTCGTTCTTGATAGAAATGACTATCATGCCGAGATGACCAGAATTCTTAGTGATACAGACACATATTTACCTCTGACAAAAAACCCTACTTCGGAATACAAAAAAACTCTGGTAGATTTGGTGGATACCGCCTCACAGTTGGGTATCCTTAATAAAAAGGAGAAGTGTTTTTTAGTTCCGGTTTTCCCACATATCCCTATAATCTATTACCTGCCCAAGGTACACAAAAGTGTCACCCAACCTCCCGGCCGCCCGATCATCAGCGGGATTAATTCCGTGACCTCACGTATAGAGAAATATATTGACCATTACCTCCAGCCTATAGTCAAAACCATACCATTGTTTTTGAAAGACACCAGGGACACCATTGCCAAATTACAACAGGTTACATACAGCAAAGATCTTACACTAGTTACAGCCGACGTAAACATCCCTGTATACTTGTATTCCCCACAAATTAGGCCTGGGAGCTGTTGAATTATTTCTATCAAGAGATAAAACTATTCCCAGGACCCAAAAGAGGTTTATTATGGATCTGTTATGATTTGCCACAAAATCTAATTATTTCTGGTACAACAACCAATACTATCTGCAGACTAAGGGGGTAGCTATGGGGGCAAAGTTTGCCCCTAGTTTAGCAAACATTTTTATGGCCAAATGGAAGGAGGATGTCATCCGGGCCCTGGATCCACCCCAGTTGGCCTTATGGGCCAGGTACATCAACGACATCCTCCTCCTGTGGAGAGGCAGCATGGAATCGTTGAATAGTTTTATGCTATATCTGAATGATAATGAGGTCAAGATCCGTTTATCCCATAAGGCTAGTACCTCCACGATACATTTCTTGGATCTGGAGATTACAGCTGTTAATGGTCATTTAGAAACCAAAACCTTCTTTAAGGTCACCGACCGCAATGGATATATTCCGATTGACAGCTGCCACCACACAGCATGGCTTAAATCAGTCCCTCGGAGCCAGCTGATGAGAATCAGATGGAATTGTTCTCTTTTATCAGACTACTGCTCGCAAGCCGAGACTCTCAAGTCAAGGTTCCAAGAAAAGGGGTACGATAGAAGCCAAATCAATCAAGAAATTCAAAAAGTGGCTTGCATCGATCGATTATCTTTGTTGGATGAACAACCCAAAAGACCCCAGATAATAGACATATATGGTCCTTCCTCACTCATTACTCTATTCAACATAAACAAATTAAGGACATTATTTCCAGGCATTGGAAAGTGCTAAAAAATGATCGCGTATTGGGTCCTTTGCTCCCGGAACAAGCTGGAGTGATCTACAAAGGTGCATTAGCAATAGGGGGCCAAATTGCACCAAATGTAATAGACCCCCCTAAAATTCCATCCTTTTTTCATGACCTAAAAGGCTTTTATCCTTGTCGGAAGTGTACAGTATGTAGGTTTAACACATGTAAAGCACAGAAAATTGAAACATTTAAGTCATCTACAACTGGAAAGGTATAAACGATGAAACAGTTTGCTACATGTACTACGAAGTTCATTGTTTACCTCATCACTTGTCCCTGTGGAAAACAATATATAGGGCACACAATACGCAACTTTGCTATACGAGTGAATGAACATATCACAGTCATAAAAAAAGGACGCACTAATCACAGTGTACCCAGACATTATTTACATTATCACAATCAGAACCCATCAGGAACGAAATTTCAAATTATAGATAAATTTGTGCCACACTGGAGAGGAGAACCTAAGAGGAGTCTCTAAGTTAGAAACTTTTTGGATACATTTAGTCAAATGCTATGAACCACATGGACTCAACATTGATTGGGATATCAATGCCTTTATTAATCAATCTTGAGCATTGGTGTCCCCTTCCGCTTCCTTGAGACACTTCTTTGGATGGTCTACACTTGTATTTACTTTTATTTAGGTTTATACCCAGTGGGATCTTATTGGACCTTTTCCAGTTTCTACTAGATTTTCTGACCACTGGTTAAGGGACACATAACACAAGCATCCTGGTAGTCAACCATTATCTTTATAAACATGTAGTCACTGTATCAATTCTAATTGATAAGGGACATGCAACATAAGCATCCTGGTAGTCAGGCATTACTTTCATAAACATGTAGTCACTGCATCAATTCTAATCATATACCGTATGCTTGGAAATCTTAGTTTACTATTTTCTCCATTTGTCCCGTCTACTCTATTCCCTTCCCCCACTCTTTCCGTTTCTACCCTGATTGGTGGAATGAGGTTGTAATTTAGATATACATTTATTGTTTGCTTTCCCTTTGTAATGAGGGTTGCATTTAATAATAGTCACTTCATATCATATTTTTATATTTCTCTCCTATTTATGTTTTCATTTTTCCTCTTTACTAATAATACCACCAGATCCTTGTTGTCACTAACTATGGTCTGTTCGATAACTCTCTTTATTTATTTATTCATATATTATTTGTGTTTTCTGGTTATTATTCCCACATATGGTATTTTCATATGTACGGCACACAGGGGGTTAAGTTTTATACATTATCATTATGGGTTATTGATGGCTGCAGGCTGGCTGCAGGGTGATCTTGGAACTGGAGGCATGAGGATGTGATTTTTTGTAAGCATGAGGCACACACCAGAGGATGAGCTACACCAGAGGAAAGACATATGATCAAAAGCTTCAACCTTGGAACCAGTTTTGGCTTCTTTCCCGTGCATCCAGAGGTGATATCCAGGCCTTGCAGAGGCTCCGTCTGTTCTCGACCACTTCATACACTTGCCCTTGGTGGTACACAGCTCGATTAATTCTATGCTAATGGCAGTAGAATCCAACAGTTCTGGTAAGCGTACCCCATCTATTCATGAGTTTGATGACATCTGAGTTGAGATTTGGGAAGCAGAAGGAACTGTTAAACTGTTTATACCCATTCACTGTGGATTATCACTCTTTTCTTTGACTATACGTCATCATTGGGACATTATTTTATGTTTACAGAGACATTCTGTTCATATGATATATGTGTGTTTTAGCGCTACAATTTATTCAGTATTTGCACACTAGCCATCCCTGGCTTTTGATGCATGAGCTTTCCCTTTTTAATTATGGTTTATCATAGATTGCTTTTGTGACTTGACTTCCGTTTCTGACATAGTCGTACATATTGACTTTATGTTGGGATTATATTTTCACTTCCCATCACTCAAATGTTTGCGTTCCAGGCTTTGGATCGGCAAGCCTCCACTCCCTTCCCCCTATGATATGCTCCGCCTGAGCGGCCTTTACATCATTCCGCACAAGATGGATCACGTGGTTATCATGTGACCATCGTTCTACGAGGAGGACGTAGGAGCGTTGATTGGAGGATAAGAGTGAGGCTTGGCTCCCGTCCAGCCTTGGGGGGACATGATCACTCAAATGTTTGCGTTCCAGGCTTTGGATCGGTGAGCCTCCACTTTCTGCCCCTATGACACATTGCGCCTGAGCGGCCTTTACGTCATTCCATACAAGATGGATCACGTGGTTATCATGTGACCATCGACCTACGAGGAGGACGTAGGAGCGTTGATTGGAGGATAAGAGCGAGGCTTGGCTTCCGTCCAGCCTTGGGGGCACATGATTGGCTTCGCAATTGTCACATGACCGCAGATTGTCTGTGACGTTGCCGAACCCGGAAGTCACGCCACACGTTACCGCTAATAGCTGTTTTACATGATTTTGTATCATTTTTATATAAAGTGCAGTGGATGGAGGGCAGATTCATACCCCAGCAGAAGTCTTAGAGGACAAAACGCGTCGGGTTCTTTTGTTTTACCCTCACAATCACCTACTGCGCTATCTATTTTATTTTGAGCCGTATTTTTACTGCCCAGGTTTACATTTTTTTACTTATTGGATATCATTTTTTGTAATTTTTATACCAATAAACGTTACCACGCTTTAAATGGATTCACACTATGTGGAGGTTTTTCTGTTTTTCTCTTCGCTTTATCGCATTGATGATTGTTGATGGGGTGTTTTTCGGCCGAGGATTGAAGTGGGCCCTAAAGATATCCCAGTCCGGTTCAACTCCCCCAGGAATACACCATTCGAGGACACCGGTTGTTCCCTCAAAGCCAAGTCCACCGGTAGGATCCTGGTCTGAATAACCCTACGGTCTGCTGCATCACACCGTTTGACGGTACAAGCCTTTCTGACTCACCGCCCATGGCCTGTGAGTCCACCCTTTCTGGTAAGGGCATTTTATGCTTATTTGTTTGAGATAATACCACCATGCTGAGAGAAGAACTCATCTACACACACAGATGCTTCTAACAGTCTCCCTCTAACATATATGAGGACTGGCACACCTACCGTGTCGCATAGACACCGTGATCATCCCACTCGATAGTGATGGACACTAACATCCTACATATTCATTTGGTTGAGTTCACCCATGGGCTATGCCATGGTATCACTTTGATGGACATTTAATATTGAGTTTATCCACATCACATTTATGTATGTTTTTTTTTCTTTATATATATCTATTGAGATTTTTTGTTTTGTGATATTTTTCATTTGGGTCACTCCCATCACATTAGACACACTGGATCACAGTTGCTCTTCATATTTTTTGTACTTGTTCTCATCTTGTACCATTTATTGATTTTGTTTTGCTTCTGAAGAGATACCCCTTCATTACGGGTTTAATCATACTAGCGCCACACTTTATTGTTCCTTATACATTCACAAATAGTCAGATTGTTGTGTCGGCTGCTTCACTATACATATTTTGTGTCAAGAGTTGGCGCAGCATTTTTTCACATAAATATATATATATATATATATATATATATATATATATATATATATATATATATATATATATATATATATATAATCAACATTATCAGACCCCTAAAATTCTACACATTTCCCCCCTCTGGACCCCTATGGTGGGGTCACTACCATATCTTCCCTACCTAGTATGATACCAGAGTGTCCACAGTACTACTTCACATCTAAGTTCTTCTTAGGGTGTATGTGGATACGTATCTTTTACTCATTCGTATCACCTATCTCGGCATCATACAGATCTGCTAATCTGATTATCTGATAACACTCTATGTCTTCCTTGGGGTCATCTTCCTCAGTTCTAACTGCCATTGTAGTAATCCTTGTATTTCACATTTAGCACTCCTGAAAAGAACAAACAAGCAATCCTATAACGATGATTCCTATGAGGACAAAAAAATATCTGTTGAATCCATGAAAATTTACAATTTCTAAACAAAGTGTAATCTGGGTTTGTCATATTGTATACCTCTTTCCCCTATTAAACAAGGGGACATTCCCAAAGGCCTTAAGTTATATTTAGCATAAAATGTATTTTCACAATAATAGAACATTTATGGAAGTAAATGGGTACCAGGTGTGTGCCTTATTTTTTTTTTAACTGTCTGGCCTACGTGAACATATCTAGCAATTATTCAAATGACTCCTTATGCCTGTTAGCATGTGTGATTTGTACAGGTGATTTTCCTCTATAGCCTTGACTGCTAAGATCAAGCAAAAGCATAACAGTGGTTTACTCATCTTTTGAAATTAGCTGTACTTTCTTGCAGTGCCTGGCATATATCCACGTCTCTTTACAGCTGTAGCAGTTGTTGGGAA
The DNA here is from genome assembly GCF_042186555.1 of Aquarana catesbeiana. Classification (NCBI taxonomy): domain Eukaryota; kingdom Metazoa; phylum Chordata; class Amphibia; order Anura; family Ranidae; genus Aquarana; species Aquarana catesbeiana. Next base: position 485,002,504 of record NC_133325.1, on the reverse strand, counting down.
CACTTGGTAGGGTCCTTTAAACTTTCGTTCCAAAGATACTTTCACATGTTCTTTTACTAGGACCCAATCACCTGGCTGTAAATCATGTGTTCCAGTTACTTGATCTGGATCTGAAATTGAATCAAAAACAAACTTGTGCAGTTAATTGCTTGTATTAGGCAGTTACATAACAAAACATAATCATTATACATTACAGCAGTCTGATATGGAAAATACAGCCCTGTCTTAGGTGGGCCCCGAAACAAAATCTCATAAGGGCTCAAGTTCTCTGTCCTATAAGTAGGGATAATCCTAATGTTGTAAAGAAACAGAGGCAACAGTTCTGGCCACAGTTTCTTTACTGTCCCATTTCCCCTTTTCCTGTATTAATTTAGCTAGCCTTTCTTTAATAACCCCATTGTATCTTTCTACCTTCCCTGAACTCTGAGGATGATAGAGGCATGGAAGGCCTGTTTAATTGCCAAGTCCTTGCATATAATTTGCATGATCTGTCCAGTGAAATGTGTTCCTCGGTCAGTCTCAGTTTCAGGGACTCCAAAGCAGCATATTACTTTGGAAAGGAGTTTCTTGCTGTTGTCTTGGCATTTGCTTTAGCCACCAGTCAGGTTCTATTCAGCTTGAACCATGTATACGCACAAAAAACATTTTGATATTGGCCAGATTTGGGCAATTGGATTTAATAAATCTAAAGTCTTTGGAATAGGAAAAGTGGCTTGGCCAAATGTCTTTGTGTTACTCTGGTCTGTTTTCCTGGGTTATTTTTAGCACAGATAATGCATCCCTCAACAAAGTCTTGACATGCATTTCTGGAGTATCGAATAAACTATCCAGTCTTGCTTATGTTTCTGTCCATTGACTTAGGGTCTACATGACTCAGGCCATGGGCTAGTTGCATGATCATCTTCTCCGTTTGAGGTGGGACACATATTCCATTTTCCTTACACAAGAGTCCTTCTTGGTTCTTCTTTGCTCTGTCCCTTTCCATAATTTCATTCCAATCATCGGGTACAGATTCTTGCAATTTCTTAATCAGTTCTTTTACTTTGAGTATTTGTTCTCTTCTTTTTATTCAATCTGTTACGGGCTTTTTATTCCTTTGCAAAATCAGTGATTAGGGTCATGATTGTTTCCATTGGTGTTTCAGCAGTCTTCCTGGCAGTATATGCCTTGACCTTCAGGATGGCTACTTCCTTTGGGAGGATGACTGCTTCAAAAAGTTCTTGAACATATTTCCAGTTTTGAATTGGTTCTCTTGCAGCAGTTGTGAATCTTCTGTTTTTCCTTATGGGTCCATAATTATGAACTACTTCGAGAGCATACTTGCTATCAGTGTAGATGTTGACTGTTTGATTCTTTGTGGCCTCACAGACTCTGGTGGGTACTACCACTTTGGCAACCTGCGCTGAAAGCAATGAAGGGAGTAGTTGGGTCTCAATCACTTCCTCCAGTGTTGTCATATGCCATTCTTGGGTACTCCATCTTTGTACAGGCGTGAATGGAAACAATCTGCAAACAGGATCAGATCAGAACTTTCAAGAGGAGTGTCCTTTACTGGGGAGATTTGCTGCATTTCCTCTTCCATAAGTCTTAAGCAGATGTGGTCACCCTCCTCTTCGAGGTCTTCTTCTCTATCTAGGAAAAAGCTGTCAGGATTGATTGTAGTACATCTTTTCACTTCGATTTCTCCTAATTCAAGCAGTATTGCTTCATAACATCTGTTCTAAAGCATATCTTCCCTTTTGTACAACACCACTTGCACAGGTTGCAGCTGCAGTTTTCTTTTTGTGTTCTTGCCACAACATGGAACTTGGTGCATCCACCAACCAGATCTATTTTATACACGGCTTGAATGGGTTTGCGGTCAACAGGGCAGGACATACAGAAAATGTGACAACAATTTTTTAGAAAGCCAAACTCCAGGGAAACACTGAAGAAAGCATTTGCCAGTTCTATTACGGTGTACACCCGTGTTCCTGTAGGTATGTCATTGAGCAAAATACTGGGATTTTAGACAACAGCAGTGCCTTCCTCAATGATTTGATTGATGGCCCTTAAATCATGTACCATTCGATATACTGGCTTTTCTCCCTTTTCGACTTTTTTCTTTACAGGAAACAATGGCGTCTGTGCTCTACTTTGTTTTCTTTATGACACCTGCTTCAAGTAACTATTTTATTTGTACTCGTACACCAGCGAGTTTATCTGGTGACAGTGGATGCTGTAGTATGTGTGGGATTTGAGCTCCTGCTTTAATTATTACTTTAACCGGAGGGACTTGTAGACACATACATCATATTTTTCCTTGGCCCAGAGAATATCAGGTATTTGAGCAACAATATCAGGTGGAATATTACCTCCAATCTCTTGCTCTAATTCAATTGCTGTTAATCCACATATCATTTCTTCATCTAATTCTCCAACATGTACTTCTGTTTTGTTGGGTGTATACTGTACACAGGCTTGTAAGTAACTCATTAGGTCTCTTCCCAATAGGTTGCATGGTACAGTGTCAGAGACAAGCAGCTTATGAAACATATTGTGGCTTCCAATTCCAATTTGTATTGGGGGCCTTTCCTTGAGAGGGGTAGATTTCCCTCCCAATCCAACTGCTAGTTACCTAGATGTAAGGGGGGTGTCTTTTGGTAGGCGGACTTTTGAATTATAGTCCCGGCAGAGCCAGAATCCACTAAGCATGAAATTTCCTGATCTGTTAGTTAGTGGAAAGCATAATGTTACAAATGCGTCTTTACCATCCATCTCAGAGATGCACAATTAACTTCTGTGTGCTCACTTGCTGCTTTAGCCACCATATTTATCATCATCTCCTTCTCTCTTCTGCTTACATCTGTCAGGCAATCTGCATTTTCTGGTTTCTGAGAAACAGCTCATTGCCCATCATTGTGGGCTATATTCTCTTTTCTCACATCCATCAAGCCACTTGATAATAATTCTACAACATTCTGTTCATTTCTTCATAGTGCAATTCACTTTCAAGTTCTTTAAACCATTTTTTAGTTTTGTTGCCATTAACCATTTCCTTGTTGATTCCTTAAGTCTCATCACATCAGCATTCTTACAGTCTATCCTGAAATCTCAGTTCTTTCTCTGTTCCTCTCAGATTTTTCTGTCAGTAAATCACTTACTTGAGAAGATAACATACTTATTTCCTCTTCTAAAGAAACTTGCCTTTCTCCACTTTTATGTTTACTATCTACTTCTTTAAACCATCAATTAACCTTCTGATTTCTCCCTTCTGTATTGTACAGTTTTCTCATTCAAAATTTTCTACTGTACTTAGATTAAAAAAAAAAAAATCTCTGGCTTCAGACAGGCACAATCTTTTTAAGAAAATATCTGCAAACTGCCTGTCTCTTTTCTACAAATACACAATTTTTAAACAGGAATGTGAAGGGGGAGGGGGAGCACCTCACTCCTTCTTACTCAGAGCAAAAAGGTGGGAGGTGAGGAATCTGAATAGGCTTCTCTCATCCCAAAATGATTTCTCATGCTTATTTCTCAACTCAGCGATACTTAGAATTATTTTTCTGCTTTCAAACATTTCTTAAACATTTAGATAACAATTGCATTGCCTGGTCTAATTCTCTTTTACTAGACCCATCAGTGATATGCATTATAAAAACTTTGACAGGCTCATAACTAGTTAAAGTTTCATCACATTAAATACTTTCAAAAATCCAATATTGTACACATTATTCACCTTATTCAACTCTGTCATAAAAAATAACATACACAGAAACCCAATCTCGAATCTCTACTTAAAAAATTTGTGGGTCGTCACCCAAAATTTCTCTTGGGCTACACACAGTAGCTGTCAAATGGTTCTTTATTACACTTGGCCACACAGGCCTGTACACTTGCCACATAGGCATTACTCGCCACACAGGCTCACTACTACAGTCCTCTGGTCAGACCTTCTCACAAGTCTCATAAATCTATTGACACCCCAAGCATAGAAACAAAACATCAACTTTGATAATTATTATCAGCTCTATTATTTCTGCAACAGGTAAAGTAAAGGAGTTATTTGGGTCAAACTGTTTAACATCAACATTACTCTAATTTACACTTGATTTTACCTTAATCTCACCATCTCATCAACAGCATAAGACAATGGACCCCAGACACCGACTAATTACTCGCCACAGAGAGCAGAATAAGTAAGAATAACAGTTTATTACCGTGGCCACTTCTCTGCTCAGCATGAGTTTCTTGTCTCTCTGGCTGGGAGCCCACTGAACTGTATTTGAGTCGCAAGGCACCATTCTGTTAAATCCAATTTAGGGGTCTAAAAACAAGACACATGATGAGATAGTGAGTCCAGATCTTAAGATAAGATTATTACGTGCTTTATTGTATAAAAACACTGCAGTGGAGAGACACAACACAGACCGACTTCCATCTCTACCAGGCGGAATGAAGCAGGAAGTGTCTCTGACTTAAAACATCAAGTTCAACAATATATTTACTTTATGAATATGCATAAGCACTAGGCGTGTTATAGGTTATAGGTGTGATCGTATAGTTTAGTCCAATCAGCATTCATATCTTCTTAGTAGCAAGGGAACAGTTAAATGGGTGGTTACATCATGTGACTACAAAGATTCAGCAGTATCTGGTCAGTATTTTTATTTTCCAAGGAATTGAAACAAAGAAAAAAGAGAACATCTAGGGAAAGTAAACAAATCAAGCATATTATTAATTCTTAAAGTGACAGTCGCTTTATATATATATATATATATATATATATATATATATATATCAACATTATCAGACCCCTAAAATTCTACTCAACCTATTTTGTTTTTACGTGAAAGAGGCTGTGTAGATGGGGAAAAAGCTTGTTCGAGCATGTAGGCGTATTGGGAATTGCAAAGTGTGTCTCTTGTACACATAGTATGTCGCAGTCCAGCTTTTGTGCTGTTTTCCAAAGAGAGTGTCTCTTGGCTGGGTGATTGAGCCCATTGGCATTTATTGACAGAATCTTAAAAGGTATTTGTGATGTGGTGTAAGTGGGCTGAGTACAAGTAAACACTTACAGTTAGCCGCACAAGTAGGAAGGATCTTGTTACTGTAGACAGAGTATGTTGTTCTATGTAATCGTTGGTGAGACTTGATATCCTGTGAGATTTACGATTTTGAAGCTTGAGCTGTGAAATAACAACAAAGTTAGAAGTAAAAAGAATTCAAATAACTGAGTTTTAGAACTTGTAGAATACAGTTCTGTGGGTGGTATTATACCAAATAAAATGGTAGGTGGAGTAGAGACAAGTTGCTCCTATTAAACTACCATGGGGGGAAAGTAAAGTCAGTTGCTGAGTGTGGTTATAAAACTGCAAGCTTATAGCTGGGGAGAGATATACTTTGATTGTTAGGAAGGCCCATTTGTAAGCTTGCTCTTTTTATATATAAACCAAAAAAAGGCGCTAAAATATGTTAAACAAATATGAGAGTGTAAAGTCCAATACAAAAATGAGTCCAAAATTAAGTGACGTAGAAACTCCTCAATGTGATAATGTTGAAAGATGATAATTCAATTAAAATATATCTATGTGGTGAAATGCTTACCAGAACGTAAGCCAAAATCAGACAGGTGGCTTAAACCCAGCCCGGGCCTTTAGAGAGCAATTCCAATATGACAAGATCAGTCGCACTCGCGTAGCATATTCAGGTCCGCATGGGGTTACCCAAAAGATATATAGCACAAAACATAGTGTAATACTGATAAACACAAAAAAACAAAAGAAAAGGGTGCAATACTCAAAAAACCCAAATCATATATATCATAAGGACATCCTGTGTGCACAGCATACACAGGAATGTGAGGTTGGTGACGTGCAACATGCAATGAAATAGTACTCTTGGATGGATAGGTGAACCTCCAGGCAAATCTGCTTACCAGATATCAGAGATAAGTGGGCATACAACTACCACCAAAATGAAGAGCAAGAAAAATCGCACCAAGTGCACAAACATATGACGCAGCTTACCAGATGGCAAACTGGTGTACGCAAACTTCACCCAGTTAGAGGCTTGACATCCTAACGTGACAGAAGATATATCTTGTGTGAACCTTTTAGGGTCCCTGCTTACCAGATGGCCGATTAGAAAAAACACAAGCCGAAATCCTGGCGGAAATGGCGTAATCCCGTCATGGCGATCTGCAGCTGCAGCATTCCCATTTTCTAGCAGAAATTAGCTAAGCAATCTTTCTGAAAGTAGAGAAGAGGAGAAGGAGGAGGAGAAGAAGAAGATACTGGGTTCATCCCATAATTGCAAATAGGGAGGAGAGAGGCCAGTTCATGATCCTGTATGAAGACCTCCGTAGGCATGATGAATTTTTTTTAACTACACGCGCATGTCAATAAATAGCCCGTGACGAGATCGCTAGGACGGGATTACGCCATTTCCGACAGGATTTCAGCTTGTGTTTTTTCTAATCGGCCATCTGGTAAGCAGGGACCCTAAAAGGTTCACACAAGATATATCTTCTGTCACGTTAGGATGTCAAGCCTCTAACTGGGTGAAGTTTGCGTACACCAGTTTGCCATCTGGTAAGCTGCTTCATATGTTTGTGCACTTGGTGCGATTTTTCTTGCTCTTCATTTTGGTGGTAGTTGTATGCCCACTTATCTCTGATATCTGGTAAGCAGATTTGCCTGGAGGTTCACCTATCCATCCAAGAGTACTATTTCATTGCATGTTGCACGTCACCAACCTCACATTCCTGTGTATGCTGTGCACACAGGATGTCCTTATGATATATATGATTTGGGTTTTTTGAGTATTGCACCCTTTTCTTTTGTTTTTTTGTGTTTATCAGTATTACACTATGTTTTGTGCTATATATCTTTTGGGTAACCCCATGCGGACCTGAATATGCTACGCGAGTGCGACTGACCTTGTCATATTGGAATCGCTCTCTAAAGGCCCGGGCTGGGTTTAAGCCACCTGTCTGATTTTGGCTTACGTTCTGGTAAGCATTTCACCACATAGATATATTTTAATTGAATTATCATCTTTCAACATTATCACATTGAGGAGTTTCTACGTCACTTAATTTTGGACTCATTTTTGTATTGGACTTTACACTCTCATATTTGTTTAACATATTTTAGCGTGGTTTTTTGGTTTATATTTGTATTGGTGTGCCCTACTTGTAACCGCAGCTTTGTGTCTTTATACTTTTAATACTTGATATTATTTGAATTTATTTTTCTTCATTGTCATTTTTCACCATATTTGAAAAATTTTTTCCAAGCGCAATTTTTTCTTTTTTTTTTTTTTGCTCTTTTTATATGTTAGGTGTATTTTTTTTCTTGGTTGCGGCGTGATGAATGAGGTCCTCTTTGCTCCAGAGGTGAAGTGGATACTTGTGGAGAGTCAGGAATGATTCCCTATGTATACAGTAGTTGCATACCACTTTTGAGATTATTGATCACGTGAGATGATCCATTTCTTGAGATGATCAGTGTAACCTGATATCGCTATTTGAATAAAATTTTATGAATATGGAGGCCTTTGGTAATTGGGCTGAGTTGTCTCCTCAACTGTAGTGTGTATTATGAGAGGTCTGGAAAAAGCTGTATGTTGCCATACGGGGCTGACAATGGGGATTTGGCCCTTGCTGACATGAGGATTTTTTTTTTATATATGAAAGAAGTGCACCCTCATTAGTACATCTCTGGGGATGAAGGCTGCTAAGTGTGATGGTTTTGCAATTCTGTGGATTTGATCTATGATTTAATATTTAGGGGAGGCATCAGGTAGAATTGCAAGTATGAGCTCTTTGGTAAACTTGGGAAGGTCTGCCAGTAATATAGCGGAATACTGTCTAGCTTAACGTTGCTCCTGCGCGACCTGTCTTCTAAATTGGCCAATTTGGCCCTTATCCAGGATTGTTCGTCTCTCTCCTCTCTCACTTCATCATATGTGTCGATTAAATCATTGACTGTTGTGGTGCATTCTTCCATGCTGTTTTCAATGTGTGACACTCTATCATCAAGGACATGTATGTCTTTAAGGGTGGTATCCATCACCGGTTGCCCTGTAGTGGGGAATGATGCAATGGACAAATGTAGGGCCTGGTTAGATTGAAGAAGATTGAAAGCTTGGGCCTCAACTTGTGTTGGCAGCGGCGCTGCATCCAGCCTTATCCAGGTTTTTGCTGGGCTGCCTGTGTGTTGATTCTCATCCAATTGGTGTTTAGGGGATGAGGGGAGAGGTTGGGAGTCCACATCTCCTGGGATCTCATTAGGGAGATTTGTTTAGGCCTCATGCGGCATGGACAGGCCAACGCCATCTTAATAGAGACTGACCTTAAGCTGAGGCTTAAGGAAGAAGGCCATCAGTTTCTTCGGGCGGAATTAGTTGATCCACTTGCGGGACATGGCTGGCTGGAGTGTCTGGGTGTTCAGGAGCCTGGATGGTTGATTTTATGTTGTGGGTATGGGCCTATGTTTCTCCGGTTCTCTTCCCTGGCTGACCAGCTCTGAGGCTAAGGGGCCATCACAGACTCGTTACCTTACGTCGCTTCACCTTTTGGCCACTAGGGGTGCGTGCCAGCCCACAGCATCGCAGTCCGGAGCAGATGCAAGTGCCTGGTGGGCGCTATGGCCACCGGGCTCCCGCGGTTGCTCGTGAAAGAGCAAGAACCAGGATCTGTGTGTAAACACAAAGATCCCGGTTCTTTCAGGAGAGTAGAGACAGATTGTGTGTTCATACTATGTATGAACACCGATCACTCTCTCCTCCTAGACAGTCCCATCCCCTCTACAGTTAAAACACATCTAGGGAACACAGTTAACCCCTTGATCATCCCCTAGTGTTAACCCCTTACCTGCCAGTGACATTTATACAGTAATCAGTGCATTTTTATAGCACTGATTGTTGTATAATTGTCAATGGTCCCAAAAATGTGTCAAAAGTGTCCAATTTGTCTGCCGCAATATCGCAGTCCTGATAAAAATCGCAGATCGCCGCAATTACCAGTAAAAAAAAAATAACAAAAGAAATGCCATGAACCTATCCCCTACTTTGTAGACGCTAAAACTTTTGTGCAAACAAATCAATATATGCTTATTGCAATTTTTTTACCAAAAATATGTAGAAGAATACATATCAATTTCGAGAAAAAAAAGGGGGGATTTGGTGGTATGTGTGTCTCAGATTAGATAAGGCACCTCATCCCAGCAAGATATTAGATTGAAGTGGAAGGCTAAGTAATGGGATTATTGCGATGCCAAAAATACAACAATACAAATAATAAAATTAATTAAATTTATTACAAAAGATTACAAATACAATTCATACAAAAACATAAAGTACAAAAATGGAGCATAGGCAGATGAATACAAACAATGGATGGAAAGAATCGAATTATCCCTTTAGGGGATGCCAATTCCAGTGATAGGCACACCTTGCTAGCTCCAAAAAAAGTTGCAACTTCGAATGAAAACCATAGAATAATTACAACATATACCAATGATCACAATAAAGTATTACAAATATGCAAAAAGTATTGGCATTCATTAACATCTGACCCCACAATAGGACCTTTTGTACCCCCAAACCTGCAGATTACATACAGACGGGCCACCTCCTTTGGTGACATGTCTGCCTTTTTGAAAAATGAAAAATGAAATATCAATTGTTATAAGTATGAACCTAATATTTACTTTGTACATATATGTTCCTTTTTTTTTTTTGCTAGAAATACAACAGCACACTCTGATTCCCTGAAGAAGAAAATACAGTATCATGAAGAGAAATTAATCTTTTTATGTCTTTTTAAACTGTTTCTGACCCCTAGTTTTCAGAATTTTTTGTTTGCTGCAGTGTGTAGTACTTGTATTTGCACACTCATGTTTCCCATTTTTTCATTGAATGGTTTTAAACTGTCGTCTGTTATTTTTGTATTTTTGTATATTGAATAAAATTTATATATTTGTATCCATTTTTGTACCTAGTATAATTTGATCCTGTGCTGGTTTTCTGCCCATACTATCCCTTTCGAGGCATTTCTCTCTTTTCACTATCCTTATACTTGGAACACTGAGGTTATCCCCTACCTAGGCATCCGTCTCATAGCTGATACATCATGATTAGCAGAGATTAATTATTTTCCAATTTTATGTTTGCCTGGGAGGTGCACACAAACTGGCATCTGTTAATAACCTGCTCACTAGTACCCTCGAGAATGGTCGTCCTTCTCTTTTCCAACCCTGTCAGAATCACGTCCTCTTAAAGGAGCTACCACACAACAACCCTGTACCTCTTCCCTTCCTAAGTCCCCTCTGTGACAGCAATACCTATGATGAAGACCAAAGCGACTTAGGAAGCACAGTGTTCAGGAGAACAAAGAAAGACAACCAGGTAGCATTGAGGATAGTATCTTCTTAGAAGTTATGGAAAAGAGTATGGAGAAAGACGGGACTAATAGCTGGGTTGCACCTCTTCCCTTTAGACCACAAAGATGACGTTTGCCTAACAACAGAGAACTAGCATATAAATTTCTCACTTCCTTAAGACACAATCTTCAAAGGAAACCAGAGATGAAAGAACATTTCCTTTCCTTCATGGAGAAAATATTCCAGAATGGTCATGCTGAGATAGCCCCAAACCTCAAAGACTCAGAGGAATGCTGGTACTTACCCATATTTGGGGTCTATCACCCTCCGCAAAAGAACTCAGGCAATGCTTGCGTGTTCCAACTTAAGACTCCACAAGATTGCTTCCAACAGTAGAGAAGTTTTAGAAGCCTTTCCTGTCCAAGATCATTCTAACGAGTTAAAGGACTTAGATCTAGGCACAGACTCACTTCCCATGCAATGCAGCCTTGGTTTGCTTTGGGACTTAAGATCTGACACATTTACTTTCCAAGTAAACACAGAAGAATAACCCTTTACCCGTAGAGGTGTCCTGTCTACTATAAACAGCCTGTATGATCCCTTAGGCTTTGCAGCACCTGTCACCATCCAGGGTAAGGCACTACTTAGAGACTTAACCTGTGAGACGCTAGATTGGGACCACCCTCTCCCCACCGACAAAAAGAACCTATGGCTAGAGTGGAAGGACTCACTAACAGCTCTTTTCAACTTTAAAATTCCACGACCATATGCTCCTCTGTCATCTGCTGACGTTCAGATGCAAAGGCTTTGTGTGTTTTCGGATGCTTCTGTTAAAGCAATTGCTGCTGTAACTTACCTGAAAACCAAAGACACAAAAAGACAATGTCACATAGGGTTTGCAATGAGGAAACCAAAACTTGCACCACTTCCTGAACACACCATACCCAGGCTGGAACTTTGTGTTGCAGTATTAGCCACAGAGCTAGCTGAACTCATTGTAATCAGAGGCCCAGTGAAACTCTATCGTTCTGATAGAGGGTCTAAATTTGTGGGAGCAGTAAAAGAACTGCAAATATTCTTCTAATTTGGACATTCTCAGAGTAGAAAGATACTTGAGTAAACAAGACTGCACGTGGATCTTCAACCCAGCTCACTCTTCCCACATGGGAGGTGTTTGGGAGAGGATGATAGGCATAGCCCGCAGAATTCTTGACTCTATCTTCCTACAAGTAGGAACTGCAAGGCTTACTCACAAATGTTTTGTGACATTTATGGCAGAGGTTACTGCAATCATTAACGCCAGACCTTTGACCTCCATTTCAAATGACTCTTGAGATCCAGTGGTCCTCACACTTGCCATTTTACTCATGCAAAAGACTAGTCTTGCTGTGCTCCAGCTGGAGAGTTTTGTGAGAAGCACCTTTACAAACGTCAATGGAGACAAGTACAAACCCTTGCCAATACCTTCTGGAACTGGTGGTGGGAACAATATATATCTACTCTACAAGTAAGGAGAAAGTGGCACACTGAAAAGCCTAATCTTAAACCTGGTGATGTTGTACTCATGAAAGATTGCCAGGCACCAAGAAATATGTGGCCTTTAGGTATGATCACCAAAGTACTGCCAAGCAAGGATAATCATGTCCGTAAGGTCGAGGTCAATAGCTTTCAACAGAATGAGGTTAAAGTATTCTTGAGACCAGTGACCAAACTTATTCTGTTGCTCTCTACGGAGGACTCTGTTAGTGACATCGCTTAATGTCAGGCGGGGAGTGTTCTGTCCACCAGATGTTTTATACTGGTTATTTGTACCTGTGTTGTTAAATTTACATGCAAAATGTGTAATTTACTTAAGATAATCATACGTGGTGTGCAGGCTCCATCTAGTGTTCCTTTTTGGTATTGCTGCAGTTCTGTTTAATTGTTTACTGTATGTGTAGTTGAGGAAGTTGTCAGCAAGCAGGGAATTCTGAGTAGAATCTTAACAGGAAGTGAACCATCCACCATTCTTTTCAACACATTGCAGGAAGCAAGTCATGTCTTTCTCAATCTATCATCATCACCCCTTAGAGAACTTAAAAAGTAAGTTTTTATTATCTCAACTTGTACTGTATATCGTTGTTTATGCAATGTATGCTGTATTGTATGCAATATTATACTTTTTGAGGTCTATTTCTGTTATTTTGTATATTCACCTGGCTTGTTCTAATAAATCTGAGATCAAAGAAATATGGTATCTACAGTTATTGGGATAAGAAGTCTTAGCTAGCTGTCCCAGAGACAGAACAATGCCCAATGCATGTCCATGTGCAAACTGTCCTGGACAGGTCGTCTCGCCTCATTTAAAATTATAATGTTACCCCAAATATTGTATCTCTTCAGAACCCTCCCTATCCCAATAAAACAAAAACACACTTAATAGCACTTAAACACATTGCTAAAAACTTTGTGTGGAAAGGCATGAAACCTCACAGCTCTAAATGTGCCAGAGGCATGGGCATGATTGACCTCCATGACTATTGGGTTGCAACTCATCTATCTCAGTTAAAAAGATGATTTTCATTTTCAACAGATAAACTTTGGATGGATGTTGAGCAAGCCTGCTACCCTATACCCTTACTCAGTAACCTATTATTGGTTGATGTGTGAAAACCTTGGTCACGTAAAAACCCTACCTCTCTCCACCCAAGCCTCATTGTTGGAATATAGAACCTTCTATTCTCTTAATCCTCCACAACTAGAGAAATTCTCTATACCCATGCCACTAAAAGTCCTAGAAACAATTATCCCTCACTTGTCTTTCCACAAATGGGAGACGAGAGGAATCTCAACTCTTGAGCACACGTTTAAAGATCTGACCCTTAAATCATGTGCAATGTCAGAGTGAGTTCCACATCCCGACCTCCGATCACTACTTATATCTTCAATTATCTCACTTTCTAAAATCTCTTGCTTCCCCTGAAATACTTGTACAGAAATAAGGTTGACAATATTTCCTTGAGGTTTCACCCTTTGTAAAAGGAACCTCTCTTTTCTACAATCTTTTACAACATAAATTCATATTCCACAAATCCACCCCAAATACAAAATGGGAAACAGACCTAGGGGAAACCTTCATTGCTTACCAATGGCAATCAGCCTTTAAATCTGTATACCAGGCCTCTAAGTGTGCCAACCATTGGGAATTGTCCCAAAAAATAGCGCTAAGATGGTACCTTACCCCATACAGAATGATCGGACAGCTTATGCACATCTTATGGTTATGTAAACACCTATCCAGTTTTTGGAACAATATATTCTGCACAATAACTGAGATTACTGGGATCATTACCTCACCCTCTCCAGCTCTGGCGATTCTTAAAAAAAAGGCATAGAACTCTTCCCTCCGGAGTTTCGTAGAGTTGTAACTCACATCCTGCTGGCTGCCAGGATGCTTATTACTAGACGATGGAAAACAAATCTGTCACCTAACGTGTCTGAGGTAATTGATATGGTGAAGCAAAATTATGTCTTTGAAAGCCTACTGGCGTACAGACATGGAAACAAACGTCTCTTCCATCACAACTGGAACCTATGGAATACATGGGTTAAAAACCGTTAAGTATGATATGCTCAATACACCTAGTCAAACCATTTACCGTTACCGACCATTTGCAACATTGTTCTACTATCCCACTGTTTACTGTTTTATTATTATTATTTCTTTACTTTGCCTGTTTGTTCTACCCTCCTAGTGACTCTACGCTTGAAAAGTTATTAGAACTATAGAACAATGGATTCAATCCTTGGTTTCTCACCATATACTGTTCAGTTTCCTGTCAGAGCACTACATGCTCAAATGCTTGTTGTACTGTATGATGTTATGCTTATTTCAATAAAAATTAATGAAACAAAAAAGTGTGAGAGCACTGAAAGCTGAAAATTGGCCTGGGCAGGAAGAGGGTAAAAGTGCCCTGTATTGAAATGGTTAATTAACAAGGAGGTGTTTCTATAAACATGATTACGTGCTTTAGAATAGCAATTATTATCCTGATCTGTCAATATTAGGAGACTCCAGGCATCCACCAAGGGAATGTGAATCAGTAAGTGTTTTAGATTTGTTGTGTTGCATGAAACATCAGACTGAATTGATTGGAGCAATCTGGAGAAGACACAATGGTGGTGATTAAATTGGGAAGGTTCCATTCCAGTAGTTTCTGAGTCCGCTAAACAAAGACTAGAAATTGTTGCTAGTGCTAGGGGCATAGACAGTACAGAGGGAGTAGGTAGTGCCTGCAATTTCCAAGACTATTAATGTGCATCTTTATGGAGTAGTTTTGGTATGCAGTCAGGTGTACGGAAGGTATTTGTTACAGATTACTGCTACCCTTTTTTTGTCTCAGAAGAGGCAGCATTGATTTCCTTAATACACACATTTTTGAGCCTAAAATTCCCTATTTCCTGGACCTCCTCATGTCAGCCTACTATGGGTCAGCTCCGCCCCCTCTGACCCCTCCAGGACCACCTCTTTTCTAGCCAATAAAAGGGTGGCTGTCTGCCCACACCAGTGTTCTTTTTTTTCGTCCTCACTCCGGACGCCTTTTAAAGTTTATTTTTATTTATTTATATATTTATTTTTTCTTCTCTATCCATCCAACCATCCTGCCGGGTTCAGCCTCTCCCGGTTCAGAAGACCCCCCCATATAGGCTGTAAATCTCCTGAGGAGGTGGGTTCCCGTGGTGCTGGGATTGTATGGTACACTATAAATGAGTGTGTATTACTGGCAAAGGTCACTGGCAGTATAAATGACTGTATATATCTTTGTTAGGCAGGTGCTGGCACTCTCTCCTTTCATGTTTTTGTGTGTTCAGGCAGTGGTTTGGCTCGCTGGGACTTGTAGTTCACTGCCTCCACATGTACCCCTTTCAGGAAGCTCAGAGTTGAGCAGGTGAGGTCAGAGGTAGCTTCCTCTTTGGGTTGCCTAGCAAACCCCAGAATGCTCACTGCTGATTTGCAGCAGCCTCTGTCCTCTAGGTTGATCTCCAGCTGGTCAATCTGCTACTCTGCTCTGCTCTGGCAAGCCTCCTTCCAGGTCTCTCATTACTTTCTGCTGTGTTACTTGTCCATCAGAGTATTTTTATTATCCTGTACCTTCTAGGACTGGGGAATTTTGTCTACCTGCCTAGCTGCCTTAGCACTGAAGATTTGGATGGAGAAGTTTATTTTAATTGTATTTATTTATTTTTGTTTTGAAAAAAAAAAAATGTTTTTTAAAAGAGAGCACATCCTCTGTGTTTTACAGAGAGAAGGGCCCACTGCGAGATAAACGCCCGCAAAGAGGTTCCAAATCAGCATTCCAGCCTCAAAAGAGTAAAGAAGGGACCAGACATGACAAATCGCAGAGTAGCATGCAGCTGGATAGACGTCCGTCGTCACAGCATTCCAGATCTCCCTTGCTCTTACCTCGCTTTAGTCACTCGGACCCAAGCCAAGAGAGATCAAGACATCAGACGGCTCAGGACAATGCTGCAAAAGCACGCCAGGTTAAATTCTACATTAAGCACGCAGTCAAGGAAGGGTTAAAGAGTGTTTCAATGAATCCTGCTCATCCTGCTGTATCTTCACCATCTGCAGATTAAGATCATGTGCTTTCAGTGCGTTTTAACTCTGAAGTCGATAGCGATTCAGAGCCATCTGAGGCTGAGATGGTCTCAGAATCACATACGTTTGATTTCTGCACTGGTTCCCCCCTTGGTGGAGGCTGTTAAGGATGCGATGAAGTGGCAGGAAGAATCGTCGCCTCCAAAGAAACAGCAAAGATACTACCCGTATTTAAAGAAATCGTTACCTTCCTTCCCATTTCATTTCTGAAATTAAAGAAGTAATTGATGATGAGTGGGCGGGTCCTGAGAAGAAGCTCAATGTGCATAATGGAGTATCGAAGCTGTACCCCTTGGGACACTACGCCTAAGGTGGATGCTTCATTACGTGTATTCGGCCGCTACATTACGCTTCCGCTGGAGGATTCGGTCTCTTTCCTATGGATCGCAAAATAAACGCAGACCTAAAAAGGTTGCATAATTTGGCCACAGCAGCCTGCAGACCAGCTGTAGCACTCACTCCTGTGGCAGCAGCACTTGGGCTGGGTTCGCACCTGTGCGTTTTTTGGTGCTTTTTGCATTTTGCGGATTTGCACTACCGTCCATTTATCATGGTCTCCTATGGAACACGTTCTGTGGTATGGTTCTGCGGAATGCGGGGAGCGCTGGGAGTGCATGGGTTTGAATCCAGCCTTAGAGTGGGGGTAGCGGAGCTGGTGGATGAATGTTTGGATGAAAGTCTGGAAAGTGGCAGTTCTTCTCCTTTGCAGTTTTTAAGACTGCTGTAGAGTTGTGGCTTGAAGTGGCTGTCGACTAGGTCAAGATGACAGCAAAGATAATGGCTCATTCCGTCACAGCCCGCAAAGCCTTATGGTTGAAGCATTGGTCGGCCGATAAGGCTTCTCAGCACAGTCTGTGTTCGGTTCCATTTGATGGGAAGCTACTCTTCGGGAAGACTTAGAATCAGCAATTCAGCGGGTTTCTGGCGGCAGATCTGGCCTAATCCCACAGAAGAGAAAAAGACACAGCAGCCCTTTCGGTTTAACAAGGGATCCAAAGAAGGAATCAGAGAGGCCAGGGCTTACAGACAGTTTTTCAGACAGTGGAGAGGAGCTGGTTCAACCTTCCAGAAACCTTCCAAGCCCAGGGCCAACAAAGCTCCTGGGGCTGTGTTTCCACTGCTGCGTCCCCAAGGTCGCGCGATTTACACTGCGACTTTGCTGTGCGATTTGTGATGCGATGTCATTCGACCTGTGAAAAACATGTGAGAACAAGTCGCACAGATGTCAGAACAAAGTAGTGCAAAAACCTTTTTTGGAGTCACTGCAACTTAAGTCACACCAATTAGAACAGGGACCATTGAAATACATGAGTTTTCACTTGTCATGCGACTTCATATGTGTCAGGTTGCACAACAACTCGCAGTAGTGGAAACAGAGCCTAAGGCTTCAAATAAGTCCTTCTGAAGCTGTCTCCGCTTAACCCTCTCAAGTAGGAGTGAGACTAGCCCAATTCAGGGGGGGTTTGGGTGGACAAATTACATGATGCCTGGATTGTAGCCGTCATTCGATCACATTATCATCTCAAATTCAGAACAAGGCCCCCTCAGACCTTGTTCATAGAAACTGGACTTCTTACGGATTTGGAAAGGAGGCAATGTTTGCAAGGATATATAGGGGAGCTGTTGGCAACAAGGGCCATCCTTCCGGTTCCAAGGCACGAATTTGGTCATAGAGTATGTTCCCCTCTGTTTTTGGTCCCAGAGGCTTCAGGGGGTTTCGGACCAGTTTTTGACTTTAAAGTCCTGAATTCTTACATGAAGGTTCCACCATTCAAAATGGAGTCATTGGAAATTATTGTTTCGGTTGTGGAGTCAGGAGACTGAATGGTTTTCATAGATCTGGCAGATGCGTATCTTCATGTCTCCATAGACACATCTCACCACCGCTTTCTCAGGCCCTCCGTGGTAGGCTCTCATTTTCATTTTTCATCTCTCCCATTCAGTCTCTGCACGACTCCGAAAACTTTTTAAAGCTACTGTCTGCTGTTGCCGTTGCGACTCTCAAGGTCAAGGGAGTGCAAATATTCCATTATCTATTATCCATGCTACCTCTGGGTCTGTCAAATAAGCTCCTTCTAGTTCATGTGAATTCACCTGCAAAACACTAGCTCATTTCAGTTGGTTGATCAACTTTCGGAAGAGCCAGATGCATCTGACCCAAATGTTGGAGTATTTAGGAGTACAATTCAACACTGATTGGGGTCATATTTCTCTTCCTCGGAGGAAGGTCCAGGACATCCAGTCTCAGACAAAGCAGTGATGGCCAGGCCTTCTTTGATGCTGAAGGAATGCATGCAGTATCTGGGGGTTTCATCAGCCACAGTTCCAGTAGTCCCGTGGGTCAGGTGGAGCAGAAGGAGGTTTCAATGCAACTTTCTTCTTCAGTGGGATCGTCTGCCAATTCCGATAATCTGGTACTTGGTTGGTGGTCAGTAGCTCGCAATCTTTCCCGCAGAGTTCCGTTGAAGGCCGCAGAACCAATAGTGGTGTCGACCAATGCCAGTCTGTCAGGCTGCGGGGCACACTGCCTGGGACAGCAGGTTCAAGGCCAATGGAACCTTTGTGGGGCGAAGAGTTCAAATTTCCTGGGATTGGATACTGTCAGACGCGCTCTTAGCGTTCCAACCTATGTTGCGAGGTCGAGCTGTCAAGATTCTTTTGGACAACAAAACTATGGTGGCTTATGTATCTCATCAAGGGGACACAAAAAGTCACCCTCTCCTTCAGGTGGCATGTCAATCTTCCTATGCACAGAGAAAAATCTTGACTCTCTTACAGCATCTTAACTCCCAGGGCCTGGTTATGTTTTAGCAGATCGCTTGAGTCGAGGCTTTGGGGATCACAACAAATGGGGTCTCAACTCCAAGTACCTACGCAAGATCTTCAGGGTCTGGGAGACACCTTCGATAGATCTTATGGCATTGGAGAATTGTCAACTGCCTTGCTTCTTCTCCCAGACCTAGCATCCACAGGCATTGGGTTAGGGTGCTCTGTCCAGGTCTTGGAACTTCCCCTTGGTGTATGTGTTCCCGCGGCTTCCATTGGCTCTCTAAATCCTGCTGAAGATTCAGCGAGAAAGGGTCACAGCAATAGTAGTCCTACTTTACGGGCTCAGGGAGCTGTGTTTTCCTCTGGCTTGGAGGATAAAGTTGGGCTCACCAATCCATCTGCCTCCTTGTCAAAATCTCCTTCTGCAGAGTGGGGCCTGACACCCGAACCGCAGGAGGATAAAATGAATGACATTATTACAGGATCGTCAGAACGAATGTAACCTATCACTGGATCTGGAATACTACGGAAAGGGGTTGGGACCTTGGATCTCCTTCAGTATCTAACATTTTGGAGTTTCTGCAGAGTAGTCTCCAAGGGTTAGCTTATAATTCCCCGAAGGGCCAAAATGTTGTGTACATGCTCTACATCCATTAGTGATCTGATTTTTAGGGTCATAGAAATCAGACCTTCATTGAAATCATTTTTCCAAAAGAGGACTTAACACTAGTCTTGGGAACATTGCTGGTTCCTCCGTTTGATCAAGCTTTCTCTTGTTCATTATTTCTTTTAACAGTTTTTTGTTTTTGTTTTTTACTAGCCGTGGCCTCAGCCAGAAGAGACTCCGAGTTGTGCGCCTTCTCATCTAAAGAACCATATTTTTTGGTGCTCCCAGACAAGATGGTCCTTAGGCCGATACTGAGCTTTCTACCTAAGGTGGCCACATAATTTCATATGAACTGGGAGGTCATTCTCCCAGCCTTTCCGGCAGATACAGCTGATGATCAGTGGAGTAGGTTAGACCTGGTCTCTGCGGTTTCAACCTACCTGAAATGGACTAAAAGCTTTGGAAAACAAGATCAGTTGTAGGTTTTCTCAACGGGGCCTAAAAAGGGTATGCCAGCAACATCCAGAGTTGTGTCTTCCTGGTTTGTCAAGACCATGCATATTGCATACAAAATGCTGGGCCTTCCTCCTCCTTCAGAGATCAAAGCACATTCAACGAGGGGTATGGCAGCATCCTGGGCATACGCAAAGGTTGCCCCTGAGGTAGTTTGCAGAGCAGCAAGCTGGAGCGCGCCCAACACCTTTTATTAGGCATTACAGGCTTAATATGGCTTGTCTGCCTGAGGAAACATTTGGCTCTACGGTTATTACGGCGGCTGTTGCCCCTTAAAATTTTGAGTAGCATTTCATTGAGGGTTTGGCTTATTTTTTATTTTTTGTCTTCCCTCCCTTCTTAATATTGCTTGGTACATCCCATAGTACACTGACATGGGAATAAGGAAAATTGTTGTCCATACTTACCGTAATTTTCCTTTCCTGGATCCTCCCCATGTCAGCCAGGATTCCCACCCAGTTTATCTGTCGCAAGGCAGGTTTTTTTTGAACACTGGTGTGGGTAGACAGCTGCCCTTTTATGGGCTAGAAAAGAGGTGGTCCTGGAGGGGTCAGAGGGGGCAGAGCTGACCCATAGTAGGCTGACATGGGGAGGATCCAGGAAAGGAAAATTACAGTAAGCATGGACAACAATTTTCCTTAATCTTTTCAGTTTCTCTTGAAGAAAGACAATATCTGGTGCTAGTCTCCTAACATGTAGAAAGACTGTATTCCTTTTTTGTGGACTAGACCAGCTACAATCCAAGAAGTGGGTTTCAAATCTATTTATGACGTATTAGACAGTGGTCATCAACTCCTGTCCTCAGGGCCCACTAACAGGCCAGGTTTGCAAGATAACTGAAATACGTCACAGGTGATATCACTTGCTGCTCTGTGATTGCAGTAATCTAGTTTGCATCTCCCCAAGGTAATACATAAAACCTGGCCTGTTAGTGGGCCCTGAGGACAGGGTTGATGACCACTGATGTAAGAGATGGTGCATATTAAAATTTTATGGTGGGTCAGAAAAGCGTGCCATCAAAAAGAATTGGTGCCTCTGAAGTAGGGACAATAAGCTGCTGTGCCACACTGAATAAGGGCATCTGGTTCTTTGTTGACAATGACATATTGACCAGCTGCCACTTGAGCTGTAGTATACTATGGATTAAAAGAACAAAGATGTTATATCAACAATAGTATAACACATAATGTGCCTCTTTTATGTATTGAACAAACAATAACCTCATTTGATATTTTAAACAAGTCTCATGCTGCACCCAAACATGGGCAGAGTGGTACCATGCCTTAGCAACTGTTACAAAAATTGTGAAGACAGGATAAAAACAATTGTGAAAACTAGCAAAAAAGTGCTGTCAACAGAGACAATATGAGAGCAAGGAGAGTGTCCTTGTAAAAAGAGATAGGTGTCTTCATTTTAACGTTAAAGTATAAAAATGTCTGTAAGAAGAAGAATACAGTTCTGCATAGTGGTCAGGGTAGTCCTCGCAGATTCAAGTGTCAGATGGAAGAAGGTCTCTTGGTTGAAGTTGTTTTATCACATAGGCAGGGTAGTGAAACAATTTGGTGTCTCCATTCCAAAAGCAAATTCCCTCCTCAGATAATATGTTGCAGTTTGCAAATTGTGTCAAAAGCCTTTCTTCGTTGGGTGACTGCAAATAAAAAATGTTGGAAAATGAAGATTATTTTCTCTGTCAATTTTTATTTCTTTAGCCCTTTGGCAAGCTTTAAGTATAGCCTCTTTATCACCAAAGTGTCAGGGCTGGCTCAGCCCTTCCTTCTCTGAGCTAGCCGCTCAGCTGTCGGCTAATTGCCAGCTGTCATCTCTCTCTACAGTTAACTAAGTGTTGTGGATCTGCTTGTCAGTCTTGCCTACTTAAAGATCTCCAGCTCACTTCATTCCTGCCTTCGCCTTGGTCACATCACAAGAAACCATCTCCTACGTTCCTGTTTAAAGACTGGCTTTGCTGACATCCCTTCTGGGTTCCTTACCCTGCTTGCTGTTCCTCTACTTGGATCCCTGACTTCTGGCCTTGCTGATTACCCGATCTGGTTACTGAACTCTGGCTTGGCTGATTACCCAATCTGGTTACTGGACTCTGGCTTGGCTGACTACCTGATCTGGTTACTGGACTCTGGCTATGCTTTGACTACGCTTACTCTATTTACCTTTTTATTTTTATTAATTAACAAGTGTCAGTGGTCTTTAATTTACGCCTAATAATTCTGCCCTGGGAGGAACCCTGTTCAATTTTACATGCAAGGTGGGTCTGGAGGTCAAGAGCAGTCATGAAGGCAACTGTAAGATCCTTAAGGAAACCTTGTCCCTTAACATGTTCAAGAATGCCAATGAATTGTGGGTTACATCTTTTGTTTCTGTTTTCAAGGTCCTCAAGTTTTTTTTCTATGGGCGTGAAAAGGAGGGATTGCGGTGACAATTTGTTTTGTGAAACCAATAATTGATCCTCCTAATCACTTACTCTTGGGTCAAGCTCCATGATTCCTTTTGTGCTAGAAGAAATTGTTTCAAGAGCAAAGTTATTGGATTTTTGTGGAATGTTGGATTTTTTTCTTCAAAGTAAGGTGAAAGAATTTTAGATACTTCCGCCACAGTGGATTTAACACTGGCTAATGATCCTGGTGGGGGTGTAAGTCTTAGCACAGGGCTGGAAGGAGGTGAGTCAGGTGGAGAAGAGGAAGATTTAGACTCCATTTTGGTCTACCATTGTAATTTTGTTTCTGTATAGCCGATGATGTTGCTTGCTGATATATTCAAATGTGTTAGACTAACTGACTGAAAATAAAAGTGGTTCAGGTCCACATACCCAATACAATATGTAAAAACAAATTTCCTCAAAAGTGGGACTTTGAAGGACCATGATCACTCAGAAAAGTGAAAGTTGTATGTAAAACAATACACATTTATTACAAAAGATAAATAACATTATACAACATGAATACAACTAGAACACATGATGACAAGAAAACAGACCAAGAGAATGGATAAATGGAAAACTGGAAGAGGGCCAAACCAACTGTCAAGGAGACAGGTAAAATCCAACCCGTTTCAACATGTGAGGTAAGGGTCTTCTTCAGGGAAAAGGAATGGGCTAGGAACTTCCAGGTGAATATAGATAATCTACAATATTAATATAGACATAATTACACATAGCATATCCAAATTATCCTATATTCAAAAGACTCATCAACTGAGTCATTATAGATAGAGATCAAAATAGAAAAAAAAACAATTTTATTAGTATCAGTACTGACCTCATTTGTTAAACGGCCCTATCTACAGTGCTTGAGCCGCGCTGTAGATAGGGCCTGGTGGGTTAGGGTTTTAGGCACTGAGGTGAGGAGTGTGTGAAGCATCATAATGGTGGTGCTCAGTTTAGGGAGCTCCTCGTAGGGGAGCAAAACTGCCTGCAACAGAGTTGGACTGGTAAAATGCAGCTACAGTATTTGCTGTGGCTCTGCGCTTATAAATATGTTTTTGTTGTTTATTAATGAAATTTATTAATGACATTTTTATCATTTTTTTCACCCACAAATAGAGCTTTCTTTTGGTGGTATTTGATCACCTCTGCGTTTTTTATTTATTGCGCTATAAACAAAAGAAGAGGGACAAGTTTGAAAAAAAACAATATTTTTTACTTTTTGCTATAATAAATATCCATTTTTTTTTAAACAAATTTTGACACATTTTTGGGACCATTCACATTTATACAGCGATCCGTGGTATAAAAATGCATTGATTACTGTGTAAATGTGACTGGCAGGGAAGGGGTTAACACTAGGGGGTGATCGAGGGGTTAATGTGTGTCCTAGGGAGGTGATTCTAACTGTGGGGAGAGAGGACTGACTGGGGGAGGTGACCGATCGGTTTCCCCCTTTGTACAAGGGACACACATCGGTCTCCTCTCCTCTCTGACAGGACGTGGATCTGTGTGTTTACACACACAGATCCACGGTCCTGCTTGGTTGCTGGGCAATCGTGGTTGCCATTTTGGCCGCCAGGCACGTGCATCGGGTCCTCAGTGACACGGCAGGCGCGATTGCACCCCCTAGTGGCTCGGAAAGGCGATCACGTCATATGACGTCCGCCCAGAACGAGAGCTGCCTCGTCCCAGCGTCATATGACAGTGGGCAGGCAGCTAATGGTTAAAAAATATAATAATGTGAAAAAAAAACTATAAAGAGGGCAGGAGCTAAATAGCAACTGACATTGTTGCATACACACAGAAAAAGGTATTTTTAGAAGGAACCATAATATGTAGCCCGCCACACTGCAATATATAGTAATGTAGCACAAAACAGCACAGCGAACACAAGGGGGGATGCACACTATGTATCCCACAACAATATATCCCGATACACTCTAATTTACTGGATATAGCACTTTTCATCAGCACTGCATAGTATAGCAGCAAGTAGCTATATTCCTGCAAATACTCTATCCCTATTCCTGAAAATACTCTATCCCTATCTACTCAAGGGCTCTTCAGAGAAAAGGCTGCTTGGAATCCTATCTTTTATAGGGGGGGGCTGGAACATAAGAAATCCCTCATTATTGGCAGTTCTAAGCCACCTGACCACAGTTCAGAGGATAGGAAGTAAATTATTGGTAATTGTTGCTATAGCAGCGAACGGCCATATTAGTCTATCATTATACCAAACTGCAAATTACTTGGGTTCAGGTGGAACTCATGTTTGACCTGAACCCTAAGCTCACCTGTAGTAACCGCATAGAAAGCTTCAATTTGAATTTGAAAAAGAAATGGCCACAAGGAACACTGTTAATTTTATTAAACACTTCCCCTCTAGAGCAAATTTTCCATTTTTCACAAATATAAAATCTGCAGTTTTGGCTATAAACTTTCTTAGAACCCCTGTATATTTTTGGAATGTAGAGGTCCTACAGAATAATATGTTAGTAGTTACACTTTTTGTATGTTGCACCATATTTGAGCTTATAAAATCTATATTTTCAGAAAAAAAAAAACTAATGAGAATTTTATTGCACACAAACACAATTTTATTTTATTTATTTATTTATTTATTTTTACAAAATAAAAAATTAGATAGTGGTAAGTAAATTGATACCAAATTTGTCAAGCCTTAAAACTGCGTGCACCCCCAAAATGCCAAAAAAAAAAAAAATCTAAATTATTAATAGTTGGTGCTTTAAATGCTTTTACAGTTAACCATAAATGAGGGACTTATGCCCCGTACACACGGTCGGACTTTGTTCGGACATTCCGACAACAAAATCTTAGAATTTTTTCCGACGGATGTTGGCTCAAACTTGTTTTGCCTACACACGGTCGCACAAAGTTGTCGGAATTTCCGATCACCAACAACGCGGTGACGTCAAGCACATACAACGAGACTAGAAAAGGCCAGTTCAGAACCAAGTGCGGCACCCTTTGGGCTCCTTTTGCTAATCTCGTGTTAGTAAAAGTTTGGTGAGAGACGATTCGTGCTTTTTCAGACTCGTGGCTTTCAGATCGTTTTCTGCGGTTCAGTTTGTGCTTGTGGGTTTGTATCTGCTCTTCAGTGCGTACAAGCAAGCTCCGCGTGACTTTAAGTAGTCATTGTGTTCTTGTTCGTTCGTTACTGTTTTTCAGGTCGCTCTTCACAGGCCTTGCTGTTCTTCAGTGCATTCTGTTACTTCGTTCTGAGCAGCCGACCGTTTTCTAGCCATGTTTCATGTACGTACTCCTTGTAGAGTTCGTGCTGTGCGGGGGCTTGGTGTTGGGGTCCTGACCTTGACACAAGCCCAGTCCATGAACAGGGTGGGGAGGAGTTCATGGACCAAGAATTGGTTGCTCCAGCGTGACCAGTTCTCTCATATGCCTTTGCTCCGTGAGATCTGTGAGAATAATCCTGATGATTTCAGGAACTTTCTCTGGATGACGGACCCCGTATTTCACCGTTTGTTGGCTTTGCTGACCCCCTATATCAGCAGGCAGGATACCTGCATGAGGCAAGCCATCACTCCGGAGCAGAGGCTCGTCGCTACCCTGCGGTACTTGGCAACAGGAGAAGCCTGCAGAACCTCAAGTTCTCGACAGGCATCTCCCCCCAGGCTCTGGGGATCATTATCCCAGAGACCTGTTCTGCCATCATCCAGGTCCTGCAGAAGGAGTATATGAAGGTAAGATTTTTATCCTTTAATATCACATTTTATTGTATTTAATGTTTGCTAAGATATTGTATATTTTTCCTCATTCCCTAATTGCCATGATTGGAATATGCTGTGAATGTCCCCTTTGTCCTCATTCATGCTGGATTTTTATGTAATTATTTTTGTACTCCTTCATACATATCTGCCTTCAATAACCTCCCCAACATGCTCTCCTCCCCTATATTCACCTCATGTAGTCACTTAACAATGTATTTTATCAGCTCCATAGTAGTGCTTTACCCCAAACACCCCCTAAAATGTTTAGAAATATGATTTGTGCTTTAAATTCAGGCAGAGTGCCAGAGGCTTTTTTTTTGTACTGTCCCCAAATCATTTTTAGTAACCCTCCCTCCCCCCAACTGCTAAGTCAGCTGATCCCAATTCTCTATCTATCCTCAATCATCTATCTGCTGACTTTGCCAAACCCATACACACTATACCCATCTCTTTTGTGCTCAGATGTATGGATGAATTCCCCAAAGCATGTAGTGCAAGGGCCTGCCTGTATACTTTCAAATGGTACTGTTTAAAGTTTTTGTATTCTATTATTATCTTGATATGTAATATCATAATGTCCAAATGTGCTCAAATGTGTAGTGTATATTTATATCTTTGTATTATGACACTTCTTACCTGTCCAGTGGGCTGCCAATAGTTTAACTAAGGAGGGGCTGTTCCAAGTAATACCCTGTATTTAGGCATTCATCTCTCAATGAAGTGGAGAGGGTTACCTGTCCAAGATTCCCCCCCCCCCTATAATGTTATAAATGGCCCATGAGAGGGGGCGGAGGGAGAATATGATAGGTGTACCTTATACTTTGGTGTTAATTTCCCCTTAATAAATGCTATCTGGAGGTTGGCCAAAAATGTTTGTACCTAATCTGCTTTCCATGTTTATGTGCAAAAATACTAATTTCTTTTTGTTTTCCTCAACAGTTTCCTTCCACGCCACAGGAATGGCAGACTGTGGCCTCCCACTTTGCCCAGTGGTGGGACTTTCCTAACTGCGGAGGGGCAATTGATAGGAAACACGTCCACATCGTTCCACCACCCAACTCGGGATCATACTATTTCAACTATAAGGGGTTCAATAGTATTGTGATGTTGGCGGTGGTGTCGGCTAATTACGACTTCTTGTATGTGGACGTGGGGAAGAATGGCTGGATGTCCGATGGTGGAGTCATCACCCAGACGGAGTTCTACAGGCGTCTCCAGAATGGCAGCTTGGACTTGCCACCTCCAGAGGACAATGTGGAAGGACTCACATTCGTCTTTGTTGCGGATGAAGCATTTGCGCTGGGGGACCATCTTATGCGGCCATTCCCGATGAGGACCCTCACCCCGGAACAGAGGGTTTTTAATTACCGGCTGGCCAGAGCCAGAAGAGTGGTGGAGAACACATTTGGAATCCTGGCCAGCCGGTTCCACCTATTTCTGACACCCATCCATATGACGGAGTATAAACTTAATCATCTAATCCTGGCGTGCTGTGTTCTCCATAACTTTTTACACCAACATTCTGCCAACTATGCTGGCTCAGTTGGGCCTGAGGCTGGAAATCTACATGATACAACCCTGACGGCGCTTGAAAGTGGCCGTCCTGGCTTGCCCTCCCTGAGTGCCCGTGATGTCCGGTTAAGATACCTTGAGTTCTTTGCGGGTAGGGGGGCCATCAATATGCCAGACAATTTGTGAAGCATTTAGCAAATAAAAAAAACAAATTTAATCTTTGGTGACATTTACTGCTTGTGTTTGTTTTAGCTGACCCTGACAGCAATGTGTGGAGTCCAGAAAATGGCGTGGTTGTGTAACCTTATACAAAGCACTGTTGGCTGTTATTTACTAAAGGCGTATACACTTTTTATACTACAAGTGCTCTTGAAACTGCACTGAAAATGCACTTGTAGTGCAAAGAGGATTTGCCCTTAGGAAATAACCACCATTTTCTCAGAAAACAGCAATTACATCACCACAAAAGTGTTGTGGCATTGAGACAATAATCCACACATTCTTGATTAACAAACTTTTTAATAGCTGCACAATCACATGTGCATTTAGAAACGGTTTTTAAAACAAACCAACATGTTTGTTGTATAACAATTTTGGGGGTGGCATTATCAAAAATAGAAATGTCCATTTACGATAAAACAGGCCTGTGTAAAACCAACAAGAAACACAAAAAACTTGAACTTACAAAGTTCACATATGGTAAAACTTGAAGGCAATATCAGACATGAGTATTTAGGAACTGTGTTTGATATTGCGTTCAGATGGGGTGAAGTCACCCCTTGAAAAGCCAAATTTGGAAGATGCACACCAATTTACGAATGTCAACATGTGCTAG
The DNA here is from genome assembly GCF_042186555.1 of Aquarana catesbeiana. Taxonomy (NCBI): domain Eukaryota; kingdom Metazoa; phylum Chordata; class Amphibia; order Anura; family Ranidae; genus Aquarana; species Aquarana catesbeiana. The sequence continues at coordinate 484,974,077 of NC_133325.1, read as the reverse complement.
CTGCCATCACGGGGGATCAAGGGACGTGTTTTGTGGGAGCAAACCCTTCCTCACCGCTACTTTATTATTGAGGAAGGGGTTGCACCCCCAAAACGCGTCCATTGATCTCCCGTGATGGCAGATAGCACATGTTGGCACACTGTGTGCATCCTCCAAGTTTGGCTTTTCGAAACATCGCTCAAAAAGTTAAAAGAGTGTACCACACAAAAAACAAAAGTGATTTTGTGGGGTTTTAAATTCGCCCTAAAACATCAATGATGTTATTATTTTTTTTAATCACATCATTGATTTTTTTCTTGATGTTTTCCAATTTTAAATTACACCCCATGATCTCCCCGATCAGGATCTGGGCACTTTCTGATGTGAAAGGATCTCAATCCATAACCTCACGATCACCTAAAAAGAGAAAAACCAAACAAAAACAGGTATCAACAATCTGCCAGCATCCATCTCTTACCTGAGTCTGTGGTCGCAGACACTCACCTGTTGTGGTGCCAATTTCCACCACATCTTCTTCCTCCTCCTGCTCCACTTGTGTTGGGGGTATTTCACCTTCTTCCAGAGGTGGGGGGTCTCTGGTCTCCTCGGATGAGGGGTGTCCCCCGAGTCTTTTCTCCCCTATGTACAACAAAAATGGTATAATTAGCGCACAGATATTTGATGGCAGAACTATAAATAGGAAACATTGCTTGGAAGTGTGGTACAATTGTCTATTTTAGCAGAGTTCAAAGATGTCGCTTTTTTAGTGTCCTTTGTCAACCTGCAAAACTTTACCTGTTTTGTACAAGCTTCACAGATAGAGACCCCCCCTATAGTATACACTGGAGCACCTGTGTGGGACCCCTAATAAAAATGGTGTTCTTGTGTCCCACACTAGTGCTCCAGTGTCCAGATGTGAAAACAGCTGCTGAGTGTCCTCTCCTTACACAGAATCTAGTTTGCATTTCATTCTAAGAACAAAGCCATCTACACAACCAAATATTTTGCATCCAAGTAGGCCCTAAAAAATGTCGGAAAATGCATATGGCCTAAACAATGGTGTTTTAGAGGCCGAAAAAAAAAGTTTGATACGAACGAATAATGGGCCCATGAACATTAAAATTGCCATTTTAAACTGTACAACAATTAAGAAAAGCATATGGAACAGCACGAATGTAATAAAGACAAAAAGAATAGGAACACAGCACAACTACTTACTTTTTTGCAGCACTCTGCGGATCTTTCTGTACTGCTCGGGCTCTCTTAATTTCAGGTCCAACCACCGCTTCCTGAGCTGATCTTTCGATCGTCGTACCCCAAAATTGCTGTCCAGGCTTTTGACCACTTTCGCAATGATCTTGGCCTTTCTGATACTGGGGTTGGGGTAAGGCCCATATTTCCCATCTTAGTCGGCCTTCTTCAGGATGTCCACCATCTCCAACATCTCCCCAAAGGACATATTTGTGGCCTTAAATCTTCTAGAGTTTGGCGTGACATTAGGGTTTGTCTTGTGTTGTGTCTTGCAGTGAAAATGGATATCTTGAATGATACAGACTTCATGGCAATCTTCATTGACATGTTCAGGGAGCTGCCTTGTCTGTGGGAGATCAACCACCCACATTACAGGAACCAAACAAAGAGAAAGGCAGCGCTGGATCAATTGTTGGAAATTGTGAAGCAGGTGATCCCCACGGCAGACATCACATATTTGAAGATCCTAATTGGTGGCCTGAGGAGCACATATGTAAGGGAGCGCCAGAAAGTCCAGGATTCGCAGAGATCCGGAGCAGCAGATGACATCTATGTCCCCAGGATGTGGTACTATGACAGGCTGCATTTTCTGGCAGGCCAGACTGAACCCAGGCCATCACTCTCCAGTCTTCCTTTTACACTTCCTTCCCCCCCAGCTGAGGCTTCTGACGCCCAACCTGGGCCTTCCAGGCAGCAACATGTGGAGGAGCCCAGATTGAGCCAGGTATAGCATTCCTCTAAATATTTCAGGTTGTCCAATCAATGATGTTAACTAGATGTTATTTTTGAGTACTAATTTATGATTGTGGTTGATGATGCAAAAACTAAAATCATGTCCCTTTTTCATACACAGGGAAGTCTCAGCCAGGAGGTGGCCGGGCCGAGCCGGCTGCCTGATATGCCGGTCCCTCCCCTACACCTGGAAAGAGAAAGTGGCAGGAGGAGGAGTGCCCTAGAGGAGGCTGCCATAGGCCTCTTTTGGAGGGCTACAGAGGCCCTGGGAGCACCACACACCGTGGAGGATGACTTTGCTGCCATCATTGCCTCTAAAATGCAGAGGATGGAGGAGGGACAACAACTCATGTGTGAGTCGTTAATATTGGAGGCTCTTAATAAAGGTATGAGGGACCAAATTACATCTGATACACACCTTTGTGAACTCACACATGGTCCTCCTCCTGCAGGTCCTCCTCCTCCTCCTCCTTCTCCTCCAGGTCCTACTCCTCCTCCTGCCACATCTCCAACAGCACAGCCACAGCCCAGAATGAAGCGTGGAAGGAAGACCAGAAAGTGAGGACCCTGGATCCAGTCTGGTCGGCCAAAAGATGCAGCCTCTTGTGGTACCACAACCTGGGGACACAGATGTCATCTGCTGCTTTCCGGATCTCTGGGACTTCTGGACCAGACTGCCCTCCCTTACATATGGACTCCTCAGGCCACCAATTTTGATGTTCAAGAATTGATGTCTGCCCTGGGGGTCCCAGGCTTCGCTAATTTCTCCTGTTTATCCAGCGTTGCCTCCCTCTTTGTTTGGTTCTGAGGATTTTTGGTTTGAATTATACCTGCCTATGTGTGTTTGACTTCAAAAAGGACAGTTTGTTTTTTGAGGATTCAGGTACATTGCAAAAATACAATGTGAAATTAACAAGGGACACCAACACCACACAATCTCCTTGAGATTAAATAATAAAAGATATCAATGGTGTTGTGGTAACTTGACACACAAAACACACACAAAAATAGTCTGGAGTAAAACTAAAAATAACATTAAAAAAATAAATAAATTTTTGAACAATGTGACAAATAAAATATATTCAGGGAATCCCAAGGAAAAAAAAACAACAAAGTTTGTGAGAAGTGTGTGTGAATATGAGCAGCAAAACTACTTAATTCTTGTCACATTATAAAGAAGAAGAGAGTGCGCTGTATTAAACCATTTTTAACATTGCAGCGTGACGAAAGTGCTGTATCCATTGCGAACGCTAAGTTTACCAGACCGAGCTGTTCCGTGTCGGAATTTCTTCTGAGCATGCGTGGCACTTTGTGCGTCGGAACAGGCCACACACGGTCGGAATTGACGCGATCGGACTTTGTTGTCGGAAAATTTTATATCCTGTTCTCAAACTTTGTGTGTCGGAAAATCCGATGGAAAATGTCCGATGGAGCCCACACATGATCGGAATTTCTGACAACACGCTCCGATCGGACATTTTCCATCGGAAAATCCGACCGTGTGTACGGGGCATTACAGTTATTGTGCTCACTCCAGTTTTCACAGTGATATACAGTATATCACGTGTGGCGCAATCGCTGTTTACAAACACGTGCATGATCTATGCATGTGTTTGCATTTATGGGTGTGTGCAGGATGATGGTGTGCTTTTAAATATTATTAAGTTTTTATCATTTTAACTTTTATCATTTAACTTTATTGCTATCAGAAGGGGACCAACAAGCCCCCTATGTGATAGCATTGTATAACAAATTCTCTTTATGGGGACATCAGGGATCTTTTAGACATTTAAGGTCTCTTCTGCCCTTCACTGTAGCTAATCCAGCACAGATCATGCATTGATTCGCTGCTTCCCCATCTGCAGCAGCTGGAGAATGACAGTTCCTCCCACTTGCCATCCTGAAGGCATTTGTGGGACTTCTGGGAAGAATGGAAGAGCCCGAGAACCATGGCTGCAATAGAGCTTGTTTTAAATACTTTAGACTTTGGACATACGATCTACATCTAAAGAGCTGAACTTGTTAAGATTGTTGAATAGCTAGTTGATGTTACATGATCTCAGCAAACTCATTTCAATAGGGTTACTATTTTAAACTCAACTAACCAAGTCCTAGGTAAATGGGAATGGAATTGCATATTAATATTTGGTCTGAGCAGGAAACTGCCAAACTAGTCCAAGGATTTATATATTTGTAATAGTTAAGTAGTTAAATGAGAAAACAGCTTTCTACCAAAAAAGGTTTTTAATTGTGTTTGTGAGCAGTAAGATGATCTTAATTGTATAATTAACCACTTCCGGACCACCGCACGCCGATGTACGTCCCTACTTTGAGGACAGATATCGTTGTTATGGCAGCCACTAGCTGCCATAACCCCGGTATCCCCGTGTTCGGCGAGCGGTCCGGTACAAGATAAAAGTGGTCTCTGCGGCGGATTCACTGCGAGATCACTTTTATCAGCGGCGGGAGATCCGGTGCCCTCCGTCGCTTACCAGAGCCGTCGGCAGCGGCGGAGGTGATTGGATTCTTCTCAGGGCTGTGCATGTAGATGAGTGAGGGGAAGATGGCCCCCACCCATCTCCATGACATTGCAGGGCGGAAGCAACGTCAAAACGTCACTTCCGCCCATAGCTCTTAAAGAGCCATTTTATTTTTTTCATTTTTTTAAAAGACAATTTTTTTTTTTATTGCATTTTAGTGTAGATATGAGATCTGAGATCTTTTTGACCCCTGATCTCATATTTAAGAGGTCCTGTCATGCTTTTTTTCTATTACAAGGGATGTTTACATCCCTTGTAATAGGAATAAAAGTGACACATTTTTTTAAAACAGTGTAAAAATAAAAAATAAAAGGTAAAATAAATAAAAAAAAAAATGTTTTTAAACGTGCCCTGTCCCGCCGAGATCGTGTGCAGAAGCGAACGCATATGTGAGTAATGCCCGCATATGAAAATGGTGTTCAAACCACACATGTGAGGTATTGCCGTGATCGGTAGAGCGAGAGCAATAATTCTAGCCCTAGACCTCCTCTGTAACTCAAAACATGCAACCTGTAGAATTTTTTAAATGTCGCCTATAGAGATTTTTAATTTTGAAGCATGATATGTTGGGTATCAATTTACTTGGCGTAACATTATATTTCACAATATAAAAAAAATTGGCTAACTTTACTGTTGTCTTATTTTTTAATTAAAAAAAGTGTATTTTTTAAAAAAAAGTGCGCTTGTAAGACGGCTACGCAAATACGATGTGACAGAAAGTATTGCTATTGCAACAACTGCCGTTTTATTCTCTAGGGTGTTAGAAAAATAAATGTATAATGTTTGGGGGTCTAAGTAACTTTCTAGCAAAAAAAAATGTTTTTAACTTGTAAACACCACATATAAAAAATAGGCCCGGTCTTGTCTTAAAGTGGTTAAGTAGTTAAATGAGAAAACAGCTTTCTACCAAAAAATGTTTTTAATTGTGTTTGTGAGCCCTAAGATGATTGCATCTTAATTGTATACCTTACCAAATAAAAAGGAGCTATATCGTTGAATAGCAGCTGACATGTTCAAGGTCATGTTGGGGATTCTGTGACCCCCTTCCATTGCTTCCCAAGAGATGTCTGTGATTATCAGTCACTGATTATAATCAGATGCGCTCAGTTGCCCGTGATAATTTTTGGCCTATAGATTACACTCAATAGGGCCACCTCATTGGGGACTTAAGCACATTCATTCGCACATTACAATGTCAACTGCTCCGTCAGCTATAGACATACACAGATTCAAAGATTTGAGTGGAATGATAAGGATTAGAATTGACAGCTAGAAACCACTCTTACTAGCTCTGCACTTTTTCTAGCAAAATATAATTTCATCTACATGGTTAAAGAACACAAGCTCAAAAATAAAGCATTTCCAGTCAAAGCTAAATGCATTGAAGGTTGTCTGTTATAATTAATAAGCAATACATTCACAAGTGTAAACATTCAGAACATCCACGCTGAATAATGATTTTTCTAGATATACTTCTAAATTTGTATTAATATTTCCTATGAACAAAGGACCTTGTTTATCATTTATATAATCTGAGAAAACAAATTGCTTCCATCATTTTTTTTGTCTTTTAGCAACAGATTTAATCCTCCCTTTCATTCTCCTATACTGCAAAGTACATTCACCAATCTGCTTTGGGGCAATACAGATTCTTTAAGACACTTATTACAAGTATGCAAAACACGTCACACAGCATTCACTTTTATGACTAGGGAAAATATATTTAAAAATACTACCTAAGGATAAAAGTCTAATGCCCCGTACACACGGTCGGATTTTCCGATGGAAAATGTCCGATCGGAGCGTGTTGTCGGAAATTCCGACTGTGTGTGGGCTCCATCGGACATTTTCCATCGGATTTTCTGACACACAAAGTTGGAGAGCAGGAGATAAAATTTTCCGACAACAAAATCCGTTGTCGGAAATTCCGATCGTGTGTACACAAATCCGACGGACAAAGTGCCATGCATGCTCAGAATAAATAAAGAGATGAAAGCTATTGGCCACTGCCCCGTTTATAGTCCCGACGTACGTGTTTTACGTCACCGCGTTTAGAACGATCGGATTTTCCGACAACTTTGTGCGACCGTGTGTAGACAAAACAAGTTTGAGCCAACATCCGTCGGAAAAAATCCTAGGATTTTGTTGTCGGAATGTCCGAACAAAGTCCGACCATGTGCACGCCCTATAACACAGTTAATGTGGTTATAAAGCCTGCATTCTCTGCATTAAAGTGGTTGTAAAGTCAGAAGGTTTTTTTTTTAATCTTAATGCATTCTATTATATGCATTAAGATAAAAAGCCTTTTGTGTGCAGCAGCCCTCTAATCCTTACTTGAGCTCCCTCTGATCCAGCAATGTTGCACAAGAGGCTCGGCTGTCCAGGACTCTCCCTTCTCATTGGCTGAGACAGAAGTGAAGTGCCATTGGCCCCCCTGCTGCCAATAAAAGTCAGTGAGCCAATGAGGAGAGAGAGGGCTGGGCCAGGCCACGGCTCCGCGTTTGAATGGATGCATGGAGCTTTGGCTCTGGTGCCCCCATAGCAAGCTGCTTGCTATGGGGGGACTCAACAGTGGAACCACTCAGCTGTCAGCTAATTGCCAGCTCCCATCTTTCTCCACAGTTACCCAGCTGTTGTTGATTCTGCTCGTCAGTACTGCCTACTTAAGGTCGTCCAGCTCACTTGATCTCTGCCTTTGCCTTTGTCAACATCACAGAGACTTTCGCCTGCGTTCCTGTTGAAGACCTGCTCAGCTGACGTTCCTTCTGGCTCCTGATCCTGCTTACTGTACTACTACTTTTATCTCTGGCTCTCTGATATTTGCTTGGCTGACTACCTGATCTGGTTACTGAACTCTGGCTTGTTTTGACTACACTTACTCAGTTTACTATTATTATTATTATTATTATTATTATTATTATTAATAAACAAGTGTGATTTAACTATACTTCTGTCTCAGTCTGATTCATGGTTCCTGATACTACTGCAAGGCAAATATGGCATTTGCCTTGGGCAGAATTTTTCAGGGGGGAGGCGCAGCCCTGAGGCAGAAGGGACACCACGAGCAGTGGCATCGCTACAGGGGTGGGGCTCTAATAGGAAGAGGTGGAGCCTATATAGGAAGGGGGGAGTTTGCAGATGAAGGGATGGATCTTAAACAGGGAGGGGTGGGGCAAATTTAGATGGGTGGGGGGCACCCAATTTTAGTCTTGCCTACTCCTCTTCCTCTCCAGTCCCTTAATCACGATCCCTAACTTACTACAAGACTTCACCCTCTTCCACAAAATATCCAATTTAAAAATAAATTTCTCAAAATCCAAAGCTCTCAACATCTCTCTCCCAAAAACGATAGTCTCTCAATGTCAGATTAACTTCCCCTTCTGTTGGGCCCCTCACTCCCTAACATATTTAGGTATCCAAATACCCTCAAAACTAACTGAACTATATGACAAAAACTACACCCCAATACTCCAAACTATCAGAAAAGACCTAACAAAATGGTCCGTTGGGCAGTTCTCCTGGTTTGGTCGAATTGCCATCTTGAAAATGAATGTCCTACACCGTATATTATACATTCTACAATCAGTCCCGATCAAACTACCTGCAACATTTTTTAAGACCTATAAGAGACTCTGTAGAAACTTTATTTTGGGCCACAAATCTCCAAGAGTTAGCTGGGATAGAATGGTCCTTCCAAAACTCAAAAGTGGATTAGGCCTACCAGATATACAGAAGTACTATACGGCATGTCATATCACCAGAATAATAGACTGGCACATACATACTCATACAAAAGATTGGATCTCACTTGAAGATTCTTGCGACACTATCCCTCTATCACACGTTCCATGGATTGACAGCAAAGCTACACCTAAGGAATACTCATCTCACCCACTCACAGGACCTACTCTAAACAGCTTCAGAAGCACCTGTAACTCCCTCAAAATAACTCCTTTCTCTGGTCCATTGACCCCTTTTAACTGCCAACCCCGACTTTCAGCCTGGTTTCCTGAGAAACAAAGGGACAAACGCTGACCCAGCAAACGTGCTAAGAGCCCATCACTTCTTTGACAACGGTTCTATCATCCCCTTCCATGCTCTGTCTTCACTCATCCCAGATAACAAAATATCATTGTTTCATTTCCTACAAATAAGACACTTCCTCAATAGCAGCAAACCCATCTCTCAATGGTATAGAGAACTTCACCCTATCGAAACACTATGTTCCACGCATACTCCTCAAAATCACCTAATCTCCACTATCTACCCTCTGCTGTTTGGGGAAATTAACATCACATCTAACCCAATCAACCAGAAATGGGAGAGAGAACTTAACATGGATCTATCCCCAGAAGACTGGGGAAATATATATATGAACATACACACAAAGGATCAATTAATATTTCCGCATAAGAAAACAATTACAAACTATACTCAAGATGGTACCGCACCCCAGAACGACTCCACATCTTCCAACCACATGTATCACCAAAATGTTGGAGATGTAACTCTGAAGTAGGCTCTCTTCTACATATATGGTGGGACTGCACTCATATTAAACCCTTCTGGGAAAAGGTACACGACTTATTGCTTCGAATCACCACCTACACATTAGACATGACTGCTGCCCAGTATTTACTACACCACACATCTCTACCACAATCTACCTACAGGAAGTCCCTTATGCTTCACCTAGTCAATGCAGCTAAACAGTGTATACCATTGTATTGGATAAACAGGACCCCACCTAAAATATCTGATTGGCTGAAGCGTGTTAATAAGATAGCTAAGATGGAGGACCTAATACATCAAGTGAAAGACAATCCTCTGAAATTTCGTAAAACTTGGGCTTGTTGGATACACTTTCGGCACTCTCCGGAATTTCAGACACTTCTTATTGACCCAAACTAACTAATTCAGGATATAGTTCGAGTGTCCACCATTCCTCAGGACCGCCAGGTGAACCAAAACTGATAATGTCACACAAGTGGCAATCATATCCCACCCCCCTCGCATAGATTGCTCCCATTAGGGGTGCATAAATAAGGAGAGTTTTATCCTTGATTATTGATTATTGAGTATTGATTACTAGCTAGCCCTTGGAATATTATTGCATAATGATGCAAATATACATCAAACGCCTTTTACCTAAACGCCTTTTACCTTGTTGAGAATTTTTCAGGCTAGTTAAAGGCTACTAGAAGTTTTGTACGTGCTCAATAAAAGATATTATTGTTGAGATACAAATAAACTATGATGTTTCCACTATTTACATGTATACACTATGGATAACATTAACCTTATTAGTGCTAAGTTTCTTTGCTCATTGTACGGTTTAAAGATGTTCTTGTAAAAGATATAAAATGTACTGTTATATCACCTGTACAACTTATTCTTCTTTTAAAATAAAAACTTTTTGAAACAAAAAAAATTTTAGTCTTGCCTAGGGTAGCACAAAACCAAAATACACCACTGGGTATATGCGAGGGTTTACTACAAAGGTTATGCAAAGGCTTTAAAGTGGTTTGTAAAGGTTTAAGGCCCTTTACCTCATTCATAAATTCTACGAATGAAGGTAAAAAACCTTCTGTGCAGCAGCCCCCCAGCCTTCCCTAATACTTACCTAAGTCCCATGTCGATCCAGTGATGTACATGGGAGCAGCAGCTCTTCCAGGTCTCTTCCTCCTCATTGGCTGAGACAGCAGAGCCATCATAGCCAGTGAGCCAAAGCAGAGTGAGTGGGGGCAGGCTGAGTTGCACTTCATGTGTGAAGGAGTCACAGAGTAGTGGCTTGGGAGTGAGCCTATTCAGGTGCCCCCATAGCAAGCTGCTTGCTATGGGGGCAGGAGGAAGGGTCCAGGAGTGCTGGTGGGGAACCTGAAAAGAGAAGAAGGAGGGGGGCTGCTCTGTGCAAAACCACTGCACAGAGCAGGTAAGTATGACATGTTTATTATTACTTTTTAAAAATCTGCCTTTGATATCACTTTAAAAGGGTGTTCCAGGCAAAAAGACAACTCGGTCTCAAACAATTGACCCCCCCCCAGTTTTTGTATATATATATATATATATATATATATATATATATATCTTTTTGTTACCTTTTCTGCATTTTTTCATTGGGTCCTCTGTGCTATGTTACCGTGGCGAGGTACGTCACTTCTGCAATTGCAACTGGCCCTCCTCTTTCCCCCCTGCATTCTGGGACCTGTGTGTGTCCCAGAAGATGACAGGAATATTCAGAGAGAGCCGCGTGACTCCGCATGCACAGTAGGAAACGGCTGTGAACCCTGAAGGCTTCACTGCCAGTTTCCCTTACTAGCAATGCCAGTGGCTGCACCCAAAGCCGATATACGGAACGGCTTGGGGTGCCGACATCGCAGGCACACTGAACAAGTAGGGATGAGCTTCGAGTTCGAGTCAAACTCATGTTCGACTCGAACATCGGCTGTTCGCCAGTTCGCCGAACAGTGAACAATTTGGGGTGTTCGCGGCAAATTCGAAGGCCGCGGAACACCCTTTAAAAGACTATGGGAGAAATCAAAAGTGCTAATTTTAAAGACTTATATGCAAGTTATTGTCATAAAAAGTGTTTGGGGACCTGGGTCCTGCCCCAGGGGACATGGATCAATGCAAAAAAAAGTTTTAAAAACGGACATTTTTTCGGGAGCAGTGATTTTAATAATGCTTAAAGTGAAACAATAAAAGTGTAATATTCCTTTAAATTTCATACCTGGGGGGTGTCTATAGTATGCCTGTAAATTGGCGCATGTTTCCCGTGCTTAGAACAGCAAAATGACATTTCAAAGAAAAAAAAGTCATTTAAAACTACTCGCAGCTATTAATGAATTGCCGGTCCGACAATACACATAAAAGTTCATTGATAAAAACGGCATGGGAATTCCCCACAGGGGAACCCTGAACCAAAATTTAAAAAAAAAAATGACGTGGGGGGTCCCCCTAAATTCCATACCAGGCCCTTCAAGTCTTGTATGGATATTAAGGGGAACCCCGGTCAAAATAAAAAAAAAAATTGTGTGGGGTCCCCCTCAAAATCTATACCAGACCCTTATCCGAGCACACAACCTGGCAGGCCGCAGGAAAAGAGGGGGGACGAGAAGATAGGTGTCCCTGCCCCCTCTGACGCACGAGGACTTGACGGGGACTTCCCTGTGTCATTTCCCGGGATGTCGGGGGGGCGGACAGGGAAGTCCCTGTGCGTCAGAGGGGGCGGGGTCACCAGGTAGCCCCGCCCTCTGTTATTTAAGAACTGTCAGAAGAGGGGAAGTGTCACACAGTGGGAGCCTCCCATCATGGTGGCTGCAGAGTGGCCCGAGAAGAAGAAGGGAAGAAGACGCCGGCGCCGCAGAGGAAGATGCTGGACGAGAACACCGGAGGAAGAACCAGAAGAAGAAGAAGATGGAGGAAGAAACCGAAGGAAGATAGAAGATAGAAGAAAGAAGAAGCATTTAAATAAAGGAATTGTCAAAAACTGTCTCTTGTCATTTTTAAAATTTTTTACACTTTTTTTTTTAAATGGTAGGGGTACTTTTGTACCCCCTTACCATTTCACACAGGGGGGGAGGGCCGGGAACTCGGGGATCCCTTTGTTAAAGGGGGCTTCCAGATTCTGGTAAGCCCCCCGCCCGCAGACCCCCACAACCACTGGGCAAGAGTACAAGGGGACAAGGTGTTTTAGTGGGCTACCCCAAAGCACCCTCCCAATGTTGAGGGCATATGGCCTGGTACGGTTCAGGAGGGGGGGTGCTCTCTTGTCCCCCTCTCTTTTCCTGCAGCCTGCTAGGTTGCGTGCTCGGATAAGGGTCTAGTATGGATTTTTGAGGGGACCCCACGCCATTTTTTAAAATTTTAGTGTGGGGTTCCCCTTAAAATCCATACCAGACCTGAAGGGTCTGGTATAGATTTTGAGGGGGACCCCACGCCATTTTTAAAAAAAATTTTGGCCAGGGTTCTCCTTAATATCTATACCAGACCTGAAGGGCCTGGTATGGAATTTAGGGGGACCCCCCACATCATTTTTTTTTTAATTTTCGTTTGGGGTTCCCCTGTGGGGAATTCCCATGCTGTTTTTATCAATGAACTTTTATGTGTATTGTCAGACTGGCAATTCATTAATAGCCGCGAGTAGTTTTAAATGACTTTTTTTCCTTTGAAAGGTCATTTTGCTGTCAGACAGTTGTAAACACAGGAAACATGCGCCCCTTTACAGGCATACTATAGACACCCCCCAGGTATGAAATTTAAAGGGATATTACACTTTTATTGTTTCACTTTAAGCATTATTAAAATCACTGCTCCCGAAAAAACAGCCGTTTTTAAAACTTTTTTTTGCATTGATCCATGTCCCCTGGGGCAGGACCCAGGTCCCCAAACACTTTTTATGACAATAACTTGCATATAAGCCTTTAAAATGATCACTTTTGATTATTCATGTTCGTGTCCCATAGACTTTAACGGTGTTCGCGTGTTTGAACAAATTTTTTGCCTGTTCGCATGTTCTGGTACGAACTGAACAGGGGGGTGTTCGGCTCATCCCTATGGACAAGTAAGTGTCCTTATATTAAAAGTCAGCATCTAAAAAAATAAGCTTTCACTTAAAGCTTTCACTCTCCAGTTTTATTAAATCAACACCCTGATGTCAAAATAGACATGGGGTGTTCTGAGGACTGTAGGTACACTGCAACTTCTATAAATGCAAGAAATGTATTTAATAATATAATCATTTGCCATTTCTCTGAAAAAGAAACATAGAAAAATAAACAAGGGGGCACCTCCCCCCTAATCCATGCATCCAGCCCCCTAATTTACATGCAGGGCGCCGGATGCATTGATTCCAATGTTTTTTTTTTTTTTTAGAAGGACATGATTAGAGCCATAGGCTTCAAAAAAGGGTGGGCTCGGGGTGCAGAGCATTGCGCCCCAAGCCCACCCACTTGTGAGACAATAGCGAATTAATATTCGCTATTGTCTTCCTGCTTCTCCTCCCGGCCAATCTGGCTCAGGAAGCGGGTCCTGAGACCCAATTGGCTGAGAGAAGAAGCAATTCTATTGTCTGCTGAGGAGGAGGAGGAGGGAGCAGACGCAGGGGAAGCTATGCCACCATGAAGCTGAGGAAGGAGGAGACCCAGTATTAAGCCGCTGCCTGACGCCCAGAGGAAGCCCGCAACCTAGATGGGATAAGTGCGGGGACCGATCGATCGACTGATCAACCGACCAGAGGAGGTGTATGGGAGACCCGACAGACCTGAGGGGGGTAGGGGTGCTGGCGGATGGACTGCCACTGGTACTAGCTAGGTTATCCAACACCAAGATAGTACATGCAGTTCAGTCTCGTTTCAATTAGCATTTTTAGCAGAAATTTCACTTGATAAATTTAAGGTAATACAATAACTTTACTTCCTAAAACCTCCCAGTTTAATTTTTAAGAATAGAAACACATAAGCTGCATTCCACTACTGTATATTTTTTGCTGAACCACAACAAGTTTTATTGATACCAGATTAGGTAAAACAGACATTCTTTCCTCTGCCACTCCCCGAACACTTTGCGCGGGATGAATTTGAATGGTTTTCAAACTTGCCAGGATGCAATAGGCAATACAGGATTTGATATCATATAGAAATAAAACAGGGAGCAGACTAGTGCAGTACCACTATGGTACATTCTAGATATCACTGTCCATATTGAAACAGCAATCAATACATTAGCACGTATATAATGACAGTACCCCTAAATATATTATCCACAGTTTATTTGCCACCCAACTGCTTTTTTCCCCAAATCATCTTTGCTACTCAGAAAAGTAAACACCTATTCATCCTCTTATCCAATAGTTAGTGGAAGATATTAGCAGAGTTAAAAAAATTATACTTATATTTCCCTATGCTTTCCTTTAGGCAGGTAGAGTTATGCCTCGTACGCACAATAGGACATTCCGACAACAAAATCCATGTTTTTTTTCCGACAGTTGGCTCAAACTTGTCTTGCATACACACGGTCACACAAAGTTGGTCGGAAATTCCGAATGTCAAGAACATGGTGACGTACAACACGAAAGACGAGCCGAGAAAAATGAAGTTCAATAGCCAGTGCAGCTGCTTGATTCAGAGCATGCGTGGCACTTTGTGTGTCAAAATTATGTACACACGATCAGAATTTACGCAAACGGATTTTGTTGTCGGAAAATTTGAGAACCAGATAAATTCCGGTGGAAACTGTCCGATGGAGCCTGCACACAATTCGGTAATTAAACCCCCTGTAGCCTGAATTTCCGTTTTTTTTTTCTTCTAGTCCTTATCTAAAAGCCTTTTGCAGTGCCTTTTTCTTGTATGTCTTTTCATCTAATTCTTCTCCATATTAGTTGTGTTCATGATCACGCTGTGACATTTTCAGAATTGAATAGTAAGGGCAGCACCTGTTGCAGACCTTGACCTAGGACTGCCTGTGATGAGAATAATTTGATCTAAACCCTGGTGACTCTTTAAGCAAAGCGCATTAACTGAATATTTCATGCAAGACACATTACAGCATTCATCATGATTTATTGAAAATGATGGCGCTCTGTGTATAATAATACAATGTATTTTCTTCGGTTGGCTGAGCGACACATTCATTTTAAGTAGTATATGGGATGTTTTTTGTCTCATCTATATTGATATAACCATTGTAAATGATAGAGTCCAAGGTTAGCATTAAGTTGTTTAACAGGTGTCTGTGTGTGAGAGTTTAGCTTGGTGAGATCTGAAACCTGAGAGGAGCCACATAGATCATTTTAAGAAAGTGCTCTCTACTCCAACAACTTGTTGTTTGTACTGGAATGGCCTTTGTTGAAATATATTGTGTCTAGTCTACAGTATATAACAGTAGAAAGGATTTAAAGCAGTATTAAACCCAAAAGCAAATATTTATTGTATTGCAACTTACCATTTCCTAAATGTGGTGGCTGCATTAGTATTCTTTTTTAGGATTGCTTTCGGACTGGTGCATGCTGGGTCAGTGACATCACAAGGGAGCGGTGCCACCAGCTGAGGTCGCCAGGTGGCTCCGCCCTTACCTATATAAGAAATGTCAAACAGTGGAGGAGGCATTCGGCGGTCGTCCGTCAATGATTGCACAGTGCTTTTTTTTTTTTTTTTGGGTGTGGCAGGTGGCATGATTGACGATGCATTTACATTGGGGGGGGGCATTGTTTTTTTATTTTTTGATAAAGGAATTGTCAAAAACTGTCTCTGTGATTTTATTACTTTTTGACAGTTTTTTGGTGAATGGGTAGGGAAACTATGTACACCATACTCATTCACATGGTGGGGGGGCAGGATCTGGGGACCCCTTCTTAAAGGGGGCTTCCAGATTCCAATAAGCCCCTGCCTGCAGAACCCCACAACCACAGCCCCTGCCCCAAAGCACCTACCCCCCCATGTTGAGGGCATGTGGCATGGTATGATTCAGGAAGGGGGGGGCGCAGGCTCGCCCCCCCCTTTCCTGACCTGCCAGGCTGCATGCTCGGATAAGGGTCTAGCATGGATTTTGGGGAGGACTCCACGCTGTTTTTTTTCTAAATTTTGTCATAGAGTTCCCCTTAAAATTCATACCAGACCCAAATCTGGTATGGACTGGGAGGGGGGACCCCATGCTGTTTTTATTTTTTTAATATTTTTTTCCGGCAAATGTTTTTTTTTTATTCAGCTGTCAGCAGTGAAGCCCACTGACAGCTGATGACTCATTGGTTGTTAAGGACGCCGCTGCTGGCTTACTGATCCCGCTCCGTAACAACCAGCTTTTATTGCACCCTAATTGGACAAAGCTTTGCCCAATCAGGGCACAGAATACACTTTGCAGCACGCTATGCGCACGCTGGGCAGACACCCGCTGAACACCCTGCAAATTTGGGTGTTCCCTGAATGGGGCGAACAGCCAATGTTCGGCCCGAACTCATGCTTGGGCTGAACCGTTCGCCCAACTCTAATCAGGAATATGAAGTGTTGGCGTAACAAATGCTTTAAAGGACTGCAAGATCAGTCCAGGGCATTCTGAATGGAATGGATTGAGAGGGCTAAAGCATTGGACATGTGGCAGATGTCTTTAAAAAAAAGTCATGGTCACTTTAAGAAAGTTATTAGTATGTCAGGCGGGAAAATTGGGTCACATGACCAGCGGTAACATTCTGGAAGTGGAGCTCATCTACATAAGGGGGCCCCCATGGGAATTTTCTCACAGCTGGTCAGAGTACAGCAACAAGCTCAACACCCCCCCCACCCTTGTCGCAGGCACATTATATGGTTTCGTTACCCTTTACATTTAACCACTTGATATCCACGCTATAGCTGAATGACAGCTACAGCGTGGACCTACTTTGCCGGGACTATGTCCATTGATGTCGTCTAGTGCACTAGCGACCTGCGCGCCCCCTACAGGGCGCGTGCGGCATGCTTTGTGATCAGCGAGTCTATGAGACTCGCCTGATCACAGATCGGATTAAGGGGTCGATCCCGACCCCTTACCACATGATCAGCTGTCAGCCAATGACAGCTGATCATGTGATGTCAACAGAGCCGGTAATCGGCTATTTTTTCTCCTCACGCTGACAGCATGAGGAGTAAAATAAAGCCGATCACCGGCGGCTGTGAGAGGGACATCAGTCCCGATCACGGCAAGCTGGTAAAGATCCTCAGTGCCCACCTGTGCCCCCTACCAGTGCCACCTAACAATAGGCAGCAGTGCCGCCTACCAGTGCCACCTATCAGTGCCCACAGTGCCACCCATCAGTGCCCACAGTGCCACCCATCAGTGCCCACAATCAGTGCCTCAACAACAGTGCCACCCATCAGTGCCGCCCATCAGTGCCACCCATCAGTGCTGCCCATCAGTGGCCAACTACCCGTGGTACCTATCAGTGCCCATCAGTGCCACCCATCTGTGCCACCCATCAGTGCCCCCCATCAGTGGCCATAAGTGCTGCCTTATCTGTGCCCATCAGTATCGCCTTATCTGTCCCCATCAGTGCTGCATTATCTGTGCCTATCAGTGCCACCTTAACTGTGCCTATCAGTGCCACCTTAACTGTGCCTATCAGTGCCGCCTTAACTGTGCCTATCTATGCCCATCAGTGCAGCCTATCAGTGCCCACCAGTGCCGCCTCATCAGCGCATATCAATGAAGGAGTAAAATTATCTATTTGCAAAATTTTATAACAAATATGAAACATGATTTTTTTTCAAAATTTTCCATCTTTTTTTGTTTGTTTAGCAAAAAATAAAAATCCCAGCTGTGAATAAGTACCACCAAAAGAAAGCTCTATTTGTGGGAAAAAAATGATAAAAATTTCATTTGAGTACAGTGTTGTATGACCGCGCAATTGTTATTCAAAGTGCGTCAGCGCTGAAAGCTAAACATTGGTCTGGGCAGGAGGGGGGTTTAAGTGCCCAGTAAGCAAGTGGTTAAAGGGGGACCTGTTTTTTTGATATGCGGTATTGCTCGAGTTCTGAAGACTGAGCTGTTTATATTTATTATTTACAAGTGAGAATTTTATGTGTAGCGCTGGTAGATTTACAATCTACCGCAGATTAGGTAAATTTAGTAAATTGTGTGTTAGGAAGGTTAAAAGTTCGCTTCTGTTCCAGCTTGGCTGACATTGTGTGTGCTTCCGTGCTGACCGGTGGGTGTCGCTGTTATCATTAGTCAGAGTTGGAAGGGCAATGTGTCGAAGTGTATAGATGCTCCTCTGTCTCTGAGGCAAGCTCAGTGGAGGTGGTCCTCCGAGTTGCATTCTGGACGAGGGTATTTATGGGACAGACGCCATGTTCTAGGGTCTTTTTACAGCCACCTGCTGGCCCTCCTGGCCGACAGGTATGCGTTAAGGAGCTACCTCGTGGTCTTCCGATCAGGAGACCCACGATGCTACGGTGCAGGGGTGGGTCCAGAGGCTTGTCTGGGGCCTACCACCGCGGCCGAAGAATGGTCCTGAGCTGTCGGTCCTGTGTGACGAAGCTGGGCAGCCGAGGAGATCCCAGGGGAGGACCCGTCTTGGAGAGATCATGCAGTATGCTGGTCTATAGAGGGGCCTGGTGACTCGGCTGGAGGACATATTCAAAAGAAGTAACCATACGGCATAGTGTCGCCGGTTCGGCTTAAAAGTTCAGGCACTGTGACTGACTGTTAACTGCAGAAGATCTGATACATCCTGTGGCAGAGGATCATGCAGATTTACCCCCCCAAGTAAGTCTGTGGCAGAGACTTTAGATTCGTGCTGCGTACTGGCTGCTAGACTGGTGAGAGAGGCCTAGCCAGACGAGCAAAGAGTGTGTCCCATGAGGGGAACTCATTCCACATAATTATTTGAGTTCTACCGGGACATTTGTTGCTAAGATTTTGCAAGAAGATATTTGAGTTTCTCTTGAGAGTTTCCTTTTCTGTCTCTTTCCTGCTACTTCCTAAAGTTTGACTGTTCAATAAAGCATTGAAAACGTACTCCAGTGTTGGTGCATGTGTGATCCAGCAGTGAACTCAATGGAACCCCTAGATCCGGTGCCGGTGAAACAGAGGGAAGCAAAGTGAAGGTAACAGACCCATTTAAACCAGCAGCTCCACCGTGAGTTAGTGCTACATATGTATTAATACAATGATCGAATTGATTTAAGTTATTTACAGTTTACACCAATAAATGTGCCGTGGCCAATTTTACACCAAGTTACGTCGTTGAGGGTCTTTATTGATTAGAAGGTAAAATTTGGTATTAAAGGAGGGATAGGTACGGTCTACATTTCCATGTATACACATTGATTTTTCCTTTCTAAAGCAATATGTCCTGTCCCTCAGAGAATGCAAATACTTCTCCTACTCCTAGGACAATTTTTGTTAATCTTGGCTCCATAACACTATGACCTTAAAGTGGAACCCCAGCTTGTCAGCTAGGAGAGAGTTCATGCCCACCACCAGTCACAAAGGAACAGATTTGAGCCAGAAATTTGCTGTCACATGAACACACAGAAAAGTTTAAAGCGATTATTTATTTGGTGATTTCTTGACTCTTGGTAACTTCTTAAAATGTATACAGGAAGTATCAGGGGAATCAGGAGGCAACAATTAACAGATGGTTTTGCATAGGATTTCCTTCTAATCATAAACAGATTCTACATACTTACAAGATGGTATCTGGAGTAGCAGCTGCACCATTAGATTGCTTTATGATTTTATTTGCTTCAACACTCACATTTGAAGTTGATCTCTTCCCACTCCAATTTTTTTTAAACATTTATAGAGAAGAGGGCACTAGACATGAGTCAAAGTCTGTAGTGGATCAGCTTGCATTGCTTGAGGCAGGTGCCTGCATGTGATAAATTACTCATTCCTCCACTATTAGTGCCCTTTTGATGCCATATGTGCTTGTGTTGTGATATTAGCAGGCCTCCCCTAATCCCTAGTATCCCATCTGAGTCAGATAACAGGTTTACCTCTCCCTGCAGCAGTAATCAATAGAAGTGAAGTGAATAAACCCTCCAACAGCAACACAGGCCTCTAAGAGATCAATAATGGTAGTTTTCTTGTTTTTTTTTTGTTTACAGATTTAAATTGTGACTTTTTGTATGGTTTTATTAACTTCTGTCCAGTATTCAGGATAGGAATGGGCCTTGCTATATCTCCCCAGTTGAACCAGCCTTGTCTATCTACACCATTCACTTATGGACCAACTTCCGACAGCAAGACCCATGAGCTCTACAAGCATTATCTGAAAAGTAAAATGCCGCCATGCTGTAGTATAGAAGTTGTAAAGGCAGTAGTTTTTTTTATCTTAATGATTCTATGCATTATGATAAAAAACCTTTTGTGTGTAGCTGCCTCCCCAGCACCCCCCCCAATTACTTACATGAGGCCCATCTCTCTCCAGTGATGTCCACGAATGTCTAAGCCATCCAGGACACTCCTCCTGATCAGCTGAGACACAGCATTGGTGCCATTGGCTTCCTGGGCTGTCAATCAAAGTCAGTCAGCCAATCAGGGGAGAGAAGGGGTGGGGCCGGGTCAGGCTATGTTTCTGACTGGACACATGGAGCTGTGACTAGGCACCAGTGCCCCCATAGGAAGCTGCTGGCTGTGGTGGCATAGGAGGGAGGGGCTAGGAGCAGCAAAAAGTGACCCGAGAAGAGGAGGATCCAGGCTGCTCTGTGCAAAATCAACTGCACAGAGGAGGTAAGTATAACATGTTTGTTATTTTATTTTATAATCACTTTAAAACAGAATTCCAAAAATCCAAAATACCAGATAAAAATGGATAATCCATTAAAAGAAAAATAGCAAATCCAGATTTTGCTTCAACATTCACCTAGAATCCAGAGATGTCCCCAATTTGTTTTCTGCCCCTAAATGTCACCAGTCTGATGCCTTGCATTATTCAACCCACTTCCTCTAAACCCAGGTAATTCTCGAACCACCTCAGCTTGTAACTGGACGGCAAAAAATGAAGCAGCAGCATCATGAACTTTTCTCTCTATCACTCTACTCTCTCCTTCTATCAGCATGCTTCTCACTAGCATGCACTAATTGGCTCCTTTTGCTTCTGCTTCCTCTTACACCCCAGTCCTGCTGTTCCTGGCTTTCATGCAAAAAATACATCACATGATGTATTATTAATTACATAGTAAAAAGAAAGAATTGCGCTAGGTGCGTAAAAAATAAAAAACATAATAAATTATTGAAAAAGCCATGAAGGATATCCTGCAGCTAGGCACTATAACCCCGATATAGGGCACAAATAAATAAATTTAAAAGTAAGAGTGCAGCACCGGATAATAAACCAGTATTTACAAGTGTATGTAATATGTATGATTACAATAGTGTAAATAATATCAAAAATGATTGTAATCACATACAAAAAACATCCGGTGAAAAATAGTCCATACGTGATTATTGTGTTACAGAAAAAATATGTGCATATTAAAACACAGATTGTGACAACAAAAAAATTAATGAGTGAAAGTGTCCAAATGAAAAAATTACAGTACAGGACCCTGGGTCTGTGTTCTCCACCACTTGTGCTGCCCGTCATCTTTCAATAAACAATGGAGGCTTACCAGAAAGCCTGTGACCACCCTTCTCAGGGGGGTCAAATCAGGCTTAGTAAAAATGACAGGGACACTGCTGAGGACTCACAGACTGCGATACATAACTCACAACTGATTTAATTTGCTACATACATAGCAAATTCAATCAGTTACATCAGCATCAGGTGCTTGATAGCTGCTGATCCAAGACTGATTCATTTTTATAAATGTGAGCCTATTAACGGAGTCTGTGAACAGGCGCACTCTTTGATTCATTACCAACCTTCCAGCAGCACTGAATGTGCATTCAGATAGCACGCTAGATGCAGGACAGGCCAGTAGCTCGATTGCATACTGAGCAAGTTCTGGCCAGTGGTCCATCCTCAAGACCCAGTAACCTAGTGGATGCTCTGTTGGTTTTGTCCCCAAGTCTGCTCTTGCCCCTAGATATTCCTGCACCATATAATGCAGATGCTGGCGATGCTTGCTTTAACCTATCAGACCTTGGCGCTGGCGGCCACCTTCTCCACTGCTTTTCCTCTGACCGAACGAAGGCTCAGAAACACATTGTCCAGCACCAGGAAACAGTAACCTCCCGGGTCTGGAAATGCGTTACACAAACTTTTCTTCAAGGCTTTCTGAAGATGTTTCATCCTCTGCTTCCTCTGCGAAGGCAGAATGAGTTCTGTAAGTTTACCCTTGTAACGTGAATCAAGAAGGGATGCCAGCCAGTAATGATCCCTCTCCTTGATACCACGAATCCTAGGGTCCCTTTGCAGGCTTTGCAGAATCAGGGAGGCCATGCAGCGTAAGTTTGCAGAGGCATTCGATTCTGAGTCCTCTGGGTCACTAAGGATCACATTATCCGTAACCACCTAAAGCTACCTGAAGAAAATTAGTGGTGTTCTTCTGATCCTATTAGTACAGTACCACAGGCAGCTGTAGTATTTACAAGTTAGTGTAGTGCTTCCTCTGCACAGTGTGCACTTAAAGCTACCTGAAGAAAATTAGTGGTGTCCTTCTGATCCTATTAGTACTGTACCACAGGCAGCTGTAGTATTTACAAGTAAGTGTAGTGCATCCTCTGCACAGTGTGCACTTAAAGCTACCTGAAGAAAATTAGTGGTGTTCTTCTGATCCTATTAGTACAGTACTGCAGGCAGCTGCAGTATTTACAAGTTAGTTTAGTGTGTCCTCTGCACAATGTGCGCCTAAAGCTACCTAAATAAAATTAGTGGTGTTCTTCTGATCCTATTAGTACAGTACGGCAGGCAGCTGCAGTATTTACAAGTTAGTGTAGTGCGTCCTCTGCACAGTGTGCACCTAAAGCTACCTGAAGAAAATTAGTGGTGTTCTTCTAAACCTATTAGTACAGTACCGCAGGCAGCTGCAGTATTACAAGTTAGTGTAGTGCGTCCTCCGCACAGTGTGCACCTAAAGCTACCTGAAGAAAATTAGTGGTGTTCTTCTGATCCTATGAGTACAGTACCGCAGGCAGCTGCAGTATTTACAATTTAGTGTAGTGCGTCCTCTGCACAGTGTGCACCTAAAGCTACCTGAAAAAAATTACTGGTGTTCTTCTGATCCTATTAATACCACAGGCAGGCAGCTACAGTATTTACAGTTGGTGTAGTGCGTCCTCTGCACAGTGTGCACCTAAAGCTACCTGGAGACAATTGCTGTTGCTCTGCTCCTATTAATACCACAGGAAGGCAGCTACAGTATTTACAGTTAGTGCACTGTGCCCTCTGCACAGTGTGCACCTAAAGCTACCTGAAGAAATTAGTGATGTTCTTCTGATCCTATTAATACCACAGGCAGGCAGCTACAGTATTTACAGTTCGAGTAGTGAGTCTTCTGCACAGTGTGCACCTAAAGCTACCTGGAGACAATTGCTGTTGTTCTGCTCCTATTAATACCACAGGCAGGCAGCTACAGTATTTACAGTTAGTGTACTGTGTCCTCTGCACAGTGTGCACCTAAAGCTACCTGAAGACAATTGCTGGTGTTCTCATACTAATAATACTACAGGCAGGCAGTTGATTCTGCTAGCTGCAGTATCAGTATATATATACATCCCAGCTTTGTGCAGCTACATCTCACTGCAGGCCCTTAGTATGTCTGGAAGGCCAACAAGGAGAGGCAGACAGTCACAAGCCAATAAAAGAGGGCAAGCAGGCTCTGTCTCTAAAGGCAACAGTGCTGGTCGTGGAGATGGTGCATCCTCATCAGCACGTGGCCGTGGGACACGCTTGTCCTTTTTTTCGGCAGCTGGCTGTGTTGGGCCGCAACATGCAGAAGACTTGGTAGAGTGGGTGACCAAGCCGTCCTCATCCTCCTCATCCTCTCTCACCCAGGCTCAGGGTACTTTGGCAAAGAAGCTGCCAACGCAGCCTCTTCCCTCGGCTCAATGGCATCAGTCACTCCTTCCCTAGCCCCACCATGTCCTCCTGTGGAGTCCCCCGAACTGTTTGACCGCAGTGTCGGATACATGCTCCAGGAGGATGCCCAGCGTTTTGAAGGGTCCGATGATGGTACCCAGCTAGAGGAAGGCAGTAACGTGAGCCCAGAGAGAGAGGGTGCCTAAGAAGAACAGCAATCTGGCAGTCATGTTCCCCCAGCTGCAGCATACTGCCAGCTTTGCTCCAGTGATGAGGTGGGAGGGGGTGATGAGGTCACTGACTCCACGTGGGTGCCTGATAGGAGAGAGGAGGAGGCACATCACCAACGAGGCAGGATGCCTTCCAGGGGCCAGCTTAAGGGCAGCACACCAACTGCATTACACCACAGAGCTCCGCATGTGCAGGGTGTTGCTGTCTCTGCACGTTATTCCAAAAGTTCTTTGGTGTGGGCCTTTTCTGAGACGAGTGCATCAGATCCCACCACTGCTATTTGCAACATATGTCTCAAGCTTATCTCTCGTGGCCAAAACATCTCCCGCTTGGGCACCACATGCTTGACCAGACATATGTTGACCTGCCATGCAGTTCGTTGGCAAGCGTACCTAAAAGACCCACACTAAAGAACAAAGAGGACCTCTCCTTGCTCCTCATCAGCTGGGATCTCCAACCCCACTATACATTCAGTCCTCTCTGAGACCTGCACTGAGAGGAATGAAGGTGTAGAATTAGTTGTGTCACAGCCAAGTACTTGGGGGCAATCTGCTATCGGTACACCGACGTCAGATTGTACCAGGCAAATTTCCCTGCCCCAGCTGCTGCACCACCAAAAGAAATTCACTCCCAGCCATCCACATGCCCAGCGGTTGAATGCTAGCTTAACTAAATTGCTAGCACTTCAACTTCTGCCTTTTCAGTTGGTAGACTCTGCCCCTTCCAAGAGTTTGTGGAATGTACGGTTCCTCAGTGGCAGGTTCCCAAACGCCACTTTTTCTCCTGGAAGGTGATTCTGGCTCTCTACCAGCATGTGGAAGGCAATGCCTTGGCCTCGCTGGACAGGGCAGTCAGCGGTAAGGTGCATATTACCGCTGACTCATGGTCCAGCAGGCATGGACAGGGACGTTACCTATCTTTCACTGCGCACTGGGTGACTCTTCTGGCAGCTGGGAAGGATGCAGGACAGGGTGCAGTAGTGTTGAAGGTTGTTCCGTTGTTCTACTAGTGGTAATTCTGCCACACCTCTCTCCTCCACCCCCTCCTCTTCTTCTTCCTCCATGGCCTCTTCCTGTGCTGATTTGTCCTCGGAACCAGCGGTGCTCCGTAGGCGTTCAAGGGGCTACGCAAGCACGCAGGCAAAAAGATGCCATGCGGTGCTTGAGCTGGTGTGCTTGTGGGACAGGAGCCATACTGGAGCAGAGATTCTGTCAGCTCTACAAGGGCAGGCTCAGAGGTGGTTTACACCACGCCAGCTTAAGGCAGTTATGGTGGTTTGCGACAATGACACCAACCTCCTCTCTGCCCTCCGACAGGGACAACTGACCCATGTGCCCTGTTTGGCTCTCGTCCTTAACTTGGTGGTGCAGCGGTTCTTGGGCAGGTACCCAGGCTTACAGGATGTCCTGAGGCAGGCCAGGAAAGTCTGTGTGCATTTCTGCAGGTCATATAATGCCAGTGCTCAGCTGGCTGACCTCCAAAAGGAATTTAACCTGCCCAAGAACTGCCTAATCTGTGACATGCCCACCAGGTGGAACTCAACTTCGGCCATGCTGCAGCGGCTGCACATGCGGAAGAGGTCCATCAATGAGTACCTATGTGACTATGGCAGCAGGACAGGGTCAGGGGACCTTGTTTTTTTTCCCCACGCTAGTGGGCTATGATCAGGGATGCATGCACTGTCCTGTCACCATTTGAGGAGGCCACGAGGATGGTGAGCAGTGACAGTGCATGCATCAGTGACACTGTCCCTCTTGTCCACCTGTTGGAGCACACACTGCATGGAATAATGGACAGGGCACTTGAGGCAGAACAAAGGGAGGAAGAGGAGGACTTCCTTACCTCTCAAGGCCCCCTTTATCCAGACAGTGTTCCTGCGTGCCTGCCGATCACAGAGGAGGAGGAGGATTGTGTTAGCATGGAGGTGGAGCCTGGCACTCAGCATCAGCAGCAGTCTTCAAGGGATCATTTACAGTCCGAAGAAACCCATGGACTTGTACGTGGCTGGGAGGAGGTGGCTGCGGATCATGTCGTCCTTAGTGACCCAGAGGACCCTGGACCGACTGCCTCAGCAAACCTACGCTGCATGGCCTCCCTAACCCTGCAAAGCCTGCAGAAGGATCCTCATATTCATGGTATCAAGGGGAGGGATGATTACTGGCTGGCAACCCTCCTTGATCCATGTTACAAGGTTAAGGTTGCGGACCTTATCTTTATCGCCAATCCTTGTTTCACTAAAAACCCCACGTTTTAAAAAAAAAATTGTCATTGGGACAGAAAGTGAGGTGAAATCTTCTGAAGAGGTGCACAGACAGCAAAACAAATGTAACAGGGGTGATAACCCTTCCCTATGTTTTCCAAAAAGCTTAAAAATAGATTTTTTGGCTGAAGCTACACTTTAAAAATGTACCAGTTCAAAATTACAAACGGATTCTACTGAACAACAAACCTACAGTCCCTGTCTTGTTTGCACCGCCTGTATACTGCTGTTCAGAGTATATAGGGCCTGGGGGCCGCACGCCTTTCCTTTTTTTAATTTGGGTGCGGGGTTCCCCTTTATATCCATACAAGACCCAAAGGGCCTTGTAATGGACTGGGGGGTACCCATGTTGTTTATCTTACTGATTTTCATCCATATTGCCGGGACATTACATTAAAGCCGCAAGCAGTTTTAAATGACTTTTATTCCTTTAAAAATGTCATTTTGTGCAGGGACTGTTTTAAGCATGGGAAACACGCACCACTTTTCAGGCATACTATGGACTCCCCCCAGGTATGATACTTAAAGGAATATTTCACTTTTTTTTTCACTTTAAGCATCATTAAAATCACTGCTCCCGAAAAAACGTCCGTTTTTTAAAACTTTTTTTGCATTGATACATGTCCCCTGGGACAGGACCCGGGTCCCCAAACCCTTTTTAGGACAATAACTTGCATATTAGCCTTTAAAATTAGCACTTTTGATTTTGAACATTCGAGTCACATAGACTTTAATGGGGTTCTAAAGTTTGCGTGAACTTTCGGTCCATTTGCAGGTTCTGGTGCGAACTGAACTGGGGGGTGTTCGGCTCATCCCTAATGTTGAGCAAGGCTCATCCACCACTGTTGTCTTCTGTGAACGTCCAGGCCTTTTTATGTTGCTGAGTTCACCAGTGTGTTCTTCTTTCCTCAGAATGTACCAAACTGTTGATTAGGCCACTCCTAATGTTGCTGCTATCTCTCTAATGGATTTGTTTCGTTTTTGAAGCTTAACAATGGCCTGTTTCACTTGCATGGACATCTCCCTTGAACGCATAAGGTAGGTTCACAGCAGTAGATTCCAAATGCAAATACCACACTTAGAATCAACTCCGGACCTTTTACCTGCTTAATTGATGAAGAAATAATGAAGGAGTAGCCCACACCTGGCCATGAAACAGCTTTTGATTCAATTGTCTAATTACTTTTGGTCCCTTGAAAAAGGTGGGGGGTGGCTAATTTTAAGAGCTGTAATTCCTAAACACTTCCTCCAACGTGGATGTACATACTATCAAATTATATGTGAGAGTTTGCACTTACATCATATATTATATAACTATAGCCCTGAAAGGGGTCTCTCTGTATACAGTACAATGCATGGGTCTCTGTGTATACAGCACAATGCATGGGTCCCTCTGTATACATCACAATGCATGGGTCTCTGTATACAGCACAGTGAATGGATCTCGCTGTATACAGTACATGGATCTCTTTACAACACAGTACAGTGCAATCATCTCTCTATATACAATGCATAGGTCTCTATATACTCCCACTATAGCTGGAGTGGGATTCTGCATTGTTACTATATTGCTGGGATTTGTAGTCCTCTATACAGTGGTGGAGCTACCAGGCTTCTTGCACTGGGTCTTTGAGGTTTCTATTTCCACCTCTTGCTAAATACAAACTAAATCTCAGCATATAAATAAGGAAAAAACAACATTCCAAATTGTGCTACACCAATGGGATATTAGGGTTAGTCAGTCCTTGACTTCTACCTGAACTCCATATCAGATCTCATGGTTACCACCCACCTCTCTGCACACCACTCCCAAAGTGATTCTATGGCTGCCCCAGCACCAATTAAAAAAAAAAAGTTACACACACACAGCAGGGAGCAGACATGTGCACGACGAAATAAATTGTTTTTCGTTTCGTTTTGATTTGTTAATCTAGTTATTTTGTTTAGTTCAATTCGGTTGATTCATTTTTTTTCGAATTTTCTTCAAATTTACCGATTTTTTTAGATTCCAAATGTTCAAATCGATAACTTTTCAAATTTGTCGAAATGAAAATGTTATATTGTTTTTGATTTGAATGCAGCAAAGTGAACAAACAAAAGAAAAATCTTCATCACATGATTACAATGACTCTTTAAATCACCTTTGGCTTAACAAAAACAGCATTATTTCGAAATGGTACTCTAAAAACACACAGTTTTTGATTTCAGCATTATGTGTAGTTAGAATTTGACTAGAGTTCAATGTAAAATTTGATTAGAATTTCAGTCCGAATTTCTAAAATTCGGACGAATTTTGTTATGTTATTCGGAGCATTCTGTAAAATTTGTTTATATTGTAATTCGGGTATTCGGATATATCCAAATCTCTGAATAACGAAAAATTTGTCCGAATATTATTTTGGAACAAAACGAACTGCACATGTCTAGCAGGGAGCAATGATGAAATTTCAGCCACAGTGGTGGGATAACTATTATACAAAATAACTGAACCAGAACTTTCAGCAGACTTGCAGAGTATTTGCAAAGAAAGTGTCAGAAACCATGAAATCAGACCGAGACAGAAGTACAGTTAAATCACACTTGTTTAACCTCCCTGGCGGTTTTCCTGAGTGTGGCTCGGGGTTAAAATTCAGGACCATTAGCGGTAACCCCGAGCCACACTCGGGATTACATCGCAGGATCCTGGTGTGGCTTTACTTACCTTGTCCCCGGGATCCTGCAATGTCCCCCGCTGTGTCTGCGGGCTCTGTCCTCCTCTGAAGCCTCTCCGTGCCAGGCTCCGTTCCCTGCGAGCGGCGCAACGCACAGGGGCGGAGCCTGGCGGCAAATTCAAAAAAGTGTAAAATCATAACACATACAGTACTGTAATCTTACAGATTACAGTACTGTATGAAATTATTTCACATCCCTTTTGTCCCCAGTGCTTTGTCCTATGCCCTGCATGCAGTTTTATGTTATATATACTTTCTGCCTGGAAACTGGAGATTGTCCATAGCAACCAAAAAGTGTCCCTTTACATCAAAAGTGGCTTTAGACCAGCTAGAAAACAGCGATAGTAAATTAGAACACTTGCAGAATTGAGCGATAGTGAATCGTGGGGAAATTTATTTTATTATTAATTTTTTTTTTTTTTTAATTATTTATTTTTATTTATTATATTATAATTTATGTTTTTGTGTTTCAAACTTTATCATACCCGGGATATCTACTAGACTCTTGTTTGGACAGATTTAAGTATTTAAATCCGAAATAATCATACCGCCAGGGAGGTTAATAATAAAAGTAAATAGAACAAAACGTGTCAAAACATAGCCAGAGTTCAGGAACCGGAACGGATAGTCAGACAAGCCAAACATCAGGGAGCCGGAGATGAGCGTAGTAAAACAGCAAGTAGGATCTGGAGCCAGAAGGGAGGGATGTCAGCCAAGAAAGTCTTTTAACAGGAATACAGGAGGCCGTCTCTGTGATGTTGACTAAGGTGAAGGCAGACATCCTCTGGGCTGGACGGCTTAAGCAGTCAGGACTGACGAGCAGGATATCATCAACAGCTGAGTACCGGTGGAGAGATAGGAGCTGTCAATTACCCGACAGCTGAGCAGCCAGCTCAGAGAAGGAAGGGCTGAGCCCAGCCCTGACAGTACCCCCTCCTCTATGATCCCTCCCCCTCGGAGGACCACCAGGCTTGAGGGGAAAACATCTATGGAAATCACGGAGGAGAACAGGGGCATGTACGTCCGAGGATGAGACCCAAGAGCGTTCTTCCAGACTGTACACGTTCTAATGCATCCGGTACAGTATGCGCCCACGGAACCTATGGGAGTCAACAATGGACTGTACTTCATACTCCTCATAGTTCTCAACCTGTACAGGGTGAGGACGTGGCACTGAGGTGGTAAAGCAGTTGCAGACCAAAGGTTTTAATAAGGAGACATGAAATACATTCAAAACACACATGTTAGAAGGAGAGTCTAATGCGTAAGCCACTGGGTTAATCCTGTGAGGAATACAGAAAGGCCCAATAAACCGAGGTACGAACTTCAGTGAGGGAACCCAAAGTCGGAGGTTGCCAGATGACAGCCAGACCCTGTCCCCAACCTGGTAGGAAGGCGTGGGCAGACATCATGGAGTCTGTACTTATCATTAGCATGTCACAAAGCCTCCTGTACTTGTGCCCAAATGGAATGAAGACCTCAGAGATGCTCCTTTTAACACAGGAATACTCTGCGGGAACAAATTAGTCAGGTAACATGGAAGGTTGGAAACCATAGTTCGCCATAAACAGGGACAAGTGGGAAACAGAATTCAAGGCACTATTGTGAGCAAACTCTGCCCACGGTAATAGGTCTGACCAGTTGTTATGATGGTCAAAAATATAGCAACGTAGGAATTGGTCCAAGGACTGATTGGCTCGTTCTGCGGCCCCATTAGTCTGTGGGTGATACACAGAGGAAAAAGCAAGCTGAATTCCCATCTGTGCACAAAAGGCTCTCCAGTACCAGGACACAAACTGACTACCCCTGTCTGAGACAATCACCTTGAGTAGCCCATGTAAGCAAAAGATCTCCCGAGCAAAAATGGAAGCCAGTTCTTTAGAAGTGGGCAACTTCTTAAGTGGAATACAATGAGACATTTTTGAGAACTGGTCAACCACTGTAAGGATAACTGTGTTGCCCTGGGAGTTGGGTAACTCCACAACAAAATCCATAGACAGGTGAGTCCAGGGCCTCTCTCCATTGGAATATAAAAATGGAAAAAGAACCTGCGCTAAAAACCAAGTGTTGAAATAAAATACAATAAACAGCAGCAACCTTCACAAAAACATCAATTGTAGGAAAGCATAAAGAGAAAAGAGGTTGCGCTAGTGTTAATAAAACATGATGAATAATTGGCAGTGACAAAATTCATATAAATCAAAGGAAACCAGTGTACAAAACTCTAATAGTGAAAAAAGTCCATAAGTTGAAACCTCAATTGGGTGTTATAAGGAGTCCAAAAAAAATAAACATCAATGAAGTGTTTACAAAACGTCCAAAAACCCCATCAGGAAAAATAAAATAAAAATAAATGTGAAAAGTAAAAGATCCAAGTGATGAATAATGAAGATCAGTAACAGCGAAGAAGAGTCCACCACCAGGTATTGAAGGGGTTACTCCTTACCGAAATGCCATGACCCCCCACTACAGAGGATCACAGCAAGCAGGGATCTTTTAAAGCCAGAGTGGAGATTAACAGCGGTGTCCACCAGGGGTCATCACTACAGCAGCCGCTCCAACAACCAAGGGCATTGATACCATGAAATAAAAAGGGGCTCACATAGTGTAAAACCACTTAACGCTTTATTAAAATAGATAAAAAACAGATGTACACTTACAAAGTGTCAGATGAATGAACAGCCTTAAGTCTGGCTCCGTGGCCACCGGAGCTCGGACAAACCCGTCCTACTGGAAATTGGCTCGCTTGGGGGTGACGTCAGCGCGTCGTCTGGCTCCGCCCTACGCGTTTCGTGACATCATCACGTCTTCCAGGGGCACAGTGCCCCTGGAAGACGTGATGATGTCACGAAACGCGTAGGGCGGAGCCAGACGACGCGCTGACGTCACCCCCAAGCGAGCCAATTTCCAGTAGGACGGGTTTGTCCGAGCTCCGGTGGCCACGGAGCCGGACTTAAGGCTGTTCATTCATCTGACACTTTGTAAGTGTACATCTGTTTTTTATCTATTTTAATAAAGCGTTAAGTGGTTTTACACTATGTGAGCCCCTTTTTATTTCATGGTATCAATGCCCTTGGTTGTTGGAGCGGCTGCTGTAGTGATGACCCCTGGTGGACACCGCTGTTAATCTCCACTCTGGCTTTAAAAGATCCCTGCTTGCTGTGATCCTCTGTAGTGGGGGGTCATGGCATTTCGGTAAGGAGTAACCCCTTCAATACCTGGTGGTGGACTCTTCTTCGCTGTTACTGATCTTCATTATTCATCACTTGGATCTTTTACTTTTCACATTTATTTTTATTTTATTTTTCCTGATGGGGTTTTTGGACGTTTTGTAAACACTTCATTGATGTTTATTTTTTTTGGACTCCTTATAACACCCAATTGAGGTTTCAACTTATGGACTTTTTTCACTATTAGAGTTCTGTACACTGGTTTCCTTTGATTTATATGAATTTTGTCACTGCCAATTATTCATCATGTTTTATTAACACTAGCGCAACCTCTTTTCTCTTTATCCTCTCTCCATTGGGTATGGGTTGTAGGAGGCCCACCGGAAGATGTCGTGGAGTCTTACTCTGAGCACACACAGAACAGGCAGCCATGAAGGCGGTTACATCAGCACGTAGACTAGGCCCCCAGAATTGTTGGGTAATGGCCCAAGAGAGTTGATTCTTCCCAGGGTGGCCAGCTGCCTTGGGAGAATGGTAAGTCTGGAGCACAACAGTACGGAGAGTCTCTGGGACAAAGCAACGGTCACAAGGTTTCTCAGGGGGAGCATGGACCTGAGCCGCAAGAATTTTGTCACCCAAAGGATAAGTGAGACTGGTGGGAACCATAGCCAGAATATGTTCAGGAGGAATCACAGGAACCGGAACCAGCTCCAACTTGGAAGTGGAGGAAAATTGTTGTGACAAGGCATCAGCCCTTACATTCTTAGTACCGGGTAAAAATTAGACAATGTAATTGAAACTTGACAAGAAAAGAGCCCATAGCGTCCTTCTGGGAGAGAGGCGTTTAGCCTCAGACAAGAATGTGAGATTCTTATGGTCAGTAAGAATGAGAACTGGCACAGTGGTACTTTCGAGGAGATGTCTCCATTCTTTCAGGGCTAAAATGATCGCCAACAGCTCTCTGTCACCAATCTCGTAATTGCACTCTGCAGGTGTCAATTTCTTGGAAAAGTAGCCACAAGGATGCAAAGCGCTCTCAGAGGTAGGACGTTGAGACAGAAGGGCGCCAACTCCAGAATAAAAGCATCAACCTCAAGAATAAAAGGTAACGTAGGATCAGGATGTGCCAACAAAAGAGCAGAAACAAAGGCAGCCTTGAGACTCTCAAAGGCCTTAACGGACTCCGGAGACCAGCTCTGTGGGTTACCCTCCTCTCTGGTCATATCAAAAAGGGAAAGAAAGGCACCTCTAAGTGCAGTATGTAAAATTTAATAAAGTGCACAAAGGGTTAAAAGCACTTACAAGATTGTTGAGTGTTAAAAGACATGATAAAATCAGGAGTCCTCATCTGTGGCATGTGTCTATCCTCAGCACGGTGGTAGAGAGCAGTGTAGAGCCGTCCAGCAGCTGTAAAGCGTTCTCATGTGTGTTGGAAAGAGGAGGCAGCAGGGAAGCCTGTATTCACTGTGGGACACACAAGGCTGATGGTGTCAATGTAGAGAAGGCGGTGGTAACGCGTTTCAGAGCATGTGCGGCTCCTCGTCAGACCTACGCACATACTCCTCAAGCTGGCTTATAAATGGGGAGGGGGAGGAGCAAGGGGAGGAGTGTGGGCAGATGCTAAATACACAATGATAAGGGAAGTGACAGATGTATTATGAGGACGGCCAAGACGATCGTGCACTCGCAAAATGGATCATTAACGTCAGTGCTATATACAATGAAGTCCTGAAGGAATTTGACAAAGGGGTACAGGGTACAGATGGCAGTGGTTAAATTAACAATAATAAATAAATATACAAACATAAGGTTGACATTGAATCAATATACAGGTGTGTTACATGGTCTGCCGGGTGTCTATATGCATGTGTTACAAAGGCGGCCGGGCGTTTGTACACATGCAAATAAGGTTGTAAGTCTAATGTTGAGTTGAGAATGAATAAATCTACAGCCGTGTTACAAGGGCAGCCAGGCGTTTATACACATGTGTTACAGGGGTGGCCAGGCATCTATGTGCACGTGTTACAAAGGCAGCCGGGCGTTTGTACACATACAAATAAGGTTGTAAGTCTAATGTTGAATTAACAATGAATAAATATGTAGCCGTGTTACAAGGGCAGCCGGGGAGCTATACACCTGTATTACAGGGGCGGCCAGGCATCTGTACACATGCAAATATAGTAATAAATCTGTTGTAAGGGCATAAAAAAAAGGAATAAGCGATAGTGTATAGTGGATGTTGTGTGAATTGTACTGATTATGTCTGTAACAATGATAAAACAATGCTGAATATTACTTTACTATGAATAAGTGTATAGGTGTGTTACAAGGGCAGCCGGGCATCTATACATTAAAGACAGATAGAGGAAAATAGTGGATGCTTATAGAAGTTGTACGAATTGTGCAGATTATGCCTGTAGCAATAATCTCATGGTGAGAGATATTACTCAACTGTGTACTAGTATATAGAAGTGTTACAGGGGCAAACTACAGAAGGGCAATAGGAGGTGGTGAATACTTATGCAAATAGTGCAGATTATGCCTGTAGCAATACTCTGACGATAATGGATAATAATAGATAATAATAGACTGTAAATAACTATGCGAGTGTGTTACAGGGGCGGCCGGGCATTTACTCTGCAAATAAGGTCACAAATCTACTATAAGGAATTAACTTATAGGAATAGGTAATAAGATGTAATGGATGCTCTACAAATAGTATTTAATTGTGACAGATGGCAGATATGTACATGTATAACAGGCAAACACCATGACGTATGAATATGATAATAAGGAGGGATGAATGATAAATGAACCCTAATATCACAGTCTGTATGTTAAATGTGGTATCATCTAGAGTAAGGTACTAATTTCCAATTCTTCATTGATACCTCCAGGCGAAAGTACGTCAAGAACGTATATCCAATAAGTCTCCCGTTGGCAGAGACGTTTAAATCTCTCTGCCGCAGGGAGAGTGGCTGGTATGGATTCGATGATCCATACTTTTAGGCCTACGGTGGATTTAGGGTGATGTTGGGTGAAATGTTGTGGGACGCTATGGTGGTCTTTACCGGCCTCGATGAATCGACGGTGCTCTCCAAAACGCTGGTGTAGGGGGTGTATAGTTCGACCTACATAGTGGAGGCCGCAGGGGCAGGTCAGGCAGTATACTACATGGTCTGTAGAACAGGTGTAGAATTCCAAAATTTCGTATGTTTTATTTTTAATCGTGAATGTTTTTTTGACCATGTTGTACAAAACTGCATGTAAGGCAAAGGGGTTTGCGGCATTGATACATCCCAATCATAAAAAAGAGTTGGAGTGAAGATGACGTATTTGTTTTCTTTTTGAGTTTCCTTGGGGCAATCTTTCCCTTAATGTTAGGTGCCTTCCTATATGAAAATTTAGGTTTATTTGGTATACTGTCTTTGAGATGGGGATCCTGCAGTAGTATTGGCCAATTTTTATGAACTATGTGTTCCATATTTTTGTATTTGTTATGAAATTGAGTCGTGAACCGAATGTCCTTTGATGAATTCATTTAATGGGTATGAGTGTCAGGATTGACGTATGTGGTATAGGCTTGTTCAATGAGTGATGGAGGGTAGCCTTTTTCAATAAATTTTTGTTTGAGATTTATGCTTTGTGTCTGATAGTCTGACTGCATAGTGCAATTATGTCTGAGACGGCAGAATTGACTTTTTGGAATGTTTTTTAACCAACGAGGGTGATGGCAACTATTGACGTGCAGATAGGAATTCCCAGCAGTGGGTTTGCAATAATTTTTTGCATGAATGCGACCAGTATCATGAAATAGATCAAGGTCTAAGAATGCTAGATGTGTTTTATCGTGAACAGATGTAAAGGATAGGCCCATGTTGTTATTATTACAATGGGAAATGAAAGATTCAATATCATCGGTATTACCGTCCCAGATAATAATGATGTCATCAATAAAACAACTGTAAAATATAATTTTGGCTATGAAAGGGTTATTCGCCCATATGTATCGTGTTTCACAAAGACACATAGTTAAGTTGGCATATGAAGGTGCAAAATTGGTGCCCATGGCAGTGCCATGGGTTTAAAGGTAGTAATGGTCTTCAAACATGAAATAATTATGAGTCAGGCAGAAGAATGTGGCATCTAGAATGAATGTAACTTGGTTTGGATGAATAGATGGGTCTTCTGACAGAAAGTGTTGTATGGCCTGCATGCCGACATTATGGGGGATGGATGTGTATAATGATTGGACATCCAGTGAGAGCCAGGTGTAGTTGGGCTCCCATTGGTATGGACCTAATAGTTCAAGCAGGTGTACTCCATCTTTGATATGGGATTGTAAATTGAAAACAAAAGGTTGTAGAAAAAGGTCTACATACTGGGAAAAACCACTAGTAATACTGTTCATAGAGGCAACTATGGGTCTGCCAGGGGGGTTGGTAGTGCTTTTATGTACTTTTGGCAAATGAGTTTGATGATATTTTTTAAGCAAGAATGAAGCTTAGTTTTTGGTAATTACATTATCTTTGGTGGCTTGGTTAACTAAAATTGTAGCATCGATGGAGAAACTAGGTAGGGGGTCCTCTTGCAATCAATTTTGTATAGGTTTGTGCGTCTCCGAGTAGTCTACTGGCCTCTTTGATGTAGTCTACCCGGCTTTGCAGCACAATGCTACCGCCCTTATTTGCTGATTTAATGATAACATTCTCATTGGTTTTCAATAAATTGAGGGCTAATCTTTCTGGGTATGTTAAATTGTGATTTTTATAGGGGTTGTGTTGCTATTGGCACATCATCAATAATTCAGAGTATACCATGCGGTAAAATGTTTCAAGGCATGGGCCTTTTGATTGTGTGGGATAAAAATTAGACGGGATGAAAATTGGTGTGTTTAACTGCAGGAGAACAATTTAGATGTTGGGTATATAAAAGGGCATCTGATTCAGGATTATCAGGGTTAAGGAGCGGTCCAGTTCCTTCGTGATATAATTCTTCTAATATATCCAAGGCTATTTTTTCATCTAGGATGTTGCTATAGGCTGAAGAGGGGGAGGTTGTGTCAATTGAAATGATAGATGCATCTTTAGCTGCTTTTATATTATAAAATCTTTTGAGTGTAAGGTCTCGGATAAACTTGTTCAAATCTTTGAACAACTGGAAGGCGTTAGGCAAATTAGTTGGTGCGAAAGTAAGTCCTCGTGTGAGTAAGATAGTTTCCTGCGTTGTGAGTGTGTGTGAAGATAAGTTGAAAATCTTCACCGTAGGCGTTGTTTTCTGCTGTGTGGGCTTGGATTTAAGTTTTCCTCCTCATCCCCTACAACCTCTTCGGTGTATTTTCTTTTTGACGGCCTGGTGGGGAAGAGGCTGGGCCCTAAAAAAGAGACCGCAGGTAGTGCTACGTCTGAAGTAAGTTGAGCACCAGTTACAGTGGAATAGTCAATGGTGCCCCTGGAGCTGGGAGTGGATGGAATAGTGGAATTGCTGGAGGTAGGGTTATGAGATGTATGTGACATACTCATATGGAAATTTGGGATAGTCTGGTGTGAGGTAGATGGGGAGACTGTACTATTTGATTCTAGTGTGGTAGATGCATTTCTTGCTGGGTGGTTATGGCTGGTATTACTATTCTGTTTAGTGAATGGAACTTTGCGGGTGTCAGTAGTTTTAGATACTCCACTGATGCCTATGGTGGTGGTGGCATTGTTCTGGTTGTTATTGGAGGGTTTAGGTCTATTGATGGTGGGTTGTTGCTGGCGATTAGAGGTAATTGTGACCACCCAGGGGTCAATATTCAATAATGAGGGTATACTGTTCTCGTTTTTGCGTTTCCACGTAAAAACTTTATTATAATTATAATCATCTATATCTCTTTTGAATTTCCTTAGTTTGGTACGAATGAGGATGTCCTCTTGATGTTTGGTGTTTTGTTTGAGAGTGTTGAGCCATCTGTCAGGAAGTGTATTGGTGAGCTTTAAAATATCGTCAGAGAGGATTTGTACTAAATGTACTGCTGCGTCATATTTAATAGTTCTCTGTTCGATATTAATACTGATCCACTTTTGTGTACAGAATTCAGCAATCGAAAGCCATTCCTTTTCATGTGGTTGGTCTAGAAATGAACAGTCCTTTAATATTCATAGGCCTCGGGGTGAAATATGCGTGGAATGGTATTTTTCTAAAAAGTACCTATCCCACCATTGTGTATTGGCGGAGGTGCATGCCCGTTCAAATCTTTTGAATAATATACATAGATCATTATATTTGGGATGAATAAATTTGTTGGTGGGTGTAAATAGTGTGCTTGGAAGCACTGGGTACAAAGTGTCCAAAATAGAGTATTTTAAGGTTTCTATTTCCTTCAAGAGTTCCATGATATGCAGACAAAAAACAAAAAACAAACAGGGAGTGATAGTGAGAAAGGAAGATTAGTGGAGAGGGGGGAGGGGAAGGGTTTGGGCTGATGAGGAAGCAGAGGGAGGGGGTCAAATGGTAGGGAAAGGAGCACACAAGGCACAGTCACTGTACAATCAATCAGTTGTACTGTCCATGGGTCTCCTTGATGATAGCAGGGTAAATCCTGTTAGTCTATGAAGAAAGAACCTTGATATAACGGTGATGTCGACCAAGCTTGTTCCAGTCTAAGCAGCAGCCAAGAAGCTTCAATGAGGTATAAAACAGAGAGGAGATAAGGGCGCTCTGGTGGAGGTGGGTATCTGGTCAGAGGGATGATAGTGATGAGATGGCACTTCTGGCAGCACTTTGGTTAGAGGAGAAGCAACTCTGAAGATATAAAAAAGGAAAAGAAAGGCGCCTCTAAGTGCAGTATGTAAAATTTAATAAAGTGCACAAAGGGTTAAAAGCACTTACAAGATTGTTGAGTGTTAAAAGACATGATAAAATCAGGAGTCCTCATGGCCCCCCTGGCAGACCCATAGTTGCCTCTATGAACAGTATTACTAGTGGTTTTTCCCAGTATGTAGACCTTTTTCTACAACCTTTTGTTTCCAATTTACAATCCCATATCAAAGATGGAGTACACCTGCTTGAACTATTAGGTCCATACCAATGGGAGCCCAACTACACCTGGCTCTCACTGGATGTCCAATCATTATACACATCCATCCCCCATTATGTTGGCATGCAGGCCATACAACACTTTCTGTCAGAAGACCCATCTATTAATCCAAACCAAGTTAAATTAATTCTAGATGCCACATTCTTCTGACTCATAATTATTTCATGTTTGAAGACCATTACTACCTTCAAACCCATGGCACTGCCATAGGCACCAATTTTGCACCTTCATATGCCAACTTAACTATGGGTCTTTGGGAAACACGATACATATGGGCGAATAACCCTTTCATGGCCAAAATTATATTTTACAGTTGTTTTATTGATGACATCTTTATTATCTGGGATGGTAATACCGATGCTATTGAATCTTTCATGTCCCATTGTAATAATAACAACATGGGCCTATCTTTTACATCTGTTCACGATAAAACACATCTAGCATTCTTAGACCTTGATCTATTTCATTAAACTGGTCGCATTCATGCAAAAAATTATTGCAAACCCACTGCTG
This sequence comes from Aquarana catesbeiana, assembly GCF_042186555.1. Classification (NCBI taxonomy): domain Eukaryota; kingdom Metazoa; phylum Chordata; class Amphibia; order Anura; family Ranidae; genus Aquarana; species Aquarana catesbeiana. The sequence goes on along the minus strand of NC_133325.1, from coordinate 484,934,177 downwards.
GGAATTCCTATCTGCACTTCAATAGTTGCCATCACCCTCATTGGTTAACCACTTCAATACCAGGCACTTAGACACCTTCCCGCCCAGGCCAATTTTCAGCTTTCAGCGCTGTCGCAATTTGAATAACAATTGCGTGGTCATACAACACTGTACCCAAACAAATTTTTTATCATTTTGTTCCCACAAATAGAGCTTTCTTTTGGTGTGATTTGATCACCTCTGCGGTTTTTATTTTTTGCGCAACAAATAAAAAAAGACCGAAAATTTTTGAAAAAAACAAGTTTTTCTTTGTTTCTGTTAAAATTTTTTGTAAATAAGTACGTTTTCTCCTTCAATGATGGGCAATGATATGGCTGCACTGAATGGGCACTGATGAGGTGGCACCAATGAGATGGCACTGATGAGGTGGCACTGACGGGCACTGATGATGGGCACTGATAGGCGGCACTGATGGGCACCGATAGGTGGCACTGATGGGCACTGATAGGTGGCACTGGTATGCGGCACTGATGGGCACTCATAGGTGGCACCGATGGGCACTCATAGGCGGCACTGATGGGCACTCATAGGTGGCACTGATGGGCACTCGCAGGTGGCATTGATTGGTACATATGGGTGGCACTGATGGGTACTTATGGGTGGCACTGATGTGTGGCACTGACAGGCACTGATAGGTGGGCACTGATGGGCACAGATGGGCACTGATGGGCACAGATGGGCACTGACAGGTGGCACCGATGGGCAATGACAGGTGGCACCGATGGGCAATGACTGATAAAGCATTGGGGGCATTGCTGGGCAGATCTTGGACATAATGGTGCAAATCAGTGCCCATTTGTGGGCACTGATTGGCACAGATTGGGCACATTGGGCACATGTGGATGGCCATGGGGTACATACCTGGCCATCCACATGTTGCCCCTTCCCTGGTGTTCCTAGTGGCAATCCCTGGTGGTCCAGTGTGGTGATCTGAGTGTGGAATCAGCGCAGACCCCCCCTGCCAGGAGAGCCGCCGATTGGCTCTCCTCTACTCGCGTCTGTCAGACGCGAGTGAGGAAGAGCTGATCAACGGCTCTTCCCATTGACAGCGTGATCAGCCATGATTGGACACGGCTGATCACGTGGTAAAGAGCCTCCGCTGGAGGCTCTTTACCAATATCGGTGGAGCGGTGTGTCAGGCTGACACACCGCTCCACCGACCGCCGCGATGTGCGCCCCCGGGGGGCGCGGCGGTATGTTATCCTGCTGGACGTCATATGACGCCCAGTCAGGATAACACAACCACTTCCCGGACGTCAATCCGCTATAGGGCGGGTGGGAAGTGGTTAAAAAACATTCCAAAAAGTAAATTCTGCTGTCTCAGACATAATTGCACCATGCAGTCAGACTATCAGACACAATGCATAAATCTCAAACAAAAATTTATTGAAAAAGGCTACCCTCCATCACTAATTGAACAAGCCTACACCACATACGTCAATCCTGACTAGGGATGAGCCGAACACCCCCTGTTCGGTTCGCAACAGAACATGCGAACAGGCAAAAAATTTGTTCGAACACGTGAACACCGTTAAAGTCTATGGGACATGAACATGAATAATCAAAAGTGCTAATTTTAAAGGCTTATATGCAAATTATTGTCATAAAAATTGTTTGGGGACCTGGGTCCTGCCCCAGGGGACATTGATCAATGCAAAAAAAAGTTTTAAAAACGGCCGTTTTTTCGGGAGCAGTGATTTTAATAATGCTTAAAGTGAAACAATAAAAATGTAATATCCCTTTAAATTTCGTACCTGGGGGGTGTCTATAGTATGCCTGTAAAGGGGCACATGTTTCCCGTGTTTAGAACAGTCTGACAGCAAAATGACATTTCAAAGGAAAAAAACTCATTTAAAACTACTCGCGGCTAGTAATGAATTGCTAGTCCGACAATACACATAGAAGTTCATTGATAAAAACGGCATGAGAATTCCCCACAGGGGAATCCCAAACCAAAATTTTTAAAAAAATGACGTGGGGGGTCCCCCTAAATTCCATACCAGGCCCTTCAGGTCTGGTATGGTTATCAAGGGGAACCCCGGCCAAAATTAAAAAAAAAAAAAATGACGTGGGGGTCCCCCTAAATTCCATACCAGGCCCTTCAGGTCTGGTATGGATATTAAGGGGAACCCCGGCCAAGATTAAAAAAAAAAAATGGCGTGGGGTCCCCCTCAAAACCTATACCAGACCCTTCAGGTCTGGTATGGATTTTAAGGGGAACCCCGCGCCAAAATAAAAAAAAAAAAAACGGCGTGGGGTCCCCCAAAAATCCATACCAGACCCTTATCTGAGCACGCAACCTGGCAGGCCACAGGAAAAGAGGGGGGACGAGAGATCGCCCCGCCTCCTGAACTGTACCAGGCCACATGCCCTCAACATTGGGAGGGTGCTTTGGGGTAGACCCCCAAAACACCTTGTCCCCATGTTGATGAGGACAAGGGCCTCATCCCCACAACCCTGGCCAGTGGTTGTGGGGGTCTGCGGGCGGGGGACTTATCGGAATCTGGAAGCCCCCTTTAACAAGGGGACCCCCAGATCCCGGCCCTCCCCCCTGTGTGAAATGGTAAGGGTACCCTACCATTTCACTAAAAAACTGTCAAAAATGTTAAAAATGACAAGAAACAGTTTTTGACAATTCCTTTATTTAAATGCTTCTTCTTTCTTCTTTCTTCTTTCTTCTATCTTCCTTCATCTTCTTCTTCTTCTGGTTCTTCTGGTTCTTCCTCCGGTGTTCTCATCTGGCATCTCCTCCACGGCGTCGGCATCTTCTTCCCTTCTTCTCCTCGGGCCACTCCGCATCCATGATGGCATGGAGGGAGGTTCCCGCTCTTCTCTTCATCTTCTTTTCGAACCGCTCCGCATCCATGATGATATCGCGTCACGGGGAATGCCACAGGGAAGTCCCGTCAAGTCACCTGCGTCAGAGGGGGCGGGGTCACCGGGTGGCCCCGCCCCCCCGTTATTTAAGAACCGTTAGAAGAGGAGAAGCGTCACACAGCGAGACCCTCCCTCCATGCCATCATGGATGCGGAGCTGCTCAAAAAGAAGATGAAGAGAAGAAGATGAAGAGAAGAGCGGGAGCCTCCCTCGGCCCGAGAAGAAGAAGGGAAGAAGACGCTGACGCTGCGTAGAAAGCTGCCGGACAAGAACACCGGAGGAAGAACCTGAAGAAGAAGCAGATGGAGGAAGAAACCGAAGGAAGATAGAAGACAGAAGAAAGAAGAAAGAAGAAGCAGTTAAATAAAGGAATTGTCAAAAACTGTCTCTTGTCATTTTTAACATTTTTGACAGTTTTTTAGGGGTACCCCTTACTATTTCACACAGGGGGGAGGGCCGGGATCTGGGGGTCCCCTTGTTAAAGGGGGCTTCCAGATTCCGATAAGCCCCCCGCCAGCAGACCCCCACAACCACCGGCCAGGGTTGTGGGGATGAGGCCCTTTGTCCTCATCAACATGGGGACAAGGTGTTTTGGGGGGCTACCCCAAAGCACCCTCCCAATGTTGAGGGCATGTGGCCTGGTACGGTTCAGGAGGGGGGCGCTCTCTCATCCCCCCCTCTTTTCCTGTGGCCTGTCAGGTTGCGTGCTCAGATAAGGGTCTGGTATGGATTTTTGGGGGGACCCCACTCCATTTATTTTTTAAATTTTGGCACGGGGTTCCCCTTAAAATCCATACCAGGCCTGAAGGGCCTGGTGTAGATTTTGAGGGGGACCCCATGCCATTTTTTTTTTAAATTTTGGCCGGGGTTCCCCTTAATATCCATACCAGACCTGAAGGGCCTGGTATGGAATTTAGGGGGACCCCCACGTCATTTTTTTTTAAATTTTTGTTCGGGGTTCCCCTGTGGGGAATTCCCATGCCGTTTTTATCAATGAACTTCTATGTGTATTGTCGGACCGGCAATTCATTAATAGCCGCGAGTAGTTTTAAATGACTTTTTTTCCTTTGAAATGTCATTTTGCTGTCAGACTGTTCTAAACACGGGAAACATGCGCCCCTTTACAGGCATACTATAGACACCCCCCAGGGACGAAATTTAAAGGGATATTACACTTTTATTGTTTCACTTTAAGCGTTATTAAAATCACTGCTCCCGAAAAAAAGTCAGTTTTTAAAAATTTTTTTTGCATTGATCCATGTCCCCTGGGGCAGGACCCAGGTCCCCAAACACTTTTTATGACAATACCATGAATATAAGCCTTTAAAATTAGCACTTTTGATTTCTCCCATAGACTTTCAAAGGGTGTTCCACGGCATTCGGATTTGCCGCGAACACCCCAAATTGTTCGCTGTTCGGCGAACTTGCGAACAGCCGATGTTCGAGTCGAACATGAGTTCGACTCAAACTCGAAGCTCATTCCTAATCCTGACACTCATACTCATAAAATGAATTAATCAAAGGACATTCGGTTCACGACTCAATTTCATAACAAATACAAAAATATGGAACACATAGCTCATAAAAATTGGCCAATACTACTGCAGGATCCCCATCTCAAAGACAGTATACCAAATAAACCTAAATTTTCATATAGGAAAGCACCTAACATTAAGTGAAAGATTGCCCCCAAGCAAACTCAAAAAGAAAACAAATACGTCATCTTCACTCCAACTCATTTTTATGATTGGGATGTATCAATGCCGCAAACCCCTTTGCCTTACATGCAGTTTTGTACAACATGGTCAAAAAACATTCACGATTAAAAATAAAACATACAAAATTTCGGAATTCTACACCTGTTCTACAGACCATGTAGTATACTGCCTGACCTGCCCCTGAGGCCTCCACTATGTAGGTCCAACTATACGCCCCCTACGCCAGCGTTTTGGAGAGCACCACCGATTCATCAAGGCCGGTAAAGACCACCATAGCGTCCCACGACATTTCACCCAACATCACCCTAAATCCACCGTAGGCCTAAAAGTATGGATCATCTAATCCATACCAGCCACTCTCCCTGCAGCAGAGAGATTTAAATGTCTCTGCCAATGGGAGACTTATTGTATATACGTTCTTGACGTACTTTTGCCTGGAGGTATCAATGAAGAATTGGAAATTAGCACCTTACTCTAGATGATACCACATTTAACATACAGACTGTGATATTATGGTTCATTTATCATTCATCCCTCCTTATTATCATATCCATATGTCATGGTGTTTGCCTGTTATACATGTACATATCTGCCATCTGTCACAATCAAATACTATTTGTAGAGCATCCATTACATCTTATTACCTATTCCTATAAGTTAATTCCTTATAGTAGATTTGTGACCTTATTTGCGGGTGTGTAAATGCCCGGCCGCCCCTGTAACACACTTGCATAGTTATTTACAGTCTATTATTATCTATTATTATCCATTATCGTCAGAGTATTGCTACAGGCATAATCTGCACTATTTGCATAAGTATCCACCACCTCCTATTACCCTTCTGTAGTTTATAGACACCCAGCCGCCCTTGTAACACTTCTATATACTAGTAAACAGTTGAGTAATACCTCTCACTGTGAGATTATTGCTACAGGCATAATCTGCACAATTCGTACAACTTGTATAAGCATCCGCTATTTTCCTCTATCTGTCTTTAGTGTATAGATGCCCGGCCGCCCTTGTAACACACCTATACACTTATTCATAGTAAAGTAATATTCAGCATTGTTTTATCATTGTTACAGACATAATCAGTACAATTCACACAACATCCACTATACACTATCGCTTATTCCTTTTTTTTTTTTTAATCCCCTTATAACAGATTTATTGGCTGCCCCTGTAACACAGGTGTATAGCTCCCCAGCTGCCCTTGTAACACGGCTACATATTTATTTCAACATTAGATTTACAACCTTATTTGCATGTGTACAAACGCCCGGCTGCCTTTGTAACACGTGCACATAGATGCCTGGCCGCCCCTGTAACACACCTGTATATTGATTCAATATCAACCTTATGTTTGTATATTTATTTATTATTGTTAATTTAACCACTGCCATCTGTACCCTGTACCCCTATGTCAAATTCCTTCAGGACTTCATTGTATATAGCACTGACGTTAATGATCCATTTTGCGAGAGCACGGTCGTCTTGGCCGTTCTCATAACACATCTGTCACTTCCCTTATCATTGATTATTTAGCATCTGCCCACACTCCTCCCCTTGCTCACCATTCATAAGCCAGCTTGAGGAGTATGGGCGTAGGTCTGACGAAGGAGCCGCACATGCTCCGAAACGCGTTATTACCCCCTTCTCTACACTGACACCATCAGCCTTGTGTGTCCCGCAGTGAATACAGGCTTCCCTGCTGCCTCTTCTTTCCAACACACATGAGAACGCTTTACAGATGCTGGACGGCTCTACACTGCTCTCTACCACCATGCTGAGGATGGACACATGCCACAGATGAGGACTCCTGAATTTATCATGTCTTTTAACACTCAACAATCTTGTAAGTGCTTTTAACCCTTTGTGCACTTTATTAAATTTTATATACTGCACTTAGAGGCGCCTTTCTTTTCCTTTTTTATATCTTCAGAGTTGCTTCTCCTCTAACCAAAGTGCTGCCAGAAGTGCCATCTCATCACTATCATCCCTCTGACCAGCTACCCACCTCCACCAGAGTGCCCTTATCTCCTCTCTGTTTTATATCTCTGGTCATATCAGTCAGGGGCTTGACCAGAGATGAGAAGGTACGAATAAACTTCCCATAATAGTTGGCAAAGCCCAGGAAATGCTGCAGAGGACTTAACCCATGGGTTGGGGCCACTGTAGGACTGCTGAAAGTTTCTCTGGGCCCATCAAAAAACCAGCAGTGAAAATTACATAATCCAGGAATTTAACCTGTTCACGATGGAACTCGCACTTCTACAACTTACAATAGAGATTGTTCTCTCTTAATTTCTGAAGCACACGACAGACATCTGTGTGGTGGCTCTCCAGGGACTTGGAAAATATGAGGATATCATCCAGATAAACCACTACACATAACTGCAACAAATCTCAGAGGACATTGTTAATACATTCCTGAAAAACTGCTGGGGCGTTACAAAGGCCAAAAGGCATTATGAGGTACTCATAATGGCCTGTTCTGGTATTAAATGCAGTTTTCCACTCGTCGCCCTCCTGAACCCTCATGAGATTGTATGCCCCTCTCAAATCAAGCTTCATGAAAACCATTGCTCCCTTAAGGCAGTCAAATAACTCCGTAATCAATGGAATCGGATAGGCATTCTTAATCCTGAAACGATTGAGACCCCTCATCTTCACAAAGAAGAAACCAGCACCAGCAGGGGACGAGGATTTGCGGAAGAAACCTCGAGAAAGTGCATCTGCAACATACTCTTCCATGGCCTTATCCTCCAAGACTGATGTAAACCTGGCCACAAGGGGGTATGGCACCAGGTTGAAGGTCAATTGCGCAATCATATGGCCGGTGCGGAGGCAAACTACCGGCCTCACCTTTGTCAAAGACATCGCTAAATGTCGGCAGGGAGGAGAGTGAAGAGGTGCACAGGACCTTAGCTACCTTTTGGAAGCATGGCTTACCGCATTGTGACGACCAGGAGAGAACCTCAGCACGGAGCCAATCAAAAGAGGGGTTGTGCCTCTGTAACCAAGGATAACCAATAACCAGCAGAAACTTAGGTGAGGAAATAACTTGGAATTGGATTATTTCATGGTGAAGAGCCCCTACGGCCATGGACAATGGAACCGCCTCATGAGTCACATGGGCAAGCTGTAGGGGTCTCCCGTCAAGAGCCTTAATGGCAAGTGGAGTGTCATGCAGCTGCAGCTTTGTAAAGTGCTTTGATACAAAGGCAGCATTAATGAACAGGCCTGCAGCCCCAGAGTTGATTAGAGCCTGTATTATCTCGACAGACGACTCAGCCCAAGAAAGGGTGACCGAAACCAGGGGCTTATCCTTCTGGATAACTGGGGATGAAACAACGCCACCTAAGGTCTGAGGACCTCAAGGTTCGGGCGTTCCCTGGATAGGTAGGACAAGATTTCAAAAAGTGACCTGCCTGGCCACAATAAAGGCACAATCTCTCCCTCCTCCTAAAGGTTCTCTCATCTGCAGAGAGACGCGTGAAGCCCAAGTGCATGGGTTCATCTTCACTGACCGACTCGCTACCAGGAGGCATGGGAGGTGAGGCACGGGTGGGACTGCAAAGCTTGGAGGCAAATGTACAGGAGACTTCCGCAAGCACTCCTTAAAAGAGAGTCTTTCTCTGAGTCTGGAGTCAATGAGGATGGCAAACATGATCAACTTCTCCAGCTCAGTGGGTATATCTCGGGCTGCTATCTCATCCTTGATAGAATCCAAGAGACCATGAGAAAAAGTAGCCAAGAGGGCCTCATTGTTCCAAGCAACCTCTGCTGCCACAATACAGAATTCAATGGTGTACTCGGCAACAGTTCTCGTACTCTGTTTGATGGAGATGAGGCACTTGGCAGCAGAAGCTGAGCATGCGGGAACGTCAAATACCCCTTTAAAGGAGGCCACAAACTCAGGGTAACTCAAAACAACAGGTTTTTTGCATCTCCCATAGAGGGTTTGCCCAGGCCAAGGCTCTCTCAGAAAGCAAAGATATTACAAAACCTACTTTTCTTCTGTCCGTGGGAAACGCCTGGGGCAGCATCTCAAAGTATATCTCAACCTGGTTGAGAAACCCTCTGCATTGAACTGGATCACCCCCAAATTGCTGGGGAAGCACAGCAAAACCAGACATACCTCTTATAGAGGTAATACTCAAGGCGGTTGCCTGCACAGAGACTGGCACAACAGCAGGGATGACCTGCAACTCAGGTTGTATCGGAGTAGCTACAGTGGGAGATTCCAGGTGAGCCGTGCAACTCAGGAGCAATTGTAACCCAATGGCAAACTGATCAATGCGGTGATATTGCTCATCCAATCTGGAAAAAAATATTACCAACAAGTGGATTGACTGTATCTTCTGAATTCATGGCCTTCGCCTATTGTCAGAAGTCATAAAATCAGACCGAGACAGAAGTACAGTTAAATCACACTTGTTTAATAATAAAAGTAAATAGAAAAAAATGTGTCAAAACATAGCCAGAGTTCAGGAACCGGAATGGATAGTGAGACAAGTCAAATGTCAAGGAGCTGGAGATGAGCATAGTAAAACAGCAAGCAGGATCTGGAGCCAGAAGGGATGTCAGCCAAGCACGTCTTTTAACTGGAATGCAGCATGCAAATCTCTGTGATGTTGGCAAAGGCAGAGATCCTCTGGGCTGGATGGCTTAAGTAGGCAGGACTGACGAGCAGGATATCATCAACAGCTGAGTACCTGTGGAGAGATATGAGCTGGCAATTAGCTGACAGCTGAGTGGCCAGCTCAGAGAAGGAAGGGCTGAGCCCATCCCTGAAAGAAAGTTGATCTTGAGTCATGCAATGTGGACTTGCTGCAATTGTGCAACAAACTTGTGAAGCCTGGAAAGTCTAGCAATAGCTTAGCAAGTCATTTTTAAACTTACAGCACGATTACTTGCTATCTGGGAAGGAGATTATGGCCACTTGTCCCCTTAGACGGTTTGTTAGGGGGACACTTTCCCCCTTCCTGTTTCCCACCCCATTCTTTTTTTCTCTCTTTTATGTTTCCCTTTCTGTAATTCTGGTTTCCTAATTTCTATTTTTTATATACTTTTGAAAAACTCACTTAAAAACTCACTTACAAACTCACTACTATTTTTCATTCACAGACCTCCTATCTCAGAATCTGTTCATGGGAGATTTTCTACTTTTTGTTTGGTTATATTGATGTATTTGACGGTAATGTCCCATACACACAATTGGATTTTCTGACAACAAATGTTAGGTGTGAGCTTGTTGGCGGAACGTTTGACCATGTGTATGCTCCATCGAACATTTGTTGTCTGACTTTCCGCCAACAAATGTTGGCTAGCAGGTTCACAAATTTTCCGCCAACAAATTTTTTTTGTCGGACTTTCCGATCGCGTGTACACTAGTCCAATGCACAAAAGTCCACGTATGCTTGGAATCAAGTACGAGCCGGAAGCGCTCAGTCTTGTAAAACTAGCGTTCGTAACGGAGACATCATGTACGTCTTGTACGTCACTACCTTTGTAATTGTTGGCCAGCATTTGTGTGACTGTGTGCATGCAAGACAAGTTGGAGCCAACAACCTTTGAACAAAAATCCATGGTTTTGTTGTTGGAAAGTCCGATCGTGTGTACGGGGCATAACTTTACAGACTGTAACATATTTGCAACTGTTATGGTGTCTCTGAAGTAGTGAAATTATATACATAGTCTTGAATATATATTTTTGCTCTTAAAACCAAAAAATTAAAAAAAAAAAAGAATTTGTCGCAGCCATAGCAACAGATTCTAAAAGTGGTGGTAATAGAAACTACCTGAACCTGGTAAACCTGTTGGAAAGCTTTGCAAAACTGTTGCCAGCTTTCCTGAATTAAAGTGGTGTTCCACTCTAAAGAAAAAAAGTCATGATAGTGCCTAAAAAAAAATAAAAAAAAACATTTGAATATATATATTTTTTTTACTTGCCTCTAAATGCCTGTTGCTAGGGGATCCTTCGTAGTCTGCCTCTTCCAGTGCCTGGGCTGGTGACATCACTTCCCCCTCGGCATAGGAAGGGCTCAGCTCTGCTCCCTCCCTCCTGTCAATCATCTGGGACCCATTACAGGTCCCAGGTGACTGAGCGGCCAATCACGCTGCGCGGCGCCGCTCGCGCATGGACAGTGGGTGCCAGGCTGTGAAGCCACAGCCCGGCGCCCACAGTTGCAATGCCGGCGCCGCTGAACGGAGGAGGAGACGAGCAGGGCTTCGATCCCCCGCATCGCTGGACCCTGGGACAGGTAAGTGTCCAATTAAAAGTCAGCAGCTGCAGTATTTGTAGCTGCTGACTTTTATTTTATTATTTTTTTTTTTTTTGATGGGCCCTCCTCTTTAAGTGTAGGCCATTTTAAAGGGGCTATATAACCTAAAATCTGTCATAACTGCTTTATTGATTTTCCCCAAAGACTACAACAACAAAAAAGTGTGTATTGCAGACTATAGAGATCAATTTAAAACTGCCGCAGCCAAAAAGCCAATGTAGCCATTTCCCTCGGATGAGAGTTAGCATCTCTGCACTTGTTACTGTTGATAGAGGTCTTGTAATTTTACACAACTGCTTACACTGCTGAACTAATAAACTTTGATTGCAAACCCCGATGCTTGCAGCTGTGATAAAATAGCCCCTTTTACTTCAAACGCCTTAAAGACATGCTTTCCTTTCATGTGCTATGAGAACTGACACTTCATAATTCTTAAGATTTTTATCATTTATCCAGTGTTCCTTTTTGAAAAACTGCTGTAATAGAGCAGACAGAATTCTGATACTGTCACAGTGCATGTTTTGTATGGATATTTTAGATACTGGATGTATAAGAAACATAGGTATTATTTCAGTGTTTTAATTAGTTTTGTTATCTTTTTGTTATCTCTCCAACTCTCGGGTCGTCTTCCTGTGGGGTATAGCATTACTAAAAAGTATGTTGAACTGTTTTTTTTAATGCCTTTGGAAGGACAGAGGGTAAGTATTGAGGAAGTGTGACCTATATGGCTAGAATAATTTGAAAGTTATACATGTAAATAATCTCATTGATAATTTCTTGAGTGTAATTGTTGGCATGGAACCAGAGAAAATCTTCTCATGTAATTGCTGTTATTGAATGGTTTGAACTTTGGGTGGTGAATTTATGTCTCTTTCTGAAAATTACTTTAAGCCTCATAGACATGGGCCGAATAATCGCCAAAATCAGCCAATACAGTAGAAACTGGCCAACATGTGTACAGGTCCTTATCCGACAGAAGATGAGCTCATGACTGGCTTCTGTCGAATGAGCATGCTGCAAAACCAGCAGCCTATTGGCATCTGATCAGAGCTTGCAGCCAATGGCTGCAAACGCTGACCAGTGTGCTCTGGCGGTACCCCTGTCAGAACACAATAGCACAGTGGGAACAAAATGAAGGCCTCTTGAGCTCCTCAGGAAAGAGAGCCCTGACTGATGGGGGCATGGCCAGGGAGGAGTTAAGGTGACTATTAGGTCACTTTGGATTGGTACAGGAAGGGACAGGGGTTGGGCCTGAGCTCAAGAGTTTGGCACCCCAGGGGATTCTGAGCCTTTTCGGATGGAAGCATGGAAGAACTCGGACCAGACCCTGCGGCTCCAACCATGGACACGGATCGCCTCCTGGCTAAGGTCCGTGAGCTGGCTCTCCGGGGTCAGGCTGACTGGCTCTTTGCCCTCCTGTCCCCTGGGGTGCCTTCCCCTGCCCCTTCCCCTGCTTCCCCTCCTGAGATGGTTAGTCACAGGGCCCGCAGACGTGCCCGCCCGCCTTCCCGTCTCAGCCCCAGTCCCTCCTTGGCCTCTTACTGCCCCCCTCCTCCTTCTCCCGTCCATTCCTTCCATGCTCGGGTGGCTCCCAGGGCTTCCCCAGCGGGTAAGCGGGGTTCGGCCGCCCACTCTCGGCATGCCCTTCCTGGGCGGTCCCCCTCCCCTAGCCTCAGGGCTGCTTTGCGGCCTCCCCCCAGTGCCCGCGATCGCGTAGCCCCCCGATCAGTGGTCCCCCCCTCCCTCTCCCCCTGCCCAGAGTCTGGCACGAGGCCGGGCTGGAGCCGGAGCGCTCCATCGCCTGGCTTCGTGCGGTGTGGTACCTGCTTCCGCCCCCGCGGCCGGCAGGGGGGCGGCAGGTGAGCGATCGCTCCGTTCCACTGCCCAGCTATCTTCTCGGAGGTCGGGAGGCAGGGGTCGGACCCGTTCGCCCGCGCCTGTAGCTTCCGTTGCGGCCGCTGCGTCGGATCCCACAGGGGCTTGGCGCGGGATCGGCTCCCCCTGGCGGCCAGTTCACTCCCTGCGCCAGGCTGGGCAGAAGTTTCAGATCTGGCTGTTAACCTGTCACAGTGCCAATGCGAACAGCACCCCTCTGCACCCGGATGGGCGGGGGGGGTAATTCTTCATCAGGCAACCCAACCCATATTTTTAGGCAAGTGCAGTCTCCCCCTGCGCCCTACTGGGCGGGGTTTTAGCTGGCCCCAGGGCCATCCTCCACTGACGGCTCCCAGATTAGGACCCCCTCTGCGCCCGGACGGGTGGGGGACAGGCTCCATCCCCCGGCTGGTCCCTCCAACGTCACTTGCCGGGCAGTGTATGTCCCCTCTGCGCCCGGACGGTATGGGTCTGTCGGTTTTCACGGACACTCTTACTGCTCCACTCCGTGCCCACCGCCGTCCTCCCGCGCCCAGCTGGTTGGAGGATGATCGCTTGACATCCATCCCACCGCTGGGGCTTCCCCCCCTATGTGCCTAGCCAGGCCAGAGGATCTGGTCGGACGTCTGCAACAGTCACCCGTTCCCGTCTCCCCGCGCCCGGCAGGGCGGGAGAATCGGGCTCCGGATCCGGGCTGGCGGCAGCTCCCGCTCCGGGTCAGCCAACCAGAACCAGTAGATGTTCCTGTACCTGCTCAGCCACTGTCCTCGGCCAGGGGGACTCTTCCAGGTCGGTGGTGGGACCCCCGCCCCTGGATCTCTCTGTAGGTTGGGACGGTCCTGTGGAACACAGCCCTGTTGGTCTTCACGGTGCTGGCCGCATTAGTCTACAGCCTTCCAGAGTCGTTTCGGACACCGATTCCCCGGTTGGTCGCCCATCATCGGTGATGCCCCCGAGGATCAGTGAGTATGACTGTGAACTGATTTGGGGTAGGTCAGCTGATGATTCCGTATCGGGCCCTGAAGACCGCATAGCGTCGGTCGTCAAATCGGTTCTTTCAAGTATGGGTGTTTCGGGCATGGCTCCCAATTCCACCCCCCTTCCCGGAGGTGCCTTGTGGCAATCTTTGGGGCAATCTTTTCCGGAGGAGACGAAGGAAAAGATTTGGCGAAGCGAATTAATTGATTTCCTCGCCCTTGTGCCGCCGGATAGGGAGACAATCGATAAATCTCGTCGGGTAGACGTATCGGCGCAGGGCGAAAAACTTAAACAGCTTCCTAGGACTTTCGGGAACTGGCTGCAGGGGTTCTGCGCCTACGCGGGAGTGCTCTGTGAGCGTTTCCCAGAGTTGGCCACTTCGTTGTTCTGTTATTTAGATCTCATTTGGGGGGCATACAAAGTTTATGGGGGTCAGTGTTGGTTCCAGTATGACACCCAGTTTCGACAAAAAAATGGCGGCACGGAAAGAGCTTCGCTTCGACTGTCAGGATGGTAGCCTGTGGTTGCTGCTTATGTGCCCCCACAGGCCTTCGTCCTTTCAGTCCGCGGTCGGCGTTCCTCAATCCGGAGTGTTGGCCGCTTCCAAAAAGGGTATCTGCTGGCTTTTCAATGAAAGCCACTGTAAATGGTACTCCGCCTGTCGCTTCAGGCACGAGTGCTCCAGCTGTGGGGGTGCACACCCCGCCAGCCGGTGTTTTAGGAAGGGTAGACAGCCGCTTCCCAGAGCAGGAGCCAAGACTGACCTTCCTAAGCTGGAGGAAGCTGGTGAACGTCTTAGAGATGCTTCCCTGGCTAGACCGGTACCCCCTTCATAGGGAGGCCCTGATCCTGAAGGATGGCCTGGATCGCAGTTTCTGGATCCCTTTTACCCATCTGATGCCCCGACTATGTCTCCAAATTTGAAATCGGCTGCGGAATTCGAGTCCGTCGTGGCCGAGAAGCTACAGAAGGAGTTGGAACTGGGGCGCATGGCAGGCCCCTTTGATCTCCCCCCTTTCCACAACCTGCGGGTGTCCCCACTCGGTGTGGTCCCAAAAAAGGCGAGTGGTAAATTCCGTCTAATTCATCACTTATCCTACCCTTCTGGCTCCTCGGTTAACGACGGAATCGATCGGGAGGAATCCAGGGTCCACTATGCGTCTTTTGATAAGGCACTTCACCTCGTTAGGACAGCAGGGCGGTCCGCTCTTTTGGCAAAAGCGGATATTGAGTCCGCTTTTCACCTTCTTCCGGTCCACCCAGACTGTTTCCATCTCCAAGGAAGCTATTTCTTCGACATGTGCCTGCCTATGGGTTGCGCCATTTCATGCTATTTCTTTGAGTTATTTAGCAGCTTCCTTGAGTGGGTAGTCACCCAGGGAGCTGGGTTTCAGTCCCTTCTGCACTACTTGGATGATTTCCTTTTCGTGGGCAGTGGGGAGTGTCAACGCCTGCTCTCTGTTTTTCAGGATATTTGCCGGCTTTTCGCCCTCCCACTGTCCGCGGACAAAACCGAGGGTCCGGTAACGGTACTGGCTTTTCGGGGGATCGAGATTGACACAGTGGCTATGGTCTTTCGTCTGCCGAGGGAGAAGCTGACCAAGCTTCTCTCCTTGGTTCGTTTGGCTAAAGGGGCAAAGAAACTGCAATTGAAACAGCTACTATCGTTGCTGGGCCACCTGGTATTTTCCTGTAGGGTCATACGCATGGGGAGAGCCTTTTGCAGGCGCCTGTCCTGGGCTACGAAGGGCATTACAGCCCCTCACCACTACGTCCGGATCACCAAGCCCATGCGGGCCAACTTGGGGATTTGGCTAACCTTCTTGCAGTCTTACAACGGACAGTCTTGTTGGTTGTGGGAGGAGGTACCGAACCCACAGCTGGAGTTATATACTGATGCTGCAGGCTCCTGTGGTTTCGGTGCTTTCTTCCGTGGGGAGTGGTCTGCGGAATGTTGGCCGGCCTCATGGGCCCGCATGGACTTGTTGCGCAACCTCACCCTTTTGGAGCTTTTTCCGATCATCATAGCCGTGGAGCTCTGGGGTGAACAGTTGCGCAATCATCAGGTAATCTTCTGGTCGGAGCGTAGTGCAGGTAGTGAACAAACAATCGGCCAGTTCACCTCCGGTTGTTTCGCTGTTGCATTTTTTAGTCCTGAAATGTTTGCATTTTAACATTTATATTAAGGCGAAACATGTTCCTGGAGTTTCTAACGATATTGCCAATGCTCTTTCCCGCCAACAGTTTCTTCGTTTTTGTTCCCTGGCTCCGTCGGCTTCGCTGGAGGGCCTCCCCTGTCTGGCCCACTTGTGAAACATCGTTTCCGGGGATTGGTAGAGCTTCTTTGGTCATCACTTTCTCCGCGGACGTAGGCGTCGTATTGTCGGGTCTGGCACGGGTGGTTCCAAGCGTCGGGCGGTGAGTTTTCTATTTCTTCCCCAGATGATAGATGTTTGGCTTTATTCGCCTACCTTGTCCAATTACAAGAAAAGGGTGCCTTGGGTTCTACCGTTTCTTCTGCCATGTCGGCCCTGTCCTTTTGGTTCCAACTCCTTGGGTGGGAGGATGTCACGAAAGCTTTCCCGGTCCGATGGGTATTGCAGGGTTGGAAACATATCACATATCTTCCCGATTCCAGGCACCCGATTTCCCTCCAGATCCTATCAGGAATTTTGTCATTGTTGCCGGAGGTATGCTCATCTGAGTTTGAGACCCTGCTTTTCCGGGTGGCTTTTTCATGGGGGTTTTTTGGGGCTTTTCACATCGGGGAATTAGTTGCTAAATCCAGGTCATCCCCGGAGGGTATTCGGTCGGAGGACGTTTCTTTGTTGGAGCGTAGCGTCACGGTTTTGTTGCGCACATCCAAGACTGACAGCTTCGGTAGGGGCCGCCGAGTAGTGCTGTACCACTGCGGCGGCCCATTTTGCCCGGTGTCACTGGCCTTCCCGTTTGTTTCCGCGCAACCCCTGTCCCCCATGTTTTTCGTACATGCTGACTCCTCCTCGCTGAGTCGTTTCCAATTTTTAAGGGTTTTTCGCCTTTGTCTCGAGTCCTTAGGCTTACCTGCGGGTGACTTCTCGACCCATTCATTTCGAATAGGTGCTGCAACCGCCGCTTCTGGTTTGGGGTTTTCCGATACGGAACTTGGGGAGATGGGAGTCATCTCGTTTTTCACTGTATGTTCGCCCACATACTTTGTGTTAATTTTTTCAGGTTCCCCCCCGGCTCAAATATGGATACTGGGTGATTCATTTGTCTTCTGGGCCGCTCGTCGTGCGGAGATTCGTAATTATGGCAGAAACCTGGGATTCTCATCCAACGTGGCAAGAATTTGCTGGCTTGCGCTGCGCGGGTTGCATTGGTATCAGGTCCTGACGGAATGTTGGCAGCTCCGGGCCCATGTGTCAGGTCACATTATCCTTGTTGTTCGTGCTGGTGGGAATGATGTTGGCTACACGCGGTCTGTGGATCTCATTTCTGCAATTAAAAGCGATATTGCTCAGTGTTTCGCAATTTTCACCAGTATGACTTTCGTCTGGTCCGAAATAGTTCCTCGCTCAATATGGGCAAGAGACGTCCCTGGCCCCTGTTTGGTGAATTTTCACTGGAAAGTTAATGCTCAGGTGTCCATGTTCGTCCATCGGATCGGGGGGGTTGTGGTCCATCACAGAGATCTGGAAGGAGACAACACTGACTTGCTGAGGAGGGATGGTGTCCATCTCAACGAGATTGGTATGGACATCTTTAACCTGGGACTTCAGAGGGGTGTGGAACAAGCGCTGGCTGCGGTGGGGCGCCTGTCAGTAGCTTACTGACTGGCGGGTGGCGGTTTTGGTGACCTTGCCAGCAAACATGGATGATTAGTTATGCCCTTGATGGTAATTGGGAGATAGATGGGCGGTCCGGCACTTATGGTAAGGACAGGCCCCGCCTTCATCTCCCTTTTACATTTGGAATTGTGTGCTCACAGTGCAACTGTGACTGGCATGGTTTAAATAGTTAATGTTATGTTTTGAGTTAATAAATGTTGTGGCCTTGCCCTTTCCAACATTAATGGTTGTATGTGGTCTTTATTGGATGGGAAGAAGGGGTAAGGCGTTATAAGTTGTCATGGTAAGTTATGGTATGGGACCTGGGCTTATTGCACCTCAGCAGTCATGAAGGCCTCTTGAGCCCCTCGGGAAAGAGAGCCCTGACTGATGGGGGCATGGCCAGGGAGGAGTTAAGGTGACTATTAGGTCACTTGGGATTGGTACAGGAAGGGACAGGGGTTGGGCCTGAGCTCAAGAGTTTGGCACCCCAGGGGATTCTGGGCCTTTTCGGACGGAAGCATGGAAGAGCTGCCCACCCTCCCGCCCTATTTTCTGATGGTATGTCACAGCGTGCTGCAGTTTTGGTGACCTTGCCAGCAAACATGGATGGTTAGTTATGCCCTTGATGGTAATTGGGAGATAGACGGCCAGTCCGGCACTTATGGTAAGGACAGGCCCCTCCTTCATCTCCCTTTTACATTTGGAATTGTGTGCTCACAGTGCAATTGTGACTGGCACGGTTTAAATAGTTAATGTTATGTTTTGAGTTAATAAAAGCTGTGGCCTTGCCCTTTCCAACATTAATGGTTGTATGTGGTCTTTATTGGATGGGAAGAAGGGGTAAGGTGTTATAAGTTGTCATGGTAAGTTATGGTATGGGACCTGGGCTTATTGCACCTCAGCAGTCATGAAGGCCTCTTGAGCCCCTCGGGAAAGAGAGCCCTGACTGATGGGGGCATGGCCAGAGAGGAGTTAAGGTGACTATTAGGTCACTTGGGATTGGTACAGGAAGGGACAGGGGTTGGGCCTGAGCTCAAGAGTTTGGCACCCCGGGGGATTCTGGGCCTTTTCGGACGGAAGCATGGAAGAGCTGCCCACCCTCCCGCCCTATTTTCTGATGGTATGTCACAGCGTGCTGCGGTTTTGGTGACCTTGCCAGCAAACATGGATGATTAGTTATGCCCTTGATGGTAATTGGGAGATAGACGGCCAGTCCGGCACTTATGGTAAGGACAGGCCCCTCCTTCATCTCCCTTTTACATTTGGAATTGTGTGCTCACAGTGCAATTGTGACTGGCACGGTTTAAATAGTTAATGTTATGTTTTGAGTTAATAAAAGCTGTGGCCTTGCCCTTTCCAACATTAATGGTTGTATGTGGTCTTTATTGCATGGGAAGAAGGGGTAAGGCGTTATAAGTTGTCATGGTAAGTTATGGTATGGGACCTGGGCTTATTGCACCTCAGCAGTCAAGAATTGTACCACGTGTACCAAACATTACAATTGTGGAGAGTAAATGGTTGCAACAAGAAATCAAAGTACATAGATAAAGTTGAAATGAACTAAGAAAAATGGCTACTTGAAGTCAGTGGAGTTGATTTACTAGGTCACTGGCCACCTAGTCTAGTCATTGCAAGGGAATTTTCCTTTAGATTGGTGAATAAGGTAAAGCCCTGCCAACATTTAATCGCGTGAAAGCAAAAATATATATATATATTTTTTTAATTATTTTCCTTGATTGGGTATTTTTAGCAGCATTTACTAAGCTAAAGGAAGTTTCCCCTACAAAGAAAACAGCATATTTGCCTATATTAAATCATCCTTGTGGGGTTTCTTGGTGTGAGGGGAAAATAATTATACTGCTAGACTATTTTAAATAATAATAATAATAATAATAAGGCCTCATGCACACTGGACGTTAAAATAACGTTATAAAAACGTCAGTAGCTTTGCAGTGAGTTTTCAACTTCTTTTCAACTTTTTTCAACGTTTTTGCAATAGTGTTTTTTAGAGTTTATTAGCGTTTTTCCGGGTTAGCGTTTTAGCATTTTTTTTGTAAGAAAATTTTTCTCAATGGATCAAAAACATTAAAAAACGCTGGTGAGCATCATTTTTGAGCATTTATTGACATTTGACAGCGTTTATCAGCGTTATAGTGTTTTTACAGTTGAAAAACGTCTATCAGAACCCACTAGTTTGGGGTTTTTTTTACTGCTCAAAAACGCCACTGCCCAAAACTGCTGATAACAGCCTATGTGTGCATGGACACATAGGATAACATGATGGATAGTTTAATGACTGTAGAAAAAAAATGTTTACAGCCAACAATAGATGATTTTATGATTTGCTTCTGTTAGGGTAAACATTGCAGGTCCATTTGGCTTGGTTCTCCAAACCATCTTCCAAATAATAGACCAAGAAAAGATTCCTTACTGAGTTCTTTATATGTAGATTAAACAAGGATCTGGTGTGCAGATTACAGAGTAGCAAATTGTGCTATTGTGATAACTCTAATTTAAAATAGTGTAGCTGCCCCTTTAAAGTGGGGTTTTACTCCTAACAGAAATACTTAGAAAAAGTGTCACTTTACACAAAAACAAATAAAATGCTAAATTAATGATATAAACCACATGTGCAGTGAGCCCACACACATCTCTTAAATTAATAATACACATCCAAGTGTACACCAGACAAATAAATCCAGTAAAAGTGTCCAGAAATGGTTATATCCTCTTCCAAATCATGCACAGGTGATCACTCCTTGTGCAAGTGCTCACTCACCAGATTAATATGGCCTCCTTGTAACAAAAAGGTCAAAATGCGCTTTGGGTAAAAAATCTCCTCACCTCCAGTTCTGCAAGTCTCCAATCTCCCATAAACAACAAGAAGGTCTTTTATCTCTCCCTCATGCCATAGAACCAGGTGCATATGAGCCAAAGAAAAAGATCTTATAGTGTAGTATTTATTTAATTAAAAAGTTGTTACACATCATAAAATAATTACACTTACATTTAAAAGTGCCTCTAATAGGCATTTACACATTTAGCCTGGATGCATGAAAATAGGATGCCACCGCTCCTCCCTCATCGGAGCTGGACGCGACATCACCGGAAGCCGGAAGTGAGTGCTAAAGGCTCTACTTCAGAGCGTTTCATCACTCTGGTATACTCAGAAAGTTCACTATAAATTATTTTTCTGTGCATCTGGTTCCATGGCATGAGGGAGGGATACTAGTGGACCTTAAGACCTTCTTGTTGTGAATTTATTTGTCTGGTGCACACATGGAGGTTTATTATTAATTTAAGAGATGTGTATGGACTCACGGCACATGAGCTCTTTTGGTTTATATAATTGATTTTGCACTTTTTTTGTTTTTGTGTAAAGCGACACCTTTTCTATGCATTTCTACAGAGCAGCAGTGTTGCAATTGCTAAACATAGACAAAAAAAATGGCAATGAACAACAATTCCAACAGGTCAAGATCCTCTAACTCCAGTCTATTATAGCCATGTTTCTTTTGAGACCTAGGCACAGCTGCAAGCAGATCATTACAGATATATAATATACACTAGATTGTTTAAAGTATTGGGACGCCTGCTTTTACATGGATATGAACTTTAATGGCATCCCAGTCTTAGTCCATAGGGTTCAATATTAAGTTGGCCCACCCTTTGTAGCTATAACAGCTTCAACTCTTCTGGGAACGCTGTCCACGAGGTTTAGGAGTGTGTTTTAGGAATCAGGTTTAGATAGATAGATATCTTGTAAGCTACCATTAGAGATGACAAAGGTTTAGGAATGTGTCTATGGGAATGTTTGATCATTCTTTCAGAAGCGCATTTGTGAGGTCAGGCACTGATGTTGGACGAGAAGGTCTGGCTCGCAGTCTCAGCTCTAATTCATCCCAAAGGTTTTCTATCGGGTTGAAATCAGGACTCTGTGAAGGCCAGTCAAGTTCCTCCACCCCAAACTCGCTGATCCATGTCTTTATGGACCTTGCTTTGTGCACTGGTCCAAATCATTTGGTGGAAGGGGATTAAATTGTTGGCTTGTTTTTCAAGGGTTAAGAGTGGCCCCTAATCCAAGTGAAGGGAACTCTTAAAGTGTCAGCATACCAAGACATTTTGGACAATTTCATGCTCCCAACTTGGTGGGAACAGTTTGAGGCTGGTCCCTTCCTGTTCCACCATTGCACGAAGCAAGGTCCATAAAGACATGGATCAGCGAGTTTGGGGTGGAGGAACTTGACTGGCCTGCACAGAGTCCTGACCTCAACCCGATAGAACACCTTTGGGATGAATTAAAGCAGAGACTGCGAGCCAGGCCTTCTCGTCCACATCAGTGCCTGACTTCACAAATGCGCTTCTGAAAGAATGGACAAACATTCCCTTAGACGGACTCCTAAACCTTGGTCATTTCTAATGGTAGCTCACAAGATATCTATCTATCCAAAACTGAAACCAATTGGGTCCTTTGTCCTGGAACACTTCCAGCCACATGAGCGGGGGGGGGGGGGGATTGATTAAAAAGCTATTACAGCTAGAAGTGAAATGCATTTACTCTTTACAAGCCACAAGGCATTCTGGACTCAATAAAGGGATTTGTTTTAAGCCCTTACATTGAGCAGCCCTTGTCCGTGACTTTTTATAGGCCCTCCCTGTGTCAGACAATGTGGGGTGGGGTTCAGTGTCTTACTAGGCATTGTTCAAATCGTACTGTCCCCATTGTCTCTCTCTCCCCTGTATACACATTAGCATATATTAGGGGGATGCCAGAAATAAAAGTAAGCGATCACTGTCCTGCATTACTTTTGAGTGCATGAGCAAATTTGGAATAAGTTAAAGAATGTGATTTACATTTGTTATTTGCGATTTATCCAGAATGCATCAACCCATTGGACAGGGTTTCATGATTTAATTCTACACAATTATCACAGCACAACTGGCATAATACGGAATTTCTATTTTTCCTATTGGTCATCATAGTCTCATTCTCCTTTTTTGAGTCTGTCTTGTTGGCGAATCACGTCTCTCAGATTGCCCACTTGGCTGATGTGTTCCCACATGGACATTAATGGAGATGGGTGTTTGTTGGGGATACACAACAGGGGGTGGGGTTACTCACCCTACAGTGTGGTGGGGCATAGACGATCGGCTGGCTTTGTCCCCACATCTGCCCATCTGTGTGAGGGGCCAACAAGCTTTTGGTCCAAGGCAGGATATTATCTGGGTTTGAGCCTCCCTCTCGCCTGTGTGTCTGGATCTATGGGAGGGGGGCACTGTTCCTGGAGGCGGCACCCACTTGTGGGGTGTGTCATGGGCTGTGTCCCCACTCATGTCCTGGGGCTGCTGGTATGTGGGTTGGTCCTAGGTGTAGACCTGCGCTGGCCACGTGCTTGTGGCCCCTCCCCCTTGCGTCTGCATCACGTTATGGCAAAGCATGCTGGGCGTGATTGGGGAGGGATATATAAGGACACACATGACGGTGGCCATGTTGCTGGAGTCCTTGAGAGCCTGGTCTCATCATACACCACTGATAGGTTTGTCTTTGTAACAACTCCACTTTGATTGTTGGTCTATGGATATGCTTGTCTTTTGAAACCTGACTTTGCTTAGTGCTTTTATGTTTTCCATGGTCAAGTGGGCCTGTAATAATATCATTTGCCCCCCTCTCTTTCTTACCTCTATTGGATTTATTGACTTTATAGGTGTCAGATCATGCTTTTTTTGTTAAAACCACCTGTGTTATGTGTTTCAGTGGTTGTCATTAGGATGAATAAGGCACTTGGTGTCATCTAGTGAATATGCAAGCTCCCTACACACTTTGCACAAGCTATGTTAAAGTAAGCCATGTCTTTCAAAGATGATGTCTGGATATTTTTTGAAAAAGTTTTTTTGTTGCAAAATAGCTCACTATAATGTGTTATATTGAATCAAAGGATATTCCTACTATTTTATACTTTGTGTAATCACAGCCTTCTTTGTGAGGAATATGGCACTTGTGGGCAATTTTCCTTTGTGATTGGATAGGAGTGTGAAGCCATCACGTACAGACTCAATACCTCCAATTTGCTGCTACTTGGCTCCACCTCTTCATCAGACTGAGGTAGGAATTGCAACCCAGGGGAACCCTTGACCAAATGGGGGATGCATCTAAAATGCTGGATTACTTAATTAAAGATATAGTTTTACTTTATGTGTATGTACTGAGAATTTTTCTGTACAGAAGATATTTTCTGTAAAAAGTTTTTGACATGTGTTACATTTTTGTGGACTAATTGTCTTCCCGATTGTCTTTTGCTAAACCACACAAAACTTCTCCCTACTCTATTCTCCACAACATAAAGACTACCGTAATTGTTTCCAGCATAAGAACTGAATGGGCCAATTAGGCTCATTGAGATAACAGAGAAATGAGCACAGGTCACAGCACAGCCCCAAATTTCTAATAGCATCAACAGGTATTTTTTTGCTCTTATTGAATTGATCATAACCAAATGTGTTCATTTGCATTTTTAACAGAGGAAATGGAAGTAAATAAGAGGAGTTTACCCTTTACCACCCAGACCTGGCATACCTTTACCAGGGTCTTTATACCCGGAGGGGGGGAGGGTGGAGGAGGATGATCGGCCGATCTTGTTATCATTGTGATTAATTGTCAGATTGAAGGACACTGCAGAGCACCAATGTCCATGAAGTATGTTACTGCAATGCACGCAATGCCTTATCATTTCTTATGCCGCGTACACACGGTCGGACTTTTCGTCTACAAAAGGCTGACAGACTAAAGCTGGCTGGTAATCCGATCGTGTGTGGGCTTCTCCGGACTTTCAACAGACTTTTTCAGCCTCAAATCCGACGGACTTTAGATTTGAAACATGCTTCAAATCTTTCCGACGGACTCGAGTCCGGTCGAAAAATCCGCTCGTCTGTATGCTAGTCTGACGGACAAAAACCCACGCTAGGGCAGCTATTGGCTACTGGCTATCAACTTCCTTATTTTAGTCCAGTGTACGTCATCACGTAAGAATTCGACGGACTTTTGTGTGATCGTGTGTAGGCAAGTCTGTTCGTTAGAAAGTCCGCCGCAAGTCCGTCGAAAGTCTGTCGGACAGGCTGTCGGACTTTTGTAGCTGAAAAGTCCGACCGTGTGTACGCGGCATTAGTATGTTACATTGCTACTCCCTTTCTAACTTACCCAAACACAGCACCTTGTCTGCTTAAGGCTGAGTTCACACTATTGTGAATTGGATGCGGATTTCTCCGCATCCAATTCGCATGACAGGAGATTGTAACCGGCTCTCTATGGAGCCATTTCACACATCTCTGGAGCAGCTCTGGAGCGAATTACACAGGAGTCCTGTGCATCTTCTGGTCCGTTTCAAGTCCGAATTCAGACCAAAATTCAGACTGAAATCAGACCTGAAACGGTGAACAGGGACGCCCTGGACCTCTGCTGTGAGCCACTCTGTGCTGCAGTGTGAACCCAGCCTCAAGGAGTGGTAAAACTTCTAAAAAAAATGTTATTTTGTGATATTTTTTCTGACACCTATTACAGGATAATCCTAGTAATAAAAAGGGAATATACAGATTTTGTAGAAGCAAAGATGAATAGTTGTGAAGAGCTTGTTTATTCCAGTCAGCAGAGATCCACATGTAAAACCTATATCTTCTAGTTTCACTTCATAACTTCATACTTCCTGTTCCCACCCCCAGGTCCCAATACAGCTATGTAAATACAACACATACATAGTCTACATCTTTCCCTTTTTAAAGAAAGGTTATGCATACATAAATGAAGTGTAATATAGAACCAACAAGGAGTGCAGCATAGCAAGGAACAATAACAAACTACGATAAAAAACAAAAGATGCTGAGTAAAAGTCAGTGTGTGATCAAGTCTTAGAACTTTGGATTGGGTTTACACACTCTTCCAGATCGAGTAACAACTTGTGGGGCTTGTGAGTCTGAAACCTCTTGCCTGTTGCCCTCATCATTTTGTTGTGGTTGTGTGTTACACCCGTAGGTGGAAGTGTCAATTGGCACAGCAGCAGACTGCTGTGCTTGGGGTCCTGAAGTGATCATAGGCACATGGATAGTGGCAGTACAGTATGATTCAGGTACCTGTAGGAGGTGACGGTGGTTCCTTACATAGGTCATACCATCAGAATGGACAGTATAGCTGTTTGGTTGGCAGGCCTTTCCATGAACCCTGAACAGTTTGTCAAATCCACAGGTTGTCTCCATCTTTACCACCTGCCCAGGCTCCAGAGGGGAAAGGCGTCTGGCTGATTTGTCATGGCTTATCTTTCCTTTTTTCCTGAGTGAAAATAAAGCAACCTAAACATCAGTCTCAACCCTTGGCAGGAGCTGGGATGGGACCATGGGAATCAGAGTCCTGGTTCGTCTTGATAGTAAACATTCTGCCGGAGAAGGCATGCCATCCCTAGGTGTGTTGCAGAGGTTGAGTAGGGCTGCATAAACGTCAGAACCATCACATGCAAAGAGATGCTTGGCCGAACTCCCACTACACTATGCAAGAATGTTGGATCTGGGATAATTGGGACTGCTAGTGACATGCTAAAAATCCCATTGGTGAGCAAAGTTCTTGAATTCTCTGCTTGAAATTTATGTTGCATTGTCATTCATCAATTGATAGGGAACTCCATGTGTGGAGAATATCCGTTTTAATGTCCTGATCACTGTGTTACTGGAAGTGTTTGGGAGGACATTAAATTCCCACCAGCCAGAGTATGAATCTACCCATCCTTGTTTGACCACTCTAGTTGGTGAATAGTTAAAGGTTCTCTCATTTGGTGCTGTCGTAGAGCATTGCATGGAGTACATTTCGAAATGTCTCTTTCAATCTCAGTGTATATAGTGGGCCAAAACATGGTTTCACGTGCCCTTCGCTTAGTGGAATGAATGCTTGGATGACCTTGATGGAGCTGTGTCAAGTTGTATTTTTGAAGAGAGTGAGGGATTACATATCTCTGACCATGCAGGTTTAATCCATCATCGTCTGTCAATTCATCCCTCATAGTGTAGAATGGTCGAATATCATGTGGGATTTCCTTAAAGGAGCCAGGCCAGCCATTGAGAATGATGTCCATGATGCGCTTACAGGTGGCACTTGCCTGTGTTTCTTGCTTTAGTTCCTGAATCCTTCTGGATGACAGCACCCCATCCAGAGCCAACACATCATAATCCTCAAAAGCTTCAGAGTTATTTAAAAGTGGGGAGGTGTGGACGTGAAAGAACATCTGCAACAAACAGTTCACAGCCTCGTTTATAGATTACATTCAGGTGGTAGTGCTGAACCTTTAACATAATTCGCTGGATGTCGCAGATGCTGTGTGTAGGGGTTTTCTCAGTATGGTTATGAGTGGCTGATGATCCGTCTCCACAGTCACAGGGCGGCCATAGATATAATCATGGAATTTTACACAGGCAAATACTAGTCCCAATAATTCCTTCTCAATTTGTGCATAGCGTGCTTCAGGCTCAGTAAGGGCTCTTGATGCAAAAGCCACAGGCCTCCCCTCTTGAAGACAGACCGCACAAAGACCATGCTGGGAAGGATCAGCAGACAATACCACCGGCTTATACACATCAAAATACTGTAGGACAGCTGAACTAGTTAATTCTGCTTTCAATGTATCTACAGCAACAGCATGTTGTTCAGTCCAACACCAGTCGGCATGTCAGGGGATGCCATACACAGACATCCAATACATGTGATCAGATCATTGGGCTGCACCAAGGAATCAGGAACAAACAAGTAAGTGAAAAAAGTTTACTTAAGATAAAGACACACGTGCAAACCTAACAGCAACCATAAACAAGTAATAACAAGCCATAGCAAAACCCCCAAACCCCCCTAACTATCTAACTAATAATTATATATTCATGAGCATAGGAAACAAACATAAATAACACAGGCAGGGACAAAAGCAAAAGGGAAACAGAAGCCAGGTATAAGGAAACAGACCATAATGGGAGCAGGGAGCAGGTACAGGAAACAGGTCTCAAGGACAGGGTATATGGAACAGAGTCCAGAACAAAAACAGGAACAAAAGCAGGTTCAGGCAGGGACAAGGCTAGCAAATGGAATTCTGAAGCATTTGAGCCTTGGTTAAGGGCAGGCTTATTTAGTTCAGCAGACCCCAACAGGTGTGCTTGATAGCTGGTTGATAGTCTTGGCAGGGAGACACCCGCTGGTGGCCACCAGAACTACACCCTTTGGTACTGAATGTAACAGTTCCACCAGCAGGTGAAACCAGTAATGACTCTGTTCCTAAGGCCCGTTTCACACATGCGGACCGTATGTCCGTATTTCATCCATCCGTTTTCGGATGAAATACGGACATACATGCATCCCTATGGGATAGCGGGTGTCAGCGGATGTACATCCGCTAACACCCAATGTTGTCCGGCTCCCCTCTCGTCCGATTCTGCGGACGGAAGAAAATCCTATTTTTCTATCCGTCTGCAGAGCAGATCGGATGAACACGGACAGACGGTCCGTGTTCCTCCGATCCCCCATAGGGGAGAGCGGAGATCTGACAGGGCGGTCGCTGCTCAGCTGGGGAAAACGGAGCGATCCCCGCTGAGCAGCGGATAAACACGGGGCGGATCAACACGGATCCGTCCCGTGTGAAAGGGGCCTAACACGGCATCTTGGCACAGAAGCTGATGGAGTGGAGATGTTATCTCACTGTAGTGATGAATGAACTTCGAGAGATAATTGGTAATCCATGTCTGTCCTATGGAGTAGGCATTCGATGGATGGCTTTGTTTTTTTCTGGGTCAGGCTTGACACCTTTAACTGTGAACAGGTGTCCAACATATGGCACCCTTGAGACCCTGAAGCAACATTTAGTAGGGTTGAGCTGCACATTGATGGCTCTGACATGGTCTAGTAGCCATTTAAGTCATTTGTCATGTTCTTCAACGGAGGATCCCCAAATCAAGATATCATCCACGACTATTTCACATGGCTGTCCAGCAAAGAGCTGTTTCATACATCTCTGAAAGACATCGCTTCCAGTTGAAATTCTATATGGCATTTGTAAGCATTTGTATCTCCCAGATGGGGTTATAAATGTTGTGAGTAATGATGATTTCTCATCCAGAGGCATTTGCCAGAATCCACATTTTGCATCTAGAATTCTGAAGACCTTTGCCTGTGACATGTCATCGATCACTTGCTCTACAGTTTTTAATGGGTGATAAGGCCTCAGCAGAGCTTTATTGGAGGAGCACAGGATCAATGCATATGTGGACAGTGCCATCTTTCTTCACTACTGCTGCCATGGCAAACACCCAGGGGGTGGCCTCCTGCACTGGTGCAATGATGCTCAGTCTAGTCATCCTTTCCAACTCTTGCAAGACTTTGTCTTTTATAGCCGGTGGGATCCTTCGAGGGGCACACATAGTAGGTAGGCTGTACCATTTTATCTAAGCGCATGTTATACATGACTAGCAGCTTACCAACAGTGTCAGTTCGAAATACTGTAAGTCCTCATAAGCAGTCATCTCAGGAGCCTACTGTTGTGCTGCATTTACTTCTGGACTAAGTTGGATAAGATTTAAGTGCATGCTGTCTGGTAAGCCTAGCAGGCTCTTAACATTTCTATCCACAATGTGGAATAGCAGCTTGTCCCCTGATAGATCCAAAGTAGAAGTGACCCGCGTGTGAATTGTTTGATCGCCATAAGCTATCAGGTTTACTTTATTTGACTGATCAATTTCAGCTTTGGGTCAATGTTGTGCAATGTGGATGAGGACATGACATTGCATTTGGCACCAGTGTCAATTTTCAACTTGACATGTTTGTTGCATGCTGTTGAGAGAGTGGTGAATATTTCTCCCTTATATGCAATTAGGTCCACACTTTCACAATGAAAACAGCTTTGGTGATCATCACCTTCCACTTCATTAATTCTGTGCTCATTTTGTTGTTTAGTATGACTGGATGGTGTCATCCACGCACCTCTATTTTGAAGCTTGGACCTGCAACATTTTGACGCCTTCAGTCATGTGGCCGCAGCTGAGCGGCGGTGTCATGTGTTTTTTGTTGGCATCCGTGCGCGGCACATCATTACGCCATGCACGTGTCTGTCTTTTGGATGTTGGATTGGGCAGAGAGGACCACAACAGTAATTAACATTCTGTTTTCGCGGGCTTTCTACACGCAGTGTTTGCCACTAATGTTTGATTCACTTACACATGACCCTTATGAACAAGTAGGCTATTGGTTGGGGATTTTTGGGTCATTCCCTCATTGGTCAGTGTAATCCCCGATTTGCATGTTGGTTATCAGCTGACCCCTCTCTGCCCTATCACCAGCCAAACCACCTTGTGACTTGATTCATTGATTTTGATTGGTTGTATTATTTGTGTATTATACATATATATTTTAGTGGTGTAGAAGAACAGTTTGATGCCCCTGTAGAAGTCCAATTGGATGAAATGCGTCGGTCAAGGTACACTCTTCCCTACACTTGCTTTTACTACGTGATCACACTCTTAATTGTTTTGTATATTGGTTTGATCCAATAAATATATCTTTTCTCTCCCCATACCCCCGGGACCTGATACGAGATTTGGATACCTTCATCCTTCCCACATGGTCATCATCGCGGTTGGTGGAGCGAAAAGGAGATGCCCCTTGAGATGCGGGACTTCCTTCTCCCTCCAGGATAACCATCCCTTTGGATCTCTAAGCCTGTTTAATTCGGTGTCGCTGACATTCGAATCCACCTGTTCTGGTAAGAGTATTTCATCTATTCCCATCCCAAGATTTCCATGCTGATGAATCACATACTAGAAAATTTTTCACTCACATTGGATTCCACATTTATTGCGCTATGGGACTTTACTATTTCACTTATCTTTACTCGTGTCTTAGTTGATAACATTCATGAGTCATTGAACTTTATTCACATATAATCTTAGTTTTTTGTTTTTTCATGTTCCAGTGGGCACTATCCACTGGTCACAGAATGTTATTCATATGTTCACATTTTGGTTTTGTTTTGTTGTAGCGCTTCATTTTTTACTTTAGTTCACTTTGAATATTGGTCACATTCGTGTGTAGCAGCTTTGATTTTTTCATATTGGGTTAGCGCAGTGTTACCATCAGTCTCACTTGAACATTTTGCAAAATGATTCCATTTGTTGCATAAGTTACACCTTTTGTTAAAAGCCGGACACTTGTTGCGCTCTGTAACATGTTCACTACCAGAGTTGCTGCATTGTCTTTTGTTCTGTTGCACCACAAACACTTCTGCCTCTCTTTTAAGGTTCCTTAGTGGCCCTTTCAGAATGTTCAAACAACATACATATTCTGATAACTGTTTCCAGTGTTAAATCTTTCTCCCACTAAACATGAACTGCATGATTGTAGATACCACATACAATCCTGTCACGTATCAGTTCATCTGTTATTGTACCAAAATCACATTTTTTGGCCAGCAGTCCCAGTGTGGCTGCATAGAATTGTACTCCTTCATCAGGGTTCTGAGCCATGATGTTAAATACATGTCTGTCTATTATCACATTGCATTGTGGTGAGCATATCTCATCAAATTTTTTGAATAAGACATCAGGGTCCTCTTTGTCCTCATTATCTTGAAAATGAAATGACTCTGTATCCACAGCTCAAAGCTAATGTCCGGCCTCCAAGTGGGCAACTATAACCATACGATTAGCTTATTCGCCGACATCATATTAATGTTGACCAATCCACATTCGTCTCTACCAGTGGTACATTCCTTATTACAGGACTTTGGTGCAATATCCTATTATAAAGCCAACACCACTAAATCGCATATCCTAGACTTGGGGGTAGATAGCACAACCCGCAACTTATTGTCTTTAAAATTCCCATTTCAATGGGCAGAAACAGGCATAGAATACCTAGGAATCACCTTAACAAGATACCCAAGGAACCTAGAAAACTTTACTCGTTATAGACAAGAATTTCTCCAATCCCTCCAACAATTAAAAAAATACGAATACTCATGGGCTGGACGTTTGGCGGCATTTAAGATGATCACTCTCCCTCAACTTCTATACCTCTTTCGTACCCTACCTATACCAATACCCAAAAGCTACACCAACTCCCTCCAAGTGGCCTTACACAAATACATTTGGGCGGGGAAAAAAACACGAGTGTCTAGAAGCAGACTCATCAAACACAGAGCAGCAGGTGGCTCAGGCCTAGTAGATATTTTTGACTACTACATAGCAAGCATATTAAGCCAGCTTAGAGTGTGGTTCCTTCCACTGACCTACACTCGATAGGTGGCCCTAGAAAAGAATGCAGTCCCTGGAAACGACCTAAAAAAGTGGCTATGTAGCCTACATGTAAGATCTAAAATCCCAAACTATCTCCCACTGACCATTATAGCGACAGTTAGAGCATGGCGTAAATTCACTTCCAGTGGTACTCCCACAACTCCCATCAAATTATCCATATCTGTTCTTAAATTACTTATTCCCGACCTTCATATACATAACTGGCCCGAACATGAATCTCTATTCTTAACAGACCTAGTCCAAAAGGGTAGGATCAAATCTTTCCACACACTCAAAACAGCTCTACAACTTAGCCCAGAATCTTACTACCAATATCTGCAAATCGCTCACTGCCTCCAGAGCAACCCACAACTATTGATCTCTATTCCCATGAAAGCAATATCATACTATTCACCCCATTCCTCTGAAGGTAAAGGTATCTCCCTATTCTATAATATACTGCAAGAAAAGACTTGATTCCAACACTCCCTGGCCTTCAACCAATGGGAACTGGATCTAGGCAGACCATATACAGAGAAGCAATGGCAAAGGGCTTTAAAATCAACATATGAGGCCACAAACTGTACAGCACTGTGGGAACTTACACAGAACATTGTTCAATGGTGTCATTTAACCCCATAACGAATAGCCAAATTGGACGAACGCACATCCCCCAATTGTTGGAGAAATTGCGGCTCACTGGGTTCCATATTACATACCTTCTGGAAATGCCCAAATATACGACACTATTGGCATGAAGTCTTTTCGATTCTTTTACAAATTACTGGACTGAATATAACACCATCACCTGACCTGGCCCTACTAAATCTAAATATAGAGCCATACCTACAACTCACAGAAAAGTAATTACCCACATACTACTTGCATCCTCCTGATGAAAAATAACCAGGCCTACACCAAGCTGAGACGAATGTGGAATCCCCGGTCTAACTGGTATAAAATGCACACAAACTAGCAATAATTGGTAGTCTAGTCCTGCAGGTCTCCGTCCCCTCCCCCTCCACCCCAAATAAAATTGTTGCACAGATTATAGCGTTCACTTGCATAAATGAAGAAAGCTGTTAAACGATGCTATAAGATATACCACATAAACTTATATACCTGAGTCAATCTAATAAGATTTGTACTTCCAGACAATCTTTACCATAATGCCTATGTTATATATCTGTTATATGCTCATATATCTCCAAAACGTCAATATAACACGTTGACAATGTTTGTAACCTGAAAATGCACAATAAAAAACTATTGAAATGAAAATGAAATGACTCATATGTATCTAGTGCATCTGAACCAGCAAAATTGAGAAGAGTGTAAGATTGTACCTTTTTTGACTTGTCTGAGAGTTTTGCTTAGCTGTACACATCCCATTTTCTTTTGAATATCAGCCAGTTGTTAGCAATGTCCTTATCAAAAGTTAGATGTTGTATGCCACATAGATTGATTCTGAGCCATGATGTTTCGGTGATTCCTCACCATGTAAATTTTGTAAAAGCAATGATGAATAGTAAGATGAGTCTTGTGAAGAGCTTGTTTATTATAGTCAGCAGAGAGACACATGTAAAACCTATATCTTCTAGTTTCACTTCATAACTTCCTACTTCCTGTTCCCATCCCCAGGTCCTAACACAGCTATGTAAATACAACACAAACATATTCTACAGAATATAACCTCACAGAAACAAAGTATATTAATTGTTTTTATTGCACTGTGTTTTGATGAAGTTTACTGAAACATAGATACGTTCAGAATAAAAAAAGAATGCATGTATTCCGATCCTAAAACAGCTCACTGCTCCTTTCTATGGTTTTCACTTCTCACTGCAATTCACCTATTTTTCTGATTGTTTTAGGATAGCAGGATATGAACCTACTGATTGACAAGTGTGGAGAGCTGTGTAAACAGTCATAATCTAGGCAGTTATGAACGTACCACACATTATAATGTCATGAGGTCATAGGGGTAACCCTTAGATGTCTCCTGAGAGTTTTACTCATATTTTCTTACAGATCCCTTTGTAACCCCTGACACAGCACTAGCTGTCCTGTGTATATTTTGGCATATTTTCATAGACATTACTTTTGTACTATACATTCTTTGTTCTGCATTCATTTACATAAAATTCCTAGGGTGGATTTATGATCTGCTAATGTGTATCATCCACTGAATTAATGTATCGAAGCTTACTTGAAAACAATGGTGCATTATAACTATGAATAGTTAATCTGCTATAAATAACTAAAAGTGTCTACAATCACCTGTGCCCTTATATTCTTTGCATGACTGGCTAGATTTATTAAAAGTACTGTTGGCTGTAAATTTGGGACAGTGGCATTGAAACAATTACTGGTAAAAAAAAAAAAGATGTAGGAAAAGAATTGAAAATTCAATTGCAGTGAAGGTCGGTGGACCAGATTTTAACTGGCAAACTTTAATTAATAGAACATTCAAATCCACGATAACAGCTCATTGCTACTAGGGCTAAGATAACAACAAAGGATTAAAGGCAGTGCATATTTGAATCAATTTGAAAGGATGGCTGATACTAGAGTGTCAATAATATTTTTCCATTGTACAGCAATAACTTTCATTTCCTTTTGAGCTATGCTCGTCATCTCTCATCACAACACAGAGATATGATGGTACCTTATCTGATAGCAGTTGTGCAGAAAAGTCTATGTGTCTAGGATAGAGCGGTTCTCTCAGATCAGGTGCCAGAATACACTTTTGTCGCCACAGCTCATTTTAAACCCACTTATATTATTTTTGACATATTTTTAACATCAATTCAAGTTTTACAATTTTAACTCTGAAAAGGTTTTCCAAGATAAATGACAATATATTTATGTTATACATTGGTATACATTGTTATACATTTATCAGAGTTTTACAGATTGCATAGAACTACTAACATCAGTCTCTGCCAACAAAAATTAACAATGGGACTTTTCAAGTGCTGCTGGTGAATAACCAATATATAGCCCAATATATGAATTAAAAAAAAACTATTTATTTACCTCATAATCTATTTCTCATATTTATATGGCCAAACTCTGTGGTAACTTAAAGAGTATTGTCTGTGAGCTAAGTTACTAGAATGGTTGTATTATCAATTGTTTGTAAACTTCCTCCAGCAGAGGTTGACAACTGTATTAATTACTCCCACTGATTCATTTTATACATGTAGCACCCTCCTTGGTTAGGTTGCTAGTGAGGTTAAAGTGAATGTAGTTTTTTTGGGCTTCTCTGTAGTCATTGGAGCAGAGTGTGATTATTTCTGTCTGTTCTGGGTCTCACAGGCTGCAGGCTCCACTAATGCTCCATGCATTCTAGTTGGTTCTCGAATGTAGTGGGCTGGAAGAGGTAGATCTTGAGTTTAAATATGTATGGGACTCTAGCCAATCCCTGGGGCCCAGAAGGTAGAGAGAGAGTCCTTAAATAGTCTGAGGCCTGGAGCAGCAGGGTACTATCA
The DNA here is from genome assembly GCF_042186555.1 of Aquarana catesbeiana. Taxonomy (NCBI): domain Eukaryota; kingdom Metazoa; phylum Chordata; class Amphibia; order Anura; family Ranidae; genus Aquarana; species Aquarana catesbeiana. The sequence goes on along the minus strand of NC_133325.1, from coordinate 484,898,796 downwards.
TGAAAAAGGAGACCCCAGCCTGGAAGGGCTGCTGTCCATCTTGGCAAGCCAGCTGAGAACCTGCAGAGAGTTCACAAAGGTCCCAGCCATGCCAGGGCTGGGGAGCTACTTTCCTGAAAGCAGTTCAGAGCCAAGTAAGGGGAAGCACTGAGGATACGGCCTGGAGATTCATGGTACAGTGTCAAGCCAATATTGGACAGAAGCAATCCAAGTATCTGGAGGCAAAGTGAGTAAAGGCCTGGAAGTGGGATCCTAGTGACTGCTTGCTGGTTAACCCCTTGAGTTACTGTGTTAGAGCTGTCAAGGTGGGATTCATCCTGCTGGGAATCCCAGAAGTGGTGTGCCAGTAGCCTTTGAAGAAAGGGGGAGAGGCACCTGAAGAGAGTAGGCAGAAGAGAGAGAGAGTCCTTGTAGTGTTTGGTGCATTTAATTCTGGAGTATCCTAAGGCTTCCCCACACCCCATCCAAGTTCAATGAACATTAAACATTAAAAAGACACTAACTGCCTGATCATTGTGCTGTGAGACGGTGGGAGCCAATGTGTGCCTGGACGTCATGCACCTATGTGGGAATAGAACCTGGGACAAATCTGCAAGGCCGTTTGGGGACTGTGCTACATTCATAATTTTTATAGAGATATATGAAAAAATAAAATACTATTTTGTACGTATATTGATTTATATGTTGCATATTTACTAATAGGGATGAGCCGAACACCCCCCCGGTTCAGTTCGCACCCTGCCATTGGCCAATTATGGCTCTTGCTGAGGAGCATGCTGTGATCGGCCAAAGCATGCAGGTCAGGTGTATGCTTTGGCCAATCATCATACAGCAATGCACTGCGGTCTTGCAGTGCATTATGGGGCACTCAAGTTTGCTATGAGCGCCCCATAAAATTTGCTGTTCAGCGAACGGGCGAACATCCGATGTTTGAGTCGAACTTACTTTCGACCCAAACTTGGAGATCATCCCTATTTACTATACATAGATTGAGCCTAATCAGTGTACCTGAAGTTTGAGTTATCTGAACACTGTTTAAATATTGTAGAAATAAAACAGGTGCAACAAAGGCAGTTATAGCTATGGTATTACATATGTTGTAGAGTATACAGTTCTTCAGGTAGATGAAGTAAGAAAGTAAGAGAGGCTATTTTCCAGCAGTGTTATGAAACACTAACAGATTACAGGATGCCAGGGAAGCACTTTCCTTGGAGGGACTGTGGTGTTACTGAGTAACTCTGTGATCCCAAAAGCCGCTGAAGTGGCTGCAGTAGGAGACTGTTTCAGGAAGCTGACAGAGGGGACACCCCGTGGAGAAAATGTACTTTCCCATCTTGTCAGGTGCCTCTCCCAAATGCTGCTCTTATTTTCTCTTTAAACAGTGGAAGCTCTCTTCCTATCTTATTCCCACACTGCAGGCAAACCAAATGGCATGGAATTCCACTATTTATGGAATCCTCAGTCAAGATGGCTGCCCAAATTTCATGGGACTTCAGTATGCAATAAGATTGCTGTCTTCTTTTGCCTGGAGCCCATAGAAACTAGACAAAAATTGCCTAATGGGCTCCTGCCAGCCTTAAGACACAACGCAGTGCCATATTTAGGTTGGATGAAATACTGCAGCATACACCTGCCTATATTGTAGCACCTGAAAAGTCAGATTGTTCATTTTTGTTCGTGTTGATGTATTCTTAGGGATGTGGTGCCACCCGTTTGAGGAATGGTCATCCATATGGTTTTTGATCAATCTTTGCCACACAGAAATGTATGGCCTAATGTCTGTGCCACACACACACACACACACACACACACACACACACTATATAGTATAAGAGACAAATATTACTAATTTGTTTGTAGAACCATCTCCACAAACTCCCCCACTGCTGGAATTGCAGCTCCCTATTACATGTATTATGACACTGTCATTCCCTTAAATCATGTTGGAAATAAATATTTAAACCTTTCATGCTCTATCACACCCTTACCCTGGAATTATTACAGGTACTTGCATAGCACAGTCAACTTACACAGTGCGCTTTACATATATACAGTGGGGACGGAAAGTATTCAGACCCCTTTAAATTTTTCACTCTTTGTTATATTGCAGCCATTTGCTAAAATCATTTAAGTTCATTTTTTTCCTCATTAATGTACACACAGCGCCCTATATTGAAAGAAAAACACAGAATTGTTGACATTTTTGCAGATTTATTAAAAAAGAAAAACTGGAATATCACATAGTCCTAAGTATTCAGACCCTTTGCTCAGTATTTAGTAGAAGTGCCCTTTTGATCTAATACAGCCATGAGTCTTTTTGGGAAAGATGCAACAAGTTTTTCACACCTGGATTTGGGGATCCTCTGTCATTTCTCCTTGCAGATCCTCTCCAGTTCTGTCAGGTTGGATGGTAAACGTTGGTGGGCAGCCATTTTTAGTTCTCTCCAGAGATGCTCAATTGGGTTTAAGTCAGGGCTCTGGCTGGGCCATTCAAGAACAGTCACGGAGTTGTTGTGAAGCCACTCCTTCATTATTTTAGCTGTGTACTTAGGGTCATTGTCTTGTTGGAAGGTAAACCTTCAGGCCCAGTCTGAGGTCCTGAGCACTCTGGAGAAGGTTTTCATCCAGGATATCCCTGTACTTGGCCTCATTCATCTTTCCCTCGATTTCAACCAGTCGTCCTGTCCCTGCAGCTGAAAAACACCCCCACAGCATGATGCTGCCACCACCATGCTTCACTGTTGGGACTGTATTGGACATGGGATTAGCAGTGCCTGGTTTTCTGAACACATACCGCTTAGAATTAAGGCCAAAAAGTTTTATCTTGGTCTCATTAGACCAAAGAATCTTATTTCTCACCATCTTGGAGTCCTTCAGGTGTTTTTTAGCAAACTCCATGCAGGCTTTCATGTGTCTTGCACTGAGGAGAGGCTTCTGTCGGGCCACTCTGCCATAAAGCCCCAACTGGTGGAGGGCTGCAGTGATGGTTGACTTTCTACAACATTCTCCCATCTCCCAACTGCATCTCTGGAGCTCAGCCACAGTGATCTTTGGGTTCTTCTTTACCTCTCTCCCCAAGGCTCTTCTCCCCCGATAGCTCAGTTTGGCCGAACGACCTGCTCCAAGAAGGGTTCTGGTCATCCCAAATGTCTTCCATTTAAGGATTATGGAGGCCACTGTGCTCTTAGGAAACTTAAGTGCAGCAGAATTTTTTTTGTAACCTTGGCCAGATCTGTGCCTTGCCACAATTCTGTCTCTGAGCTCTTCAGGCAGTTCCTTTGACCTCATGATTCTCATTTGCTCTGACATGCACTGTGAGCTGTAAGGTCTTAAATAGAAAGGTGTGTGGCTTTCCTAATCAAGTCCAATCAGTATAATCAAACACAGCTGGACTCAAATGAAGGTGTAGAACCATCTCAAGGATGATCAGAAGAAATGGACAGCACCTGAATTAAATATATGAGTGTCACAGCAAAGGACCATGTGATATTTCATTTTTTCTTTTTTAATAAATCAGCAAAAATGTCAACAATTCTGTGTTTTTCTGTCAATATGAGATGCTGTGTATACATTAATGAGGAAAAAAAATGAACTTAAATGATTTTAGCAAATGACTGCAATATATCAAAGAGTGAAAAATTTAAGGGGGTCTGAATACTTTCCGTCCCCACTGTATATATATATATATATATATCACATTCACATCAGTCCTTTCCCTCAAGGAGCAGCTTACAATCTAATATCCCTTACTCACATTCATACATACACATACTAGGGCCAATTTAGACAGGAGTCAATTAGCCTACCAGCATGTCTTTGGAGTGTGGGAGGAAACCTAAGTACCAGGAGGAAACCCACATGGGCACAGGGAGAACATGCAAACTCCAGGCAGGTAGTGCTGTGGTTGGGATCAAAACCGATGACCCTAGTACTGCTAGATGAAGTGCTAACCACTTAGCCACTGTGAAATGTATCTACACATTGATCACTTGACTGCTGATTCTAGAATTATTATCCTACACCTCCCACTGGCAGCAAAATTCTATAAAATAGCCACACCACCTCCAAACTTCTCAGATGTAATTAGGGACCTCAGCACACTGTGCCAAATAGAAAGAATGATATATATAAAGCATGTAAATTTCATTACAACTGCCTAAAATATAATTAAAAAGCAATCCCCTTAACAATCACCTGTGACTGCAAATAGACTAGTAGTTAACATAGTTTCTTCTATCATTCTGTTTATAACATTCCTGTTTAGTGTTACTCTTGTAAAACACCATATTTAAAGTCATTCTGTGATGTACATGAAATCCACAATGCTCCTACATTGAATTACATTGACATGAACAAAATACATAAACTTAAAAACAGACTGAAACACAATTCCTTTTTCCTGGATTGTGGGATGCAAACTCCATAAGGCAACTTTTATCATCTAAAGTTTCTCTAGAGGTTGCTAGGGATTCCTTGAAAAATGTCTGTCTTTCACTAACCACTGTCTTATGTTTTTTTTTTTTAGCTATAAGGGAGACAGTCCTCCACTCTTATATCATAAGAGGGTCCTTCTTCCACTGGCCAAATGGGATTTTTTCCACCAAATGCCAATGTAAAGGGGCGCCACAATTTTTACACATGCTTTTTTTCTCATAGAAGTGAGGTGTGTTTTAGAAGATTTCCAGGTGGGCTTTTGATAGCTACATTGGTCCAGCTTTCCTGTAGGATCCCTCAAGAGGCTGGAAATTGTGCAATGTGAATAAAGAAAGTCAGCCGCTAGGCACTAGCACCATTCAAAGAATATCTTACATTTTCTCAGTGAATGCAAGGCATTCTCTGATTGAATTAGATGGAGAGTGTGGCTTCACTGCCCCACCTCTCCACCTTGCTCAATCAGAGAACACTTTGCATTCACTGAGAAAATGCAAAGCAATTTCAGAATGGCGCCGACTTCCTGTGTTCAGCCTGCGCCTTCCTAACAGGTTGGGGACAGGGTCTGGCTGACATCTCGCAACCTCCGACTTCGTGTTCCCTTACTGAAGTTCGCACCTCCATTTATTGGGCCTTTCCGTATTCTTTGCAGGATTAACCCAGTGGCTTACGCATTAGACCTTCCTTCTAATATGCATATTTCAAATGTATTTCATTTCTCCTTATTAAAACCTTTGGTCTGCAATCGCTTTACCACCTTGGTGCCACGTCCTCACCATGTACAGGTTGAGAACCATGAGGAGTATGAAGTACAGTCCATTGTTGACTCCCGTAGGTTCTGTGGGCGCATACAGTACCTGGTGCATTGGAAAGGGTACGGTCCAGAGGAACGCCCTTGGGTCTCATATTCGGATGTACATGCCTCTGTCCTCTTCCGTGATTTCAATAAACGTTTCCCCCTCAAGCCTGGTGGTCCTCCGAGGGGGATCAGCCCTTCCTTCTATGAGCTGGCTGCTCAGCTGTCGGCTAATTGCCAGCTCCTATCTCTCCACAGTTACTCAGCTGGTGATGGTATCCTGCTTGTCAGTCCTGCCTACTTAAGCCGTTCAGTCCAGAGGATCTCTGCCTTCGCCTTGGTCAACATCACAGAAACTATCTCCTGTGATTCTGTTCAAGACTTGCTTTGCTTACATCCCTTCTGGCTCCAGATCCTGCTTGCTGTTCCACTACATTGATCCCTGACTTTTGGCTTGGCTGACTATCCACTCTGGTTACAGAACTTTGGCTAAGTTTTGACTACGTTTGTTCTTTTTACTTTTATTATTAAACAAGTGTGATTTAACTGTACTTGACAGGTGACATGACAGGGATATACTGTTCCCAGTGATTGGGAACAGTGATCTCTGTCATGTCCCTGGCAGCCCACAGAGATGCTCCTCTAACACAGGAATACTCTGCGGAACAAATAAATGAGTCGGGCAACATGGAAGGTTGAAAACCATAATTTGCCATAAACGGGGACAATTGGGAAGCAGAATTCAAGGCACTGTTGTGAGCAAACTCTGCACACGGTAATAGGTCTGACCAGTTGTTATGATGGTCAGAAATATAGCAACGTAGGAATTGCTCCAAGGTCTGTCTGGCTCGTTCTGTGGCCCCATTAGACTGCGGGTGATACGCAGAGGAGAAAGCAAGCTGAATTCCCAACTGTGCACAAAAGGCTCGCCAGAACTGGGACACAAACTGACTACCCCTGTCCGAGACAATCACCTTGGGTAGCCCATGTAAGCGAAAGATCTCCCGAGCATCTCTGGAGCATGACAGTACAGAGACTCTTTGGGACAAAGCAGCGGTCACAAGGTTTATCAGGAGGAACATGGACCTGAGCAGCAAGAGTTTTGTCACACAAAGGAGAAGTGAGACTAGTGCGAACCGTAGCCAGAATACAATCGGGAGGAATCACAGGAACCGGAACTGACTCCAACTTGGAAGTGGAGGAAAATTGTCGTGACAAGGCCTCAGCAATTACATTCTTAGTACCGGGTAAGAATGAGACAATGTAATTGAAACATGACAAGAAAAGAGCCCATCATGCCCTTCTGGGAGAGAGGCATTTAGCCTCAGACAAGAATGTGGGATTCTTATGGTCAGTAAGAATGAAAACCGGCACAGTGGTACCTTCGAGGAGATGTCTCCATTCTTTCAGGGCTAAGATGATAGCCAACAGCTCTCTGTCACCAATCTCGTAATTGCACTCCGCAGGTGACAATTTCTTAAAAAAGTAGCCACAAGGATGCATAGCGGTCTCAGAGGTAGGATGTTGAGACAGAAGGGTGCAAACACCAGTCTCAGAAGCATCAACTTCAAGGATAAAAGGTAACGTAGGATCAGGATGTGCCAACACAGGAGCAGAAACAAAGGCAGCCTTGAGACTCTCAAAGGCCTTAATGGACACCGGAGACCAACTCTGTGGGTTACCGTCCTGTCTGGCCATATCAGTCAGGGGCTTGACCAGAGACGAGAAGTTATGAATAAACTTCCGATAATAGTTGGCAAAACCCAGGAATCACTGCAGAGGACATAAACCCACAAATCAGGGCCACTGTAGAACTGTCGAAAGTTTCTCTGGGTCCATCGAAAAACCAGTGGTGGAAATGACATAACCCAGGAATTTAACCTGTTCACGATGGAACTCGCACTTCTCCAGTTTACAATAGAGATTGTTTCTGAAGCACACAACAGACATCTGTGTGGTGGCTCTCCAGGGACTTGGAAAATATGAGGATATAACTTGGAATTGGATTATCTCATGGTGAAGAGCCCCTACGGCCATGGACAGTGGAACCGTCTCAAGAGTCACATGGGCAGGCTGTAGAGGTCCCCCATCAAGAGCCTCAATGGCAAGTGGAGTATCACGCAGCTGCGGCGGAATTGAGTGCTTCGATACAAAGGCAGCATCAATTAACAGGCCTGCAGCCCCAGAGTCGATTAGAGCCTGTATCTCGACGGACAACTCAGCCCAAGAAAGGGGGACTGAAACCAGGGGCTTATCCTTCTGGATAACTGGGGATGAAACAATGCCACCTAAGGTCTGTCCATGACAAGACCTCAAGGTTCGGGCGTTCCCTGGATGAGTAGGAGAAGACTTCAAAAAGTGACCTGCCTGGCCACAATAAAAGGCACAATCTCTCCCTCCTCCTAAAGGTTCTCTCATCTGCAGAGATGCATGAAACACAAGTGCATGGGTTCACCTGCACTTACCGACTCGGTACCAGGAGGCATGGGAGGTGAGGGAGGCACGGGTGGGACTGCAAAGCTTGGAAACAAATGTACAGGAGACTTCTGCAAGTGCTCCTTAAAAGATACAAACAAAATATGGTTGCACTCTAAATAATGTACAAGTGAAACCTTAACCTTAATAAAGCATATAATCAATATAAAATAAATTCTGAAAAATGTAAACACAGTCCCAACTATGAAATTATTGACTCTGTTAGTGATCCTGTGACAAATAATCAAAGTTCCAAACAAAGATTCCTTTGCAAAAGGTGAATCATGTGAATCAGCATGTGAACAGTTCAATGAAACTCATGTGACTTTTTGCTTGACAGACACTGTGAATCCACCACCATAAAGAATGTGCGCTTACCAGCTGCACAGGCTAGAAATGCCTGTGGCTAACACCTAGCCAGGGCCTTTTCCTCAGTAATGTTCCGACAACGATCTAAACACCGCATCAATGGAAGCCGTCTGATCCAGTACGTGGCTGGACGAATCCTCCACAGCTCGGTAGGTGAGGGAGTGGTGCTGTACCCTATGCATAGTGCACTCCTAAAATCTGCACTCTGTACACAGCACACCCCTGAACTCTACATTCTGAGCACTCCTGAACACTGCACTCTGTATGTAGTGCAACTCTAAAAAGAGTAGATGCATAGTCTTACAGATAGAACTGGTCCTTTGAGGGCAACCATACTGCTGATGTGGCCTGCCATGAAATTGACTTTGACACCCCTGTTCTAGAGGGATCTGACAGGTATTGTTACATTGGTCCAAATCGGACCAATGTAACTATGTAAAAATATCAATACCTGGAATTCTTCTTTAAAAATGATCTGCTAAGGGTGTCAAATGCAAAAAGGAATTTCCAATCTACCTTTTAGGCTAATGTATCTTAAATTGTAAATAATACTTTAGAGAAGGGTCCTCTGAGACATTAAAAGATACTTTTACCTTTGGGAACATGTTACATGTTCCACCTGTTGTTAGGGTGTAACATATAACAAGTTCTCAATATTGCAGCCCCTGCCCGATCCCCCCTCCCTGTGACAGCAGTACAGGGATAAGTTCCCTGTACTAGCTGTCACTTTTTGAAATCAGCGTGGCCATGCGGGGCTCCGCCCACACAGCTGCATCATTCATTCACACAGCTGTGTGTGAATGAACTACAAGCCCCTATAGAGATGATGGGAGGGGACTTTGGACTTTTTTGTCACAGTAATACAAAGTAATTTACAAAAAAAGAGATTTTTTTATTGGTTGAAAAAACATATAAAATACGATTATTAAAAACCACAAAATAATCTAGATGCATGAATATTCAATAGCGTTTACCACTGTACAAAGCCATATAAATAAATATACAAAACCCGGAAGTCTGAACATCAATTCAAAATAAATAGAAATCCGAGGATGAGGCTGAGCAGTGGATATGCGATAATTGTTTCAACTAGAAAATATGCTCAACATGTTGCACGTGTCTTCACGCTTCTTCAGGAGCAGAGATTATTGTGGTATATAATGTGGTTCAAAGTATCAATGTTATGTAGAACATAATAGTTAGGACAGGGACAGTCTGGGATTGTAGTATATAAGGTACATGGTGTCCAGATTTAGCATAGGTATAATGCTTGCCAAATGAAAAAATGACATTTAAGAAAAATGAGCTGGAGGGCTGAGATGATTGAGAGTAGAAAACTTTTCCAATTGGAATACTATGAAATAGCGTAGCAGGAATCCATCAAGTAGGAATCCAATGAGACATACTGGATATAGGTATAAGAGGGGGCCTTCCAGGAGGTAAGCCAGGAGTAGTGGGGATGAGGGAGGGGAGAAATGAAGAGGGAATGGATGAATGTCCTAGAGGCAGTAGATAAAGTAGGCTGGACGTGACCCACGACCATCAGTAGCATCCCCTGTGGCTGTAGCCATCCTTTGTGGCTGTCGGCTTGTAGTTCTCTGTGAACTACCACGGCAATGTGAAGCGCTGTGGTAGTTCATTGATACTTCCGGTCAGTGTATCTGCTTGCCTGTATGGGATGTATGGGCACACAGATACACAGAAAGATGTGCAGAAGACCTGCATGGCACTAGCTGATCGCTAGTACGATGCTTTACCGGTTCAAAAAAAAAATAAAATAAATGCACATTTTTTTTTAGCCACAAATTACTATTCTTTTAAAAAACAAGTGAATTTATCATTTAAAATTATTTCGATGGTTCCAGTTTTAAAAAGGTTGAGAAAGTCATTGTAGAAGTAGTGTCCATGTTGGTAACTGAACTCCGCATCCTAGAGGTACATGTTAACCATCTAACAAAAGAAAGTTTTTAATTTTTGACAAAACTTTGTGTCAGAAAAGCAATTTTTTTTTTAATTCACTGCTATACTTTTATACAATAAAAAATGGTTTATGTAATCATATTTTTCATGAAAAGGGTTCTCTTTTAGCTAAAATGTGGGGACAAGGTTTTCCATTCTTTTTCAATGATACTTGTGTATTTAGGTTTTTGTATGAATTTAAATGCATTACTTGCAGACTGTGGTAACCCATAAGACATCCTTCATATATTGTAGCTCATTAAACAGAAATATTGTTAGACAGTACTAGTAAATATTCATTTTATTTTGCTGTGTTTCCAAAGAGTGCTTTTGACACTTCAAAACATTATCTGATTTCTTATGCAACTGTGTTATAAATTCTCTGTAATTGATTGTATTGCTTCATATTGTAGTTGTTGTTGTGTATTTAAGATAACTTTGGTTTGGAACTATTGCACCTATGAACTGCATTATTTTTATATTATATAACCACCACCTTAAAGTGACACTAAACAATATACTTTTCCTCCAAAAAATAATTCATACACATTCACTACTTTATGGTGAATAAAGAGTGAACAAATAAAAGGTCCAAAGGACCACAAAGGCTGACTTGATCTATACTCACAGCCAGGGCTGTCTTTAAGGCAGGGCAAAGGGGGAAGCTGCCCTGGGCCCTGTAATTGTTGTGGGGCCCAAAGCAGCTACCTTATATGTGCCAACTATCCCAGTTTAAATTCCATTGTCCTTTGAAGTTTTAGTCCCGTGCTGTGTCCTGATATCTCAGTGTGAACTTCTGTTGCTGCTTCCCAGCTCTGCCCTATTGTTGTGTACAGACGACTGACCTGCAGCCCCTGTATGTAAATAACTGGCATTGATATGTAAATAGCAGCAGACTGGTGGCATTAATATGTAAATAGAGGTGGCATTCATATGTATATCATGCCCCCCCCTGAGGTGATATCCACCATTATCTCACCATCACCTGCTGTCAGGAAAGCGATTTTGCATGCGTTCCCAATACACACAAATGTGAACGTAGGCTAAATGTCTCAGTTACATTGGTAGTCAGTGTAAATCTTTTTATTACTTTGGGGCTTGGTGTAGAATCCTCTCATTTACACTAGTGGCCAGTGTGAAGGTCCCCCTTACATTAGTGGTCAGTGTAAATCCCTCCCTACATTGGTGGTTACTGTGAATACTCCTATTACATTAGTAGTCAGTGTAAATTCCCATTACATTTGTGGTCATTGTAAATCTTCTCATTGCATTGGGGCTTGGTGTACAATCCTTTTATTCACGCTAGTGGCCAGTGTTAAGGTCCCCTCCTTACACTGGAGGTCACTGTGAATGCTTCTGTTACATCAGTGGTCAGTGTAAACTCCTATTACATTGGTGGCCAGTGTTGAAACTCCTCTTTATATTGGTAGTCTGTAAAAAAATCAGCAGTGCTATTGATCCCCCCTCTCCCCCCAGCACTGCCACTGATCCCAGGAGTTCTAGGATCCCTGGGAGTTTTCTGTCTATTGATGGGTCCCCTCACCACCCCAGTCCATGGTGTGCAGGCAGGTGGAGAGCAAAATTATGTGGAGGTGTGGGAGGGGAGTGTGAGCATGACTATAACTATGAAAGACCCAGAGACATCCTGGAATAGAACCTAGAAAAAGCATATTGCACCATGGCGAATAGTTCCTTTTTTTTTAACCCACGGTAGGTGCGTAAAAACTAAACATCAGTAAGTGAATCAATAGAGTGCATGTGAATACAGACAAAAAAGTGAACTTAGAGTGTGTCTCTGGTTCACCTCCTGAAAAATTAAGACCCTTTTCTGATTTCCAGGGCACAAGGCTCCTTATGGGGGTAAGGCAGACTCAGTTCCACCTAGCCAAAAGGCCTGGAGGACCAATCTCCCCGTGGTCAGCCGAAGCCGACCACAGAGTACTAGGTGAAGAGCTCTCCCAAAAGAGACACCCCAGGATAGGGGAGGAAGGATCCTGATGGCCATACATCCATCCCCTGGAATTCAGGGTAGGCCCAAGGACCCACACCCTCCATCCTGAATGAAACGGGGACACAAACATAAGTGCAGGTGACACATGTGGAAAGGACAAATAGATAAATTAATATGTAAACATAAAAAAGTATGAGTGCATTGGTTAGGCCTTGTGGCCTGGTAACCAAAAATTGCCCCAGTCTCGGCCAAAAAGTATAGCCCATGAAACGTAGTGCATAATACACAAGAGGTATTGTGGCCTAGTGCTCATTCTCACAGTGGGGTCCCAAACCCATAGTGATACCAAGAGCACCCCCATGGCACCAGAAGGATCATGTTTAAAAATTCTTCATTACATTGATTTTCTGCACACAAAAAATGTATCACTTTATTTGAGCCTACCTTAAAGAGAAATTTCATTAAAATTAGCAAGTGCTGAGACAAGGAACACTCAATACTAGGTAACATATAATATATAGTGCAGTAGTCAGGGATGGGGGGGGCACAAAGCCCCCCGGAAAGGGAGGAATTATCACTGGTTTCCAAGGACAATGTGTGCTCTATTTCCTTTTGATAAGTAGTAACCTTGTCCTGAAATGAACTTGAAAGCCCACAAACCACTGCTGCATTAAATGCTTCAATTTCCATATTCTATGGAATAATTCAGCTGCAGGAAACTTATCCCTGTACCGCTGTCACAGGGAGGGGGGATCGGGCAGGGGCTGCAATATTGAGAACTTGTTATATGTTACACCCTAACAACAGCTGTGTTCTATGGCATAATTCAGCTCAGAGTATATCACATACTATGCCGCGTACACACGAGCGGACATCTCGGCGAACTGAACTCCGAAGGACTTTTTAACGGAGTTCCGACGAAACAGACTTGCCTACACAATCCCACCAAAGTCTGATCATTTTGAATGTGATGACGTATGACCGGACTAGAAAAGGATGTTAGCCAGTAGCCAATAGCTGCCCTTGCGTCGTTTTTGGTCTGTCGGACTAGCATACAGATGAACATTTTTTTTCTATAGGAATCAAGTCCGTCGGAAAGATTTGAAACATGTTCTATTTCTAAGGTCCGTCAGATTTTTCGACAGAAAAGGTCCGATGAAGCCCACACACGATTGGAATGTCCGGTTTGTTCCATCTGACCTTTTCTGCCGGAAAGTCCGGTCGTGTGTACGCGGCATTGAGCTATATTTTAGTGGACAAGAATGCTTATAGTCAAGGTGCTCCTTCCTAGGCCCCATGACTTTATGAGTGTTGGCCTTGTATACTGCCATTGTACTATACTGTGCAGATGCAATGCAATCTATTAATGGCTGGTCTGACATCTTCTCTTCTGTGACAAGAGATGTCCACAACATATCAGTACAATGCTGTCTTAGCTCCTACCTCAGTGAAAATAACCTTCTTTACCTTCTTACAGTCTGGCTTTCGCTCACAGCAATCCATGGAAACTGCCTTACTAAAATTCACTAACGATTTACTAACTGCTAAAACCAACAGCCAGTACTCCATACTCCTACTACTTGACCTCGGCCTTTGATACTGTTGACCACCCGCTCCTTCTCAATAAACTACATTCCCTTGGCCTCCGAGATTCTGCTCTATTCTGGTTCTCTGCCTATCTTTGACAGCGCTCCTTCAGTGTCACCTACAACTTTGTTTCCTCCTCTCCATTGCCCCTTTCTGTGGGGGTCCCCCAGGCTCTGTTCTTGGACCCCTTCTCTTCCCTATTTACACTCCTCCCTTGGTCACCTGATAACCGCCCATGGCTTCCAATACCACTTATATGCCAATGACACACAAATCTATCTGTCTACTCCTCACCTCACTCCTTCAGTCTCCTCTCGCATTACTAACTTACTAACTGACATATCAGCATGGATGTCGCACCACTTCCTTAAACTAAATCTCTCTAAAACTGAGCTATTAATATCCCCCCCTCCACCTGTGCCCCCCTCTGTGTATTTTTCATCAAAATCAATAATGCAACTATCAGTCCCTCCCCTCACACCAGGGTACTAGGTGTAATCCTAGACTCTGACTTGTCATTTCAGCCTCAAGTCCAATCGTCGTCAAAAGTTTGTAGAATTCACCTCCGTGACATCTCTAAAATGTGCCCCTTTTTAACAAATGAAACCACCAAGCTCCTCATTCACTCCCTTGTTATCTCTCGCCTTGACTATTGCAACTCCCTTCTCCTTGGCCTGCCTCTCCATAGGCTATACCCTCTTCAGTCTATCATGAATGCTGCTGCCAGACTTATACACCTTCCAACCGCTCAGTGTCTGCCAACCCTCTCCTCCAATCCCTACACTGGCTCCCAATCACCCAGCGAATTAAATTCAAAATACTAATCACAACATACAAAGCCATTCACAACTCTGCCCGGAGCTACATCACCAATCTTGTGTCCAAATATCACCCAAATCGTCCTCTCCACTCTTCTCAAGACCTACTACTCTCAAGCTGTCTCATCTCCTCCTCCCATGCTCGTCTCCAGGATTTCTCCAGAGCCTCTCCCATCCTCTGGAACTCGCTACCTCCATCTATCCGGCTATCCCCTACTCTTACTACCTTCAGGCGATCCTTGAAAACTCATCTCTTCAGGTAAGCCTATCACGGCTCTAACTAATCTTTTACCACTTCCATCAGCTCATTCTCCACAGTTACAACCTTTTGTACCACCTGCCCCACCCTATTAGATTGTAAGCTCTTCTGAGCAGGGCCCTCTTAATCCTCCTTATTTTATTGTATTATAACTGTATTGTCTCCCTTTTATATTGTAAAGCTCTGCGTAAACTGTTGGCGCTATATAAATCCTGTATAATAATAATAATAATAATACCATTTCTGATCGCAGTATGTGGACATGTTTCCTGGTCTAGTCATCCATTTGCAACAGCTGCAGATGAAACAGTGTCATGGATGGTGCAGAATGAGAGCATATCACCATTCCTCCTATCATTGTTGCTGATAACCATAGAGTCCTCTTCTACTCTCCTGCCTTCCCACATAAGCATCATCTGTTTGTGCTCCCAGGGCTGATGGACAGTGGGGTTCAGATTTGGACAAAGCTCCCACAAGGCCTGAGGCACTGAGGTAGGTATTGTGGGGCTGTGCTTTCACCTTAGTTGTACAGAGTATGACATGACTCACCTCCCAATCTGAGCTCTGTTCTATCCTCCATCCCAAAATGGTAACTGCTCCAGATATTCCTTGTTTCTCTGCAAGTACTTTTTGCTGCTGTTTATAACTTTTAAACTGTGCCTCTGCCCGGCCCAATACACTGTCTTCTTACCACTTGTCCCTTAATCTAACCTGAGAACTGTTAATATTTCACCGCATTCCTGGGACAGGAGCATCCAGTACTCTGGGTGAAGATGCCAAGCTAAAACCTGTTGTGCATGTACATCCTGGATTGTCTTCTGTGCTAGTCTCAGCATCACTGCACAGCTCTGGTTTCTCCCTGTGAACCCATACATGAGCAATGGTGCTGTAAGTCCTTTCTGCTATATATTAGTAATGGGGTTAAGGGTTTGCGGTGACACAGGGTTTATTGCAAACTCTGCTGTTTGCGGAATAGGTAAACTAAATAGCATCATATCCCAGCCTGTGAAGCAAACTTCTGGTTTCTGTATGAACAGGTATTACTACCACCACTAATTATGATAGCTTCCCACTCAAGGCTTTGCATGCATCCTACCCTCATTGATTTAGTAAGGCACAATCAGCCACCTGTGTCCTACCAACCAATTGGTTGCTAAGATGCTGGCAACTGTAAAGTTGTTGATTGTTATGGTTCATCATATGCAAAAAATGTTCATAAATGTGCAAAAAAAGACAAAAACTGATACCAGGTTAGTAACAGCATTCAATAGAGCCATAACTGAACTCAATATCCTCTCACCTAACAATCCACCCCAATAATGTGAACAGCACCTACAGATGCACGTGGAGTTGAACAAACTGCAACAGGTCTCCTGATCTACCTCCTCTTTTCCTCATCCAAACAGTCCAACAATTCACTTTACATGGATAGCAGATCACTGCCCTCTCCTTACCCCATTGCAACTGCCCCACTTTGACATTGGATGGCTGGAAAGGTCTGACTATCCCTGGGAAAAATCAGCTCGGTAACAGCGGTGGGCCATGTGATAGATTCCATGTGTTCACCGACAATACCATTGCAGGTGGCCAGCTACTGCACCACTGATCCTGCGTCCATTGTTGTGGGTCACGGTTCCAACTCTGTAGTTCCAGCTGGATAGGCTTTGACCCTTAAAAAAGATGTCCAAGATGCTCCCTTCTTGATGCTTGGTCAAATACATATAAACAGAACATCTCACCTACAGACTGGCCACAGGTGAATGTAATGGTAATAACATTGAAATGACCACCCTGGCCCCAACCCATTCAGGGAAACAATGGCAACATTCCTGCCCCAGCATCCCCCCTTTTAAGGGAGAGCAACTTCCTCTACCAGCCAACATCAGAAGGGTTGTCTCTGACCTTCCTAGCATAGCATAGTGTGAAGCTTGCCCCGTTTCTCCATCCTCTGGAGTGGAGAAAGGGAACTTTTCAGGCATCAGCATACCAAGACATTTTGGAAAATTTTATGCTCCCAACTTTATGGGAACTGTTCAGGGATGGCCTCTTCCTGTTCCAACATGACTGTGCACTAGGAATGGGCGAACGGTTTGGGCCGAACTTTGGTTGTTTGGACGTTCGGCGAACAACGAACATTATGCGGTGTTTGAGGCAAATTTGAAAGCCACGGAACCCCGTTAAAGTCTATGGAACACTAACATGAAAAAAAGCAAAAGTGCTCATTTTAAAGGCTTATATGTAGGGTTGAGCCGAACACCCCACCCATTTCGGTTTGCGTCAGAACATGCGAACAGACCAAAAATTTGTACGAACATGCGAACCCCGTTAAAGTCTATGGGACGTGAATGTGAAAAATCAAAAGTGTTAATTTTAAAGGCTAATATACAAGTTATTTCATAAAAAGTGTTTGGGGACCCGGGTCCTGCCCCAGGGGACATGTATCAATGCAAAAAAAAAAAAGTGATTTTAATAATACTTAAAGTGAAACAATAAAAGTGTAATATTCCTTCAAATATCGTGCCTGGGGGGTGTCTATAGTATGCCTGTAAAGTGGCGCATTCTTCCCGTGTTTAGAACAGTCCCTGCACAAAATGACATTTCTAAAGGAAAAAAAAGTCATTTAAAACTGCTTGCGGCTGTAATGTAATGTTGCCCCCCCCAGCCCATTACCAGGCCCTTTGGGTCTGGTATGGATATTAAGGGGAACCGCACACCCAAATAAAAAAAAAGGAGTGGAGCCCCAGGCCCTATATACTCTGAACAGCAGTATACAGGCGGTCCCCGGGTTACAAACAAGATAGGGACTGTAGGTTTGTTGTTAAGTTGAATCTGTTTGTAATTTGGAACAGATACATTTTTTAAGTGTAGCTCCAGCCCACAAATCTAGTTTTACGCTTTTTGGATAATATAGAGCAGGGTTATCAACCCTGTAACATTTTTTTTGCAGTCTGTGCCCCTGTTCAGAAGATTTCACCTCACTTTCTGTCCCAATGACAATTGGATTTAGAAAATGTTGGGTTATTAGAGAAACAAGGATTGGTGATAAAGCATGAGTGCAGACACCCTTTTCCCATATTAACTCTTACAGGAGAGAATTTCGCTTCCTAGGGGTAGATTTCCTCTCACTTCCTGTTGTCTCCCTCCATTTGTAAGTAGTAGTTTGTAAGTCTGATGTTTGAAAATAGGGAACCGCCTGTATATACTATACGGCCTGCCCTATACACTCTGAGGATAATTGGGCCTTAGGTGTTGGTGGTACCAGAACACTGTTAACCCTCACAGTTACTCTTGGTGGGTGCAAGAACGGCCCTGCTGTGAAATATTATATCAAGAATTGTAATTACATGCCCCTGTTAAACAGGGTCAGAAAAATTGGGCCTTAGGCGGTGGTGGTGTTGGTGGTAGTGGCACAACACTGTAAAGCCTCACAAATACTTTTGTTGAGTGCAGGAACAGGCTCTGCTGTGAAATATTATATTAAAAATTGTAATTACAATACAGTGTAGAGATAGTGCAGTTGCTATTATTTTTCTGGTGGTGTACCCAGTACACAATACAGTGTAGTGTTGTGTTGCAAAACAAAATATACATCATGTTCAGAAGGCCACCAAGGAGAGGCAGACAGTCACAGGCCACTAAAAGAGGACAAGCAGGCTCTGTGTCTACAGTCAACAGTGCTGGTCATGGACATGGTGCATCCTCTGCCGGTGGCCGTGGGGCACACTTGTCCTTTTTTTCTGCTGCTGGCCATGTTATTGAGCCAGAACATGCAGAAGAGTTGGTGGAGTGCATAACAAAGCCGTCCTCATCCTCCGACACCCAGGCTCAGAGTAGTTTTCCTTCCTATGCAGCTGCCAAAGTGGCCTATTCCATTGACTCCATGTCAACAGTCACTCCTTCCCTAGCCCCACCATCATGCACGGAGGAGGCCCCTGAACTATTCGACCACAGTGTCGAGTACATGCTGCTGGAGGATGCGCAGCAATTTGAAGGCTGCAATGTTCGTTCCCAGGTTGAGGAAGAGAGTAATGTGAGCCTAGAGAGAGGGGGTGCCAAAGAAGGACAAGAAACTGGCAGTCCTGTTCCCCCAGCTGCAGCATAGTGCCAAGTTTGCTCCAGTGACGAGGAGGGAGGGGATGATGAGGTCACTGACTCTACTTGGGTGCCTGATAGAATAGAGGAGGAGGCACAACTCCAACGAGGCAGGATGTCCTCTAGGGGGCAGCTTAAGGGCAGCCACCCTACTGCATCACACTGCAGAGCTCTGCAGGTGCAGGGCACTGCTGACTCCCTGCTGATTTTGAAAAGTTCCTTGGTGTGGGCCTTTTTGGACACTCGTGCAGCAGATCGCACCATTGCTCTTTGCAACCAATGTCTGAAGCAGATCAAGCATGGCCACAACAGCAGCCGCTTGGGCACCACATGCTTGACCAGACATATGACGACCTCCCATGCAATCTTTTTCCCGTATACTATATTTGAGATTTAATATCTCTCAGATATGATTTGGGTTAAATGAAAGTTCTTTGACCATGAGTGAAAGCTTTAACATAATAACAACATTTACTGGTGGGTAGTTGAAAGTCTATCTCTAATACACAACCATCTATCTATAGTCTACAGCAAAGAAGAAAATATTAGGTTAAAATAAGAGAATTACATGAAGGAATACAGAGTATATTCTTGAAAACATTAATCTGCAAACATATTTAGTTACAAGTAAAATGCAAAAATGCAAGTAAAATTTCCCATAATTACCCTTTGCACTAAGGTTCCATTCTGATGGTTGCTCTCCCTTAAAAGTGTGTGTTTCCCTCCCATCTAGTCTGTGTATATCATTACATGCTGATGCCTCATTGGTTGGTATAGCATGGCTCTGATTGGTGAGCTTCCCTATTCCTGGTTAAGGACTGGCTATATCTCCAATACTTATACTTTGCATAAGTCAGCCCCCTTTAATGCAAATCCTTGTGATTATTCTGAGCAGGAGCTTAACTTGAATTTTCCTTTGAAGTTGGGTATTGATTACGGTTGGCTTCCCTTCATTGCATATCCCAGCATGGGATCCTTTGAAGTGAGTATGTGTAAAACAATGAGGTTTGGATCCCATTGTTTGTATACACAAGCCTAGGCACCGACTTGTCTGGTCTACCAGAGATTTCTGTGAAGATAATATGTTCCGCCCTACATAGATAAAAGCTAAATTAAATATATTCATTAAATATAAATAAATTAAATATAAATTGAATATAAAATATATCAATATAAATAATTAAATATAAATTAAATATCAATTAAATATATTCATATTTCCAATATTTTACAGCTATTAATGTAGATTTCACATAAACTCATAAGGCAACAAGTCCGTAGACCCACATCAAAGAAAAGGCGGGCTTCTCCTTGCTTCTCATCTGGGATCTCCAACCCTACTCCAGTCCTCTCGAAAAACTGCACTGAGAGGAATGAAGGTATAGCAATAGGTGTTCCAAGTACTTGCAGCCAATTTGCTAGCAGTACACCTGATTTTAGCAGGCAAATTTCCCTACACCAGTTGCTAAACCGTAAATAGAAATTCGGTCCCAGCCATCCACATGCTCAAAGTCTGAATGCTAGCTTGAATGCCAGCTTGGCCAAATTGCTAGCACTGCAACTACTGCCGTTTCAGCTGGTAGGCTCTGTGCCCCTTCGTGAATTTGTGGAATTTGCTGTACCTCAGTTGCAGGTTCCAAAACGCCATTTATTTTCATGGAAGTATGAGGAAGAGGAGGACCTTCTTACCTCTCAAGTCCCCCTTTATCCAGATATTATTCCTGCAGGCCCGCCAAACACACAGGACGAAGAGGAGGAGGAGGAGGAGGATTGTGTCAGCATAGACATGAAGGATAACACTCAGGAGCAGTATTCAAGGGATGGTTTTCAGTCCCCAGAAACCCAAGTTATGGATCATGTGATCCTTAGTGACCCAGAGGAGTCAGAATCGAATGCCTCTGCAAACTTTCACAGGCTTTGCAGGATCAGGGAGGCCATGCAGCGTAAGGACCCTAGGATTCATGGTATCAAAGAGAAGGAATCATTACTGGCTGTCAACCCTTCTTGATCCACGTTACAAGGGTAAGGTTGCAGAACTCATCCTGCCTTCGTAGAGGGAGCAGAGGCCTTGAAGAAAGGTCTGTGCAATGCATTTCCAGATCCTGTGAGGTTACAATTTCCTGGTGCTGGACAATGTGTTGCTGAGGCTTCTGGCAGGTCACATGAGGCCGGTTGACAGATGCATACCGTTGGGGTCAGTAGTGCACCGCAAAGGTAGTGAACCCTACGGCTGACTGCTGCAGATGGGAGTCTAGGTGGTTAAGGAAAGCAGGTCTGGTGGAACACCAACATGTATCCCACAGGTGCTAGAGCATAAGATTCCCCAGGGCGCGGAATCTAAGAGCCAGCAGGTGTTCACCAGAGCCTCTAGTGGTGAGGATGGACTGGGCTGCAACTGGCTCCAGGTCGCAATCCCCAGGGTCTCCCAGCTCACGCCCACAGTAGGCTACAGGAGGACAGAGATAGTAAGGGAATAAGCCAAAGGTCTGGGCAACTAGCAGACAAGGATAAACATAGAACATTCCAAAGGTAAGGGTCACAAGCAGGCAGGGATAGTCGAGAACAAGCCAAGATCTGTAACTGGAATTCAGATGTAGAAGACACAGCAAGATACACACGGAAGCTAAACACACAAAGGTTGATCAGCAAGGCAGGCTTGCAGTGCATGCGTTAATATAGAGTTCCCTGATAGGGGCTTGGGTGGAGCCATGCTTTGAGGAGAGATTATTTAAGTAGCCAGGTGAGAGTGGCTGACCTCTAAAGGTGAACACATGGAGGAGAGGTAAGCTGACAGACAAAGATTACTGCATAACCATGACAGCTTCGTTCAGTCAGAGGAAGAGCAGTGGAGAACGTGGCCAGCTGACCGATGCCTTTAGACAATTTTTCAGTCCTCAGTTCAAGCAACTATCGCCATCGTCTGCATTACATGGTGCAGGAATATCTACAGGCAAGAGCAGACTTGGAGACCTTTCCAACAGAGCATCCATTGGGTTACTGGGTCTTGAGGATGGAACACTGGCCAGAACTTTCTCTATATGCAATTGATCTACTGGCCTGTCCTGCATGCAGCGTTCTTTCTGAAAGCACATTCAGTCCTGCTGGAGGGTTTGTAACGGATCATAGAGTGTGCCTGTCCACAGACTTCCTTGATAGGCTCACATTCATAAAAATGAATCCGTCTTGGATCAGCAGCAGCTATCAAGCACCTGATGCAGATGTAACTGATTGATTTTTTTATGGATGTGGAATCCCTTGAAGACTGCCTATGCTGAGTGACTATCCTATTCCTCCTCAATCTTGATGATGCTAGCTTCCAACAATATTTTTGGTTTAGGGCACCACCACCACTACCTAAGGCCCAATTTTTCTGTCCCTGTTTAACAGGGGCATGTAATTACAATTTCTGATCTAATATTTCACAGCAGGGCCCGTTCCTGTGCCCAACAAGAGTGTCTGTAAAGGGGTTACAGTGTTGTGGCACCACCACCACCAAAGGCACAAGTTTTCTGCCCCGTCCCAGCAGCAGAAAAAAAGGAAAAGCGTGCCCCACAGCCACCTGCAGAAGATGCACCATGTCCATGACCAGCACTGTGGACTGTAGACACAGAACCTGCTTGCCCTCTTTTAGTGGCCTGTGAGCATCTGCCTCTCCTTGGTGGCCTTCCGGACATGATGGGGATTTTTGTTTTGCAACACTACACTGTATTGTGTACTGGGTACACCACCAGAAAAGTAGTAGAAACTGCACTATGGGTGCACGGTACTGTGTACGCCAACAGAAGTGTAGTAACAACTATAGGTGTACTGTATTGTGTACACCACCAGAAAAGTAGTAGCGACTGCACTATGGGTGCACGGTAGAAGTGTATTAGGAAACAGTACACCAAGAACGGCCTACAGTGAGATATAGCTAAACTGTATGCAGTGGATATATATACATATATATATATATATATATACACATATATATATATATATATATATATATATATATATATATATATATATATATATATATATATATATATGAGACTTTCTTTATATATATATATTTAATACACTGCAGCTAACTGAATTGCCTGCCTGCCAGAAGTATATTAGAAAGAGTACACCAGGAATGGCCCCCAGTGAGATATAGCTAAACTGCATGCAGTGGATATATATATATATATATATGAGACTATATATATATATATATATATATATATATATATATATATATATATATATATATATATATATATATATATATATATATATATATATATATATATATATATATATATATATATATATATATATATATACACTGCAGCTAACGGAATCACCTGCCTGCCCAATCTAAATGACACTCTCTCTCCATCCTTGCTGGCAATGACACACTACACTAGGCCGACGTGCAGGCGGCCTTATATAGTGTGGGGCATGGACTTAGTCCCCCTGAGCCATGATTGGCAAAAGGCACCCTGCCTTTGGTCAATTATGGCTCTTTTAGCTGAGGGCTCTGTGAATGGTCAAAGCATGCAGGTCATGGTGCATGCTCTGGACAATCATCATACAGCAATGCACTGCACTCCCGCAGTGCATTGTGGGTCGTTATGCACCGCTCGAATTTGGCGTGAACAGCCCATAATGTTTGGTTTTCGACGAACAGGCGAACAGCCAATGTTCGAGTCAAACTCATGTTCAAGCTCATCCCTACTTATATGCAAGTTATTGTCATAAAAAGTGTTTGAGGACCCGGGTCCTGCCCCAGGGGACATGTATCAATGCAAAAAAAAGTTTTAAAAACAGCAGTTTTTTCAGGAGCAGTGCTTTTAATAATGCTTAAAGTGAAACAATGAAAAATTAAATATTCCTTTAAATATCGTGCCTGGGGGGGCTATCTATAGTATGCCTGAAAAGTGGCGCAGTTTTCTCATGTTTAGAACAGTAGCATAGCAAAAATTACATTTCTAAAGGAAAAAAGTAATTTAAAACTAATCGCGGCTGTAATGAATTGTTGGGTCTCGGCAATATAGATAAAACTCATTGAAAAGAATGGCATGGGTTCCCCCCAGTCCATTACCAGGCCCTTTGGGTCTGGTATGAATATTAAGGGGTACCCCGAACCAAATTGTTTTTAAAATATTGCGTGGGGGTCCCCCCAAAATCCATACCAGGCCTTTCAGGTCTGGTATAGGTATTAAGGGGAACCCTGCACCATATTAAAAAAGACAGGAGACACTTTAGAAATGTCATTTTGCTGTGGTACTGTTCTAAACATAGGAAAACTGTGCCACTTTACAGGCATGCTATAGACACCCCCAGGCACGATATTTAAAGGAATATTTCATTTTTACTGTTTAACTTTAAGCATTATTAAAAGCACTGCTCCCGAAAAAATGCCCTTTCTAAAACTTTTTTTTGCATTCATACATGTCCTCTGGGGCAGGATCCAGGTCCTCAAATATTTTTTATGACATTAACTTGCATATAAGCCTTTAAAATGAGCACTTTTGATTTTTCATGTTCGTGTCGCATAGACTTTAACGTTGTTTGTGTGTTCGTCCAAATTTTTTTCCTGTTCGCAAGTTCTGGTGCGAACCGAACCGGGGGGTGTTCGGCTCATCCCTACTGTGCACCAGTGCACAAAGCAAGGTCCATAAAGAAATGGATGAGCGAGGTTGGGGTGGAGGAACTTGACTGGCCTGCACAGAGTCCTGACCTCAAATCGATAGAACACTTTTGGGGTGAATTAGAACGGTGACTTAAATTAGCCAGAAACTATTTGACAACCAACAACTATTGAGACAATACACATTTTGGTCAAGAGTAATGTATGGTAGTTTTGTTTTTGGTCTTAGTTCATGGGTTCTGTATTACTTGAGAATTAGAGCGCCATACATAGGCCCTATTGGTAGGGTAGTTATCCCCTGGAATGAGGACGGAAGCGTGGTCTGACCATGTTATGTTATTGATTTTGATTTGATTTACTTTCTGAAGCAGCCACTTGTCCATCAGAAACAGATCAATCCTCGTATAAGTACAGTGTCTATGAGAGTAAAATGAAAAGTCTCTTTTGTTGGCATGTGTGCAGCACCATGTGTCATACAAGTCATGGGATTGTAAGAAGAAAGCCAAAGAGGGTGATCTGTTGGAAGTTACCGATGTGGAATCCATGTGTGGATTAGGTGTAATGATAAAGTCTCCACATATTACAAGGGAATCTTGTTGAATTCCATTAAGCTTTTTCATGAACTTGTTCAGAAATCTAACTTGGTGGAAGTTGGGAACATAAACATTCACTATTCGCTTTCATATTGGAGAAAAAATAGTGTTGGAAGCTTTTATGAGAGCATCTGGGTGGAGCTGTGTGGTGAAAGTGTGTCTCTTGGACACATATAATATCACATTGGAAAGAGTCTGCTTCCTTCCAGAGGGATGCTCTCTTGGGCGGATGATTTAGGCCATGTGCATTAATGGAAAGTATTTTAACTGGCATGTACCAAATTGGGGAGTGCGGTAGATGTTAAGTTTTGATAGTACTCACAATTAGGTTGATGAGCGACAGTCCTATTGAGGAGAAGTTTCCTTTGTTCCAAGGCGACAATGTCCCAAGAATGTACTTTAACTTGGACGAACGGATTGAAGAATCCTGAGGTTCTTTTCATTAAAAGTGAACTTGGAGATGTCGCTGGTATTGGTTGTTGATCCATAAACTCAAATGGGAGGGTAAAACAAAACAAACTGAAATAGGAAAAAGAATGGTCACAGGGTAAAAGTAGAATCCGCAGGGGGATTCTTGATCCATATGCACTGTTCAATAAAGGAGAGGGGAATAGGAAGTATTTCCATGTATGCCATTGCCGGGGGGTATATAACACTAGAACTGATTTAGTAGTTTAGAAGCGTTCCTTCGGATGTCCAGTTTTCTTTTCATTTTTTTCCAGGACACCACCTGCCAATCAGCCTGTATGTGCGAGGATCCATCTACTTGTATGGGGACTGGAGGCATTTCTAACAAAATTCCCCATTGTCGGAGGACTGTCAGTCCCTCTTCAAGAGTGGAAATATTGGTGTCAGTACCATTGTATGTGATGGAGAGTGTGGCAGAGTATTTCCACTTGTGTAAGATGTGATGGTTGTGTAGGACTTTGGTGATGGTGGCTAGGTTGCGACGACGCTGAAGAGTGTGTCTAGAGAGGTCAGGGAGCAGTTGTATGGAGGTGTATTGAGGTGGACGTTGGTCAGATTTGCGAAAGGCAGCTAGTATGCTTTCTTTTGCTCTGTAGAAGTGTAACCTCAGCAAAACATCCCTGGGTACATCGTCTGCTAAGAAGGACGGTTTTGGAACTCTATGCGCTCTGTCCACTGTGTACTCTAACACCAAAATTGCGGGTAATATTGCGGAGAATAGATCGTGGACATATTGTGGTAGCTGTATCGCAGGTACTGACTCAGGGATACCTCTTATTTTTAGGTTATTCCTCCTGGATCTATCTTCGAGGTCTGCTATTTTATCTTTGATCCAGGAGATGTCATCACTATGAGCAGTGTGTGCATCCAGCATCTTGTTGAAGGAGGTTGCATGTTATTCCAGGGCATGTTCTATCTGATTCACCCTCTCTCCCATTATGTGAACCTGTGCTTGACATTTGTTCACTGTATGTAGCGTGTCATGATGTAATGATGATCGCAGGGACATCAGCATGTCTTTTAGGACTGTGTCAGACACAGGCTGCCCTGAGGTAGGAAATCCAGCTATGGGGTCTGAGGTCTCTGGTGTGTCAGACTGTGAGGATCCATGTCCACTCACCTCCATTTCCTGATTATGCAGGTTTTCATGAGGAGAAGCCGTTCTCTGCCTGGACTTGGCAGGGCTTCTAGTGGTAGGGGTGGATGCTGCTGATGAGGACCCGCTGGATGGATTCCCCGGGCTGATTCTGCTATGTACCGAGGGAGAGGCTGCAGCTGTGGCCTTCCCGTTCTTATGCTCTGTCCGGGCACTATTTTGCCATGCCGTATCAGTGAAGTATCCCAGCAGCTTGCGGAGCTGCGGTGGCGGCTCTTTTTTCCTCCTTTGCATCCTGAGCGGTGATCTGAGCTCTGCTGGGTTAGATGTGTGCGGGCAGGCTGTATCAGGGCTCCGATGTTCATGAATTCCCCTGGCTGTGTGGTGGAGCTTGCAGGCTAAGCAGCTATCTTTGGGCTTGGGTGCCACGCCCCTCCAACTTTAAGTTTAACCGCTTCAGCCGCGGAAGATTTTACCCCCTTCTTGACCAGAGCACTTTTTGCGATTCGGCACTGCGTCGCTTTAACTGACAATTGCCCGGACGTGTGACGTTGTACCCAAACAAAATTTATGTCCTTTTTTTCCCACAAATAGAGCTTTCTTTTGGTGGTATTTGATCACCTCTACAGTTTTTATTTTTTGCGCTATAAACAAAAAAAGAGTGACAATTTTGAAAAAAACGCAATATTTTTTACTTTTTGCTACAATAAATATCCCCCCAAAAATATCTAAAAAAAACTATTTTTTCCTCGGTTTAGGCCGATATGTATTCATCTACATACTTTTGGTAAAAAAAAAAATCGCAATAAGCGTATATTGATTGGTTTGCGCAAAATTTATAGCGTCTACAAAATAGGGGATAGTTTTATGGCAATTTTATGTTTCTTTTTTTTTTTATTAGTTATGGCTGAGATCTGCGATTTTTATTGGGACTGTGACATTATGGTGGACACATTGGACATTTTTGACACTATTTTGGGACTATTGTCATTTATACAGCGATCAGTGCTATTAAAATGCATTGATTACTGTGTAAATGACACTGGCAGTGAAGGGGTTAACCACTAGGAGGCAGTGAAGGGGTTAAGTGTGTCCTAGGGAGTGATTATAACTGTGAGGGGGCTGGGCTTCAACACACAGGACAGTGATCACTGCTCGCGATGACAGAGAGCAGTGATCTCTGTCCTGTCACTAGGCAGAACGGGAAATGCTTTGTTTACCAAAGCATCTCCCCGTTCTTCCTCTCCTTGACACGATTGCGGGAACCCGGCGGACATTGAATCCACTGGACCTGCGGTCATGGTCACAGAGACACTGCTCCCTAAAGGGGACGTACCTGTATGCCCTTTTGCCTACCAGTGCCATTCTGCCGACATAAATTGGTGTGCACTGGTCGGCAAGCAGTTAAATCGCATCAGCAAAACCCCCTTTTCCCATATGCACCACAGCAACATCAATTTCCTTAATTTCATTAGGCTTTTTAACACCTTAAGTAATGACCTACCCACATTTGAATTACCTTCTTTCATTCTTTAACGAAAACTTAGCAGATTATATGAACATACATACAAAAGTACTTACCACTCTCACAATATTTGGGTGTGATCAAGGGCTTTCACACTGGAGTGGTGCGCTAGCAGGACGGGAAAAAAAGTCCTGCTAGCAGCATCTTCGGAGCGGTGAAGGAGCGGAGTATATACCGCTCCTTCACCGCTCCTGCTCATTGAAAATCTATATTCAAATATTATCTAATTACCTGAGTATTTAAAATTCTGACACCATTGAAAGGTGCGCCTTAACCTTTAACTACTAGTCTTGACTATTATCTTATTATCTAATTATAATTACCTCATTGTCGTTGCTCTCATACCCAAATAGCTCTATGCATAGGGGACAGCGTATATAAATAATTGACACAACACGGTGCTTCATACACAGTTCTGCTTTATTATGGCTCAGACAAGGTGTTAAGTATGAATGAAAGATGGGCGTTACCGACCATCTTCCACCAATAAGGGGTACATGTTCAAATTACACATTTCCTTTTACCATGCATTCAACCAAACATAGTCATTAACTCTTTATCATTATAACTCATTATTTCACATTATATTATGTCACATTATATTATGTCACCCAGACAGATCTAACTGCAGACCATCTCATGACACACACATAACTTCCCTATGTCTGGTTTAGACTTCAACACAAGTTCACTTCTTCAACAACAATAATTTCACTGGATCAATCCTCCACTATTATAGGTCCTTTACAGGAATTATTAAAGGGACATGCCAAGGGTAGTTACAAGTTTACTGAAGACAAATGAACCCCAGCAGTGAAGAATGCTTTAAAAGAAATCAAAGCATCTTTACTGACAGCCCCAAAGATCCAGTTACCTGACTATAGTAAACCCTACAAATTATTTTGTGCAGAATTTAACGGTCATGCTAACGTCTGATGTATCCACATAATCTAGAAGCGATGCTTAATAGTGCATATACTAGGCATTTTTCTATACAAAGAGTGACTCATTATCATCTAGTTTTACTGTCAGCTTCACACCTGTGTAACTAACCGTGTCAGACTCTAAATACAGCTACATTTATGCCTGAAGCTGACACTGATGAGGATTGCACTAATGACTACATTGAGCATGATTGTACTACAGCTATTGACAAAGTGACCAAGCCTAGACTGGACTTGCAGGATGTTCCCATAGCGGAGTTGCCCCTGTGCAAACCTCTTTGTGGATGTATCGTCAATTAGAAGGGATGATGGGCTCACATTAGCTTTGAGTGCAGTGGTGAATGGTGAGGGAAATCTACTGCATGCTTCAATTCTGTCAAATTCCAAATCTGCGCAAGTGGCTGAGCTAACGGCTTTGTGTGTTGCTTTGGAATTGGCACAGGGAGATACTGAAATATCTACAGTGATTCTGCCTATGCAGTTGGAATACTGCATAGCTTTGCTCAGCTGTGGGAGGAACAAGGTTTTCTAACTACAGCAGGAATGCCAATACAACACAAGGATTTAATCATCAGATTGTTAACAGCAGTGCAAATGCCCTTGCATGTTGCTGTTATCAAATGCAAAGCTCATACTTGTTCTGATGATTGTGTCTCAAGGGGTAATGCTTTAGCTGATGAATATGCTAAAGGAGCAATCTATGCATACCCATCTAGTGCCATGCCTATGTTGTTTCTGACTAATTTACTTGTTGATTTACACATTTTGTCTGCCTTACAGAAGAACTCGCTGCACAGACCATCCTGGTGCTCCAAAGGGGCTGTTTGCGATGAGGATGGCCTGTGGACTGTCAAGGGAATAGTGGTTGCTCCTCCGACTCTGTTTCCTTCTTTGTTTTCTTTGAGTCATGGGCCTTGCCATGTCTCAACAGGAGGGATGTGTCGGGCTCCAGGTTTTCAGACATATGCTACTAAAAAGATTTGTGAATGTGTTACAAGCCAAACCTATAACATTGGGAAGCCAGTACCTACCCCTATGAAGCACATTCCACATACTGAAGAGCCATTTCAAATTGTGCAAATTTACTTTTCAGGTATGCCTTGTGGAAAATTATGCCAAAAATATAGTAAAATGTCTCACTAGAGAAATGATCCCTATATTTGGGATAGGGGAAATATTCTCCTCAGATAGAGAAACACACTTTCATAATAAACTTATGGCAGAAGTGGTAAGCATTCTAGGAATGAAACAGCAGTTACATACCCCATATAGGCCACAGACTAGTGGGTTGGTGGAACGCAGTAATCAATCTTTAAAGAGATTTTTGGCAAAATTGACAGCTAACAGAACAAGTACATGGGTAGAAGCCCTCCCAATAGCATTGACTGCCATTAGAACCACTCCTAAAGAAAAACATGGACTGTCACCTTTTGATATACTGTTTGGGCAACCACCCAAAAGAGTAGCTATGCAGCCTGTACAGCCGGAGACTGTGACATTATTAAGTGGTCAGGATGCCATGACTGACTATGTGCAAAAATTGGCAAATGTGTTTTCTGATACCTTTTCCAGAGCCAAAGCAGGACAACCTGTGGACACAAGTCAACAGACTCACGGCCTAAGTTCGGGAGATTGGGTGTATATCAAGAATCACACACCACGGACCTCATTATCTCCCAGGTAGAAAGGACCATTTCAAGTCATTCTTGTGTCCCCTACTGCAGTAAAGTTGAAGGACTACAAATACTGGGTGCATTGTTCGCATTGTAAAAAAACTGTAGCTCTTGTGGACAATAGAGTCCAGACCTCAGTGGGCAAGTATTGTTCTGTTCCTTTACCTTACAGGTCACCTCCACTGACCCGTGACCGAGCAAGACGACAACATGAATCTTCTAGGCCCTAAACCTGATGTAGGCCTCTGGAGCATCATTCGCTGTGGTGGGACGGTGGTATGGTTTACAGTTATGACATATGAATGGATCCAACAAGAAGAACAGGGTAAGATATCTGGAACCTTCTCAGTAAATACAACCATGTTGGAAGAAATGGCATACTTTGAATCTAGCTCTGAGCATTGTTTAAGAAGAGAAGTGAATGAGTACCATGACCAGGTTGCTGAACCTTTTCATAACTCCTTTGTATCTATGCATCTACAGGCTGCAAAGAAATTTGAACAATTTGAAGAAAAATTGAACATTAGCGATCGCTGGATATGTACACCTGCCCCTATCTCATATCAGACTTTACCATTATTGGGTGTTCCTAGTGGGTTGCAGGACATAGAAGATAATGCGCACTTTGGTGATGTTAGTGTCGCACTAACAGACAGATCCATTTCTCTTTTGTTATATACAAATGTTCCTATGAAGCCACCTGCAGTATGTATTAACTTTACACCAATATACTAGCCTGAAATGTTAGAAAAGGGTTTTCAGAGCACCACCAGGAACATTGGTAACTCTAAGTGCATGAAAAAAGCTGCTATAAGGTATTGGTTTCATGGAAAGGATACTGCTTGGAGCACGGACAGATACAAGCTACTACAGGATTTAACTCAACACCAACACTCCAGACAAAACAATTTAAAACTGCTGATGTGTTTACAAGGGTATAATTTCAAGAAAGCCTGTTCTGCTCCACCAGGGTATTATTTCATCAGTGGTAAAAAGGCTTATACTTGGGGGTTTGTTACTTTGGTAGAGTCATACCCGCTACTTGGTACATGGAAGATAATGAGTTTAAGGAAACACAGGTACATAAGATACCCATACACTTCCAGCATAGGAGAGATCTGCCTATTCAATTCGACACTGGCACCATAGAGGAGACCACTGAGGGTGATGAAGTGGCAGATGCCGATGAGACAGAGGTTGTTCAGTTATCCACTAACATACCAGAGAATCCCGATACTAATGATGATGAGAAAAGTGATGTCACATCGCATGTTAAAGTCATTAAACCTCTGTTCTCTATACCATGGGTAAACAGGTGTTGCATTAAGAAATCCTTCAGTTTTATCATCGATTTGGCAGAACTGATGGATAATATTACTGCTCTATATGACAAAAACTTTGTAGTTTTTGCTGCTGAACTAAAGATGATAAAAAAGGAGTTACTCCAACACCGACTGGTGTTGGACTATCTCACGGCCAGTCAAGGAGAAATGTGTGCCATAGTGGGAACAGAATGTTGCAATATCATTGGAAATGATACAAAGGCTGAGGATGCCATCATTTCCCATATAGAAAAAGTACAACAGTTAAAACTAGGTTTTAGGAAAGAACATACTGAAACCGCTTGGGTTGAAGGAAGCTGGGAGAACTGGCTCTCATGGCTCAATCCCCTCAACTGGTTTTCAGGACTCGGAGGATGGCTTTCTGGCATATTACACAGCGTATTATATGTAGTGGGATTTATTGTACTTATAATTCTTATAGTCAAATGTGCACTTATGATGCGCAAATGTTGTTTGAAAATGATTGCAAATGTGTGTACTAATACTCGCCCTTCTGAGCCCTCAAGGTCACGCATGATGACTGCTTATGAGATATTAGCTTGTATACTTTGTATACCTGAAGGACGGCCTAGAGACACGGAGGAAGTTTAGGGACACCGAGAAAGTCTAAAGACACAGAGGGAGCCTAATACCGAAGAGTTGGAACTACAGGAGGGATTGTTAAGATATTAAATTTCTGGAGTCCGGAGTTCCCCCTATTATTGAACTGTATATTGAATAGCTCCTTAGGAGTCTGGAGTTCGCCCTTTAATATGTTCTCAACTACTTCAGTATTAGGCAATGTTGCAAAATGAAATGTGCTGCCAAGTGATGTCTGGACTAGTTTGGCTGTACCTTGGCCTATTTCTGGAAAAGAGCTAGCATAATAGAAAGTCCAGGTTGGATGAACCCTCATGTGTCACTATAAGATTGATTACTGTAAGTATGACAATATAATCTAGAGGTCAGGATGACCATATGTAATGTAGAAATAATTAGTTAAGGATGACTTTTGTTTTGGTATCATGCCATACATAGACAACCATTCTGCAATATCTGTATAAAAGCTGAGGTTTTTTCGGGAGCAGTGATTTTAATAATGCCTAAAGTGAAACAATAAAAATGAAATATTCAAGTGCATGCACGGACTGCTCCAAGATGGCCACTTAAGCCTGGAGCTCCACGCTGCTTCGGCCACCCGGTGCACCTAGCGGGGGACTCGGGGCCCTGTGGACCACGACACCCAGACCATCTAACGGCGGAATGCCTGGGGCACACGCCCATGTCTGTGGGACCGACTAGAAGAGACCTGGGACCACAATTCAGGGCAGTGAGCGAGCAGGCCGAATCCAAGATGCAGACAAATGCACCAGGCGCTGAGGAAACCCCTGGAGTCAGGCAATCCTATGCCTCAGAAGCCCGCATCCACACTCCTGGGACCCCCGTGAGTAAATTCATGAGCATGGCTCACTCCCTGGCCTCCATGGAATCCCTGATTGAGCACTCCATGGAGGAACTCCTGCACTCTCCCTTTGGGCCTACATCATTACACACTGCAGACAGGCCTGTCATGACAGAAATTACCCCCCACACAGTGCTTTCAGCCCCAGATCTATTCTCACAGCTGTCAGCACTATTAGACAGGGGCTTGGCCCAGACTGCAGCCAAAATAACTGGGCTCATAAGGGCGGACTTTCAGACCCTAGGCAGAAGGATGGAAGCTATAGAGCACAAACTTGACCAAATAATTTCAAAAACCATACAGAATTCTGATCACATCCAGGTACTGCAAGATCAATTGGATACAGCATTATCCCGATATGATGACCTAGAGAACAGGTCCAGAAGGGAAAACTTCAGAATCAGGGGACTCCCAGAATCGATCACTGACACCACGTCTGTAGTGCAGGACTTTATCCGGCAGCTGATCTCTAAAATCTCCTCACACAAACTGGAGATCGACAGAGCACACAGAACTCTGGGACCCCCCAGGAAGGATGGCGCATCCAGGGACATCGTGGTAAAACCCCACTACTTTTCAGTGAGGGAAGAGGTGATGAAGCTGTGTAGATATCAAAACCCCCTCACTTGCCGGGGGCATGC
Organism: Aquarana catesbeiana; assembly: GCF_042186555.1. Lineage (NCBI taxonomy): Eukaryota > Metazoa > Chordata > Amphibia > Anura > Ranidae > Aquarana > Aquarana catesbeiana. The sequence continues at coordinate 484,864,715 of NC_133325.1, read as the reverse complement.
CATCCAAGTGTTTGCAGGTATTTCACCGACCACGATACAAAAAAGAAGAGACCTGAAACCCCCACTGACAGTACTGTCTCAACGTGACATTAAATATAGGTGGCCTTCCGCTTTGCTCTGAAGTTTGACTACAAGGGCAAGACACACTCCTTCCACAGCTTCCAAGAAGGAGAATGACTCCTACTGGATCTACGCCTCATCTCACAAGAAGCAGCGATGGACCTTGCTAACTCCACTGCAGGATCCGCCAAGCGCCCATCTCCAGCGAGCCCTTTGACAAGTGTCTGGGACAAACCTAAATTCAAAAGATCCAAGGACTCCAAACCACCATGACACTCAGAGTCAAGACTCTTGGCAACAGTTTGAAAAGACTTCCTTTTCATACTCCCTTCCGATTTCCTGGAGATGCTGGGATGGATAGCCCCTACCTATTGCCCGAACGATTGACTTTTTTTCAGCCCTATCATCGTTTTCTTCTTTATCTTCCCCCTTTTTTTTTCTTTATTATTATTGGAGTTCAAGAAGCATTCTGAGTTCACAAAGTTTTGCTTTCTTTCCCGAGTTCCAGTTTGCTATTGTGGACGTTTTTGTCATTGGAAAGCTGTTTTATGTTTCTATTGATCTGTTGCTCCACATACGGATGTGGCCCTACTCCCCTGTGGCACATTCCTGGGATGCTCAGGCCCCCGTCCCTTTTTTCGGAGGGGGGGCAGGCAAATCAGGGGGGTGTCCCCTGGGCCTCCTGATTCCCCCAAATTTTGATGATGTTCATTTATTTTGCAGTTAAGTTTAAGGTGCGCCGAGGCTGAGTCAGTGATGCTGTGCCTCCCCCTACCCCAGGGACTTGGTGACACCTTTTTCCTGGGTTAGGTGTCCGCCCCTCATGAAGGGAATGGACATGTGTACTATGTTTTTGAGCAACAGGCCTAAGTCTTCCTGCTGCTCCCCCGGACCCCTAGTGGGCTTGGGACCCCTACCTTACCTTCCCCCTCCTACCTTCTTTCTTCTATACTCACCCATCTTTCTCTTTCAGCCAGATGCCAGACCCACAGCAACAAACATCGCCACCAATGGCCACTGTGCTCACTCCACACAAGACCCCAAGACCAGCATTGTTGCTTCCCTCAAGTAAATGGCGGTGAATTGGGGATGATCCCAACCCTCCAGCTCCATGGCTAGTTCTGACCCACCAGAGGGGTGGCTGTTCTCATTTCAAGGAACTGCAGGTTCTCACTGAAGTCAGAACAGAGGGACCCCAAAGGTAGATTTATCCTAATCAAAGGCACAATTGATGACCATCTCTACTCCTTAGTGTCCTATTATATCCCCAATTCAGGCCAAATGAAATTTTTCAGTAAACTATTTCAGACCTTGGATTCCCAGTTAGAGGGATCCATAATCCTGGGTGGGGACTCAAATGTAGCCTTTGATCAGGGCATAGACAAATCCAAACCCCTGCATGCACAAATAATCCGCCCAACCAGAAGTAGTTCAAAAATTGCTAAAATTATATTTCAGCAGGGCCTCACGAACAGCTGGAAAGAACTGAACCCCACCAAAAAGGACTACACACATTTCTCACATGCACATCAGTCTTATGCTAGAATTGACCACCTACTGGTCTCGAATGCCCTCATTTCCTCGGTATGGGAGGCACGAATCATAGACACGGTCTGACCATTCCATGATGAGTATCACGAGAAATAATTGCACACCTCTCGCTAAATCTCCCTAATGGCACCTAAATGAGACGATCCTTTCAGACCCCATTAGAAAATTGGAAATTGAAAAGGCCGTCTCTGAATATTTTGTGCGGAACGACACCGCTGACATCTCGGCAGAGACCCTATTGGTGGCGCAAAAGGCCCCTTTCACACGGACGGACCGTCTATCCGTTTTTTCTTCCATCCGTCAACGGACGACAATGCATTTCTATGGGCAAACGGATGACCATCTGTTACCATCCGTTAACCTTTGCTTCTGATTTTATCTGTTTTTTTTAACGTACAAGGCTACATCCAGATCCATGAAAATGGATATTAACTGACGTTAACGGACAATGTCCATCAACGTCCAATCAGTTAAGATCCGTTTTGAAGAAATATTTTTTTTTTGTTTATCTGTGAACTCAACCTATGACCCAGGCAGTAGTTGGACAATAGGTAGTACATCCCCAGTACATCCCCAGTACATGCCCAAGGAGAGAGAGAGATGTCTCCCATGAGGAGCTTATAATTATAAATTGTTGGATTCCGTTGCACAATGCAGATAGCACACACAAGAACAAAGGAAGGACACAGTAAGGACAAGTCACTCACTGAAAACTGCAATGCAGCATGGGAGGAGCAATGCTTTCTGGGTAATTTCCTTAAAGGCACAGAAACTGATGTAAACGGACCAAAACAGATACAAAAAACGGATGTAAACATTAACGGATGAAAACGGAGATTAACAGGACGGAAGACGGATGAAAATGGAGATTAACGGAACAGAAGACAGATGAAGACAGATGAAGACGGATGAAGCAACGCATAAGAACTGATACATTTTTAATGTGGCTAAACTGATGGTGCCCATATGAATGAGGCCTAAAGCTACTATTAGAGGCAAAATCATCCAAATCGCATCCCAAATTAAAAAAGCGAAAAGGGCTGATATTGAGAACCTGAAAAAGAACTTCCAGGCTCTCCGTCTGGACCCACGTTGCTTCCCCTCGCCCTGCCTTGACTCAGCTCGCCTAGAACTGACCCTAGTTTTAAGCGCTAATGCAGAAAAAAGTATCAGATGGCAAGGGGCAAAATACTATCACCAAAGGTCTGGGTCTCTCTTGGCCTCCAAACTTACACCGCGCACCCGCACACATACTTTCCCCAAAATAAACATAGATGGTAAACCACCCACGGCAAACCCCCTCAGCATTATGGAAGCCTTTCACAAGTTCTACCCGGACTTGTATAGTGGACAAAGGGAGGAAAGGACCCCAGATCTTACCAGATTCCTCAAAAATCTACCTATACACGCTTTATCGGCGAACCATAGAGACAGGCTCGAAGCTCCCGTCACTACAGAGGAAGTGTTAGAGGTGATCAGAAACCTAAAGAAAAAGTCTGCTCCGGGTCCCGACTGGTTCTCTATTCCCTACTATAAAGCATTTGCAAACACAATAGCCCCATACTTGCCAAAATTTATTAATGCCAAATACAAAGGAGACCCCCTGGATACACAGTTGAACGCAGTGTTCATAACCGTCATCCCAAAACCAGACAAGGACCCAGGTGATGTAAATAACTATAGACCCATATCCCTGATCAATAATGATCTTAAAATCATGACTAAAGTCATGGCCAATTGCCTTGCTTCCTTTATAGAATCATACATACACAAAGATCAAGTAGGGTTCATCCCTGGAAGACAAGGCCCTGACCAAATTAGAAGAGCAGTTGATGTGGTCTCTATCTTACAATCCGGGTGGGATGGCGGTCAAGTTCAAGCTGCTGTCATTAGACCTGCAAAAGGCATTCGACTCTGTCTCATGGTCCTACTTATTTTCTATATTGAAACTATGGGGCTTTGGTCCTCGATTTACAGGACTCCTCAAATCTCTATACTCTACCCCCAAGGCCGAGATCAAACTACATGGGCTATACTCAGATCCCATTAAAATAGCTAGAGGAACACACCAAGGATGCTCTTTATCACAACTGATCTTTGCAATAGCAATTGAATCCCTAGCAATTGCTATTCGCACTAACCCAAACATAGCAGGGGTTCGATGTGGGCCCAACGTCCATAAATGCAGCCTGTTCGTAGATGATCTCATCCTCTTTATTACCTCCCCAAGCATGTCTCTACCAGTTATATGTAAACTGTTGGAGGATTTCTCTGGGATCTCGGGTCTACAAGTTAACTATACCAAGTCACAAGCACTTAATGTCTGTCTCCAGCCGTCACTGGTGGCCCGGCTGAAGGAGTCATTTCGCTTTTCGTGGAGTGACTCCTTCATCCGCTATCTCAGAATAAATCTTACTCCCAAATTTGAACAACTCTACGAAGCCAATTACCCCCCCATCTACAAAAAAATAGAAACAGATCTTAAACAATGGTCTCCACACCAACTCTCCTAGTTGGGCAGGATTAATTTGATCAAAATGACCCTTCTCCCTAGACTCCTCTACCTCTTTCGCTCGCTGCCAGTATCCATAAGAAAGGACCATCTCTTATCATTCCAAAGTAAAGTTGTTAAATTTATCTAGGGCAAGTCTGGCCATTGTCTTGCACGGCACATCCTATTTAGATTGAGGAATAAGGGGGGATTGGGCCTCCCTAATCTGCTCTGGTACTACCAAGCAGCTAGACTAGCTCAGCTTTCCACGGTTTATTTTAGAATGGCTAGACCAGACTGGGTAGACATGGAGAGACAAGCGGTCTCATCCTTTACTTTGGACTTTCTCCTATGGTGCTCTCCCAAAGCTAGGCCCCCTATCTTATCACCTTCCCTGTCACATACTTTGGAAATATGGGATAAACTCAGTAATTCCCCATCTTTAATATCGCCATGCAAACCCTTAGCTCACATTTTTCACAACCAGGGAATTCCACCCAGGCATGGGCATCAGAGCATTTTGATCGTGGCTGGATAAGGGGATGTACTGGATCGGGCACTTTTTCACTTCTGCAGGACCCATCTCCCTTCCCCATTGCACTAAGACTCTGGATCTTCCTGACTTGGAGAGATTCAAATTTAAACAACTGTCACATTATTTACACTCTATCTGGTCTACTAAACCTAACCCTCCCCAATTCACCCCTTATGAACAATGGTGCAGTCAATTAATGGAGCAGAGGGGAGGAGTTTCACAATTTATTCATCAAAACCCCTTATATGCTAGCTTGGGAGGCAGATACACAGGAAACGTGGGAAGTGGACACCTGGCACAGGGCCTACTCCAGATCATTCAAGGGTATCCTCAATATTTCATTAGCAGAAGCGAGTCTGAAGGTCATCACCAGATTGTACATGACCCCCCCACAAACTTTCCGCCATGTTCCCTTCAGTTTCCCCCTTATGCTTCAGAGGGTGCCAAATGAGGGAAACCATGATGCACATATGGTGGGAATGCCCCAAAATCAGAAGCTTCTGAAACAAGATCTTCCAAATAGCATCCAAAGTCATAGGACTCATGGTCCCCAAGTGCCCCTCAACAGCTCTTCTCAACCACTTTACATCCAAGATTCTGAAATTCTCTCAAAAACTAATCTCCTTTATCTTCCTGGGATCCAAACTCATCATAGCTAAAGCATGGACGCATCCCAAGGTCTCAATCATAGCGGCCAAACGCAAAATATCTTGGATCATGTCCCAAGAGAAGATAGTGAGCTCCATTTTGGACACCTCAACTCAGTTCAGGGAGACTTGGGAACCATGGGCCAACTATATTGGAGTGGGCAATTACCCGAGCACGTTTCAACCGTAAAGAAAGTCTATTGGGTCTGATTAGTTGGCGATGCAGTCCCCTTCTCTTTGATTCTGTCTGTCCTATTTCTATCCTACCCCCTTTACTTTCCCCACCCCCACTTATTCTGTTTGGGTTGTGTCCCCACTTATTGGTGTCCCGCAAGCGGACACACACTATGATCTCCTTTATCGAGGGGCATTACCCTCTTCATACCATTAAATATCACGAGCAGCACAGTACCATTAGATCAATTCTGGTTGTATAAGGAGCTTCCATTTCCCACCAATGTCTGCAGGGAATCTATAAGAGCGCAGGCTGAGGGGGGGGGGCTCGTCAAATCCTTCCCTGCACAGTTAGATCCCTTTCGGGGTGCAGGGAGTGAAGGAGATGGATTTACAACTCAAAGATTCATTAGGCATCTGGTCTATGAGTCGTCACTTTACATGTACCCCAGGCCTTAGCAGGCTAGCTCCAGATCACATGATAGACCTATAGGTTACTTTCTTATGTCATTGTACTGTTGTATTTCTTTATTCATGCATTGGTATGCCATGTTTATTCTGTGAAAAACAAAAAAAAATTTGCAACAGAAAAAAAAAAAAATAAATATTCCTTTAAATATCGTGCCTGGGGGGTGTCTATAGTATATAATAGAAGATTAACCCCAGTCAGGCTACTGGGATCAAAAAAGTGGCTACTTCGGCAACAACAAGTCAACACCTGGGCATGTATATAAAAATTATCAAAATTTTATTACTCAATTAAGAAAGCCTGCTTCAACATGCATAAAATGCATAAATATGCAAAATTATGACTAGTACACACTATATGCACTGCCAGGTGCTCACAGAGGGAACTGCCTTGGCGGGCAAGAAAAAATGAACACATACCAGAAAGAAAGAAGGAGTCACCGACATAAACATACATAAAACAACAGACACACATATGATAACAACCACAACCCAGACGGTCCGGACACCGGATAACCATTCACAGTGAAACCGAAATGCGATAAAAATCGCATGAAGTGCACATCAACAAGGTTGGTTAGGCAGAGGGAATAAGGGTAAACCCCCAAAAGCTGAAATCCCAAAGGGATATTTTCAGTGTCACTGTGAATGGCCCCCCAGGAGTGGCACAAGCATGATAATTGACGTATAGACTGTTGCAGGATATGCACACAGGGTGGGATGGAAGGGTACCAGGGAGGAAGTAGATAATTTCATCGATTTACTAAATAAGAATGATTGGAATATCTGACTAACTTATATCACCGATGAGAAACAAATACCCTTCCTGGACCTCTGATCTCCATTGAAAGTGGGAAAGTATGCACTAGCACTTTCCGAAAGAGGACATCGGCGAATACTTTGCTAAGAGCCGATAGCCATCATCCCCCCTGGCTTAAAAATGGAATTCCAGTCGGCCAATTCCTAAGAATCAAAAGGAACTGCACCCGTAAAAGCGATCTTAAAAAGGAAAACACAGATTTATATAAGAGGTTCCGCGAACGGGGGTACTCTCATGGACAAATCCGCAGGGCCAGGGTCAAAGCAGCATGTAGAAGTAGAGAAAGCCTTTTGGCTCTGAAGACTACCTCAAAAGAAAGAAAAAATGCTGACCCTGGCCCTGTAAGATTGATTACCCCCTACGGTGCCCAGTGGGAATCAGTACGTAGTATCCTGCAAGAACATTGGGGAATATTACTGAATGGCCCAGGAATTAAGGAAATTGTAGGGATGTCGCCTACCCTAGTGGCAAAAAGAGCTAAAAATTTGGGGGACATACTTGTGCGGTCGGAATATATAAAGGAACCAAATTCAAACTGGCTCTCGAATTGCCCTAGAAGCAAAGGCATGTACCCCTGTGGCGGATGCCAGATCTGCCCATTTGTAGACAGGACCACTGTGTTTCATGATGTATTTGGACAGCAGTCCTTTGAGATTCGGGATCTAATTAATTGCTCGACAAGCAAAGTAATCTATATGCTCACCTGTCCCTGTCCGAAGATCTATATTGGAAAAACTAAGAGATCCCTTAGGACCCGGATAGGTGAGCACTTGCGGGAAATTAAAGGTGAAAAAGAAAGAGATCCAGTGAAATCTCAGGAAAAACCATTAGTGAAGCACTTTTCCTTGTGCCATGGGGGCAAACCAGATGGCCTGAAGGTGAAGGGCATCTATGCACTTAAATTGTCACCGAGGAGGGGGGACTTCAACCATATCCTCCTACAGAAGGAGAAGAGGTGGATTTATCGGTTGGGGTCCCTTTCTCCTCGGGGACTCAACACTGAGTTGAATTTACAGGCCTTTCTGGAGCCATAGAGCCATAGAAGCTGACGGACATGCCCATTCCTGTGGGGCCTACAGCCATGGCCTTCATGGGAGATGAACCCCACTCATTTGACTAGGACACTTGGTCCTTCAAGGGGTACTCATCATGTGGCCTTGGCTGTATGTATACTGGAGGGCGTTGACGTTTATATAAATCCCCAACAGGATCTTTGGTAGTTGTAAAATATCCAGATACTCAGTATATCTATCCCCACTGGACTAACTAGAACAAATTACTTTTTATTGAATCTGAACTGGCGGTTCAGCTAGCTAGCCCGCAGCAGACTAATGATGCACTACAATGTGAGGAAGGGTGCTCTCCCCTTAGCTGTAGGTCCCATCATCTTCCATTTTCCCACCCCAAATCTAACTCTAATCTTTAGTCACTTTATTTGATTCCTCCTCTGAGTTCTCTCTATCTTATTCTATCTTGTTCATATTCTCCTTGTGCGTGCTGAGTCTTGTCACTATTTGTGTCACTGATAGTTTGTCTATTTAAATACGATACAGAGAATGGTCAAACTGATCTTGTTAATAGATCAGTTTGTCTGCCTATAAATAAATATAAATGCAGAAAATAGGCTGTTGCAGATGTAGATATTATTTACTCTACTAATTCAGGATTAGAGACTCTTAAACAAGAAGAATATCTTGAACTATCAGGCCTATTATAGTATTGACACTGTGAAAGAGCAGGAGAAGCACAGATGTACGTGAACTGCCTTACTTTATGTGAACCACTCCAGTCTGAAAGCGGAGCCATGACATGGGTTTACGATGTAAATAACAACTTGGGCGGAGCTGTCAGGGTGACTCAATGAATAAAAGGAAGTGACAGCCCCCAACCACGCCTAGTCCAGATGAAGCTACGCTGATTGGTTAAGCGAAACGCATTGATGTCACAGCGGTCATGTGACACCGGCTGGACGACACGCTTGTTCCCCCCTTCTGCTACCGCTATGGGAATGGAGACGTAGGATAGGAGAAGATAGGAGAGGCAGGAGCTTCCACCGCCCAACCAGTGTCACGACTGACGGGTCCCGGAAGCTCCGTGCAATTTAATGGCTACACGGTGACAAGAGGAGATCGTCTCATCACATGGGAGTAGCCAGGAGATGACTGATACATGGAGACCTGGATCAAGGCATTGACACAGTGATAAATCCATGCTGCCCTACAGGGCAGTAACGTAATCAAACTTTATTCATTCTCTCCATCCCTTACCTCCTATCCCATCCCCATTTCATTTGGCCAAGTGTGCCTGCTGCTATGGTATATGCCAGCATTAATGACTTTAATGCCTCAATAGGAAGATGGATGCATGGATCACCTGATCTCATGGACAGCAATTCGGAGTGATAGTCCACTGTGACCACACTGTAATTATCAGTAAACTTACTGTTACGCTCATGTCCAAGGCCGTGGGATTGGATTGTCATATGCGACTTGCCAGATGGTGTAATGTTTGGGGGACCAGCTAGATCGCAGGACACAGGCTTTTCACTCAAAAGGAGATTTATTGAACTTAAATAGCTTTACAGCAGCAAAAACAAAAGAAAAAGGTTTTAGTCTCACCGACTTGCAAAGTCCAGAACTGCTATCGCAGTTAAACAGTCCTTAATTTCTGTTGCAGCTAGCTTCCCCTGGCAGGAGACTTCCAGGCAGGACACTGCTATTCACTTTTGTTGCTGCACAACAAACACCATCCACCATCCACATTCTCCTTTACACTCCTCCACCACCCACTCCAACTTCCTGTCTTGTTTTAAACCCACTTCCTCTGACAGGTGAGTTAACCCTTTTTTGTTCCCTTAAAGGGACCACAGTCCAAACAGAGGGGAAACATAGCGTCCTTCCAGGACCCAGCCACGGCGTCCTGTACATATCCCCCCCCTGTGCCCCAACGCCATGGAGGTGGAGGCAACAGTGGAGCTCAAACAATGGACTCGGGAGAGGGCATCTGCATTTTGATGCAGTCTCCCGGGCCTATGCTCCACTACAAATTTAAATTCCTGGAGTGCCAGGAACCACCGAGTAACCCTGGCATTATTCCCTTTACCCTGTCTCAACCATGTTAAAGGGGCATGGTCAGAAATCAGCCTAAACTTCCTCCCCAAAAGGTAATATCTGAGGGATTCCAGAGCCCACTTAATGGCCAGACACTCTCGTTCAATTATAGCGTAGTTTTTTTCCGCTGGTGTTAACTTCCTACTGAGGAAGACTACCGGGTGCTCCTCTCCATTAATAACCTGTGACAACACCGCTCCCAATCCTACATCAGAAGCATCAGTTTGGACAACAAACTCTTTTGAAAAATTGGGTGCTACCAGGACAGGGTGTTGGCACAGTGCCGACTTGAGCTCCAAAAAGGCCTTCTCAGCGTCTGCATTCCACTCCACCATGACCGATTTCCGACCCTTAGTCAGATCGGTCAATGGAGCTGCCAACGTGGCAAAGTTGGGTACAAACCTCCTGTAGTATCCCACCATGCCCAAGAATGCACGTACCTGCTTTTTTGTGAGGGGACGGGGCCAACTCTGTATAGCCTCTACCTTGCTGACCTGAGGTTTCACCACCCCTCTACCCACGATATAGCCCAGGTATTTCACCTCCTCCATTCCCAAAGCACATTTTTCAGGGTTTATTGTAAACCCCTCCTTCCAAAGAGAGTCCAGCACTGCCTGGACTTTGGGCAAGTGTGATTCCCAGTCTCTGCTAAAAATGACTATGTCGTCCAAGTACACTGAGGCATATTTCTGGTGAGGTCGTAAAATCCTATCCATTGCTCGCTGGAATGTGGCTGGAGCAGTTTGCAATCCAAAAGGCATCCTTTTGTACTGAAAACTCCCCTCTGGGGTAGAAAAAGCAGTTTTCTCTCTAGCAGCCTTAGTCAACGGGATTTGCCAATATCCCTTGGTAAGGTCTAATGTAGTGATATGCCTGGCTGGACCTAGTCTCTCAATAAGCTCATCTACCCGGGGCATGGGGTAGGCATCAAACCGTGAAACTTCATTAAGTTTCCGAAAATCATTGCAGAATCGCAGAGTCCCGTTGGGCTTCGGTACCAACACAATCGGGCTCGACCACTCACTCTGCGATTCCTCAATAATCTCCAGGTCTAACATCTTCTTCACTTCCTCTGAAACAGCCTTCCTTTGGGCCTCTGGGATGCGGTAGGGCCGGACAAAAACTTTGACTCCTGGTTCCGTGATGATATCATGCTCTATGGTACTCGTGAGCCCTGGCAAGTCTGAAAATTTTTCTTTATTTCTCTGCAAGAACTCCTTTGCCTGCTGGCTTTGGGTTTTAGACAGGGTATTTGCTACTTGGACACTCTCCACCCCAACCCGAGGCTCCAATCTTGCACTAGCCAGGGAGGTCACTGGTTCCCTCTCTGTCCAGGGCTTTAACAAGTTTACATGATATATTTGATAGGGTTTCCTCTTACCCGGTTGGTGGATTTTATAATTCACCTCTCCCACTTTTTCTACAACTTCAAAGGGGCCTTGCCACCTGGCTAAGAATTTACTTTCCACAGTGGGAATCAACACCGCTACTCGATCCCCCACTTGGAAATTCCTTATTTTAGCAGCCCTATTATAGACTCGTCGTTGAGCCTCCTGAGCTTTTTGTAAATGTTCCTTGACTAGTGGCAACACAGTTCGGATCCTCTCCTGCATTTGGGAAACATATTCAAGAACACTCTTATGCTGACTAGGTTCACTTTCCCATTCCTCCTTAACAAATTCCAGTAGTCCGCGAGGTCTCCGCCCATATACCAACTCGAAGGGCGAAAACCCAGTGGAGGCCTGGGGCACTTCCCGGATAGCAAACAGGAGAGCTGGTAACAGACAGTCCCAGTCTTTCCCATCCCTTTGTACAACTCTCTTAAGCATAGATTTAAGGGTCTTATTAAAGCGTTCCACTAACCCATCCGTTTGGGGATGGTAGACCGATGTGCGCAGCTGTTTAATCCGGAAGAGCTTACACACGTCGGCCATAACTCTCGAGATAAACGGGGTGCCCTGGTCCGTTAGTATTTCCTTGGGAAAACCAGTCCGTGTAAACAACTGGAATAATTCCCGGGCAATAGCCTTAGAGGAGGTATTTCGCAGGGGTAGCGCCTCAGGATAATCGGGTGGCATAGTCGAGAATCACCAGTATGTAGGAGTGACCTCGAGCTGACTTCACCAAGGGACCTACTATATCCATGGCTATCCTTTCAAATGGGACCTCAATTATGGGCAGAGGGACCAAAGGATTCCGGAAGTGGGTCACCGGAGCGGTCAACTGACAGGTGGGACAAGAGGTACAGTATCTCCTTACCTCTGCTTTCAGACCTGGCCAGTAAAACCGGTCGGTGATCCGTGCCTCCGTCTTTTCAACTCCCAGGTGTCCCCCTAAAACATCATCATGGGCCAGGTCCAGGACCTTGCGTCTATACTGTTGGGGTACCAATAATTGCTCTACCACATTTTCTCTCACTTTGGTAACCCGATAAAGCAATTCATTACATATTGCAAAGTGTGGCCACCGCTCATTCGCACCTGGCTCTTGGGGAACCCCATTTAATACTACCACCTGTTCCCGTGCATGGGCCAAAGTGGGGTCCTGCATCTGGGCAGTACCAAATGCCCCCTGCGGAACACCCAAATCCGGCAGGGCAGGGGTAACGGCCACTTCCTCATCCTCTTCCCCCAGCATTACCTGAAGTGGGAAAGGTTCCCCCCCCTCTTCAGTGTTCAGGTAGGTCTGTGAACCACACATTTTGACACCCTTAATAACATCAGCACTACTTTCATCACCATTAACCAAATCATTAGCATTTTCAAGAACATTCGGCATTTCAGGGTTATTTCTCTCAACCGCAGGAACAGAGGGACTAGTTTCTCCCCAGTCTCTGGACCGTTCAGGTAGTTCTCCTTGTCCCCACAGTTTTGCAAATAACGGACAGTCTCGTCCTATGATAACATCATGTACCAAGTTTTTTACCACCCCCACCTCTTGAGTACCAGTGCCACATGCTGCGGAGATGGTCACCGAGATGAGAGGGTACTCTCTAGTGTCCCCGTGAATGCACACCACCCGTAAAGTTTTTCTTACCGGACCGATCTTCCCAATCACTCTAGGATGGATCAGGGTTACCATGCTTCCGGAGTCCAGCAAAGCCCGGGCAGGGAGGTGGTTCACTTGGACTTCACACTCGAATTTCTCTTCTCCAAGATCGATATGTGTTGTACATGCTTTATGGGCATAAAAAGACCCCCTCCGAAGAACCCCGCATTCCATGGGCTCCTCTTGCAGTGGGCAGTGGGCCCGGGTATGGCCCCAGGAATGACATCGCCAACATTGTACATCCCCTCCTCTCCGAACAGGAACAGGTCGCTGAGAAGGTATCGGGAGTGACTCTTGACCTTCTGGGGTGTTGGTTCTAGGGCTCCGGGGAACGTCCTTTCGAAGGGCAGCAGTCGAACGAATAGGCCGTGGCAGACTGGGTCCTTGGCGCTTGGTAGGGCCAAGCAGATCCTCCACCACTGTGTATCGTTCTACCATCTCGACAAGGAGGTTCACTGTTTTGGGGTCTCCATGGCTGACCCACCGTTGAAGGTCGTCTGGCAGTGACCTTAGGTATCGGTCCAGCACGACCCGCTCCACGATTTGGAGGCCAGACAACATTTCGGGCTGCAGCCATTTTTTTACCAGTTGCACCAGGTCATGCATTTGAGACCGTGGTGGACGATCTGGACGATACTTCCATTGGTGCACTCGTTGGGCCCGAACAGCTGTAGTTACCCCCAAACGAGCCAATATTTCTGCCTTTAATGGCTTGCCCTCACGGTCACCTGGTTGCCAGGGGCAACAGCCGCTTGCTCACGGCCCTGAGAAAGCTGCTGCACTACTTCTTTTAAGGCAGTCACTTGAGCCTGCATAACCTCTTGCTGGGTCGCTTGCTGGGCTGCCAACTGGGCCACCAACAGGCGAGTGTTTTCTTGCTGTACCTCATGGCGAGTCTGCGCTTGTATATTAGCCAAGGACAGCTGTTTAATTAGCTCCTCCATTGCTTCAGCTTTCAGGGTTTGTGCGGCTTTAACCCAGGACATAAATCCACTGTACTGTCCCTTTAAATGTCAGTTTTAAGTCCAATACACAAAAAAAAAAAAAAAAAAACAGCAAGAAAAATGCCTGTTACTCTGTCCTGCCCGCATTCGAGCACCACTTGTAATGTTTGGGGGACCAGCTAGATCGCAGGACACAGGCTTTTCACTCAAAAGGAGATTTATTGAACTTAAATAGCTTTACAGCAGCAAAAACAAAAGAAAAAGGTTTTAGTCTCACCGACTTGCAAAGTCCAGAACTGCTATCGCAGTTAAACAGTCCTTAATTTCTGTTGCAGCTAGCTTCCCCTGGCAGGAGACTTCCAGGCAGGACACTGCTATTCACTTTTGTTGCTGCACAACAAACACCATCCACCATCCACATTCTCCTTTACACTCCTCCACCACCCACTCCAACTTCCTGTCTTGTTTTAAACCCACTTCCTCTGACAGGTGAGTTAACCCTTTTTTGTTCCCTTAAAGGGACCACAGTCCAAACAGAGGGGAAACATAGCGTCCTTCCAGGACCCAGCCACGGCGTCCTGTACAATGGATAATCATATACAGTAGTTTCCTGTTATCCCTGTGATAGCATCATCCATCCCACCCTGTGTGCATATCCTGCAACAGTCTATACTTCAATTATCATGCTTGTGCCACTCCTGGGGGGCCATACACAGTGACACTGAAAATATCCCTTTGGGATTTCAGCTTTTGGGGGTTTACCCTTATTCCCTCTGCCTAACCAACCTTGTTGATGTGCACTTCATGCGATTTTTATCGCATTTCGGTTTCACTGTGAATGGTTAGCCGGTGTCCGGACCGTCTGTGTTGTGGTTGTTATCATATGTGTGTCTGTTGTTTTAGGTATGTTTATGTCGGTGACTCCTTCTTTCTTTCTGGTATGTGTTCATTTTTTCTTGCCCGCCAAGGCAGTTCCCTCTGTGAGCACCTGGCGGTGCATATATTGTGTACTAGTCATAATTTTGCATATTTATGCATTTTATGCATGTTGAAGCAGGCTTTTTTAATTGAGTAATAAAATTTTGATAATTTTTATATACATGCCCAGGTGTTGACTTGTTGTTGCCGAAGTAGCCACTTTTTTGATCCCAGTAGCCTGACTGGGGTTAATCTTCTATTATATGCCTTGTTCTTTGGCTATAGCAACATTGCCATACTTAGGTAAGAGTTATTAGGGTATATTATTACCCCTATCACCAGGGGTGTATATTGTAGGACCTGGTTTTCCTCTTTTCTCCCTTGGTTATAGGTGTCTATAGTATGCCTGTAAAGTGGCACATTTTTCTCATGTTTAGAACAGTACCACAGCAAAATAACATTTCTAAAGGAAAAAAAGTCATTTAAAACTGATTGCGTCTTTAATGAATTGTCTGGTCTCGGCAATATAGATAAAACTCATTGAAAAAAATGGCATGGGTCCCCCCCCCCCCAGTCCATTACCAGGCCCTTTGGGTCTGGTATGAATATTAAGGGAACCCCAAACCAAACATTAAAAGAAAAATTGTGTGGGGGTCCCCCCAAAATCCTTACCAGGCCCTTCAGGTGTGGTATGAAAATTAAGGGAAACCCTGAGCCAAATTAAAAAAAAATGGAGTAGGGGTGCCCACAAAATCCATACCAGGCCCTTATCTGAGCATGCAACCTGACAGGCCGCAGGAAAAGGGGGGGGTGAGAAAGTGCCCCCCCTCCTGAACTGTACCAGGCCACATGACCTCAAGATGGGGAGGGTGCTTTGGAGTAGGGAAGGTGATATCTCCCTCTCTCCGAACCCCTCTATTTCTTCCTTATGTATATGCACCCTATAGGGTTATTATTACTTTCTATGGAATATCACTTCTAGCGCCACACTATATATTTTTATATTTTCTCACATTTACCTTGTCCCCATGTTGATGGGGACAAGGGCATCATCCCCACAACCCTTGCCTGGTGGTTGTGGGGGTATGCGGGTGGGAGGCTTATCAGAATCTGGAAGCCACCTTTAACAAGGGGACCCCCAGATCCTGGCCCCACCCTATGTGAATTGGTAACGAGGTACAATATGTCAGAGGAATAGCAGAAACTGAACTTGCCTGTATCGGCGCTTCCCTGTGCACCTGTGCGGCAGAGTAGCACTACGGCGCATACGGGTGAGCGATACAGCGGGCCGGCGCACACGGGTGCACGATCCGGTGCATCGGCGTGGGCGCATGCACGCCATAGCGCGCACAAAATGAGATCCCCTGGCGGGCCTATAAAAGGCAGTTCAGCCCTTTGCTTAATTGCTGGTTTGTCTTTTCAGTTTCCATTGTTCCTGTTCCAAGCTCTGTGTACCTGTGCCTGCCTGTTGTGACCCGGATTGACCCTGACCTCCTCTGAATCTCTCCAGCACTTGACCCTCGGCTTGCTTTAAGGACTTCTCTATTTGCCTGATCTCTGTGTTTGACCCTCGGCTTGCTTAAGGACTTCGCTATTGCCTGACCCCTGTGTTTGACCCCCGGCTTGCTTAAAAGACTTCTCTATTGCTTGATCTCTGTGTATGACCCCAGCTTGCCTAAAGGACTTCTCCACTGCCTGATCCCTGTGTTTGACCCTCTGCCTCCTCAGACTCTGCTCCAGTCTCCTTTTCCGGATCATGGTGTCAGAGCCCCGGCTGGGCTTCTCATTCAGTCCAGTGTTAAGCCCACCCTGCATGGTTCATCTCTCCTTCAGAAGATCTCCATACAAACCTCTTCTACCTGCTGGCAACCCATGCCTCTCTGTGCCCTATACCCTCTGTGCCACCTTCGGGGGTAGACCACACTCAGCTGCAAGGGGAGCCGCTCTCAGCATCTCAGCCTTGGTGAGTACCTGACAGTGCAAACCAGCCATGTCAGAGGCTGACAGAGCTGATTCTCCCTTTGAGGCTCTGTGCCAGCAGGTTACAGCGCTTAGACAGGCGGTCCAGAGACTTCAAGAGGGCTATTTCCAAATTGAAGGCCTTCTCCAACACCTGACAGTTTCTCCGGCTCCTTAAGATACAGTTCTAGCATCCGCCAGTGGGGCATCCTCCTCACAAGATCCAGCCAAACCAGCTCCTGCAGTGGTAACGACCCTCCCTGAACCCAGGGTCCCCACTTCAGAGTGATTTTCTGGGAACTGGAAGAAATTCAGGGCTTTTAAAAACACCTGTTATATCTAGCTCTCCAGCCCAGGACTTTTCATACCAAAACCGTAAAAGTGGGGTTCATTATTTCATTACTATCTGAAGTACCTCAAGATTGGGCCCATAATCTCCTTGAAGAGAGGAGTTCCCTTCTCAAGCCTGTGGAAACTTTCTTCGACTCTATGGCCCAACTATATGACGATCCACAGCGCCCAGCCACCATTTTACACACCTTGACCCAGGGGAAAAGATCAGTGGAGGACTACACTGTTGAGTTCCAAAAATGGTCTGGGAACACCGACTGGAATGAGGCCGCTCTCAAATACCAGTACCGCCAAGGTCTTTCTGAAACACTTAAGGACAAACTGGCTTGGGTGTACACTCCTACCTCCCTGGAAGATCTAATCCAACTGGCCATTAAACTAGACAGATGCCTGCGAGAGCACTGCTCTGAACGCTTCCAGTCTCCACGACCTACCTGGATGCTACCTCGGATTCCTCCTGTTCATTCACCCTCTCCGGTTCCTTCTTCCTCCTCTGACAGTGAACCCTTGCAGCTGGGTTTGGTCCGGTCTCTGCTCACTCCTGATGAGAGACAATGCCAGCGTCAAGCCAATCTCTGCCTTTACTGTGTAGGAGCGGGCCATTTCTTGTGCAGCTGTCCCGTGAGACCCAGTAAGTGTCACCCGCAGTACGCCATGAACTTTCATGTTGCTGGTTCGGTTCAATCCCACCTTGTCCTCCTGGTCTCATTACAGGTGGCGGAAGAGGAGATTCAGCTGTTGGCCATCATGAACTCCGGAGCATGCAGCTGTTTCCTGGATGCATCCCTGGCCCAAAGACTGCATATTCCCCTTCGAGTTAAAAAACAGAACCTTCAAATACACCTGATAGATGGATCTCTACCCTGCTCGGGACCTGACACCCAAGAAACCAGACCCATTCTTACCTCTACAGACTCTGGCCATCAAGAATTTCTTTGCTTTGACATCATATGCTCACCCAGTTGGTATCTTCTTTGTTGAAAAAAAGGGTGGCTCTCTAAGACCTTGTGTGGACTACAGGGAACTCAATAAAATTACTATTAAGAATGGTTACCAGCTCCCTCTCATCCCAGAAATCTTTCAACGTTTCCAAACTGCCCGAATATTCACCAAACTGGATCTACGGGGTGCATACAACCTTGTTCGGATACGTGCTGGGGACGAATGAAAGACAGCCTTCAGATCCAGGTTTGGATACTTTGAATACTTAGTGATGCCCTTTGGGCTTTGCAATGCCCCAGCCACATTTCATCATCTAGTAAACAACATTTTCTGAGAGTACCTGGACAACTTTGTGATTGTCTATCTTGATGACATTTTGATCTTCTCCACCTCAGTAGATTTGCACTGAACTCATCTAAGAAGGTGCTCTCAAACCTCAGGAAACATGGACTGTTCTTGAAAGGAGAGAAATGTGAGTTCGAAAAAAACTACCATCCATTTCCTTGGGTTCATCATCTCCACATAAGGGGTCGCAATGGACCCACAAAAGGTAAAAGCAATCAAGGACTAGCCAGCCCCCTCGGATAAAAAAGGAATCCAGTGATTTGTTGGCTTCGCCAATTTTTACTGCACATTTATTGAAGGGTTCTCTTCAATCACCTCCCCCCATCACCCAGTTGACTCACCAGCAAAACTGGTTTCAATGGTCCCAAGAAGCCCAGGAAGCTTTCAATAGATTAAAGAATCTTTTCACCTCTGCTCCCATACTTCAACATCCTGATCCAGCCTTACCTTATGTACTGGAAGTAGATGCCTCGGAGTCAGCAACAAGTGCAATCTTGTCCCAGAGAAGTGGTCAAAAGGCGCTTTTCCACCCAGTGGCTTTTGCTTCCCGAAAATTAAGCCAACTTGAAAAGAACTACGACTCTGGAGGAGTGGAGATACTTACTGGAGGGTGCGTCCAAGCCCATCATGATCTTCACAGATCACAAGAACCTGGAGTATCTCAGAACAGCCAAACGTCTTAGACCCCTACAAGCCCGATGGGCATTATTTTTCTCCAGGTTCAACTTCCATATCTCCAACCGACCTGGCTCAAAGAATGGGAAAGTGGATGCACTCTCCCGAATGTTCCCAGAAACCATCCAGTCGACAGAACCTGGTACCATCTTATCCCCACACAACTTTCTTCATCTCATCCAGCCTGATCTTAAATCTGCCATTAAACAGGCCTCTAGCCAGTACACTGAACCAGAAGTATCCTCCTTAAAAAGAAGATGGTTTGCTGTGGGCCCAGAACAAAGTATTCGTTCCTCCTCAAATAAGACTTCAAATTTTAAAGACCTTCCATGACCATAAAATGGCAGGACACTTTGGAATACAGAAAACCTCTGAATTAGTTCATCGTTCCTTCTGGTGGCCGGGTTGGAGACAGGACTGTAAGGACCATGTGTGACAGAACGCCCCACACTCTGCTTGAGTGCTTCCATCAGTGTATCACTTCCTAAGTCCTAGAACACGAGTTCAATGGATCTGGCTATAGGAACCCCCAAGAACCAGACAACACCAGTTTTGTAGTACATCAGGAATATTTTTTTATTTGAGATCTCACACAAATATATACAGCAGGATGACTAAAACCTAACCTAATTAACATGAGCTAATTATCTATTCCTTTAGACAGCCTAGGTGACTAAGAGACATGACCTTTTGGCCAGACTTGTGGTCACCAAGCTTCACACAGCAGCAGAGTTAATTAACACAAACAACAATGGGTGAAAAGACTCTTAGAGCCCACACTAGACTTATTTACAATAAACACATTAAAGCAGATAACAGACAGGTAGCGGGAATCGATGACATTAGCATCTAACAGTATGAGTCCCAACACTAAGAATAATTCACTATTCTAATATGGCATATAAAGGGTTCCCAGAGTCTGTGTGTCTTGGGGGGACATGGACCTGAATCCAAAGTAACACTAACTCCAGGATCCCCAGGTATACAGCTCACAGAGAGCACCATTCCCCCAAATGCCAGGGCCCATAATCGGTGGGCAAGAGGCTTGTATTCAGCCCCCTCCAAAAGCTTCTGTCCTGGCTAGGTCTGTCCTGGCTAGGTCTAACGCAGCAAGGGGTCAAACACTAAGGCCTGGGGGTTCCTAAGACCCTTACCTGTACCTGAAAGACCCTGGAGGGAAGTCTCTATGGACTTTATCATCGACCTACCTCCCTCTGAAAAATTCACCACCATTTTGGTAGTAGGCAATCGCCTTTTAAAGATGGCGCACTTCCTGCCCATGATGGGAACCCCTTCTGCCCTGGACACAGCAAACATATTCATTAAAGAAGTAGTAAGACTTCATGGTGTCCCTCACAACATCGTGTCTGACAGGGGAATCCAATTCACCTCTAAGTTCTGGAAGGGTCTCTGTAAATCCCTAGAAATCAAGATCTCCCTCTCTTCAGCATACCACCCGCAAAGCAATGGCCAAACAGAGAGGACTAATCAGACTTTAGAACAATATCTCCGTTGCTTCTGTTCTTGCTCCCAAGATAATTGGTCTGCCCTTCTCCCCTGTGCGGTGTTTGCTTACAACCATTCCATACATTCTGCCATCAACCAAACTCCATTTTGGGCCAATTATGATTTCCACCCCTCTTTTCTGCTGGATTCTATTCCCGAAGTATCAACTCCTGCGGTACAAGATCGAATAAACTTTATCCAAACAAATTTTTTGCAGATCCAGGAAGCCATGAAGAAAGCCCAAAACAATTATAAGGAATATTATGACAGGGTGAGAAGGAGTAAAGCAAACTTCAGGAGTGGAGACAAGGTATGGCTATCTGCTTAAGGACTTCGCTATTGCCTGACCCCTGTATTTGACCCCCGGCTTGCTTAAAGGACTTCTCCACTTCCTGATCCCTGTGTTTGACCCTCGGCCTCCTCTTCAGACTCTGCTCCAGTCTCCATTTCCGAATCAAGGTATCAGAGCCCCAGCCGGGCTTCTCATCCAGTCCAGTGTCAAGTCCGCCCTGCACGTTTCATTTCTGCTTCAGAAGATCTCCACACAAGCCTCTTCTACCTGCCGGGGACCCGTGCCTCTCTGTGCCCTATACCCTCTGTGCCACCTTCAGAGGTAGAGTGCACTCAGCTGCAAGGGGAGCCGCTCTTAGCATCTCGGCCTTGGTGAGTACCTAACACATTGTACCCCTACCATTTCACAAAAGAAAATGTCAAAAATAGTAAAAAAGACAGGAGACACTTAGGGACAAGTCCTTCATTAAAATTCCCGCGTTGTCCATTCATCTTCTATCACGCCGCCCGAAGAGCGAAAAAAGAAAAAAAATGCATCAGCTCCGCATCCATGGGAGACTCCCGCCGGGTGACACTTCTTCTTGATGACAGTTCTTATATAGCCGAGGGTGGGGCCACTCAGTGACGTAAACGGGAGACCCTGCATTCTTCTGATGTCACGAGGCGTCAGAGGGGGCGGGGTCACCTGTTTATGTCACTGAGTGGCCCCACATTAAGCTAAATAAAGACTGTCACCAAGAAGTGTCACTCGGTGGGAGCCTCCCATGGGGGTGGAGCTGTTGCGTTTTCTTTTTTTAAATTTTTTGATGAATGAAGATAAATTTACATCACGGGACATTTTTATTTTTTTCTCTTTTAATAAAGGACTTGTCCATAAGTGTCTTCTGTCTTTTTTACTATTTTTGACACTTTCTTTTGTGAAATGGTAGGGGTACAATGTACAATGTACCCCGTTACCAATTCACATGGGGGGGTGGGATCTGGGGGTCCCTTTATTTAAGGAGGCTTCCAGATTCTGATAAGCCCCCCGCCCGCATACCCCCACAACCACCGGCCAAGGGTTGTGGGGATGAGGCCCTTGTCCCTATCAACATGGGGACAAGGTGCTTTGGGGGGGCTACTCCAAAGCACCCTCCCCATGTTGAGGGCATGTGGCCTGGTACAGTTCAGGAGGGGGGGCACTCTCTTATAGGACCCCTCTTGTAGGACCCCTACGCCATTTTTTTTTAATTTTGGTGCAGGGTTCCCCTTAAAATCCATACCAGACCTGAAGGGTCTGGTATGGATTTTGGGGGGGACCCCCGCTCCATTGTTTTTTAAAATTTGGGGCAGGGTTTCCCTTAATTTCCATACCAGACCTGAAGGGCCTGGTATGGATTTTGGGGGGACCCCCACACAACTTTTTTTTTCATTTTTGGTTCGGGGTTCCCCCTAATATTTATACCAGACCGAAAGGGCCTGATAATGGACTGGGGGGTACCCATGCCGTTTTTTTCAAAGAGTCTTATCTATATTGCCGAGACCTGACAATTCATTACAGCCACAATCAATTTTAAATTACTTTTTTTCCTTTAGAATTGTCATTTTGCTGTGGTACTGTTCTAAACACTGGAAAATTGCACCACTTTACAGGCATACTATAGACATCCCCCAGGCACAATATTTAAAGGAATATAAGCCTTTAAAATTAGCACTTTTCATTTTTCAAGTTAGTGTCCCATAGACTTTAACAGTGTTCTGGAAGCTTTCGAATTTGCCCCGAACACTGCATATTGTTTGGTGTTCGCCGAACGTCCGAACAACCAAAGTTCGGCCCGAACTTATGCTCTGGCCAAACCATTCGCCCATCCCTACCAGGGACCCAACAGGGAAGCGGTGGTGACGATTGAGGAAGATACTGAGTGCTAACAGTGAAAGAGCTCAGGGCATCCAGTGGCTATTGGATCTAAAGTCTAGTGAAAGACTGGGAGTTAATTGAACGAAGATCCACAGTGAGTGATTGTGGAGTAAACAGAGAACTGTTTGTGTTGTCAATAGTTGAAAAAACTACCGTTAGTAACTACTACAAGACTGTTGCCATAGGAGACAGCGGTCCTACCTATACAGAAGTGGTGTCCGGCTGGAGGCCTTCACCTGGATAGCTGTCTTTCTATAGAAGTCTCGGAGTCTGCTAATTATCATTGCATCTGCTTAAGGGTGTCCTGGCCCTAACCCTCTCTCCCCCAGTTCTGTTTAAGAAACAATGAATCTCTTTTTGCTTTCTAAAAGTGTCTGGCGCCCACCATTTCATTTTGCATTACACCCACCATGCCTTGCAACCCACTCTACACAGAAGGATGTCAGCTGTCCCTGTCTCTGGAGATCACCACTGAGCCTCAGGGACCACGGGACTTTGCTACAGGTGCAATATGTGCTCTCACATCTAACACCAATTGAGGATTCCCAGGAGAAGATCTGGCTGGCAATCTCTGCTCCCCCCTCCTCAATGCAGTCACCGGTTGTTAGGACAGCTTGCATCCCAACAATGGAAGACATCATTTTCAGGCCACTTCTCAGCTTCGCCCCATCATCAGCTCCTGAATTTGCCTCTCAGCGGCCCCACTCTGCCTCTCAGTGTCCCTGATGCCAGCTCTCAGCAGCCCTGCTCTGCCTCTCAGTGTCCCCAATGCTGACTCTCACTGGCCCCGCTCCTCCTCTCAGTGACCCCCAATGCTGGCTCTCAGCGGCCCCAATCCTGTCTGCCAGCGGCCCAATCCCGTCTGCCTGCGGCCCGATGCTGGCTCTCAACAGCCCTAATCTCAGGATCCCACTCATGAAAGGTAAGAGGAACTCCTTATAAAAAGCACCTACCTACCATCCTGCATTTGTGAGAGAGCTGGGGGGACACTAGTAAGAGAGGAGGGGGGTTGTTGAGAGAGCAAGGGGGCACTAGTGAAAGAGGAGGGCGTGGATTATTGAGAGAGCTAGGGGGAACTAGTAAGAGAGAAGGGGGGAATTGGTGAGAAAGCTGGGGAGGCATTGATGAGAGAGCTGGGGGCATTGCTGAGAAAGCTGGGGGGGATTAGTAAGAGAGGAGGGGGACATTGGTGAGAGAGCTTGGGGGGGGCATTGCTGAGGAAGCTGGGGAGCATTGGTGAGAGTTGGGGGGAATTAGTAAGAGAGGAGGGGCATTGGTGGGAAAGCTGGGGGGCATTATTAAGAGAGGCGAAGAGCATTGGTGAGAAAGCTGGGGGCATTGCACAGAGAGATGGGGGGCATTGCTGAGAAAGCTGGGGGGGCATTAGTAAGAAAGGAGGGGAGCATTGGTGAGAGAGCTGGGGGAGCATTATTTAAAGAGGAGGGCATTGCTGAGAGAGCTGGGGGGCATTGCTGATAAAGCGGGGGGGTCATTAGTAAGAGAGGAGGGGGGGAATTGGTGAGAGATCTGGAGGCATTTCTCAGAGAGCTTGGGGGGCATTGCTGAGAAAGCTGGGGGGAGATCATTAGTAAGAGAGGAGGGGGAGAATTGTTGAGAGAGCTGGGGGGGCATTGCTCAGAGAACTGGGGGGGGCATTTCTGAGAAAGCTAGGGTGGGGGCATTGGTGAGAGAGCTGGGGGACATTTGTAAGAGGTGAGAGAGCTGGGTTTTGTTTAGTTACACCCCTTATGCCCCTCCCACCATTAAGACTTTGGCCACACTCACATTTTGCCATTATGCATGTCACAGCTCACTTACTCCCTCAGTTGTTCAAAAGTTGGGAGGTATGTAGCACTATCACAATGACAGTGTCCTTTTCTTTCTCCCCCTCTGGCCCATGAAGCCACTCCACACACTTCACTTGTGGCTGGAGAGAAGGAAATGACAGCTGCAGAGTGCTGGCAGCAGAGACTCTACAGTCCATGCAGCTGTAGTCAGGGGAGTGCCATGGACTGGGGCCACTATAAGAAAAAAGATTAAACATTATGAATGTACCAATGTTTTCTCTCTATTCTATTTTCATTTACCTGTGTCATTAAAGCAGAATTATAGGGTAAATGCCACAAAGTTAAAAAGAGAGAGGTGTATATTTTGTGGGTACCATCATCCTTCAAGAGTTATTAATAGAGGGAGTTGGAGAGGAAATGACCAAGACTTCTCCAATTAAGTCCTACCTCGCCCAAAGAAAGCAGTTGTGGACTATCACGGTACCTCATGAAAGCATGCAAGATAAGTAAAATTTCAATTTATTCAAAAAATAGACATATTAAAAAATCTATATATATACACAATATAGATTAACAGCAATATAATTAAGACATGTTACAATACAATGTTAGTTGAAATAACAATTTAAAGCGCCCACAAAGGTGAATGAAGGCAGGTTTTGAATACCTAGGAACGTAAACCTCGACAGTTTCGTGGTCAAGCCACTTCCTCGGGAGGCGTCCAATTAGGGATGAGCTTCGAGTTCGAGTCGAACTCATGTTCGAGTCGAACATCGGCTGTTCGCAAGTTCGCCGAACAGCGAACAATTTGGGGTGTTCGCGGCAAATTCGAATGCCGCAGAACACCCTTTAAAAGTCTATGGGAGAAATCAAAAGTGATAATTTTAAAGGCTTATATGCAAGTTATTGTCATAAAAAGTGTTTGGGGACCTGGGTCCTGCCCCAGGGTGACATGGATCAATGCAAAAAAAAGTTTTAAAAACGGCCCTTTTTTCAGGAGCAGTGATTTTAATAATGCTTAAAGTCAAACAATAAAAGTGTAATATCCCTGTAAAATTTGTAGCTGGGGGGTGTCTATAGTATGCCTGTAAATGGGCGCATGTTTCCCATGTTTAGAACAGTCTGACAGCAAAATGACATTTCAAAGGAAAAAAGTCATTTAAAACTACTCATGGCTATTGCATTGCCGGTCCGACAATACACATAAAAGTTCATTGATAAAAACGGCATGGGAATTCCCCACAGCGGAACCCCTAACCAAAAATTAAAAAAAAAATGATGTGGGGGTCCTCCTAAATTCCATACCAGGCCCTTCAGGTCTGGTATGGATATTAAGGGGAACCCCGGTCAAAATTTTTAAAAAAAATGACGTGGGGGTCCCCCTAAATTCCATACCAGAACCTTCAGGTCTGGTATGGATTTTAAGGGCAACCCCGTGCCAAAATAAAAAAAAAACGGTGGGGGGACCCCCCAAAAATCAATACCAGACCCTTATCCGAGCACGCAACCTGGCAGGCCGCAGGAAAAGAGGGGGGACGAGAGAGTGGCCCCCCCTCCTGAACCGTACCAGGCCACATGCCCTCAACATTGGGAGGGTGCTTTGGGGTAGCCCCCAAAACACCTTGTCCCCATGTTGATGAGGACAAGGGCCTCATCCCCACAACCCTGGCCGGTGGTTGTGGGGGTCTGCGGACGGGGGTCTTATCGGAATCTGGAAGCCCCCTTTAACAAGGGGACCCCCAGATCCCGGCCCCCCCGTGGTAAGGGGGTACAAAAGTACCCCTACCATTTCACTAAAAAACTGTCAAAAATGTTAAAAATGACAAGAGACAGTTTTTGACAATTCCTTTATTTAAATGCTTCTTCTTTCTTCTAGCTTCCTTCATCTTCTTCTTCTGGTTCTTCTGGCTCTTCTGGTTCTTCCTCCGGTGTTCTCGTCCAGCATCTCCTCCGTGGCGTCTTCTATCTTCTTCTCCATGATGGGGCTTCCCTGTGGCATTCCCTGTGACGTCACAGGGAAGTCCCGTCAAGTCACCGTGCGTCAGTTATTTAAGAACGTCAGAAGAGGAGACGTGTCACACAGCGGGAGCTTCCCACCATGCCAGCATGGATGCAGAGCGGCCCGGAGAAGAAGATGAAGAAGAGAAGAAGAGAAGAAGAGAAGAAGATGAAGAAGAGAAGAAGATGAAGTGAAGAGTGGGAGCCTCCCCCCATGCCATGGGTGTGGAGCGGCCCGAGGAGAAGAAGATAGAAGACGCCGCGGAGGAGATGCTGGACAAGAACACCGGAGGAAGAACCAGAAGAGCCAGAAGAACCAGAAGAAGATGAAGGAAGATAGAAGAAAGAAGATAAAAGAAAGAAGAAGCATTTAAATAAAGGAATTGTCAAAAACTGTCTCTTGTCATTTTTAACATTTTGGACAGTTTTTTAGTGAAATGGTAGGGGTACACCCCCTTACCATTTCACACAGGGGGGCGGGATCTGGGGGTCCCCTTGTTAAAGGGGGCTTCCAGATTCTAATAATCCCCCCCGCCCGCAGACCCCCACAACCACCGGCCAGGGTTGTAGGGATGAGGCCCTTGTCCTCATCAACATGGGGACAAGGTGTTTTGGGGGGCTACCCCAAAGCACCCTCCCAATATTGAGGGCATGTGGCCTGGTACAGTTCAGGAGGGGGGGGCGCTCTCTCACCCCCCTCTTTTGCTGTGGCTTGCCAGGTTGCGTGCTCGGATAGGGGTCTGGTATGGATTTTTGAGGGGACCCCACACCGTTTCTTTTTAAATTTTGGGACGGGGTTCCCCTTAAAATCCATACCAGACCTGAAGGGTCTGGTATGGAATTAAGGGGGACCCCCACGTCATTTTTTTTTAAATTTTGGTGGGGTTCCCCTTAATATCCATACCAGACCTGAAGGGCCTGGTATGGAATTTAGGGGGACCCCCATGTCATTTTTTTTTAAATTTTGGTTCGGGGTTCCCCTGTGGGGAATTTCCATGCCATTTTTATCAATGAACTTTTATGTGTATTGTCGGACCGGCAATGCAATAGCCGTGAGTAGTTTTAAATGACTTTTTTCCTTTGAAATGTCATTTTGCTGTCAGACTGTTCTAAACACGGGAAACATGCGCCCCTTTACAGGCATACTATAGACCCCCCCCAACTACGAATTTTAAATGGATATTACACTTTTATTGTTTGACTTTAAGCATTATTAAAATCACTGCTCCTGAAAAAACGGACGCTTTTAAAACTTTTTTTTTGCATTGATACATGTCCCCTGTGGCACGACCCAGGTTCCCAAACACTTTTTATGACAATAACTTGTATATAAGCCTTTAAAATTAGCACTTTTGATTATTCATGTTCATGTCCCATAGACTTTAACGGTGTTCACGTGTTTGAACAAACTTTTTTCCTGTTCGCATGTTTTGGTGTGAACCGAACAGGGGGGTGTTTGGCTCATCCTAGTACATT
Organism: Aquarana catesbeiana; assembly: GCF_042186555.1. Classification (NCBI taxonomy): domain Eukaryota; kingdom Metazoa; phylum Chordata; class Amphibia; order Anura; family Ranidae; genus Aquarana; species Aquarana catesbeiana. Next base: position 484,836,722 of record NC_133325.1, on the reverse strand, counting down.
CTCTACAAAGTGAAACAGTCAAAATTACAAATACATAATAGTAAGAAATGATGTAAAGTAAATAACATGACATTGGAGTAATCAAATTTTGTGAATACACTCACCAACCACTGCCCCTTCGGGCTTGGACGGCACTTGTGAGATGCCCACAATGGGCGTTCCCCCGGGGCTGAGCAAGGGGGGTTTTATTTTGGCAACGTGAGCTATTATGTAAAAACATAAGATAAATAATGAGTGTTGATGTGGGGTATCAACTAGTGGTAAAGTGATTGCCACCTCAGTGGGTAGGGTTGGGAAAACAGTGAGGGAAAGAAAAAAGGGAGGGGGGAAGGGGGGAAGGGGGGGGAAGGAGGAAAGGAGCAGAGCGAGGGACCATGAATATTATAGAGAGAGAAAGAGAGGGGGGAAGAAAAAGGAACAGAGGGGAGGGAGGGGGAAAAAGAGGGGGGGTGGAAAGGGGAAAGAAAGGAGAGGGACAGGGAGAAGGGTAAGAGGAAGGGGAAGAGGAGGGGGGGACTGAGAGGGAGAAAAGAGGAAGGGGAGGGATGGGGAAGAGGGGAGGGAGGTTGTGGGACAAGGGATGGGGAAAGGAAAAAAGGGGGGGATGGGAGAAGAGGGGAAGGGAAAGGAAAAAGGGGAGGGAGGGGGGAAGAGGGAGGGAAAGGAGGAGGGGGGGAGGGGGAAAAGGGGGGGAGAGGATAGTGGCCAGAGGGATGGGGGAGCAGATTATAAATAGCCCTCCACACTGGTGAAGGTGGTAATCATTAGTGTAGAAATGAAGCATAACCCACTAGTACTTGATTAAAACTATAAGAATCAGTTGTTGCTGACACCCAGGGGTAAGAGTTAATTCCCAGCGACCACTTTGGGAAGGTACTTCAGCATACATAAGCAGACATAGACAGGAGGGGCCCTTAGAGAGAAAGGTATAGTGTTACAAACAAATTGTTATTGGGAGATGATGTAGCCACGGGGTCCTCCAAGAGAGAGGTGCACCGTGGCTTCTACATCATCTATCTCAAAGAAAAAAGGTAAAGAACAGAATGGCCCCCACAATGGCTGGTTACTTACTATGAATCTGTTGATAGGTCGGGAACCTCCGGGTGTACGCCATGCACATAAGGCAGCCATAGCGGCTGCCTTATGTACCCCCAACCCAGAAGACGTACGGCCCTGTGTGCGTCAGACGCCATCATCACCGGTTCCGGCTCTCCTCTATTGCGCATGCACGGGAAACTGTTTCGCACATGCGCATAGCCCAAATATTGGTGACGCAATAAGCGTCACCTTGGGGAAGCAGGGGAAGAGACCGCCCAGTAAGGGAAGCCCAACCACTGCTGGAAAGTTGCATGCCCGCCACTAGGGGGAGAATGAAGTCCTCACGCCGTGTTAGTGGAAGGAGAGTATAATGTATGGAACAAACTTGAGTCTGTCACAAAGAGGTGTCAGGGAAGCACTGCGTCCAGCCAGAGAAGGAAAAAATCAGGTTCACTGGCATGGATGCTTGCATCCTAACACAAAATACATTAAATAAAATAAGCATTGCAGCATTAATGCAATGATAGAGACATTTTTTTGTATACAGTATTTTAACAAGCCAACCAAAAAAAAAATGAGAATATACTGTACAGAATGGGAAGAAGAGATCTCTTTGCAAGTGAATTAAGGATCTGTCACGTCTAATACAATATTCATAAGGCATGATAAAGAAATCCAGGGGGGGGGAAGAAGGGGGGGAAACGGAGTAGTGGGGGGGGGAGGGGAGAGGAGGAGGGCCAGGGAGAGAAGAAAAATTGTTAATGACACTATCAGTGTAGAATAAAGACTATGTGGGAAACCAAGGAAGAGCGAAACCTCCAGTACACAAAATTTGACATAATCAGGGTCAAATCTGTGGTGAATTCCAATGTGGCGGCCCACAGTAGTGAGCTTGCCATTAGTGGAGGCATACAGGTGGTCTCCCAGTCTCTGCCGTAGCTCCCTGATGGTTTTACCCACATAGAAAGCCCTGCATCAGGTAGATGACGCCTCTCGTGCCACAGTTGGCAGAATGTCTTGGGGAGAATAGTTCACCATTCGGGAGTACAAATTGTTGTCCTTCTTGAATCCAAGGACAGTGTGGACAGTTGCCACACTTAAACGTGCCTCGAGGCTCTCTTGGACAAGATGTAGGGGTTCTATAATGGCTATGAGTGAGCTTATCCCTCAAGGAGGTGGCTCTTCTAAAAACCAAATCTGGGGTAGGTCTAATGTATTTCTTTAGGGTATGGCGGTCAGTCTATAGTATACGCCAGTGTTGAGATAGTATATTACGTAACTGGTTATGATGGATGGAGTATTTGGTAATGATTTTGGTAAAGAGCGGTCACTTGGGGCGGGGAGGACCATACAGAAGCGTTTGTCGGTCCTGGGCTGAGGCTCTATTAAAGGCTTTTCTCAGGTTGGTACGGCTATAGCCCCTAGCCAATATTCGTATGTGTAGGGCGTCAGCCTGTCGGTGGAAATCCCTGTCCACTGTGCAGTTCCTTCTCAGTCTCAAATATTGAGCATAAGGGATACTGCGAACTAGAGGACGGGGATGGGAGCTGGACGCATCCAACAGCGTATTACCTGCTGTGGGCTTGCAAAATAAATCCGTGATTAATTTCCCAGAGGGATTCTTGATGATCTGTACATCTAAGAATCGAGATACTCTGAGTATCGTGAGTAAAGGTGAAATGAAGGTTGAATTGATTGATATTTAGCCTTTCAATGAAGGCCTTTAGAAGTTGTTCAATACCTGTCCAGATGACCAGTAGGTCATCGATAAACCTATGCCATCATAGGATATGGTCAATGAAAGGTTACAGTGATTCGTTGCCAAAGATGGTCCGCTCCCATCCTCCAAAGTATAAGTTGGCGTAGGAAGGGGCACATGACGTGCCCATTGCAACGCCTTGGGTTTGAAGGTAAAGTTGATCCATAAAAACAAAATAGTTTTTAGTGAGGATGAACTCTAAGAGCTTCAAAATGAAGTTGTTAACCGGCCAGGTGTTATGGTCTTGTTCCATGAGGAAGGAGCCAGCCGTCCGGATGCCCTGCTCGTGGGGGATGCTCAAGTACAGAGCCTTGACATCGGTAGCCACGAGGAGGGAGTCCAGAGGGACTTGGACTCCCTCAATGTGTTTCAATAGGTCAGTGGTGTCCCGAATATAGGAAGGTAGACTTAGTACATGTGGTAACAAGAATGTATCCACCAATTTACTCGCATTCTCTGTTAAAGATCCTTTGCCCGACACAATGGGTCGGCCGGGTGGTGAAACAAGATTCTTATGGGTTTTTGGTAATGCATAGAACGTTGGTGTTCGTGGCATCTGGATATTGATGAATTTAAGAGTATCCTTGTCGATGAGGCCCTCCCAGAAGACCCCGACCACAAGTCTCCTGAACTCATCAATAGTTTTTTGAATGAAGGAACAGTCAATTGGGGAATACCAGTTAGGGTTTGATAAAATCTTGAGGCACATGGTTTGATACTGATGGTGCTTCATGAGCACCAAGTTGCCACCTTTATATGACTGTTTAATAATTAAATTTGGTTTTTTTTTAAGCTTTCTTACGGCCCTATTTTGTTTCTGGGTTAGGTTAGATGGTAGTGCTAACCATTGCTCTTTTTTGAGGGATAAGATACATTCATGCAAGAAGGCCCATACAGATGGGCATGTCATTAAATCAGGGAAAGATCGAGATTTCATTTTGAGGTTCTTGGTAAGGTTGGTCTGTAGTGAAGTGGAAGTGGTACTGTGTTGGTTGACTTTGGAGAAGTCATTAGTGGTGTCAGGGCCTTGTGATTCCACTGCTCCTTCATCATAGAGGAGCATTAGGTCACGCAACGCTCTGAATTCAGCCATAGTAAAGTTTTTTGTTTTTTCTGCTAATTTTTTTCCAGATTCATCTGTTTACAATCTTGATCAAAAATATAATTGAAAGTTAAGTTCCTAGCAAAGAGGTAAAGGTCTTTAATTGTCTCATAGATGTCAATAGGTTCTGAGGGGCAAAAGCCCACCCCAGTTGGAAAACCTGTTCCTCTTCTGGAGACAATGGATATGGTGTCAAATTAATAATATTAAGTGTGTGGATATTATCAATTGCATCTGTTGTGACAGGCTGTGAGAAGTGCCTGGGATGGGGGTCTTTTGTACAAACGCGTCCAGGTTTCCTTGTCTGGTGCACTCTGGAGTTGCCTGCACTAAAAAACCTGGTTGTGACAAGAGTGTCTGTATGTTGGGTTGTAACAATTTGGGAATGATGTTGTGTAGGGTGGGTTGCAGAGTCCCCTCTTGGGTGCTTGTTGTGCTTTAAGTGTTTTACCATGCTGTTTACCCTTTTTAGGGTTCTTAATGGGCTGATTTTCGCCTGTGAGGGATCTTTTCTGGGGAATACTCGGTGCACGTGGGTTGATAGACCGTGATGTAACCTGTGAGGACAGGGAAGAAATGGAGGAGTCAGATTCAGCATAATCCCTTGCTGTGACGGTTTGGGGTTTACGGTTACGGACATTATTCTAGATTTTTTTTTTTCTAGATTCTCATTTTTCTAGAATGTAATTTTCCTGACCATTTATACGCATATCCTTCTGAAAAGGCCAGCTTGTCCTGAAAGAATTGACCTTGTTTCTTAATAATGATGTCCTTATTAAGAGTCTCCAAACGGTCTCATACCTCCTTCCACTTTTCAGTGAAGGGGGCCGAGTCTTTGATGTTTGGAAATTGATTTATCAGTCTGTCGATTTCACCATCCAGTACTGTCATATCCGATCGGTACTGTGTGGTTAGTTGTTGCATTAATTCTATACTGCATTTGGTCAGGATATCTTCCCAGGACTTTTTAAAGTCAGGGGAGGGATCCTTGATGGTTGGAAACATTTGTATACGGAGGCCTAAGGGACAAACCTTCTCTTTGATGTAGGATTCAAAGTATTGGATGTGCCAATGAAGGTGGGATTTTCTTTTTAAAAGGCTAAACATCCTGTCCAAAAATATCTTGGTCTCATCATCTGTCTTTTGACTAATTAGACACCCTGCCTGGATGTTGGACATAAAGTCCCCCGAAGCTGTACCTAGAACATCCATTGCTCTCAATCTCTTGTAACAGGGACAGGTCCCCGGATAGCAAAGAGATGAATTGTATTTGAGGATAAAGAGGTTGGCCCGAAAACAAAATCAACAATATATAGGTGAATAAGTATGAGAAAAGTGGTGGCACGTAAAGAAAAGGGGATTTTTGATCCGAAGATTGGGGTGTGTTATCCACCCATGAGTTGAATTGTAGGGTAAATGCCACAAAGTTAAAAAGAGAGAGGTGTATAGTTTGTGGGTACCATCATCCTTCAAGAGTTATTAATAGAGGGAGTTGGAGAGGAAATGACCAGGACTTCTCCAATTAAGTCCTACCTCGCCCAAAGAAAGCAGTTGTGGACTATCACGGTACCTCATGAAAGCATGCAAGATAAGTAAAATTTCAATTTATTCAAAAAATAGACATATTAAAAAAATCTATATATATACAAAATATAGATTAACAGCAATATAATTAAGACATGTTACAATACAATGTTAGTTGAAATAACAATTTAAAGTGCCCGCAAACGTGAATGAAGGCAGGTTTTGAATACTTAGGAACATAAACCTCGACAGTTTCGCGGTCAAGCCGCTTCCTCAGGAGGCGTCCTAGTACATTCTCTACAAAGTGAAACAGTCAAAATGACAAATACATAATAGTAAGAAATAATGTTAAGTAAATAACATGACATTGGAGTAGTTAATCAAATTTTGTGAATACACTCACCAACCACTGCCCCTTCGGGCTTGGACGGCACTTGTGAGACGCCCACAACGGGTGTTCCCCCGGGGGCGAGCAAGAGGGATTTTTATTTTGGCAACATGCGCTATTATGTAAAAACATACAGTAAGATAAATAATGAGTGTTGATGTGGGGTATCAACTAGTGGTAAAGTGATTGCCACCTCAGTGGGTAGGGTTGGGAAAACAGTGAGGGGAAGAAAAAAGGAAGGGGGAGGGGGGAAGGGGGGAAAAAAAGGGGAAAGGAGCAGAGAGAAGGACCATGAATATTAAAGAGAGAGAAAGAGAGGGGGGGGAGAAAGAGGAACAGAGGGGAGGGAGGGGGGAAAAAAAGGGGGGAAGGGGGAAGGGGAAAGAAAGGAGAGGGACAGGGAGAAGGGTAAGAGGATAGGGAAGAGGTGGGGGGGCAGAGAGGGAGGAAAGAGGAAGGGGAAGGGATGGGGAAGAGGGGAGGGAGGTTGTGGGACAAGGGATGGGGAAAGGAAAAAAGGGGGGGAGCAGAATTAAATATCTGCTATTTTTATTTTTATGGAGCTCTAGGAGTTGTTAGTCATAATGTGGTAGCCAGGACCGTCTTTAAGGCAGGGCAAAAGGGGCAGCTGCCCTGGGCCCTGTCATTGTTGTGGGACACAAAGCAGCTGCCTCATACTTGCCAACTATCCCAGTTTAAATTCCCTCGTCATTTAGAGCAGAGTTCCACACAAAAATGTAACTTCTGCTTTTCGGAACCCTCCCCCCCTCCGGTGTCACATTTGGCACCTTTCAGGGGGTGCAGATACCTGTATAATACAGGTATTTGCACTAGGGTTGCCACCTGTCCAGGATTCACCCGGACAGTTCGGGTTTGAAATCATGCGTCCGGGTTTCAGACTGCCTGAAACCCGGACACATTATTCAGACTGGACTATGGCTTCCCAGCAGGATTGCTGGCTGCAGTTGTCTAAGCTTAGAGTGTCTGTTACACTCTCTTTCACACTGCCCAAAGCCAGCACTAACAACCCCCCCCCCTACAAACACACACAGACGGGAGAGGAGAGATGGCTCCATCTGCTCCACTTCCTCCTACCCCTCTGTGTCTGCCCACACTCCAATCCCCGGCACTGTGCATCAGAAAAGGAAAGTGGGGGCCGGAAATTTGAAGTCCAGCAGCCTCCGATACATCTGGATGAGAGGTGCTGAATGCCAAGGAGTGAGTGAGCTCACCATCCATCCCTATCTGTGACTGAAGTCTCCCCCCTTCTCTCTCCCACCTCTGAGTGAGTCTACTAAGGAAAATCAGGGTTCTCAGAGCACCCCTTACATCAGAGTTCCTCTTTACACTAGAGGCCATGGTGTTCTCCCTTACATCAGAGTCCTCTCCGTACATCAGAGTTCTGAGTTCTCCCTTACATCAGAGTCTGCAGAATCCCCCCTTACAGTGAAAGGGAACTCTGCGAGTTCAGATGTAAAAGAAGAACTCTGTGGATTCAGATGTAAAAGGGGAACTCTTGTTATTAACTTCATATGATTAGAAATGTTATTTAATATCAAAATATATGTATAGTTTAAACAATAAAAAAAAATTGCCGCTAAAGTGTTTGGGCTTGACTTGAAGAAAAGGTGGCAACCCTAATTTGCACCCACTTCCAGGCATAGATTCCCGCGGGGGGTCTACGCCACTTCCCGTCCCCCCTGCTGTCTGCTGGGAGACACACAGGTTCCAGACAGCAGGGACCATTCGGATTGCGCAGCGAGACTCGCGCATGTGCAGTAGGGAACCAGGAAGTGAAGCTGCAAGGCTTCACTTCCTGATTCCCTTACTGAAGATGGCAGCAGCAGCACCCGAGGACTGAGGGATGGTTCAGCCTTGGGTGCCGACTTTGTCGGCGCCCTGGACAGGTAAGTGTCTTTATTTTAAAAGTCAGGTAAGATTTTAGTCCCTTGCTGTGTCCCGATATCTCAGTGAAGTTCTGTTACTAATGCTGCCCAGCTCTGCCCTATTGTTGTGTACAGATGACTCACCTGCAGAATCTGTGTTTATAGGAAAATACCGACACTGATATGTAAACGGAAGCAGCATTCACATGTAAATAGCGGTGGTTCGGCAGCATTTATATGTAAATAAAGGCAATATTCATATGTAAATAGAGGTGGTATTCACATGTATATCATGCCCCCCTGAGGTCTTATCCACCATCACCTATACTGAATGCTGCCCACTGGGGAAAAAAAAGGGGCTTGCTTGAAAGTCATGCCTACATCTGTAGTTATTAAGCCTAACATCAGCTTGTTCTGCAAAGGTAAGCAAATTAGTGTGGGGGGGGGGGGGGGGTTGGTAGTGTGGGGTGTGCAGAGGAAGGCAGATAAAGAATTACAGTTTGGGGTACACGGGTGGGCAAGGAGAGGATGTATAGAGGTAAGGAAGGTCGGTGCAAAGATGAGCAGGGGAGGCAGGTAGAGTTAAAGTGGAGGGGGATTTGAGTGGAGAGGATGGGGGAGGTTTAAGGTGCAGAGGTTAGCAGGGGTTTTAGGTTACAAAGATGTACTGACAGGGTGGATAAAGATGTAGGTCACGTGTAGGACAGCCCATTCATTTCAATGGGCTGCTCTGTGCACTACAAGTGCGGAAGAAAGTCCCAAGCCCTTTTCAAAATCACAGGGTGCCAAGGCACATGTCAGCAGATGCATGAGGGTGTCATTAACAATTAATGGCACTGCTGTGTATCTGCTAAAGGGCAGCACATTTATGTGGTGTCAGGAAAGCAATTTTGCATGCGTTCCCAACACACACAAATGTGAATGCAGGCTAAATTTCTCAGTTACATTGATAGTCAGTGTAAATATTCTCATTACATTGGTGAATGGTGTAAAATCCTTTCATTCACACTAGTGGCCAGTAGGGATGAGCCGAACATCCCCCGGTTCGCATCCAGAACATGCAAACAGGCAAAAAATACGTTTGAACACGTGAACACTGTTAAAGTCTATGGGACACGAACATGAATAGTCAAAAGTGCTCTTTTTAAAGGCTTATATGCAAGTTATTGTCATAAAAAGTGTTTGGGGACCTGGGTCCTGCCCCAGGGGACATGTATCAATGCAAAAAGAAGTTTTAAAAGCGGCCGTTTTTTTCGGGAGCAGTGATTTTAATAATGCTTAAAGTGAAACAATAAAAGTGTAATATTCCTTTAAATTTTGCACCTGGGGGGTGTCTATAGTATGCCTGTAAAGGGGCGCATGTTTCCCATGTTTAGAACAGTCTGACAGCAAAATGACATTTCTAAAGGAAAAAAAGTCATGTAAAACTATTATCGCTAGCGTCGGTTATAATGAATTGTCAGTCCGGCATTACACATAAAAGTTCATTGATAAAAATGGCATGGAATTTCCCCACAGGGGAACCCCGAACGAAAATTAAAAAAAAAAAATGTGTGGGGGTCCCCCTAATTTCCATACCAGGCCCTTCAGGTCTGGTATGGATTTTAAGGGGAACCCCGTGCCAAAATAAAAAAAATGGCATGGGGTCCCCCCAAAAATCCACACCAGACCCTTATCCGAGCACGCAACCTGGCAGGCCACAGGAAAAGTGGGGGGACGAGAGCGCCTCCCTTGAACCGTACCAGGCCACATGCCCTCAACATTGGAAGGGTGCTTTGGGGTAGCGCCCCAAAGCACCTTGTCCCCATGTTGATAGGGAGAAGGGCCTCATCCCCACAACCCTTGCCCGGTGGTTGTGGGGGTCTGCGGGCATGAGGCTTATTGGAATCTGGAAGCTCCCTTTAACAAGGGGACCCCCAAATCCCACCCCCCGTGTGAATTGGTACCCCTATCATTTCACAAAAAAAGTGTCAAAAAGGTCAAAAAACACAAGAGACGGTTTTTGACAAGTCCTTTATTAATTTCTTCTTCTTTCCGCTTCTTCCATCTTCTTTCTTCTGGTCTTCCTTCCATGTTCTTCTTCTTCTCCATCTTCTTCTTCCTCAGCTCTTCTCATCCCACATATTCCTCCGGCTTCTTCTCTGCTCCATCCGCACGATCCGCCTCAGTGGGAGTCTTCGGCCATGTGACGCTTTGGTTCTTCTGACACCTCTTTTATAACGGAGGGTGGGGCCACCCAGTGACCCCACCCTCCTCTGATGCATGGAGATTTCACAGGGACTTCCCTCTGGTAAACAGGTGACCCAGCCCCCCTCTGATAATATGGTGAAAGCCAGAGGGAAGTCCCCATGAAGTCCCCGTTCGTCAGAGGAAGGCGGGGTCACCGGATGGCCCCACCCTCCATTATATAAGAAGTGTCAGAAGAACCGAAGCGTCACACGGTGGAGAAGAAGCCAGAGGAAGATGCGGGACTAGAAGAGTGGAGGAAGAAGAAGATGGAGAAGAAGAAGATGGAGGAAGAAGAAGAACACCGAAGAAAGACCAGAAGAAAGAAGATGGAAGAAGAAGAAATTAATAAAGGACTTGTCAAAAATCGTCTCTTGTGTTTTTTAGCCTTTTTGACACTTTTTTTGTAAAATGGTAGGGGTACATTTGTACCCCATTACCAATTCACACAGAGGGGCGGGATCTGGGGGTCCCCTTGTTAAACTTTTAAAGGGTGTTCCGCGGCTTTCAAATTTGCCGCAAACACCCCAAATTGTTCGCTGCTCGGCGAACAGCCAATGTTCGAGTCAAACTCATGTTCGACCCGAACATAAAGCCTATCCCTAGTGGCCAGTGTGATTGCCCCCCTCACATTGGTGGTCAGTGTAAATCCCTCCTTACATTGGTGGTTACTGTGAATGCTTCTATTACATTAGTGGTCAGTGTCAACCTCTATTATATTGGTGGCCAGTGTTCCTCTATATATTGGTAGTTGATAAAAAAAAAATCAGCATTGCCATTGATCACACCCTCCCCTCCCCCTAGCGCTTCCACTGATCCCAGGAGTCCTAAGATTCCTAGGTGTTTTCTGTCTATTAATGTGTGCCCTCACCTCCCCAGTCCATGGTGAGCAGGCAGTGAGGAGATCATGTGCTGTAACCTCTAGCAACCAATCAGTAAGCAGTAATGATGTGCAGTAACCCCTAGCAATCAATCAGTGAGCAGTATTGATGTACAGTAATCTCTAGCAACCAATCAACAAGCAGAAATCATGTGCTGTAACCTCTAGCAACTAATCAGTGAGCCGTTATGTGTGCTGTAACCTCTAGCAACCAGTCAGTGAGCGGTAATAATACACTGTAAGCTCTGCCAAAAAATCACAATTGCTGCCTGATCTGATTCAGTAAACATATTTTGAGTCTAGCTCACTGGCGGCTGGTGCCCAAAATTTTTGTGGGGGCGCAAACTAACTGAAAAATTTTGAAAAATACTGGAAAAAAAACTTAAATTGCAGCCTCACTGTGCCATCAATTGCAGCCACTGTGCCCCATAAAATGCAGCCACTGTGCCAATCAAATGCAGCCACTGTGCCCATCATATGCAGCCACTGGGCCCATCATATGCAGCACCTGTGCCCATCATACAGCCTCTGTGCCCATCATATGCAGCCTATGCCCACCATATGTAGCCTCTGTGCCCATAATATGCAGCCTCTGTGCCCATCATATGCAGCCTCTGTGCCCCTCATATGCAACCGGTGCCCATCATATGCAGCATGTGCCCATCATATGCAGCCTCTGTGCCCCTCATACAGCCTTTGTGACCATCATATGCAGCCTGTGCCCATCATATGCGGCCTGTGCCCATCATGTGGAGCATGTGCCCATCATATGCAGCCTCTGTGCCCATTATATGCAGCCTGCGCCCATCATATGCAGCCTCTGTGCCCACCAAATGCAGCCTGTGGTCATCATATGCAGCTTCTGTGCTCATCATATGCAGTCTGTGCTCATCATACAGCCTCTGTGCCCATCATATGTAGCCTCTGTGCCCATCATATGCAGCCTGTGCTCATCATATGCAGCCTCTGTGCTAATCATATGCAGCCTGTGCCCATCATATGCAGCCTCGGTGCCCATCATATGCAGCCTATGCCCATCATTGGAAGCCTCTGTGCCCATCATATGCAACCAGTGCCCATCATATGCAGCATGTGCCCATCATATGCAGCCTCTGTGCCTATCATACAGCCTTTGTGCCCATCATATGCAGCCTGTGCCCATCATATGTGGCCTGTGCCCATCATATGCAGCCTATGTCCATCATATGCAGCCTCTGTGCCCATCATATGCGGCCTGTGCCCATCATATGGAGCATGTGCCCATCATATGCAGCCTCTGTGCCCATCATATGCAGCCTCTGTGCCCACCAAATGCAGCCTCTGTGACCCCCCCCACTCGCCATATGACTGACACACACACTTACCCTATCCTGGTGGAGGGTCAGGCAACGGGTGGCGGCGGCGAGCTGTGGGACATGCAGTGGGTAGGACGACAGTTCCTGTGTCCTCCATGGTTCTCTGTCTTCCCATGGGTCTCTTCTTCCGTTCCATTAGGCATCCAATCGGAGCGCCTGTGCTTTCAGCCAATCAGCCTTCAGCCGTATTAGATCCGTGCCTCCTGATTGGCTGAGAGGCATTTACATAGTTACAAAGTAGGTGGGGTTGAAAGAAGACACAAGTCCATCAAGTCCAACCTATGTGCGTGATTATATGTCAGTATTACATTGTATATCCCTGTATGTTGTGGTCGTTCAGGTGCTTATCTAATAGTTTTTTGAAACTATCGATGCTCTCCGCTGATACCACCGCCTGTGGAAGGGAATTCCACATCCTTGCAGCTCTTACAGTAAAGAATCCTCTACGTAGTTTAAGGTTAAACCTCTTTTCTTCTAATTTTAATGAGTGGCCACATGTCTTGTTAAACTCCCTTCCACAAAAAAGTTTTATCCCTATTGTGGGGTCACCAGTCCGGTATTTGTAAATTGAAATCATATCCCCTCTCAAGCGTCTCTTCTCCAGAGAGAATAAGTTCAGTGCTTGCAACCTATCCTCATAACTAGGAATGAGCCGAACACCCCCCAGTTCGGTTCGCACCAGAACCTGCGAACGGACCGAAAATTTGCACAAACGTTAGAACCCCATTGACGTCTATGGGACTCGAACGTTCAAAACCAAAAGTGCTCATTTTAAAAGCTAATTTGCATGGTATTGTCCTAAAAAGGGTTTGGGGACCCTGGTCCTGCCCCAGGGGACATGTATCAATGCAAAAAAAACTTTTAAAAACAGCCGTTTTTTCGGGAGCAGTAATTTTAATGATGCTTAAAGTAAAAAAAAAGTGAAATATTCCTTTAAATATCGTACCTGGGGGGGGGTGTCTATAGTATGCCTGTAAAGTAGCGCGTGTTTCCCGTGCTTAGAACAGTCCCTGCACAAAATGTCATTTTTAAAGGAAAAAAAGTCATTTAAAACTGCTTGCGGCTTTAATGTAATGTCGGGTCCTGGCAATATGGATGAAAATCAGTGAGACAAACAACATGGGTACCCCCCAGTCCATTACCAGGCCCTTTGGGTCTTGTATGGATATTAAGGGGAACCCCGCACCCAAATTAAAAAAAGGAAAGGCGTGGGACCACCAGGCCCTACATACTCTGAACAGCAGTATACAGGCGGTGCAAACAAGACAGGGACTGTAGGTTTGTTGTTAAGTAGAATCTGTTTGTAATTTTGAACTGGTACATTTTTAACGTGTTTAGCTCCAGCCAAAAAATCTATTTTAAGCTTTTTGGAAAACATAGGGAAGGGTTATCACCCCTGTGACATTTATTTTGCTGTCTGTGCTCCTCTTCAGAACATTTCACCTCCCTTTTTGTCCCAATGACAAATGTTTTTTGAAAATTTGGGTTTTTTTGTGGCCACAACACTGTAAGTCCTCACAGGGTCCTGCTGTGAAATATTAGATCAAGAATTGTAATTATATGCCCCTGTTTAACAGGGGCAGAAAAATTGGGTCTTTGGTGGTGGTGGTGGTGCTGGTGCCACAACACTGTAAGTCCTCACTCGCTCTTGGTGGGCGCAGAAACGGGCCCTGCTGTGAAATATTAGATCAAGTATTGTAATTACATGCCCCTGTTGAACAGGGGCTGAAAAATTGGGCCTTAGGCACTGGTGCTGGTGCCACAACACTGCAACCCCTCACAGATACTCTAGTTGGAACGCAGAAACGAGTCCTGCTGCAAAGTTTTGCATCAAAAATTGTAATTACACGCCCCTGTTAAACAGAGGCTGAAAAATTAGTCCTTAGCACTGGTGCTGGTGCCACAACACTGCAACCCCTCACAGATACTCTAGTTGGAACGCAGGAACGAGCCCTGCTGCAAAGTATTGCATCAAACATTGTAATTACACTCCCCTGTTAAACAGGAGCTGAAAAATTGGGCCTTAGGCACTGGTGCTGGTGCCACAACACTGCAACCCCTCACAGATACTCTAGTTGGAACGCAGGAACGAGCCCTGCTGCAAAGTATTGCATCAAACATTGTAATTACACTCCCCTGTTAAACAGGAGCTGAAAAATTGGGCCTTAGGCACTGGTGCTGGTGCCACAACACTGCAACCCCTCACAGATACTCTAGTTGGAACGCAGGAACGAGCCCTGCTGCAAAGTATTGCATCAAACATTGTAATTACACTCCCCTGTTAAACAGGAGCTGAAAAATTGGGCCTTAGGCACTGGTGCTGGTGCCACAACACTGCAACCCCTCACAGATACTCTAGTTGGAACGCAGGAATGAGCCCTGCTGCAAAGTATTGCATCAAACATTGTAATTACACTCCCCTGTTAAACAGGAGCTGAAAAATTGGGCCTTAGGCACTGGTGCTGGTGCCACAACACTGCAACCCCTCACAGATACTTTAGTTGGAACGCAGGAGTGAGCCCTGCTGCAAAGTATTGCATCAAAAATTGTAATTACGGGGGCGTGGCCTGGAGAGTGATGGGGTAGGACGTGTTTAGAAGGAGCTCCGCTTTCAGAACACAATCCTCCTGAAATCCGGGCGATCCTAACCTAACTGCGGTGATCAGCAAGCCTATCCTGTTCCCTGACTGGCCATCGAGGTAATCTGGCCTTTTGGAGTGCCAACCGCGGCCGCGATCGCCGGATATCCCCGCCCGGGGACTGCTTGTAGGACAGGCCGCGGCTTCGGCCTAGTCCATGGAGCGGCGGCCATCTTGCTGCACCCGGCGGCGGCCCTGACACAGTTTCTGGCCACATCCTGCTCCCCAGAGACCCCTGTTTGACTGACCTGGCCACCGGACCACCTGTAGACACTGCCATAGCAACTTTAAACCCTGTAGCAGCTTGCTGGAGGGACTGAGGCCCCGGCCTGCTGCCTGGAGCGGCGGCCATCTTGCTACACCCGGCGGCAGCTTATATTCATTTCCCTGCCACAGCTTGCTCCCTGGAGGCCCCTGGTTACCTGCCCTGGCCACCGGACTACCTGTGGGCACTGCCACAGCATTTTTGTACCCTGTAGCTGCTGGTTGGAGGGTCTGAGGCCCCGTCCTGGTCTCTGGGGCAGCGGCCATTTTGCTGCACCTGGGACCACATCCACCCCTGGCACTCACTTGTGGGGGATTCCTTGGGCAGCATCAGCAGCAGGTCTTTACGCTGACGGATTCTTCACATGCACCGCCGATCATCACGGCCAGCCAGAGGAAGGGGTAAGCAGTTGAGATTTCCCCCCGATCTGGTGGAGACAGAGGCGGCCTGTGTGGGTCGCGTGGGGTCCGGGAGGCGCACCAGTAGCGACATGGCGTCCCAGACAGAACAGCCGGAGCAGTCCCCTTCCGCGCAGCCGGGCCTGGCTGATGTCCTGGCTGCTATAGGAAACTGCCAAGCCTCCCTTACTACCCTTACCTCCAAGGTAGATGCTGTGCAATTAGATGTTGGTCTAATAAGGCTAGACATGGATAAAATTAGGGGCAGACTTTCTGTTGCGGAACAGCGCCTGGGGCAAGTGGAGGACACTGTAGAGTCTCATGGAACAGACTTAAGGGCCCTGCAAACCAAAATTAGAGCACTGGAATATAAATCCGAAGATGCGGAAAATCGTAATAGGAGGAACAACCTCCGTATTGTAGGTCTGGCGGAAGGAGCTGAGGGGAAATGTCCGACGGAGTTTATTGAAGGCCTGCTGCGTTCCCTCCTACCAGGGGCTCAATTTTCACCTTTCTATGCGGTGGAACGGGCTCACCGGATCCCTCCCAAGCCGGGCCCTCCTGGAGCACCACCACGCACATTTATCCTAAAGTTTCTGAACTTTCGTGACAGGGATGAGGTGCTACGGGCTGCTAGAGTGCAGGGAGAAATACGCCATCAAAATAACAAGCTACTTATCTTCCCTGACTACTCTGTTGAAACTCAAAGGCTCAGACGCTCCTTTGACCAGGTGAAGGCTGCCATGCGTCTTAAGGGCATTCGATACAGTGTTCTGTTCCTAGCACGATTGAGGGTTCAAGACGGGGAAACCACCAGATTTTTTACTTCCCCCAGGGATGCTAACACATGGCTGGAATCATTGCCCCCTAATCGTTAAACGCTGCAAAATGCTTTTCTGCACTTCCGCTCTGAATATTGGCCGCTGATTGTTTAAATATCAACAGGGGACTTAACCTTGCACCCGTTGTGCCTTTTGTATTTCCTGTCGGTGTACAATATAAGTGTTGCGCCCCTGGCTATGCCAGGTGATACCTACTCTCAAGCTTGCCACTGTTTGAATCTACTGTGGGATAACCTTTTCTGTTCTTTACAAGATGTTCCTGAGATGTTGGGGGGTTTTTAGAGATGAAGATTAACTGTGATATACTGATTTACTGTAGCAATGTCCTGTTTGGCTTTCTTGGAGGCTCAGATTCCAGTGATGACCTTAATCCCTGAAGGAGGGTCACTGGCGGACTCTAGTGTCCATTATACGTATTGCAGGTTCACTTCTTCCTCTTTTTTCACCTGCAAGAGATATGCACCCTTTATTTTGAATGCCAAGGCTGGAATTCCACTCTGGGAGACAATCAGCTGCTAACCGCAGGAGACAGCACCTTGCCAGATTGACTGCCTGGAGTTTGACATACCCTGTCTTCATGGGCTACAGAATGGTCTTCCTCATTTATCCTGAACAGAGAACATATTCTATTTTATTTTTTATAAATTTTTTTTTATATATATTATGTCTGTTCTGCATGTACTGCTAGTTTAATCCACACATCTACTCACCCACAATGGTCCGAAATGAGAAGGTTCGAAATAACCTTTGTTGGTTGGAACGCTAATTTTCTCCTTACTCTTAATGGCGGCGGAGTCTCTCGTCACCTTACGTGGACAATCCTCTCCACTAAGGGTCTACACCCACTGGTTCACGCTCCCTGAACTTGGGGTTTTATTTTTCTTTGTTGATGTTTGGGGAACAAGGCATTCCTAGGTTGGGGTGGGGGATGCAGGGTGGGGGGTGGGGTCTAATGCTAGGTTTGTTTTTGTTAACACTATTTTGTTGTTTCAGGTGCTTTAGATTTTCTTTTTGGTTTTTTTCTGTTTTCTTTTCTATGTGCTTTGGAGTGTCGACACGGGGAGGGTTTCTAGATATTGGAGTGTGCATGACAATTTATGTAATTGAGTGTGCGGATGCTGATCCCTCGGGCTGGGTGATCCGTGTACCCCTATCAATTCTACTACCTAATGGCTGAACTTAAGGTAATCTCATGGAACGTGCGAGGCCTTAACACTGCAGTGAAAAGATCCCTAGTGTTTAAGTTCCTACAAAAGCACCAACCGCAGATCTGTATCCTCCAGGAGACACATCTGCAGGGTACCAAAACCATTTGTCTTAATAAGACTTGGGTCGGCCTACATTACCACTCCACATTTTCCACGTATGCCCATGGGGTCAGCATCTTAGTACACAAGACAGTGCCGTTTAGGCTTCTGGAAGTCAAGACAGACAAGGAGGGTAGATACGTAATTTTATATGCTAACATATATGACAAAACTGTGGTATTAGTCGGATTGTATATTCCCCCTCCAGCTAACGGTAATGTTCTTCATGAAATCATGCAAACTGTGGTACAATATGATACAACTTTTGTTTATTTACTGGGAGATTTTAACATGGCCCCCTCGGTGGAACAAGATAGGTTGCACCGGTCGGCTCGTGATACTCCGGACCTCAGACAGTGGGCTGATCTTTATGCCCTCACTGATGTCTGGAGACACATATACCCGACCTCAAAGGTATTTACTTGCCACTCTGCTTCTCATAAAACTCTATCTCGAATCGATCTGATATATGCCTCATGCCCTGCCTTACAATTTGTTAAAGACATTTCTGTGCTTCCCAGGGGAATCTCTGACCACACGTCCCTCTGCCTGACGTTGACTTTGACTGCCCCCCCGGGCCCCCGGCTTTGGAGGCTGTCCAAGTTCTGGGCTGATGACGAGCGACTACAGGAACCCCTAACAGCAGCCATTTGCAATTTTTGGACGGATAATGTGGATTCTGCCCTACCGATCGTGCTGTGGGACACCTTTAAGGCTTGGGCTAGAGGGGAGTTTATGACCAGTATTGCTCGCCTTAAACGTGACTCCGCTCATGAATTGGAGGAACTTGAGAGACGGGCGGCTGTTCTGGAGGCTGACTTTGTCACTAACCCGGGAGACGACCGATATAGGGAGTGGAGACGGGCTTTATGCAGACTCTCCACAGCTAGGATGGCACAAACGAATAAAGCGCTACTCTTTTCGGCCCAAAGAGTGTTTGAACATGGGGGGGAAAATGGGAAACTCCTTGCATGGTTGGCTAAGGGTAATATCCCAGCTACCCCTATTGGTTCAATCAGGGACAGTTCCGGCCAGTTACTCACATCCCCCCAGGATATTAACACTCGTTTTCGGGAATATTTCCGAGAGGTTTACTCCTCCAGGTCTGAGGCGTCTGACTCAGACCTGGCCAGGTTTCTAGATTCATTGTCCATCCCTAACTTAACAGCGGAAGCCAGGGAAGAATTGGAGAAGGATATCTCGCTAGAGGAGATTCAGGTCGCTATGGGACATCTCAAAGGGGGGAAGGCTCCTGGGGCAGATGGCCTACCATCTGAAGTCTATTCCAACTTCAGCGAAATTCTAGCTCCTAAATTAACCTCGCTATTATCTAATTTTATGGCCCTAGAATCTTTACCAGAGTCCATGAACGAGGCAGTAATTGTGTTGATTCCCAAGCCGGGTAAGGATCCGCTAGAGTGTGCCTCGTACAGGCCAATATCGCTACTTAATGTAGACGCCAAGATCTTTGCGAAAGTTCTGGCTATCCGCTTATCTCACGTCATAGAAGACCTGATCGGTATAGATCAGACCAGATTTATGCCTGGCAAGGGAACCGATATCAATCTGAGGCGTCTCTTCCTTAATCTTACCATTCCACATGACAATGTAGGGACCAGAGTTGTAGCCTCTCTCGACGCCGAAAAGGCGTTTGACTCTGTGGAGTGGAACTATTTGTGGCTGGTATTACAGAGATTTGGGTTTGGCCCTAAGTTTATACATGGCATTCGATTGTTGTATCAGGCCCCCAGAGCTAGGGTCCGTACAAATAATTGGGTCTCGGAGCCCTTTGATCTATTCCGCGGCACGAGGCAGGGCTGCCCGCTCTCCCCCAGCCTGTTCGCTCTGGCGTTGGAGCCACTGGCAATCTCAGTCAGGAGTGCTCCGGATGTCCTGGGCTTGCGGGTGGGTCTGCTGGAAGAGCGGCTGTCTCTGTACGCGGACGACGCGCTTCTATACCTGAATGATGCGGGCCCGTCTCTCCTTGCGGCATTGAAAATCTTTGACAACTTTGGGGGGTTATCTGGTATAAAGATTAACTGGACCAAATCAGTATTGTTCCCTCTGGACGACGCAGCTGCCTCTGGGCCATCATCCTCCCCACTACAGTGGGTGACGGAGTTTAAATATTTAGGGATAGTGATCACGAAAAACCCATCAGACTTTATAATTAAAAATTTGAGCCCCATCGTGAGTATGTTGCGTGCGAAGTGTTTGGCCTGGGCTGACTTGCCCTTAAATCTATTGGGACGCATCGGCCTCATTAAGATGATGATGCTTCCTAAATTCAATTATGTTTTTAGAAATTCCCCAGTGTGGGTCCCTGCTTCATTTTTTAGGGAGGTTGGTGGTCTGGTGGGAACCTTTATTTGGAGGGGTGGGAACCCCAGATTGGCGCGCTCCACCTTGTGGCTGCCTACCTGTTTTGGAGGATTAGCCCTCCCCAATTTTCAGGTCTACTACTGGGCGGCTATGTTGGTGTCGGTTTACTGGTGGTTTCAGGGCTCTAAAATGAATGCGGCAGTCTGCCTTGAGGCAAACTATTTGGGCTCCCTTACTGATCTACGTAACTTTCCCTATCGAGGTCCGGGTGCGTATACGCGAGTTCCTGAACCCACTTGGGCAACGTGGAGGGTGTGGGTGGCTGCAAGACGTAGATTCCTCTCTCCGGGTCAGTTATCGCCAGCGAACCCGCTATGGGGAAATCCAGCTCTTAAACACTTCCGGACTGTGCCTGACCCACAGCTTTGGGCCAGGTTCGGCATTACAACTATAGAACAAATTATGCCCAGAGGGGAATTGCTCTCTATCACGGAAATAATGAATAAATTCCAGCTGCCCAGAGGGATGAGGTTTAGATGTTTTCAACTAAGACATGCGGCACGGGCTCAGTTTCCTCAGACACCTTTGCTTCAGGCAGATCCCATTGAGGAGCTATTGGCATCTGGAGATGTCTCTAAGCCCCTTTCCACCTTGTATGCTGTACTCCTGGGTAAGGACTCTCCTAAAATAGCAAAATTATGGGACAGTTGGCACACCGACATTCCATCATTAGACAGAGAGGATTGGGAGGAATGTCTAGATAATGGCCCTAAACTGGTGATTGCATCCAGGGATAAGTTAATCCAGGTCAAATTTATACATAGGACTTATTACACCCCACAGAGACTCCGTCGCATATTCCCTGACAGAGACCCTATGTGTAACAAATGTAAGTGTCAAATTGGAACTTTTTTCCACATGTTCTGGGAATGCCCATTGATAGCAACATATTGGTGTGCAATATTTGCAGAGATAAATTCCAGGTTGCAAATATCCATACCAATCACTCCGGAGTTGGCCCTTCTCGGGATTCATGACAATGAACAAAGAGCCTATCATTTAAAATTGCTTATTTCCTTTCTACTTTATTATGCCAAGAAGGAGATACTGATGAAGTGTACAGACCCCTCACCCCCGACCGTGTCGGCCTGGGAGGCACAGATTGAGGCAGTTATACCTATGTACAGAATCACATATATCAATCGAGGTTGTCCATGGAAATTTGAGAAAGTGTGGACACCTTGGCTCTCATCTTAGAGGGCCACGGTGGATTCATGTATTATGTGGGGGGGAGGGAGGGGTAATCCCCGGATACATGAGGTACTTTTCTCTGTGATCATTTTGTCTAGAACGTTGACATGTACTGATGTTTCACCTCCTGCACATGTATGACACTGCTATGCGATTGCTCATGCTTATCTGTCATGTAATGTTCTGAATTATGTCAAGAGGTATTATGTAACCTTCTTCCTTGTGATACAATAAAGCACACCTGTTTGTTAAAAAAAAAAAAAATGTAATTACAAGCCACTGTTAAACAGGAGCTGAAAAATTGGGCCTTAGGCACTGGTGGCGGCGCCCAGAACCAAAACTGTTCTTACAAGCTTTCAGAGTGATCATTGAGGAGGAAGAGGATAATTACTCAGGATAGTCACTCAGCATCAGCATAGGCAGTCTTTGAAGGGATCTGAGATTTCAAAAAAAATTATTTGGTTACATCAGCATCAGGTGCTTGGTAGCTGGTGGTGATCCAAGACTGATTCATTTTTATGAAGGTCAGTCGATCAACTGAGTCGGTGGACAGACGCACCCTGTGATCGGTTACAAAGCCTCCAGCACTGAATGTGCATTCCGAAAGAACGCTGGATGCAGGACAGGCCAGTAGCTCAATTGCATACTGTGCAAGCTCTGGCCAGTGATCCATCCTCAAGACCCAGTAACCCAGAGGATTTTCCGTGGGAAAGGTGTCCAAGTCAGATCTTGCCCCTAGGTATTCCTGCACCATGTAAAACAGACGCTGGCGATGGTTGCTGGAGCCGATCATACCTTGGGGCTGCGGACTAAAAAATTGTCTGAACGCATCGGTCAGACGGCCACCTTCTCCACCACTCCTTCTTTGACTGACCGAAGCCTCAGCAACACGTTGTCCAGAAACAGGAGTTTGTAACCTCCCAGTCTCTGGAAACGCGTTGCACAGACCTTTCTGCAAGGCCTCCCGAAGATGTTTCATCCTCTGCTTCCTCTGCGACGGCAAGATAAGTATACCCTTGTAACGTGGATTAAGGAGGGTTGCCAGCCAGTATTGGCCATGCAGCATAGGTTTGCTGAGGCATTCGGTCCGGAGTCCTCTGGGTCACTAAGGAGGACATGGTGCGCAGCCACCTCCTCCCAGCCATGTACAAGTCCATGTGTTTCTTGGGACTGATCCCTTAAAGACTGCTGCTGATGCTGAGTGCCAGACTCCACCTCCATACTGACACGATGCTCCTCCTCCTCCTCCTCCTTCTCCTCCTCGTCTTCTTCCTGCGTGATCGGCAGGCACACAGGAACACTGTCTGGATAAAGGGGGCCTTGAGAGCTAAGGAAGTCCTCCTCTTCCTGCCTCTGTTCTGCCTCAAGTGCCCTGTCCATTATTCCACGCAGCGTGTGCTCCAATAGGTGGACAAGGGGGACAGTGTCACTGATGCATGTACTGTCACTGCTCACCATCCTTGTGGCCTCCTCAAATGGTGACAGGACAGTGCATGCATCCCTGATCATGGCCCACTGGTGTGGGGAAAAAAAACAAGCTCCCCTGACCCTGTCCTGGTGCCATAGTCGCACAGGTACTCATTGATGGCCCTCTGCTGCGTGTGCAGCCGCTGCAGCATGGCTAACATTGAGTTCCACCTGGTGGAGATGTGACAGATTATGCGGTTCTTGGGCAGGTTAAACTACTTTTCGAGGTCTGCCAGCCGAGCACTGCCATTATATGACTGGCGGAAATGCACACAGACTTTCTAGACCTGCCTCAGGACATCCTGTAAGCCTGGGTACCTGCCCAAGAACCGCTGCACCACCAAGTTAAGGACGTGAGCCAAACAGGGCAAATGGGTCATTTGTCCCTGTCGGAGGGCAGAGAGGAGGTTGGTGCCATTGTCGCAAAGCACCATTCCTGCCTTAAGCTGGCGTGGCGTCAACCACCTCTGAACCTGCCCCTGCAGAGCTGACAGAACCTCTGCCCCAGTGTGGCTCCTGTCCCCCAAGCACACCAGCTCAAGCACCGCATGGCATCTTTTGGCCTGCATACTTGCGTAGCCCCTTGAACAGCTACGGAGCACTGCTGGTTCCAAGGACAAAGCACAGGAAGAGGCCATGGAGGAAGAAGAAGAGGAGGGGGTGGAGGAGAGAGGTGTGTCACAATCATTAGTAGTGGCATTTTGGAGGTATGGTGGCAGAACAACCTCCAACACTAGTGCACCTTGTCCTGCATCCTTCCCAGCTGCCAGCAGAGTCACCCAATGCATGGTGAAACTTAGGTAACGTCCCTGTCCATGCCTGCTGGACCATGAGTCAGCGGACATTGCCTTCCACATGCCGGTAGAGCACCAGAATCGCCTTCCGTGAGAAAAAGTGGCGTTTGGGTACCTGCCACTGAGGAACCGCACATTCCACAAACTCACGGAAGGGGGCAGAGTCTACCAACTGAAAAGGCAGCAGTTGAAGTGCTAGCAATTTTGCCAAGCTAGCATTCAACCGCTGGGCATGTGGATGGCTGGGAGCAAAGTTATTTTGGCGGTGCAGCAGCTGGGGCAGGGAAATTTGCCTGGTACAATCTGACATCGGTGTACCGAAAGCAAATTGCCCACAAGTACTTGGCTGTGACACACCTAATTCTACACCTTCATTCCTCTCAGTGCAGGTCTCAGAGAGGACTGAAGGTATAGTAGGGTTGGAGATCTCAGCTGATGAGGAGCAAGGAGAGGTCCTCTTTGTTCTTTGGTGTGGGTCTTTTAGATACGCTTGCCAACGAACTACATGGCAGGTCAACATATGTCTGGTCAAGCATGTGGTGCCCAAGCAGGAGATGTTTTGGCCACGCGAGATACGCTTGAGACATATGTTGCAAATAGCAGCGGTGCGATCTGATGCACTCGTCTCAAAAAAGGCCCACACCAAAGAACTTTTGGAATAACGCACAGAGACAGCAGCGCCCTGCACATGTGGAGCTTTGGGGTGTGATGCAGTCAGTGTGCTGCCCTTAGGCTGGCCCCTTGAGGGCATCCTGCCTCATTGGTGATGTGCCTCCTCCTCCTCCTCCTATCTCCTATCAGGCACCCACGTCAAGTCAGTGACCTCATCATCCCCTCCCTCCTCATCACTGGAGCAAATCTGGCAGTATGCTGCAGCAGGGGGAGCATGACTGCCAGATTGCTGTCCTTCTTGGGCACCCCCTCTGTCCGTGCTCACGTTACTGCCTTCATCTAGATCAGTATCATCATCAGAGCCTTCTAAATGCTGGGCATCCTCCTGGAGCATGTAACCAACACTGTGGTCAAACAGTTCGAGGGACTCCTCAGGAGGACATGGTGGGGCTACGGAAGGAGTCACTGATGCCATTGAGCTGAGGGAAGAGGCCGCGTTGGCAGCTGCTTTGCCAGACAAAGTACCCTTAGCATGGGTGAAAGAGGATGAGGAGGATGAGGACAGCTTGGTCATCCACTCGACCAAGTCTTCTGCATGTTGCGGCTCAACACGGCCAGCTGCCGAAAAAAAGGCCAAGCGTGTCCCACGGCCATGTGCTGATGAGGATGCACCGTCTCCACGACCAGCACTGTTGCCTCTAGACACAGATCCTGCTTGCCCTCTTTTATTGGCTTGTGACTGTCTGCCTCTCCTTGTTGGCCTTCCAGACATACTAATGGCCTGTAGCTGCACTAAGCTGGAATATATATATATATATATATATATATATATATATATATATATATACTGATACTGCAGCTAGCAAAATCAACCTGCCTGTAGTATGAGAACACCACCAACCTTCTACAGGTAGCTTTAGCTGAACTCTGCACAGTGTTCAGCTTTAGCTGAACACTGTGCAGAGCTCACAAAAAACTAACTTGTAGTTTTAGCTGAACACTGTTCAGAGAACGCACTACACTAACTTGTAGCTTTAGCTGAACACTGTTCAGAGGATGCACTATACTAACTTGTAGCTTTAGCCGAACACTGTGCAGAGGTCGCACTACACTAACTTGTAGTTTTAGCTGAACACTGTTCAGAGGACGCACTACACTAACTTGTAGCTTTAGCTGAACACTGTGCAGAGGTCGCACTACACTAACTTGTAGTTTTAGCTGAACACCGTGAGGAGGATGCACTACACTAACTTGTAGCTTTAGCTGAACACTGTGCGGAGGTCGCACTACACTAACTTGTAGCTTTAGCTGAACACTGTGAGGAGGACGCACTACACTAACTTGTAGCTTTAGCTGAACACTGTGCAGAGGTCACACTAAACTAACTTGTAGCTTTAGCTGAACACTATGAGGAGGACGCACTACACCAACTTGTAGCTTTAGCTGATCACTGTGAGGAGGACGCACTACCCTAACTTGTAGCTTTAGCTGAACACTGTGCAGAGGTCACACAAAACTAACTTGTAGCTTTAGCTGAACACTGTGAGGAGGACGCACTACACTAACTTGTAGTTTTAGTTGAACGCTGTGCAGAGGTCACACTAAACTAACTTGTAGCTTTAACTGAACACTGTGAGGAGGACGCACTACACTAACTGTAAATAGTCTAGCTGCCTGACTGTGGTACTAATAGGATCAAAAGAACACCAGCAATTTTCTTCAGGTAGCTGTAAATACTGTAACAAGACAAGCCTGCCTGTCAGTAGGAAGATAACAGGAACGGATTTAGCTAAACTGAATACAGTGTATATATATATATATATATATATATATATATATATATATATATATATATATATATATATATACAACACCTGGGATGCATATATATACACAATACACTGTAAGTGCAGCTAACTCACTGACTGTCCTGCCTAATCTAGCTAACTTAAATGAAATGACACTGTCTCTCTCTCTAAGCACGCCGGAACACACTACACAGGGCCACCGTGCAGGCAGCCTTATATAGTGTGGGGCGTGTTCTAAACCCCCTGAGCCATAATTGGCCAAAGCCACCCTGGCTTTGGCCAATTACAGCTCTCTCTACTGACGGCGCTGTGATTGGCCAAGCATGCGGGTCATAGTGCATGCTTGGCCAATCATCAGCCAGCAACGCACTGCGATGCCGCAGTGAATTATGGCCCGTGACGCGCCACATGAATTCGGTGAACGATCGAACAGACGATGTTCGAGTCGAACATGGGTTTGACTCCAACATGAAGCTCATCCCTACTTATAACTAAAATCCTCCAGACCCTTTATTAGCTTTGTTGCCCTTCTTTGTATTCGCTCCATTTCCAGTACATCCTTCCTGAGGACTGGTGCCCAGAATTGGACAGCATACTCTAGGTGCGGCCAGACCAGAGTTTTGTAGAGCGGGAGAATTATTGTTTTATCTCTGGAGTTGATCCCCTTTTTAATGTATGCCAATATTCTGTTTGCTTTGTTAGCAGCAGCTTGGCTTTGCATGCCATTCCTGAGCCTATCATCTACTAGGACCCCCAGGTCCTTTTCCATCCTAGATTCCCCCAGAGGTTCTCCCCCCAGTGTATAGATTGCATTCATATTTTTGCCACCCAAATGCATTATTTTACATTTTTCTACATTAAACCTCATTTGCCATGTAGTTGCCCACCCCATTAATTTGTACAGATCTTTTTGCAAGGTTTCCACATCCTGCAGAGAAGTTATTGCCCTGCTTAGCTTAGTATCGTCCGCAAATACAGAGATTGAACTGTTTACCCCATCCTCCAGGTCGTTTATGAACAAAATAAATAGGATTGGTCCCAGCACAGAACCCTTGGGGACCCCATTACCCACCTCTGACCATTCCCAGTACTCCCTATTTATCACCACCCTCGGAACTCGCCCTTGTAGCCAGTTTTCAATCCATGTACTCACCCTATGGTCCATGCCAACGGACCTTATTTTGTACAGTAACATTTATGGGGAACTGTGTCAAATGCTTTTGCAAAATTCAGATACACTACGTCTACAGGCCTTCCTTTATCTAGATGGCAACTTGCCTTCTCATAGAAGGTTAATAGATTGGTTTGGCAAGAACGATTCTTCATGAATCCATGTTGATTACTGCTAATGATACCATTCTCGTTACTAAAATCTTGTATATAGTCCCTTACCATCGCTTCCAAGAGCTTGCATACTATTGATGTTAAGCTAACTGCTCTGTAGTTCCCAGGGATGTATTTTGGGCCCTTTTTAAATATTGGTGCTACATTGGCTTTTCTCCAATCAACTGGTACCATTCCAGTCAGTAGACTGTCAGTAAATACTAGGAACAATGGTCTGGCAATTACTTGACTGAGTTCCCTAAGTACCCTTGGATGCAAGCCATCTGGTCCCTGTGATTTATTAGTGTTAAGTTTCCCAAGTCTAATGTTAATTCTGTCCTCTGTTAACCATGGAGGTGCTTCCTGTGATGTTTTTTCTACTGCACTGTGAGTGTGATTCTTTTAACTTTTCATAAATAAAGTGTTTTAAACTTGTTACGCTATGGGAGCTTTTGTTACTTATCTTTACATGACAAACGAGTGACCATTTGCCATACAGAGGATTCCCATCATAGAGGTCCATGAGTGTCACTTTCTCGGTCCATACCTGAGGCTGGGGTTACACAGCCACATGCCTGCTTGATCTCCCGAAAAGAGATCTAAAGAGTCGGTAAGGGGCCATTTTTTTACATCGGTGGAGGAGCTTTTCTGTTATCACTGAATCCCGGGTGATCTAACCATATGCCATACACCATTCGGATGTTCACCATTTTTTCCCTGGCATAAATTTTGCACTTATATGAACTGTACACTTTTATGCACTCTGCATATGGACTTTACGTTGTTTATTAGGAATTTTTCTTTGGTTATCAGTGTGTGGGTCATATTATCACTGTTATAACTCACGTATAGAAATTTACATTGTATTTTTTCAGGATGTATTCACTATTTTATTTGTTTCATGTCACTTATTGCAGTGCAGCCTTTTAATTTTGATTTGTATAACAAATGGATGTGTCTCACATTGCATGGTTGCAGCTTGTTCACATATAATTTTTCATTTGGGGATAG
The DNA here is from genome assembly GCF_042186555.1 of Aquarana catesbeiana. NCBI lineage: Eukaryota > Metazoa > Chordata > Amphibia > Anura > Ranidae > Aquarana > Aquarana catesbeiana. Next base: position 484,808,525 of record NC_133325.1, on the reverse strand, counting down.
CGCAGTAATTTTTTTCAGCTTACAGCTTCCTGTGATGTGTCATGAGGATAAACACCGCAGTTTTGGTTACTGAAGCCCCCCGATTCCCTCGTGAAGACTGAGGAGAAGAATAAATGCAATACATTTACCATCTCCCCATCCTTTGTAACCAGATGTCCTTCCTCATTCTTTATAGGGCCGATATGGTCTGTCCTCCCTTTTTTACTGTTTACATATTTAAAGTGATTGTAAAGCTTTAAGTGCAGTTCATTTTGCATAGAGTGGCCCCAATCATCCTCTTCTGGGGTCCCCCGGCGGCGCTGGTAGCTCCTCCGCGCATCGCATAACCCCCTAGGAGAAGCACCTTGCGGTCCAGCATTTATGTCCATAGATGCAGAATGCCAGACTCGACTCCGCCCCTGATGCCGTGTCATTGGATTTGATTGACAGCAGTGGGAGCCAATGGCTGCGCTGCTATCAATCTATACAATCAAGAGCCGAGAACCCTGGGCAGAGGAAGAGCACGTCTCCGCCGTGGGAAATTCCAGGGCTCAGGTAAGAAAAACGGGGGGGGGGGGGGCTGAGGGGCCGATCACTGCCAGGTGTTTTTTCCCCTTATGCATCCTATGCATTAAGGTGAAAAAACACGAGGGTTTACAACCCCTTTAAAGAATTTCTTGGGATTTTTTTTGCTTTCCTCCGCTATGTGTCTTTTGTGTTCTATTGTAGCTGCCCTAATTGCATCCTTACATTTCTTGTTGCATTCTTTATAAAGTCTGAATGCTAAAGATGATTCCTCAACCTTGCATTTTTTTAAGGCCTTTTCCTTTGCTTTTATATGCATGTTTACATCGGAGTTAAGCCACCCAGGACTTTTGTTCGCTCTATAAACCCTTCTCTCCTCCATGTTCTTTGTTCCTAAAATTTTATCCCAATTTATGCCTTCTAGCAAGGTTCCTAGTTTAGAGAAGTTGGCTCTTTTGAAATTATGTATCTTTGTATTCTCCTTATGTTTCCTATTTGTGTGATTTATACTGAAACCAAATGACCTGTGATCGATGTTTCCTAAATTGCCCCGTATTTAATCCATGATCAGGTCTGTACTGTTGGTAATCAGTAGATCCAGTAAAATTGTATTTCTAGTTAGTACGTCTACCATCTGAACCAAGAAATCGCCCTGCAAGACATTTAGGAACTGGTGAGGGTGGTTCAGTCTATGTCTGGATAAATAAAATCCCCCATTATGATAACACTTCCCATCCTTGCTGCTAATCCAAATTGTGATAGAAGATCCGCCTGCCCCTCCTCCATCAGGTTAGGGGGCCTAAAAGATACTCACAGTATTATTTTCCCCTTAGCTTCATCCCTTTGGAGCACTACCCATAAGGATTCCACCTCCTCCCTAGCTCCCATTCACATTCAGTGTTAGAAAAGCAAATATTAATTTGCTTTGCTAACACACCTGGGTGGACTGTGAGCACAATGCTTTGTGCTCCCAGTCCACCTTTTTTTAAGCCTTTTAGAGTCTATGGCTCTAATTGGGTGCTTCAAAAAAACATCCCGCCACTGGAATTCAGGCACCCGGCATCTGAAAAGGGACCGGACGCCTGAATAGGGGGTGACTACAGCGGCCATGGATAGACTCATGCTATGCATCATTCTATCCATTCTACACAGAGGGGGGTGGCATGACAGAGGGGGTGCCGTGAAAGAGGGGGTGGCACCCATGCGCCCTTAATTGACGCACCGCCACTGGTCTAGCTGCTATTTATTGTATGTTTCAGAGGAGGTGGAGAGCGAAAATTCATGGAGGGGGGTGGGGCCCAAGAAAATTTTTGCCCAGGGTCCAATCAATATTAAAGATGGCTCTGGTGGTAGCACACATATTAGCACATTAATGCAGACTTACCTGGCAAGGGATCCAAGCCACTGCTGCATTGTCAGCGCTTCCATCATGCATGGGCAATACCATCTTCTCCCACTCTTCCTTCTATGTTCCAAAACTTCAACCACTTTTTTTTTGGTCAGAGCTGTGCATGTGCATGGGAGTCACTTCATCACAACACAAAACAATGTTGTAAATGTTCACTGAGCTGTGCATGCGTGGCTCAGAATATATATAAACTCTGACCGGTAGTAAGAGGGGATTATGATAGAAGAGAACAATAGGGTCACTTCTGTCTTAAAAATACTACCTGTTGGCATTTTGTTCTTTTGTACAGTTGAATTCTACATTAAAGGCTGACTCCACCTTTTGCACAACGTTACATCTGTATCTAGGCTGCAAAGCCATTTTCCAAGTAACACAGTAAATGTACATTTTTGTTCCTGCAAATATATGTTCATTTATTCTTTTTTTTGAAAAGATGGACTTAGCCTTTAAAAAAGCATTTAGTATTTAGTCAAAAAGCATTTTTGCTGGATATTCTGAGCTGGATTATGGAGCTGAATTGTGCAAACTGGAGATGGAGTGGGTTTTAATAAGATTGCTCTTTTCTACTTAGCAGCTTAAATAATAAGCAAAGTAATATGATTCTCTGGTAAGAATAGGGGAGAGTCTTGAAAATATTATACTGTGAAAAGAGTAAATATTACATAATTGTTAGTGCTACCTTGCTAGCCTAGCTTTACTATTCTTTTGCTCTCTTTTTATTCAGTTAGTTCCCTTACCCTCTGAAACTTGCCTTTTTATGTTGATGTCTGAAATGTTAATATAATTCAATAACTATCCTCAGCAGTTGAGTTTTTCAGGCCGCCAAATGCTGATATCATGAAACCAAAAACACTTCAATTTAAATACAGAAAGGTCAGAGAATAAAATAAACATAATGACTCCAAAATCATAATGTGTGAATGGATTGAGAACCAGAGGCACACTAAACCACCCAAATTAATTCAAATGTCAGTAAACATCCAGAGTTCACTCAGTGGACAATGTGCAAAGCTTTACCTGTTTGTCTTTATTAAATAGTAAAATATGACAAAGTCTGCACTTTGCAAAATGACTTCAAACTCATATTAGATTTTCCATGGTTTCTGTTGATGGAGGCATCTTCAGATCTCTTTTATTTGTGGACATAGGGTAGTGCCATGGGGATTTTAATGGATCCAATTATGTGAACCCATACAGGAGGAAAAAGATAATCAGTAGCTCAGAAATGCAAAAGGTCAGCAGGTTCAGGAACAAAAAAAAAAAACAAGCTCTGAAAATATCTCACTAATTTGTGACAGGCAGATGCCCTAAACAGCAATATCTTTTTTAAGGTAGCAATATATCAAACTGATTTCCATGTTAAAGAAAATGTTACTTTGCAATAAATGTAATAAGCCTATAAATATTTTACTATTTTTTTTTCTTTTAGTTGATGTTTTATAAACCATATTATTTGAAAAATTTTTAGGCATGGGGAATACATATGATGTCAAATCTTACATCATTAAATGCTATTGATTTTCCCAAAATGATTTCCACTATGCTTGGTCATACCTGTCTTTCCTTTTTTACGTCATTTAAAAAAAAGAAATCTTATACACTCCAGTTATGACACACATTATCCCTCTTGCACACTGCAGCTTGAAAAAGCTTAGTACAGCTTTTTTTTGAGCTAAAATACAATCCATTAATTGTAATGTGCCTGTGCACACAAGTGCGCACACGGGCACGCAAACAAGCACCCTGCATTGTTTAGTAAAAAAAAATAAATAGAAAAATCTGAATTTTTGGTCAGTAAATCACTAAAATCCCATATAAAATGTAACATGTTTATGTCATTCTAAATGTAGTTTTCAATCTTTTTAAATCTACAGCTTTCATTAAAACATTGTCTGATGATCCTGCCATTACTTCTTTGTTCAGCCACTTCCTGTTATAGGACCCCAATACTCTGTCCCAACCTTCCAATTGTCACACTGTCACATATACTTCCACTGGATACTTTACATGACCATGATGACACTCATTGCACAGCCGTGTTCTGGTGTAGCCATCATCAAGAAGCCTGTCTTAAAAAACTTCATCTAGCCATCACTGGAGTGCATGAATGTATTCATGAAGTGGCTGCAGTACTAAAAGGCAAAACATGGATAAAAAAATCATGAAAGTATATATTATATTGAAATAGACAATAATTAATGATACATGGTGCTGCAGCAAAATAAATCACATCTATCCAGTGTTTATATCTACTCTACTGATATAGTCGAGTATTTACATAGTTGCCTATGATTGCACATAATGCATACCATATTTATCAATGATTGTTACTGTTTGTACTTTGTAAAGAAATCTGTACTTCATCATTTCGATATATAGAAATATATTGTGACAGAGGAAAGGCTACAAATAACAGTGGAAGAGTAGGCTGTGGCATGGAAAGGGTGTCTAAGAACAGGTATACACTAAGGCCTGATTCACACTGCCGTGACTTCCACGCAACTTTTAAGCCCACATCCCATCTTTGACTGAAGTCAATGCAAGTCGTGCCGAAGTCGGACCAAAAGTAGTGCAGGAAACTTTTTCTAAGTTAGAGCGACATTCTAAGTAAATCGCTCCTTTTAGAATGGTTTCATTGAACTTAATGGGCCATGAGTTGTCATGCGACATGTGCTCTTAAGGAGCACAGGTCGCACAAGTGTGAACCGGGCCTTAATTCCAGGTGGGTTTTGGCCTACAACGAAGTGAGCCTGGAGTCAGATAGGGGAGATGAGTAGAGTTAGTACTACAGAGGCAGCTTACTGAGAAACCTTGCATAGATTACGTGTATAGGCTTATCTGTTGCCAGAACAGATTGAAACTCAAAGCCAGAGGGCCAGGGTAACCAAGGCTGCAAGAAAAAGCAAGGAGGTCAATGCTTGTTCTTTATGTGAAACTGGTAAAGATGCCTGCAAAGGATTTTTTTTTGTACTGTATATTTTTATGTTGGTGCCAAATATTCATATGCACAAAAGATCTCAAATATACCCTGGTGTGTCATCCACCTCCTCTTTTTTTAATCTCTGCACATGAGTTTCTGGGCCTGCTCACCTAAGGGGCTGTTACCAGTCTTTCCCATCCTTCCTGTTGTTGTTTTATTTAATATGGAGCATGTAAAGGAAATGATGGGACAAGCAAATGTGTGCAGGAACATCCAAAGTTTCCAGGTGGAGGGGAACAATGTCAAAAATGGAGTTAGGAGATCTTGCTGTTGCAGTATCTAAGACATAAAAGAAGCCAAAGCCTTCAGCTTATTGGGGCCACCTGAAATTAAAATATGTAGCACCCACCACTTTCAGGTGGGTGCTATAAGGTTAAAAGACAGGTTAAATTACCAGTGCCTTACTGTTTGTACAGGTCTGGAGGTTTGATTTGGGTTAGGGTGGAGTTGTAGGTTAGAGGGGGGTGTGACCACCTGTTCATCATCACCCTGGAAAACCCTCCCTTGCTTCTCCAGAGTAATGTTCTGGAAAGGAGGCAGGTCAGGGCTTGAAGGACAGGCAGTGTGTATGGCCCTGGTCCAATGGTTAATTTGTTTGGGCAGGGGCGGGTTCATATATATACACTGGGGGTCACATGTTTCCGGGAGTGGAGTGGAGTGGTGTGGTAGGAGTGGAAAGGCAGCAAGATGTGACGTTAAGGATCAGGGCTGGAAGGGCTGGGGTTCAGAGACCCAGAGCTGGAAAGCCACGGACCTCTGCCGGAAGGCATGGAGGTTCAAAGACTCCATAGCTGGAAGGTTTCATCAACCAAGAATCAAGAAGTGGCTGCAAACTGACCTGAGTAGACCCAGGGTTCCTGGACTTCCTTGAGCTGGTGAGGGAAGAGATGATCGGAGGTGAGAAGGCAGGTGAGGCCTGGGACACCCAGCATTTCAGTAGTACCGCATGCTTTTCAGAGGAGCATGAGCCAGTTTGTTAAGGGAAGAGTCTAACTACTTGTGCAGCTTAGACAAGAGGCAACTTATATCTGTTTGCATCATTTAAGTAACACAACAGCCGAATCAGGAATAAAAGTTATTGTTTGAACTGTTCAACTGTGTCTGTGATTACTACAGCGGGGTGGAAGAAGCGGGGGTTAAACCAGCATGTACTGTAATGAACTAACTAGCAGCTCCAACGGGGGTAGTGCGCTACCAATATATATGAGTGGGTCATCCCTTTCAGTAAGTCATTGATTTTCTATTATTACATCATATGGAAAGTTATTTTCCACACTTTGGAAATGATACCTTTCTTGAGTAGAGGAAAGATATATGGCAGTTTCAGAGCAGAATGTTGCTACAGGAGATGGTGGATTTAAAAAGGAAAATTAAGGAACTGCCTGGCTTCAAAGAGAAGAATGCGCTAAATCACAACTAGCTAAATTTTTTAGCTTTGAATAGGCCTGAAAAAGAGTAAAATGCTTGTCAAACTGTTTTTGCTGCCTATGACCCAGTTGGATTATTTACCTCACTGTCCCTTTGATGGCAGGGTTAGAAATAATAGACACTGTTGTCCCCAGGAAAGAAAAACACAGACAGTAAATATAGCCCTTTAATCCCTTCCTATCTTACTAGGAAAAAAATGGTTTGTTGTATTTGTGAAATATGGTGTAGATTATTCCTGCACTACCATGTACACAACAGAGAGGGAAAGAAACAAGTAGAACAGCTGCATTCACTGAATGGGGTCAAACAAAACCCATAACACAAATGGTAAAGGATGAGGGTCGGTGCTGCGCTATTCAGGTAAGGTGAGAAGATGCTGCTACAGGTAGCAGTACAAAATAGATGATACTGCCAAAAGAACGATAAAAGCTGCCAACAGCAAGGTATGTGTACACTGCAGTAAAAAATGTAACACTAAATAACTAATAATAAAGTGCAAAAAATCACAGACTAGTGTACAATACGTGCAGCCCTGCACGGACAGTGCAAGCAAATCAATGTGCAACACTCAGCAATAGATAAAACTTCCTGTGCAGGAGATCACATAATAATACTGTACAATGTGTGCAGCCCTGGACGGACAGTGCAAATAAATAGATGTGCAAACCTCAGCAATAAATAGAACTTCCTGTGCAAAAGTGCAAGATAGCATAAAAAGTGCAATGCGGTGTGTGGCATACACACTCCAATCACAATGCAATCAGATTGTGCCAAAATTACCCATGCTTATCGTTAGTTTACAATAAGTTTGCTATTGAAGCTTTAGTTTCCTATACCATTTTAAATCTTTTTAATTATTAACATTATTTCAGGTGTGGGGTGTATGCGTATTTTATTGACCTACTGATGTTATTTTTTAATTTGTTTTTATGTCTAACATATGGTACTGTTCCTATATATTATATGCATTATTTACTATCATTGTTGGTAAAATCATACTTTACTTGTTGTATTTGTGACCCCACTGGCAATATTGCTTACAAATTCTTGTCCTAAATATATAAACCAGGCATCACTAAATGGTCCGGACCCAGTCACAGTCTCACATAGAAAAAGGTGTAACTGTGCTGACCCTAAATAGTATATTTATCTTACCACATATCAAAAACAATCTTTATCAGTGGGAAAAAATACCACGCTACTTCAAACCTCTAATAGATTAAATAAAAAATTAAAACAATAAGAATAAAAATGAAAAACAAGCAGCTGCTAAAAGTGAAATACACACTGGATAACATAAAGAAAAAATGTAGCAGTGCTAATACCTATATACAATATAGATATAACCAGAGTATAAACCAAATATAAAGTGATGAATGGTTATGTTCAGAGGCATAACAAATTTATGAAAAAGTCCCACAAAACTTATCATATGTGATTATAAAATGAACACATCCACAATAATGATAGTGTTAAACAAAGTCCATAGAAACACGTGTGCATAAATAATGCCTCGTACACACGGTCGGATTTTCCGATGGACAATGTCCGATCGGAGCGTGTTGTCGGAAATTCCGACTGTGTGTGGGCGCCATCGGACATTTTCCATCGGATTTTCCGACACACAAAGTTGGACAGCAGGAGATAAAATTTTCCAACAACAAAATCCAATCGCGTCAATTCCGACCGTGTGTGGCCTGTTCCGACGCACAATGTGCCACGCATGCTCAGAAGAAATTCCGACATGGGACAGCTCGTTCTGGTAAACTTAGCGTTCGTAATGGATACAGCACTTTCGTCACGCTGCAATGTTAAAAATGGTTTAATACAGCGCACTCTCTTCTTCTTTATAATGTGACAAGAATTAAGTCGTTTTGCTGCTCATATTCACACACACTTCTCACAAAGTTTTATTTGTGTTTTTTTAGTGGGATTCCCTCAATATATTGTTATTAGTTGTCACATCTGACAGTTTTATATATTTTTTTTTTTTTTTTTTGGATTTTCAGCCTTTTTTTTTCTTTAATGTTTGGATTTTTTCCAAGGCTGATCTTTGTTCAATGTTATTTTTATTTTTACTCCAGAATATTTTTGTGTGTGTTTTGTGTGTCAAGTTACCCCAACACCATTGATATCTTTTATTATTTAATCTCCAGGAGATTGTTTGGTGTTGGTGTCCCTTGTTCATTTCACATTGTATATTTGAAACGTACCTGAATCCTCACAAACCAACTGTCATTTTTGAAGTAAAACACATAGGAGAGTATAATTCAAAACAAAAATCCTTTATTAAGGGATCAGAACCAAACAAAGAGGAAGGCAACACTGGATCAACAGGAGAAATTAGCGAAGCCTGGGACCCCCGCGGCAGACATCAATTCTTCAACATCAAAATTGGTGGCCTGAGGAGTCCATATGTAAGGGAGGGCAATCTGGTCCAGAATTTGCAGAGATCCGGATAGTAGCAGATGACATCTGTGTCCCCAGGCTGTGGTACCACAAGAGGCTGCATCTTTTGGCCAACCAGACTGGATCCAGGGCAATCACTGTCTGGTCTTCCTTCCACGATTCCTTTCGGGCTGTGGCTGTGCAGTTGGAGATGTGGCAGGAGGAGGAGTAGGACCTGGAGGAGGAGGAGGACTGGGAGGACCTGGAGGAGGACTGGGAGGACCTGGAGGAGAGGGAGGAGGAGGAGGAGGACCTGCAGGAGGAGGAGGAGGACCATCCCAAAGCTGTGTGTGAGGTGTAATTTGGCCCCTCATACCTTTCTCCAGAGCCTCTGATATGAGGGCCTCACACATGGCTTTTTGACCCTCCTCCATCCTCTGCATTTTATATGTTATGAATGCAGCAATGTTCTCCTGCATGGTGTGGGGTGCTCCCAGGACCTCTGTAGCCCTCCAAAAGAATGCTATAGCCGCCTCCTCTAGGGTACTCGTCCTACTGCCACTTTCTGTTTTCAGGTGTGGAGGAGGGACCTTGATATCAGCCAGCCGGCTCTGCCCGGCCACCTCCTGGCTGAGACTTCCCTGTGTATGAAAAAGGGACATGGTTGTAATGTTTTGCATCATCAATCACAATCCTAAATTAGTACTCCCAACTAACATCTAGTTAACATCATTGATTGGACAAGCAGAAATATTTAGAGGAATGCTATACCTGGCTCCATCTGGGCTCCTCCACATATGGCCTGGAAGGCCCAGGTTGGGCGTCAGAAGCCTCAGCCGGGGGGGAAGGAAGCGTGGAAGGAAGACTGGAGAGGGATGGCCTGGGTTCAGTCTGGCCTGCCAGAAAGTGCAGCCTGTCGTAGTACAACATCCTGGGGACATAGATGTCATCTGCTGCTCCGGATCTCTGTGAATCCAGGACTTTCTTGCGCTCCCTCAGATATGTGCTCCTCAGGCCACCAATGAAAATCTTTAAATAAGTGATGTCTGCCGTGGGGATCACCTGCTTCACAATTTCACACAATTGCTCCAGTGCTGCCTTCCTCTTTGCTTGGTTCTTGAAATGGGGGTGGGTAATCTCCCACAGACAGGGCAGCTCACTTAGCATATCAATGAATAGTGACATGAAGTCAGTATCTCTCATTAAGATATCCATGTTCACTGCAAGACACAACACAAGACAAAGCCTAATGTCAGACAAAACTCTCCTAATCTTGTTACAATATAGGCCTCAATCTAGAAGCAGTATAGGCACAAGTTTGTCTCTTACCTTCGTTCTTACGATCGGCGCGTCCAATGCTCCTTCCTCCGCTCACAGATCGTACGTAATACGCACGCGTGTTACGCTTTATACACACTGCGCATGCGTGTAACTCCGCCCGCCCCTGATGTTCTTTCTAGTCTATTCCCTGCCCCTTTTCGTTCGGCGCAGTGGGTGAAGAGCACATGGCGGAGTTACAGCAGGTGCGTGCTAATTCTAGCAACGAGGAGGAGGAGGAGGAAAGCCCGGATCCAGGCACGTCCCGATCCAGAAGGAGACGTTTTAAGGCCACAAATATGTCGTTTGGGGAGATGTTGGAGATGGTCGACATCATGAAGAAGTCCGACTATGACGGAAAATATGGGCCTTACCCCAACCCCAACATCCGAAAGGCCAAGATCATGGCTAAAGTGGTCAGGAGTCTTGAGAGGAATTTCGGGGTACGACGATCGAAAGATCAGCTCAGGAAGCGGTGGTCGGACCTGAAGTTGAGAGAGCCAGAGCAGTACCGAAAGATCCGGAGAGTGCTGCAAAAAAGTAAGTAGTTGTGCTGTGTTCCTATTCTTTCTGTCTTTATTCCGTTCGTTCTGCTCCATATGCTTTTAGTAATTGTAACGTTTCAAAAGGTCAACTTTAATGTTCATGGGCCCATTATTCGTTCGTATCAAAAATTTTTCTTTCGGCCTCTAGAACACCATTGCATTTTCACACATTTTTGGGGGCCTACTTGGATGCCAAATATTTGTTTGTGTAGATGGGTTTGTTACTAGAATGAAATGCCAACTAGATTGTGTGTAAGGAGAGGACACTGAGCAGCTGTTTTCACATCTGGACACTGGAGCACTAGTGTGGGACCCCAGAACACCCTTTTTATTAGGGGGGCCACACAGGTGCTCCAGTGTATACTATAGGGGGGGCTACATCTGTGAAGCTTGTACCAAACCGGTAAAGTATTGCAGCTTGACAAAGGGCAATAAAAAATATACATCTTGGAACTCGGCTAAAATAGACAATTGTACCCCACTTCCAAGCAATGTTTCCTAGTTCTAGTTCTGCCATCAAATATCTGTGTGCTAATTATACCATTTTTGTTTTACATAGGGGAGAAAAGACTCGGAGGACACCCCTCATCCCAGGAGAACACAGACCCCCCCCCCCTCTGGAAGAAGGGGAAATACCGCAAACCCAAGAAGCTGAGCAGGAGGAAGAAGAAGATGTGGTGGAGATTGGCACCACAACAGGTGAGTGTCTGCGACCACAGACTCAGGTAAAAGAGATGGATGGTGGCAGATTTTTGAGCCTTTTTTTTTGTTCTTTATCTCTTTTTTAGGTGATCGTGATTCAGAACGCTTTACATCTGAAAGTGCCCAGATACTCATCGGGGAGATCATGGGGTGTAATCTCCAATTGCAAAACATCCAGCAACAAATCACTGATGTTATTAAAAAAAATAATAACATCATTGATGTTTTGGGGCGAATTTAAACCCCACAAAATCACCTGTTTTATGTTACTAAAATTTTTACAATGTTTAGAAAAGCCAAATTTGGAGGATGCACACAGTGTGCCAACATGTGCTATCTGCCATCACGGGAGATCAATGGACGCGTTTTGGGGGTGCAACCCCTTCCTCAATTATAAAGTCGCATTGAGGAAGGGCTTGCTCCCCCAAAACACGTCCCTTGATCCCCCCTGATGGCAGATAGCACATGTTGACATTCGTAAATTGGTGTGCATCTTCCAAATTTGGCTTTTCCAGGGGTGATTTCCCCCCATCTGAACGCTATATCAAACACAGTTCCTAAATACTCATGTCTGATATAGCCTTCAGGTTTTACTATATGTGAACTTTGTAAGTTCAAGTTTTTTGGCTTTCTTGTTGGTTTTGCACAGGCCTGTTTTATCTGAAATGGATATTTCGATTTTTGATAATGCTACTGCAAACATTGTTATACAACAAACATGTTGGTTTGTTTTAAAAACCTTTCGTAAATGCACATGTGATTGTGCAGCTATAAAAAAGTACCTTACTCAAGAATTTGTGGATTATTGTCTCAACACTACAACACTTTGGGGTGATGTAATTGCTGTTTTATGCACAAATGGGGGTTATTTCCTAAGGGCAATTACACTTTGCACTACAAGTGCAGGTTCAGTGCAGTTGCAAGTGCACTTGTTGTGAAATGTGTTTTGGCATTTAGGAAGTACCAGCCAACACTATTTTTTATAAGGTTACCCAATCACGACATTTTCTGCACTCAAAACATTTCTGTCAGGGTCAGCTAAAACAAACACAAGCAGTAAATGTCCACCAAGAATTTCTTTTGTTTGTTTTTTATTTGAAAAAGGTATCACAGATTCTCTGGCATATTGATAGCCTCCCTACCCGCAAAGAACTCCAGGTAGCGTAACCGGACATCACGGGCATTCAGGGAGGGCAAGCCAGGACGGCCACTTTCAAGCGCCGTCAGTGTTGATGGATTTGGGATTCCGGCCTCAGGCCCAACTGAGCCAGCATAGTTGGCTGAATGTTTTCTTAAAAAATTATGGAGAACACAGCAGGCAAGTATTATATGGTTCAGTTTATACTCCGCCATATGGATGGGTGTCAGAAATAATCGGAACCGGCTGGCCAGGATTCCAAATGTGTTCTCCACCACTCTTCTGGCTCTGGCCAGCCGGTAATTAAAAACCCTCTGTTCCGGGGTGAGGGTCCTCATCGGGAATGGCCGCATCAGGTGGTCCCCCAGCGCAAATGCTTCATCAGCAACGAATACAAATGGGAGACCTTCAACATTGTCCTCTGGAGGTGGCAAGTCCAAGCTGCCATTCTGGAGACGCCTGTAGAACTCCGTCTGGGCGATCACTCCACCATCGGACATCCGGCCATTCTTCCCCACGTCCACATACAAGAACTCGTAATTAGCCGACACCACCGCCAACATCACTATACTATTAAACCCCTTGTAATTATAATAGTACGACCCCGAGTTGGGTGGTGGGACGATGTGGACGTGTTTCCCATCAATTGCCCCTCCGCAGTTAGGAAAGTCCCACCGCTGGGCAAAGTGGGAGGCCACAGTCTGCCATTCCTGTGGCGAGGAAGGAAACTGTTGAGGAAAAAACAATAAACATTACTATTTTTTTCACAGAAACATGGCAAGCAGATTATACACAAACATTATGGGGCAACCTCCAGATAGCATTTACTAAGGGAAATTTAACAAGGCCAAAGTATAAGGTACACCTATCATATTCCCCCTCCCCCCCTCTCATGGGCCATTTCTAACATTATAGGGGGGGGAACTCTTGGACAGGTAACCCTCTTCACTTCATTGAGAGATGAATGCCTAAATACAGGGTATTACTTGGAACAGCCCCTCCTTAGTTACACTATTAGCAGACCACTGGACAGGTAAGAAGTGTCTGAATACAAAGATATAAATACACATTGTACACATTTGAGGACATTTGGACATTCTGCTATTACTTATCAAGATAATAATAGGATACAAAAACTTTAAACAGTTCCATTGGAAAGTATACAGGCAGGCCCTTGCACTACATGCTTTGGGGAATTCATCCATAAATCTGACCAGTAAAGAGATGGGTATAGTGTGTATGGGTGTGGCAAAGTCAGCAGATAGATGATTGAGGATAGAGAATTGGGATCAGCTGACTTAGCAGTTGGGGGGAGGGAGGGTTACCAAAAATTTGTGGACACTACAAAAAAAGCCTCTGGCACTCTGCCTGAATTTAAAGCTAAAATAACATTAACAAACATTTTATGGGGTGTTTGGGGTAAAGCACTACTATAGAGCTGATAAAATACATTGTTAAGTGACTACATGAGGTGAATATAGGGCAGGAGACATCATGCTGGAGAGGTTATTGAAGGGCAAATATGTATGAAGGACATAAAATAATAATTACATAAAAATCCAGCATGCATGAGAACAAAGGGGACATTCACAGCATATTACAATCATGGTCATTAGGGAATGAGGAAAGAAATACAATACATTAGCAAACATTAAATACAATAAAATGTGATATAAAAGGAAAAAAATCTTACCTTCATATACTCCTTCTGCAGGACCTGTATGATGGCAGAACAGGTCTCTGGGATGATGATACCCAGAGCCTGGGGGGAGATGCCTGTCGAGAACTTCAAGTCCTGCAGACTTCTCCCTGTGGCCAAATACCGCAAGGTAGCGACCAACCAACCTCTGCTCCGGAGTGATGGCTTGCCTCATGCAGGTATCCTGCCTGCTGATATAGGGGGTCAGCGAAGCCAACAAACGGTGAAATACGGGGTCCGTCATCCTGAGAAAGTTCCTGAAATCATCAGGATTATTCTCACGGATCTCACGGAGCAAAGGCATATGACAGAACTGGTCACGCTGAAGCAACCAATTCTTGGTCCATGAACTCTTCCCCACCCTGTTCATGGACTGGACTTGTGTCAAGGTCAGGACCCCAACACCAAGCCCCTGCACAGCACGAACTCTACGAGGAGTACGCATACGAAACATGGCTAGAAAACGGTCGGCTGCTCAGAACGAAGTAACAGAACGCACTGAAGAACAGCAAGGCCTGTGAAGAGCGACCTGAAAACCAGTAACGAACGAAAAAGAATACAATGACTCCTTAAAGTCACGCGGAACTTGCTTGCATGCACTGAAGAGCAGATACAAACCCACAAGCACAAACTGAACGGCAGAAAACGATCTGAAAGCCACGAGTCTGAAAAAGCGCGAATCGTCTCTCACCAAACTTTTACTAACACGAGATTAGCAAAAGGAGCCCAAAGGGTGCCGCGCTTGGTTCTGAACCGGCCTTTTCTAGTCTCGTCGTAGTGTACGTGACCGCATGGTTGTCGATCGGAAATTCCGACAACTTTGTGCGACCGTGTGTAGGCAAAACAAGTTTGAGCCAACATCCGTCGGAAAAAATCCTAGGATTTTGTTGTCGGAATGTCCGATCAATGTCCGACCGTGTGTACGGGGCATTAGTCATATTCAGTGACGAATTCCTCCACCGTAAACAAAGTGCCAACACCACACAAAATGCACACTTACCACAAGGCAAGCCTGATGAGCTTGTGGCTAATTACCCAGCCGGGGCCTTTATCCAGGAGGGTTGGAAACGGTTCCTCCAAATGGTCGGTATGATGAAAAAGATATGTCCAGCAGGTAGCGAGGGTACCCCGATAAAGCAGGACCCATAAGGAGTGGTCGAATGTTACCCAGAATGGAAAAGAAATTCACCATAGCGTAAATCCGGTAAAGCATCATTTAATAAAATTTAAAGATACACTTACAGCAATAAATGTTAAAAACAGCAAAATAGCCGGCCGGCTGTGCGAACGCCCATCCGCTTAGACAGATACAGGCAATGACGTCAGCACGTCAGTCTTTATCAGTGATTCATCATCATGAATTCAAATAAAGTGCATATTTAGTGAACTGCATTATTATAAAGAAAATGATCCTTCTTAATCAAGAAAAAAAAATAAAATTATGTGTTAAACAAAAAACAGTCCCAATAATCCTCTTCAAAAGATGGTTATCCGAATCCTACGTGCACAAATCCTCATCCGTGATTGGAAAACTTTCACCAATTCGTGAAACACCACCACCTTCTAAAATGGACACTCACCAGAAACAAGGTAAAAAGATGCCTGAAGATTTCCCAATTGAATGCCAGTAATCACTCCTTGCATCTCTGTATTAATCTCAGGATCTCATAAAAAGCAAACAGCCATCATTGCGCAACATATTATAATTTATTCAATCATTAAAATAAGTATAGGGAATTTTCACTCACAAGTGTGGTGCCTATAGACCGGCACTAAGTCTTTCCAGCAATACTCTTAGGGCTAACAAGCGTTGTCCCATCTCCTGGGATCTGTCGTAGCCTTGATTTGGTGTGGGTTGGGGCAGGAAGTGACATCAGCATTACCCAGAAGTCTCTACGCGTTTTGCATCCAATCATGTGTCTTCAGGAAGCCGACATCCCATGTTTGACAGGAGTCAGTGCAATGTACTTTATTTGAATTCTGATGAATCACTGATAAAGATTGTTTTTGATATGTGGTAAGATAAATATACTATTTAGGGTCAGCGAAGTTACACCTTTTTCTGTAACATTGCTTACTCCACACTATTGTTCGGGAAGCTATAACTATAGCAGATCTGCTATTTAAATCAAAAGGTAAAGTCACACATTATTATAGTTTTATATATTTTTGCACCGGTGACACATTTTTTCACATTGTCCCACATAGACTGCAGCAGTCGCGCCATTTAGGAGCCTGTTCTTCTCTTAACCTTGACCGCTGTCATCTTTGCAGACCCGACAGCAGTTCTAGAGGGAGGGCAGGAGATACCCGAGGTAAACTAAGCACTGATTGGTTTCTAGGATGAAGAGTGGTTCAAGCAACCAATCACCAGCTTGCAGCTCCCATCCACCATTCAGACTTGCTGTGCTTCCTGTTCTCCCGGTAGTGTAAGGTATGGGAGATGTGAAAGGGGGGATGAGGACATTAGTGTGAAGGGGGTAATGTGGGAGAGCGAACTGAGAACTACAATGTTGGAGGGGGGGCACTGAGTATTATAATGAGGTATGCCAAGTACTGTAATGAGTGTGGGGGTTGAGTACTGTAATGTGAGGGGAGGTTAAGGCTGAGTACTGTAATGTCAGGAGGGGGCTGAGAACTGTATAGAGGTGGCGGCTGAGGACAGTAATGAGGAAACTGGGTACTGTATTGGGGGGGCTGAGGACAATAATGTGGGGAAATTGAGTACTATAATGGGGTGGCTGAGGACAATAATGTGGGGAGCTGAATACTGTATTGGGGGCTGAGGACAATAATATGGGGCAGCTGAGTACTGTAATGGGGGCCTGAGAACAGTAATGGGGGGCTTAGGACTGTAATAGGGCAGCTGAAGACAGGAATGGGGGGCTGAATACTGTATTGGGGGACTGAGGACAATAATGTGGGGAAGCTGAGTACTGTGATGGGGGAGGGCTGAGGACAGTAGTGGGGAGGGTGGCTGAGGACAGTAATACAGGGAAGCTGAATACTGTATTGGGGATTGAGGTCAATGTTGGGGAGCTGGGTACTGTAATGGGGTGCTGAGGACAGTAATATGGGGCTGGAGACAATAATGTTGGGGAGCTAAATACTGTAATGGGGGGGTTGAGGACAATGTGGGTGTTAAGGACTGTAATTGGGGGGGCTGAGGACAGTAATGTGAGGGGCTGAGGACAGTACTGTTGGAGGGGGTTGATGTCAAGGGGGTATGATAACAGTACTGTGAAGGGGGATCTTGATATTAAAGGGAGGGCACTGTGATGTGCAGTGGGAACTGTGGACACTGATATCAGGATGAGTTTGTGATATGGGGCTCAGTTCAGACCTGTGCATGCACATTTGCGTGCGCATGTCACAGGTAGGTCAGCCCATTCATTTTAATGGACTGCACTACCCATGAGAAATATGGGGAAACAAGTCCCTGATCCTTTTTTTTTTTTATTGCTCAGCACCAAGCTGCATGGTTCTGCAGGACCCCCCCCCCCGTGTCATGTGACTCATTAGTGTTACAAGGTCTCAGATGTGAATGGGGAGCAGATGTGGTAAATTTGGTGTTATCGCTCTTTCATACTGGTCACTGGAAGTTCAACATAGCACCTCATGGCAAAGAACTCTCTATGGATCTAAAAAAAAAGAATTGTTTCTCTACATAAAGATGGCCTAGACTATAAGAAGATTGTCAAGACCCTGAAACTGAGCTGCACAAGGTGGTCAAGACCATACAGCGGTATAACAGAACAGGTGCCACACAGAACAGGCCTCGCTATGGTCCACCAAAGAAGTTGAGTGCACGTGCTCAGCGTCATATCCAGAGGTTGTCTTTAAGAAATAGATGGATGGGTGTTGCCAGCATTGCTGCAGAGGTGGAAGGGGTGGGGGGTCAGCCTGTCAGTACTCAGACCATACGCCGCACACTGCATCAAATTGGTCTGCATGGCTGTCTTCCCAGAAGGAAGCCTCTTCTAAAGATGATGCACAAGAAAGCCCACAAACAGTTTGCTAAAGACAAGCAGACAAAGGACATGGATTACTGGAACCATGTCCTGTTGTCTGAGGAGACCAAGACAACTTATTTGGATGGTGTCAATCGTGTGTGGCGGCAACCAGGTGAGGAGTACAAAGACAAGTGTGTATTGCTTACAGTCAAGCATGGTGGTGGGAGTGTTATGATCTGGGGCTGCATGAGTGCTGCCGGCACTGAAGAGCTACAGTTCATTGAGGGAACCATGAATGCCAACATGTACTATCACATACTGAAGCAGAGCATGATCCCCTCCCTTCGGAGACTGGGCCACAGGGTAGTATTCCAACATGATAACGACCCCGAACATACCTCAAACACAACCACTGCCTTGCTAAAGAAGCTGAGGGTAAAGGTGATGGACTAGCCAAGCATGTCTCCAGACCTAAACCCTATTGAGCATCTATGGGGCATCCTCAAACAGAAGGTGGAGGAGCGCAAGGTCTCTAACATCCATTAGCTCCGTGATGTCATCATGGAGGAGTGAAAGAAGACTCCAGTGGCAACCTCTGAAGCTCTGGGGAACTCAAAGAGGGTTAAGGCAGTGCTGGAAACAATGGTGGCCACACAAAATATTGACACTTTGGGCCCAATTTGGACATTTTCACTTTGGGGTGTACTCACTTTTGTTGCCAGCGGTTTAGACATTAATGGCTGTATGTTTAGTTATTTTGAGGGGACAGCAAATTTACACTGTTATACAAGCTGTACACTCACTACTTTACATTGTAGCAAAGTGTAATTTCTTCAGTGTTGTGACATGAAAAGAATAAAATATTTCCAAAAGTGTGAGGGGTGTACTCACTTTTATGAGATGCTGTATATATATTATTTATACTCTTCATTTAGCATAGACTAGATATTTAGTGTAAACTCTATATTCAGTCAGTGCAGTCAGTGTATTTGTTTGATATATATATATATATATATATATATATATATATATATATATATATATATATATATATATATATATATACACACAGTCTAATATATAATATATATAAATACTCTGCATTCAGTGTAGTCTATATATTCAGTGTATATTCAGTCAATTCAGGCAGTGCAGTTTATATAACACAGTGTGTTGAAGTGGTTAAGGGGAACCCTGTGCTAAAAAAATAAAAATGGCGTGGGGGTTCCCCCCAAAATCCATACCAGGCCCTACAGGTCTGGTATGGATTTTAAGGCGAACCCTGCACCAAAATTAAAAAAAAAAATTGGTGTGGTGGTCCCTCCCAAATCCTTACCAGACCCTTATCCGAGCATGCAACCTGGCAGGCCGCAGGAAAAGGGGGAGCGAGAGAGCGCCCCCCCGAACCATACCAGGCCACATGCCCTCAACATGAGGAGGGTGCTTTGGGGTCCTTCCCAAAGCACCTTATCCCCATGTTGTCGGGGACAAGGGCTTCATCCCCACAACCCTTGCCTGGTTGTTGTGAAGTCTGCGGGGCGGAGGGCTTACCAGAATCTGGAAGTCTCCTTTAACAAGGGGTCCCCCAGATCCCCCCCCCTCTATGTGAATGGGTATCAGGTACATTGTTCCCCTATCCATTCACCAAAAAAGTGTCAAAAAAGTAAAATCGACAGGAGACAGTTTTTGACAATTGCTTTATTTAAAAAAAAAAAAGTCTCACGATGTCTATCCATCTTCAATCACGGCGCCGACGGTCCCGAAAAACTCCTGTCCTGTCGACTGCAATCTTTTTGACTTGACAGCTGTTATATAGCCAAGGGCAGGGCCACCCGGTGATGTAACAAGACGTCACATGACATCAGAGGGGGCAGAGTCACATGTTTATGTCACCGGGTGGCCCCATCCTTGGTTATATAACACCTGTCAAAGCAAAAAGACGGCAGTCAACGGGACGCCTCCCATGGAGGTGGGATTTTTCCTTTTTTTTTTTCTCAGGACCGTTGGCACCGTGATTGACGATGGATTTACATTGCGGGGCACTTTTTTTTTAATAAAGGAATTGTCAACAACTGTCTCCTTTTGTTTTTAATTTTTTTACACTTTTTTGGTAAATTGGTAGGGGTGCAATGTACCCATTCACATAGGGGGGCGGCTGGGATCTGGGGGCCCCCTTTGTTAAAGGGGGCTTCCAGACTCTAATTAGCCCCCCCCCCACAGACCCCCACAACCACTGGGTAAGGGTTGTGGAGATGAGACCCTTGTCCCCATCAACATGGGGACAAGGTGCTTTGGGGGGATACTCCAAAGCACCCTCCCCATGTTGAGGGCATGTGGCCTGGTACGGTTCAGGAGGGGGGGTGCTCTCTCATCCCCCCTCTTTTCCAGCTGCCTGCCAGGTTGCATGCTCGCATAAGGGTCTGGTATGGATTTTGGGGGGACCCCCCACACCATTTGTTTTTTCATTTTGGCACGGGGTTACCCTTAAATTTCATACCAGACCTAAAGGGCCTGGTATATATTTTGCGGGGGCCCCATGCCATTTATTTTTAAAATTTTGGTGTGGAGTTCCCCTTAATACCCCCCGAAGGGCCTGGTGATGGACTGGGTGGGGGAACCCATGTTGTTTTTTTTTCAATTATTTTTTATGTATATTGCCGGGATCGGGCAATACATTACAGCCGCGAGCAATTTTAAATGACATTTTTTCCTTTAGAAATGTAATTTTGCTGCGGTACTGTTATAAACATTGGAAAGATGCGCTACTATACAGGCAGACTAAGGGGACCCCCAGGCACGATGGTTTAAGGAATATTTCATTTTTATTGTTTCACTTTAGCAGCATTATTAAAATCACTGCTCCTGAAAAAACGGCCGTTTTAAAAACTTTATTTTGCATTGATACATGTCCCCTGGGGCAGTCCCCAGGTCCTCAAACACTTTTTTGGCAATAACTTGCATATAAGCCTATAAAATTAACACTTTTGATTTTTCACGTTCATGTCCCATGTTCACAAAAATTTTTTGTCTGTTTGCATTTTCTGGTGCTGACCTGGCAGACAGCGGTAGCCTGGATTTCTATTAAACAAGCGCTATTGAGCTCCTATGATTTAGATGTCAATTCCTTTCGTAAGGAGTGTGTGTACCTTGTGGTGTGGAGAAAAAAGATTTGGCACTTTACAATTTCAATGGAATTAATTGGAGCATAGAACTTTGATGGCCACTTTACATTTGTGAATTTATTGAAGCACAGTACTTTTATGAACTTTATGGAACATATGTTATGTGATTATTTGCACTGATTTCCTGTGATGATGTTTACATTGATGGTTTGATCTTTAAAGGGATAGCATGCTTTTTTTTTATTACCCTGTTCACAAACAGTGCACCTCACGTGCCTTACATTCATCCGTTAACTTTACAGTTTTGGTGCTGCAGCACCATTACCAAACATACTGCAGCAGCAGCTTTATCTGCTGGCAGATCTTAGACCCAGTGGCACTTCAGAATTGAGAGAGGGCTCTCCTAGGATCCTCCTCAGCTTTGATTAAAAGATCTAGCCAAGTGGAAGTCTTTCCCTCATAATGGACTGCTGCTGTATTTTAGGTTTGGTGAGTGGAGAGAGTAGGGCAAAACTCTGAATTTTTAGGGGGGAATTTTGGAGTGATGGGAAGGAACTCTGTACTTTGGGGGTTTGGGGTGAGAGCTCTGTACTTTGAGTATTTGGGTGGAATGTTATTTTTGGTTGCAATCTTGCCTATATGTTACTTACTCCTGAGCCCTGTGGTCTGTGTGGCACACATTCATGAGCCTTGCAGTCTGTGCAATATACATAGTTACATAGTAGGTGAGGTTGAAAAAAGACACAAGTCCATCAAGTCCAACCCATGTGTGTGATTTTATGTCAGTATTACATGGTATATCCCTGTATGTTGCGGTCGTTCAGGTGCTTATCTAATAGTTTCTTGAAACTATCAATGCCCCCCCTGCTGAGACCCCCCCCCCCCTGTGGAAGGGAATTCCACATCCTTGCAGCTCCTACAGTAAAGAACCCTCTATGTAATTTAAGGTTAAACCTCTTTTCTTCTAATTTTAGTGAGTGGCCACGAGTCTTGTTAACTCCCTTCTGCAAAAAAGTTGTATCCCTATTGTGGGGTCACCAGTATGGTATTTGTATATTGAAATTATATCCCCTCTCAAGCGTCTCTTCTCAAGAGAGAATAAGTTCAGTGTTCACAACCTTTCCTCATAACTAGGGATGAGCCGAACACCCCCCTGTTCGGTTCGCACCAGAACATGCGAACAGGAAAAAAGTTCGTTCGAACACGCGAACACCGTTAAAGTCTATGGGACACGAACATGAATAATCAAAAGTGCTAATTTTAAAGGCTAATATGCAAGTTATTGTCATAAAAAGTGTTTGGGGACCCGGGTCCTGCCCCAGGGGACATGGATCAATGCAAAAAAAAAGTTTTTAAAACGGCCGTTTTTTCAGGAGCAGTGATTTTAATAATACTTAAAGTCAAACAATAAAAGTGTAATATCCCTTTAAATTTCGTACCTGGGGGGTGTCTATAGTATGCCTGTAAAGGGGCGCATGTTTCCTGTGTTTAGAACAGTCTGACAGCAAAATGACATTTTGAAGGAAAAAACTCATTTAAAACTACCCGCGGCTATTGCATTGCCGACAATACACATAGAAGTTCATTGATAAAAACGGCATGGGAACTCCCCAAAGGGGAACCCCGAACCAAAATTAAAAAAAAAAAATGACGTGGGAGTCCCCCTAAATTCCATACCAGGCCCTTCAGGTCTGGTATGGATATTAAGGGGAACCCCGGCCAAAATTTAAAAAAAAAATGACGTGGGGTTCCCCCTAAATTCCATACCAGACCCTTCAGGTCTGGTATGGATTTTAAGGGGAACCCCGCGCCAAAAAAAAAAAAAAAAAACGGCGTGGGGTCCCCCAAAAATCCATACCAGACCCTTATCCGAGCACGCAACCTGGCAGGCCGCAGGAAAAGAGGGGGGGACGAGAGTGCGGCCCCCCCCCTCCTGAACCGTACCAGGCCACATGCCCTCAACATTGGGAGGGTGCTTTGAGGTAGCCCCCCAAAACACCTTGTCCCCATGTTGATGAGGACAAGGGCCTCATCCCCACAACCCTGGCCGGTGGTTGTGGGGGTCTGCGGGCGGGGGGCTTATCAGAATCTGGAAGCCCCCTTTAACAAGGGGACCCCCAGATCCCAGCCCCCCCCCTGTGTGAAATGGTAAGGGGGTACAAAAGTACCCCTACCATTTCACTAAAAAACTGTCAAAAATGTTAAAAATGACAAGAGACAGTTTTTGACAATTCCTTTATTTAAATACTTCTTCTTTCTTCTATCTTCCTTCATCTTCTGGTTCTTCTGGCTCTTCTGGTTCTTCCTCCGGCGTTCTCGTCCAGCATCTCCTCCGCGGCGTCTTCTATCTTCTTCTCCTCGGGCCGCTCCGCACCCATGGCATGGGGGGAGGCTCCCGCTCTTCTCTTCTTCTTCATCTTCTTCTCTTTTTCTCTTCTTCTCTTCTTCATTTTCTTCTCCGGGCCGCTCCGCATCCATGCTGGCATGAAGGGAGGCTCCTGCTGTGTGACGGCGCTCCTCGTCTGACAGTTCTTAAATAACGGGGGGCGGGGCCACCCGGTGACCCCGCCCCCCTCTGACGCACGGGACATGACGGGACTTCCCTGTGGCATTCCCAGTGACATCACAGGGAAGTCCCGTCAAGTCACCATGCGTCAGAGGGGGGCGGGGTCACCGGGTGGCCCCGCCCCCCGTTATTTAAGAACTGTCAGACGAGGAGCGCCGTCACACAGCGGGAGCCTCCCGCCATGCTAGCATGTGTGAGGAGCGGCCCGGAGAAGAAAATGAAGAAGAGAAGAAAAGAAGAAGAGAAGAAGATGAAGAAGAAGAGAAGAGCGGGAGCCTCCCCCCATGCCATGGGTGCGGAGCGGCCCGAGGAGAAGAAGATAGAAGACGCCGCGGAGGAGATGCTGGACGAGAACGCCGGAGGAAGAACCAGAAGAGCCAGAAGAACCAGAAGAACCAGAAGATGAAGGAAGATAGAAGAAAGAAGAAGTATTTAAATAAAGGAATTGTCAAAAACTGTCTCTTGTCATTTTTAACATTTTTGACAGTTTTTTAGTGAAATGGTAGGGGTACTTTTGTACCCCCTTACCATTTCACACAGGGGGGGGGCCGGGATCTGGGGGTCCCCTTGTTAAAGGGGGCTTCCAGATTCCGATAAGCCCCCCGCCCGCAGACCCCCACAACCACCGGCCAGGGTTGTGGGGATGAGGCCCTTGTCCTCATCAACATGGGGACAAGGTGTTTTGGGGGGCTACCCCAAAGCACCCTCCCAATGTTGAGGGCATGTGGCCTGGTATGGTTCAGGAGGGGGGGGGGCCGCACTCTTGTCCCCCCCTCTTTTCCTGCGGCCTGCCAGGTTGCGTGCTCGGATAAGGGTCTGGTATGGATTTTTGGGGGGACCCCACGCCGTTTTTTTTTTTTTTTTTGGCGCGGGGTTCCCCTTAAAATCCATACCAGACCTGAAGGGTCTGGTATGGAATTTAGGGGGAACCCCGCGTCATTTTTTTTTTTAAATTTTGGCCGGGGTTCCCCTTAATATCCATACCAGACCTGAAGGGCCTGGTATGGAATTTAGGGGGACTCCCACGTCATTTTTTTTTTTTAATTGTGGTTCGGGGTTCCCCTTTGGGGAATTCCCATGCCGTTTTTATCAATGAACTTCTATGTGTATTGTCGGCAATGCAATAGCCGCGGGTAGTTTTAAATGAGTTTTTTCCTTTAAAATGTCATTTTGCTGTCAGACTGTTCTAAACACAGGAAACATGCGCCCCTTTACAGGCATACTATAGACACCCCCCAGGTACGAAATTTAAAGGGATATTACACTTTTATTGTTTGACTTTAAGCATTATTAAAATCACTGCTCCTGAAAAAACGGCCATTTTTAAAACTTTTTTTTGCATTGATCCATGTCCCCTGGGGCAGGACCTGGGTCCCCAAACACTTTTTATGACAATAACTTGCATATTAGCCTTTAAAATTAGCACTTTTGATTTCTCCCATAGACTTTTAAAGGGTGTTCTGAGGCATTCGAATTTGCCGCGAACACCCCAAATTGTTCGCTGTTCGGCGAACTTGCGAACAGCCAATGTTCGAGTCGAACATGAGTTCGACTCGAACTCGAAGCTCATCCCTACTCATAACTAATATCCTCTAGACCCTTTATTAGCTTTGTTGTCCTTCTTTGTACTCGCTCCATTTCCAGTACATCCTTCCTGAGGACTGGTGCCCAGAACTGGACAGCATACTCTAGGTGAGGCCGGACCAGAGTCTTGTAGAGCGGGAGAATTATCGTTTTATCTCTGGAGTTGATCCCCTTTTTAATGCATGCCAATATTCTGTTTGCTTTGTTAGCAGCAGCTTGGCTTTGCATGCCATTCCTGAGCCTATCATCTACTAAGACCCCCAGGTCCTTTTCCATCCTAGATTCCCCCAGAGGTTCTCCCCCCAGTGTATAGATTGCATTCATATTTTTGCCACCCAAATGCAATATTTTACATTTTTCTACATTGAACCTCATTTGCCATGTAGTTGCCCAACCCTTTAATTTGTTAAGATCTTTTTGCAAGGATTCCACATCCTGCGGAGAAGTTATTGCCCTGCTTAGCTTAGTATCATCTGCAAATACAGAGATTGAACTGTTTACCCCATCCTCTAGGTCATTTATGAACAGATTAAATAGGATTGGTCCCACCACAGAACCCTGGGGGACCCCACTACCCACCCCTGACCATTCCGAGTACTCCCCATTTATCACAACCCTCTGAATTCGCCCTTGTAGCCAGTTTTCAATTCATGTACTCACCCTATGGTCCATGCCAGCGGACCTTATTTTATACAGTAACATTTATGGGGAACTGTTTCAAATGCTTTTGCAAAATCCAGATACACCACATCTACGGGCCTTCCTTTATCTAGATGGCAACTCACCTCCTGATAGAAGGTTAATAGATTGGTTTGGCAAGAACGATTCTTCATGAATCCATGCTGATTACTGCAGTGCTAATGATACCGTTTTCATTACTAAAATCTTGTATATAGTCCCTTATCATCCCTTCCAAGAGTTTACATACTATTGATGTTAGGCTAACTGGTCTGTAATTCCCAGGGATGTGTTTTGGGCCCTTTTTAAATATTGGTGCTACATTGGCTTTTCTCCATACCAGTCAGTAGACTGTCAGTAAAAATTAGGAACAATGGTCTGGCAATTACTTGACTGAGTTCCCTAAGTACCCTCTGGTGCAAGCCATCTGGTCCCGGTGATTTATTAATGTTAAGTTTCCCAAGTCTAATTTTAATTCTGTCCTCTGTTAACCATGGAGGTGCTTCCTGTGATGTGTCATGAGGCTAAACACTGCGGTTTTGGTTACTAAAGCCCCCCGATTCCCTCGTGAAGACTGAGGAGAAGAATAAATTCAATACCTTCACCATCTCGCCATCCTTTGTAACCAGATGTTCTTCCTCATTCTTTATGGGGCCAATATAGTCTGTCCTTCCTTTTTTACTGTTTACATACTTAAAGAATTTCTTGGGATTTTTTTTTGCTCTCCTCCACTATGTATCTTTGATGTTCTATCTTAGCTTTCCTTATTGCACCCTTACATTTCTTGTTGCTGATGATGATCCCTCAACCCTGTATTTTTTGAAGGCCTTCTCCTTTGATTTTATATGCATTTTTACATTGGAGTTAGGCCATCCAGGAATTTTGTTCGCTCTTTTAAATGTATTACCCAATGGAATGCATTGGCTAACGCCCTTATTTAATATGCTCTTAAAGCAAATCCATCTCTCCTCCGTGTTCTTTGTTCCTAAGATTTTATCCCAATTCATGCCTTCTAGCAAGGCTCGTAGTTTAGGGAAGTTGGCTCTTTTTAAATTCCGTGTCTTTGTATTGCCCTTATGTTTCCTATTTGTGTGATTTATAATGAAGCCAGTTGACCTGTGATCGCTGTTACCTAACTTGCCCCGTATTTCCACATCTGTGATCAGGTCTGTATTGTTGGTAATCAGCACATCCAGTAACGCTTTATTTCTATTTTAATATGTACTCCTGAGGCCGATGCCCTGTGCGATACACACTCCTGTGCCCTGCATTTTTGTATACATTTGTTGTACTCTTCATACTCCTGACCATTGCATGCTGTACGTAGGGCTATATATAACATACTTCTGAGCACTGCACTCTGTATGCTATATTTTACATGACATACTTATGACCATACTTTAGTTCTATTTTTTTAAAAATTTCAGTGGGCACTATGCTTTCAGGTTTGATTTGGGTGGCTATAAAGCAGTCAGATTACCTTCATAATCCACTAAAGGTACAGCCCTCCCCACCTGACTGCCCCTGCCATGTATCTTGGGCTCCAGTGCCCCACCTGGGACCAGTATGGTGAGTGTTGGTGGGTGCAACTGAGGGAGACCAGGGAAAATCCATTTGCAGATCTCCCCTCCATTAACATAGAAGCAATGTGTATTATGTAATCACTTACTGACCTGGGACCAGCATGGTAGGTGTCGGTGGGTGCAATGGAGGGAGTCCAGGCAAATGTTTATTCACTTGTTTTCCCCTTGACATTCATTATGTCATTTCCAATTTGGCTGTAACTTTCCTCGGCTACTTTGACTGAGGAAGAAGCTAATGGAACACAATATTTCTTTCTGTGTATGACCCATGACATTGTATATGTGTGATCCTTGGGCAATGTGATCTATCTACAGCAGGAGTCTCAAACTGGTGGCCCTCCAGCTGTTGCAAAACTACAAGTCCCATGAGGCATTGCAAGGCTGACAGTTACCAGCATGACTCCCACAGGCAGAGGCATGATGGGACTTGTAGTTTTGCAACAGCTGGAGGGCCGCCAGTTTGAGACCCCTGATCTACAGTATGTGTGATCTATGGACAATGTATAAATGTGATGCAGGATATGTATTTACTTGCAGAATTCTAGTGCACCACATGGAATATTTTGCATGCAGCTGGCATGGTGCCTGGTCTCACCGCATGACACCCCCTCTCCTGGTTCCTTGTTCTAATCAGGAAAGTGAGCTGATGTGGCTCAGTCGCATGCCCTGGATTTACCCACATCCCCCTCTACTCAGCCATCCCTAGACATCACCATTGTGAGGTAAAGAAGAGTGTTGGGTTTAGAAATAGTGTTGTCACCACACCATGTCTCCCTCATCAGGTAGCAAAAACATGTTTGCACAGTGAGTGCCTGATTATGGTCAAACAATTGAGCAGATGTTCTCACTGTATGAGTGAGACTAGGCTGTGTGGT
This sequence comes from Aquarana catesbeiana, assembly GCF_042186555.1. NCBI lineage: Eukaryota > Metazoa > Chordata > Amphibia > Anura > Ranidae > Aquarana > Aquarana catesbeiana. The sequence continues at coordinate 484,780,055 of NC_133325.1, read as the reverse complement.
GCTTGCTCCGTGCACATGTCACCCTGCTACCTTCAATGACTGTCATGTAGGAGCTTACCTCAAGTGTTTATCTTTTCCCGGACTGCTCAGGAGCCTAATGCCCCGTACACACGGTCGGACATTGATCGGACATTCCGACAACAAAATCCTAGAATTTTTTCCGACGTATGTTGGCTCAAACTTGTTTTGTGTACACACGGTTGCACAAAGTTGTCGGAATTTCCGATCGCCAACAACGCGGTGACGTCAACCACATCCGACGAGACTAGAAAAGGCCAGTTCAGAACCAAGCACAGCACCCTTTGGGCTCCTTTTGCTAATCTCGTGTTAGTAAAAGTTTGGTGAGAGACGATGCGCGCTTTTTCTACCCACATTTCTGTCAGGGTCAGCTAAAACAAACACCAGCATTAATTGTCACCAAAGATTTTTTGGTGACAAAAAAAAATGGCATGATTGTGTAACCTTATACAAAGCACTGTTGGGTGTTATTTACTAAAGGCAAAGACACTTTGCACTACAAGTGCACTTGAAACTGCACTGAAACTGCACTTGTAGTGCAAAGAGGATTTGCCCTTAGAAAATAAGCCCCATTTTAACAGAAAGCAGCAATTACATCACCACAAAAGTGTTGTAGCGTTGAGACAATAATCCACACATTCTTGATTAACAATCTTTTTAATACCTGCACAATCACATGTGCATTTAGAAAAGGTTTTTAAAACAAACCAACATGTTGTATAACAATTTTTGGGGTGGCATTATCAAAAATAGAAATGTCCATTTAAGATAAAACAGGCATGTGTAAAACCAACAAGAAAGACACAAATCTTGAACTTAGAAAGTTCACATTTGGTAGAACTTGAAGGCAATATCAGACATGAGTATTTAGGAACTGTGTTTGATATTGCGTTCAGATGGGGTGAAGTCACCCCAGGAAAAGCCAAATTTGAAAGATGCACACCAATTTACGAATGTCAACATGTGCAAGCTGCCATCACGGGGGATCAAGGGACGTGTTTTGGGGGAGAAACCCCTTCCTCTCAGCTACTTTATTATTGAGGAAGGGGTTGCACCCCCAAAACGCATCCATTGATCTACCGTGATGGCAGATAGCACATGTTGGCACACTGTGTGCATCCTCCAAATTTGGCTTTTCTAAAAATCGGTAAAACATTTTTAAGATTGTAGCATACAACAAAAAGAAGGGATTTGGAGGGGTTTTAAACTCGCCCCAAAACATCAATGATGTTTTTATTTTTTTGAATAACATCATTGATGTTTTTCTTGAGGTTTTCCAATTCTAAATTACACCCCATGATCTCCCCGATCAGGATCTGTGCACTTTCTGATGTGAAAGGATCTAGATCCACAACATCACGATCACCTAAAAAGAGAGAAACCAAACAAAAACAGGTATCAAAAATATGCCGGCATCGGGGGGCGTGGCCTGACACAGCATGGAGTAGGACATGTAATCCCTGAGCTCCGTCCATTACTCCTGCTATAATTACTCCTTGACTGCTTATACTGCTCCAATTGCTGGATCTCCCTGGGACATCTATAACACGCAGAACCAACTTCTGGAGTGACCGGATGAGCGGTGGCCCGTGCGGTGTGGCGATCCCCCAAACGGCGGCCGGATTCAGGCAAGTCCGCGGCTTTCATCTTGGTCCTCCCTAGCCCCAGACCTATTCTGAGATAGATGTACCCTGCTGCTGCTCAGAAACTGGGAAACCTCCTAGATGTTCTGGAACGCACTTGACCTCATACATATAAACTTCCCTGGTCCCCCAGTACCCCAGAAGGAGTGGCAGCCATATTTAGGTCAGGCCGTGGCCTAGGCCTGCATATAGAGGCCGGCGGCCATCTTGCACTCCTGCACATCCAGCCTGTGCTACAGTTTGCTGCCTTCTAGATCTCCTGTGAACAACTTCTTTTGGGGTCCTTCCCCACTCCTCACTGCAGCCCCAGATTACCAGCACCCCAAACAGAGCAACAATACACCAAGAATCCACATAAGAGCAGCCTTTACCCCTGGGCATATTAGAGGCCTCGAGACCCTAACCAGCATTATCTCCTGTCCCACAGGCAGCTAATTTCGCCAGCACAAGATTGGGGACTTGTTGGGTGATACCCCAGGCCCCTTACAGCATGTCACCAACCAAAGCACAGAAGGCAGTGGCGGCAAAACTTGATCAGTACCGCCGACAAGACAAAGAGGACATGGAGGAAGATGGAGCCTCTGAGAAAGCTGGGGGGGGGGAGAACGAACAGCGAGTGACACTGAAAAACTCCTTGAAGCAATAAACTTTTGCAGAACTTCCCTTATGGCACAAATTGAGGAAGTCAGGATGGATATTTCCCTTATTAGGCAAGACTTTCAAAAGCTCAGGGACAGAGTGAAGGAAGCTGAGACCAGATTGAGCATGGTGGAGGATGCCATTCCACCCTTACAAACATCCTCAGATCGTGTACAACGGCAAATACACCAACTCCTTACAAAACAGGATGATATGGAGAATAGATTGAGAAGATGTAACATACGCTTGATTGGCCTGCCAGAGGGGACCGAGGGCAAGGACAGTACCACGTTCTTGGAACAACTTTTGATCAACGCTTATGGGAGAGAAACCTTCTCCCCTATGTTTACGGTGGAGCGGGCACGTCGCATGCCAGCAAGACCCCCCCCCGCAGGGAACTCCTCCTCGCACGTTCATAGCTAAACTCCTCAACTACAAAGATCGAGATACAGCTCTGAGGATGGTGAGGGAGAAGGGCAATATCCCAGTAGGGAATGTTAAAATAGCCATTTTCCCAGATTTCTCGGCGGAGGTACAGCGCCGTCGGCAGAGCTTTACGGAGGCCAAGTGTAGACTAAGGAACTTACAATATAAATATTCTATGCTCTTTCCTGCCCGCCTCAGAATAGAACATGACGGTCGTGCAGACTTCTTTGAGGATCCTGAGGAAGTGATCGCCTGGCTGGAACGTCGTGCTATCCCTGAAAGAGCTGATTGATCAAGTCCCAGACATAGTCGCATAACTACACTTGATCCTGAGGTTGCATGGAATCCCCTTGGGGTTTTTTTTTTTTCCCCCTTCAATTTTTTGTCCCTTTTGGAAACCAAGCACCTTCTGATGTGAACTGTTTATTACTACACACAGCAACTCTGAGAATGTGACATAGAACCGTTCCCGAACCAGCGCAAGTACAAAGTACAAATCCTCGATATCCGCAGTATAAGAGTCCACTTACTCTCCGGGGCTCCGGAGAGGCAGAAGTCCTACTGACAACATGCATCGTGCAGCGTTCTTTTCTGGAACTTATTCGCTGTAGTTAACTGGAAGCAAGGGGATTGGGAGATCATACCATACCTTGTACAAATGATATGGATGATACTTCTCGGTTCCCGGGGTCTTAACCAGATGTTTTGCATTCTACCTATAACCAGGAAGATGGAATGTTTCCCAGTTAGACACGAGTTAAGGGAATATGCCCGCACCAGTTTGGGACAGTGCAGGGCAGGGAGGGGGGTGGGAGTTCATTTGTTTATAGTTTGGTTAAACTTGATTGTGCATACTAATTATAGAAAACAGGTAACATCTCGAATGCTATGTCCATGTGAATGTTCATATATGTTGTGCGATACAAGATTGATGCAGCTAGATTTTCATACTAGGAACATGTGTGCCTTACATAGTGAGAGAAAATTGCTTAACATAACTGTTTTATTAGATATTAAAGGCTTTTGTTTATGGCATCTCTGAAGTTTCTCACATGGAATGTGAGGGGCATGCGTGAGAAATTTAAGCGCACAGCAGTCTTCACATTCCTCAAGAAGCAGCATGCTGATATAATAGCACTGGTGGAGACGCATGTTGAGGGGAGTGTCCAGATGGCACTTCGCCGGACATGGGTTGGATGGGCGTATCATTCTACCCATACATCCCATTCCAGGGGAGTCTCAGTCTTGATAGCCAAATCGGTACATTTTGAGTTGTGTGAGTTGTCCACTGACCCACTAGGCCACTATGTCTTTATCCATGCTAAATAATATGGAGAACCCCTACTTATAATGGCTTTTTATATACCACCCCCATTTAACATCTCCATAATTAAAGAGGGACTATCGTTCATGGCCCGTCATTCGGCTGTATCTGCAGTTTGGTTAGGCGACTTCAATACCACACTAAATCCGACTCTAGACAGGATTCAACTTACTTTGTCTATCCGTAATACTGCCAATGAGATTAGGTTCTCTAAGCTCATCTCCACCTTCCACTTAACAGACACATGGCGCCACAAGTTCCCACAGGCCAAATCATACTCGTGCTTCTCGTCTTCTCATGGTTCCATGTCCCGTATAGATTTTATACTCATCTCCCACAGATTGACACCAAGACTATCAGAGGCTGTATTTTGCCCCAGAATACTTTCGGACCATAGTCCCTACTGGATTACATTAAGTATCCCTATAGCAAAACCACCACGGTCTTGGCGTTTGAACCCATTTTGTCTCTCTCTTCTGCCTGAGGATGATGAGCTTATGGATAAATGGAAACTGTACTTTGTGGAGAATGACAAATCAGCATCGCCATCTGCAGTATGGGATTCCTTTAAGCTATTCGCTCGCTCCACATTAATTACTGCTATCAATAAAATTAAGACAAACTCTTCCAGTGCCCTCGGTAAGGTGCTGGAGGATCTATCCTCTGCTGAAAGAGACTTTGCCACCACCCCGTCCCCCACAAATGCAGACCTTCTTAAACTACAAACTATAGTAGTTAACCAGCTACAATACCAAAAAGCTAGACAAAAAATATTTTTTTCCAAACAGAAAATGTTTGAATATGGGGAAAAAGCAGGCAAGTTACTGGCATACTTGGTACACAGCGAAGATAGGCCCCTGGTGGTTATCACATTACATGGTACGGGAGGGCAACAAATAACAGACCCACCTAGAGTAACTACTATGTTCAGAGATTTCTTTGCTCACTTATACAAAATGACAGCTCCCACCGAGACACAGTCCATGTCTCTCTTTCTTGAGAAGGTGATTTTCCCACAGCTGACAGAAGAACAGATAGAACTACTAGAGGAACCCCTCACCACAGACGAAATTACAACTGCTATGGCCAGTTTTGCTAGGTCTAAATCCCCAGGATCAGACGGACTCCCAATTGAGTTCTATTCCCAATTTAGCGAAATACTAACCCCTAAACTACTAATGTTATACAATCATCTCTTTGAAACTGGGACTTTACCCCCATCTATGACAGAGGCAACAATAGTCCTCATCCCCAAGCCAGGAAAGGACCCAGGATACCCAGAATCCTATCGTCCAATATCCCTTTTACAGGTAGATATTAAAATATTAGCCAAAGTACTATCCATTAGGCTTAATCAAGTAATTTTATCACTAATACGTGCAGATCAGGCTGGTTTCATGCCTGGTCGCAACACCTCGTTTAACCTCCGGAAACTATATATAAATATACAAGCTGTACACGAGGCGGTTGGTTCACGAGTTGTGGTGACTCTAGACACAGCAAAAGCCTTCGACTCAGTGGAATGGAGGTATCTCTGGAGATGCTTATGGCTTTGGCCCGAAATTTATTAAATGGGTTCAATTATTATACCAGGCACCTAGGGCCAGAGTGGTGGCTAATGGGTGGGTGGTTGTCTCAAATGTTTGACCTCAGTAGAGACACGAGACAGGGCTGCCCATTATCCCCATTGTTATATGCCCTTGCGGCAGAACCCCTGGCGATATCCATCCGAGCGAACCCGGAGATTAAAGGACTTAGACTGGGCTCTTTAATTGAAAAAATTAGCATGTATGCAGATGACACGCTATTATATTTAGCAGATTCGGGCCCATCATTATGTACTGCACTCCACACGATCGAACAATTCGGAATATTTTCAGGACTGAAAATCAATTGGGACAAGTCCCAAATTTTACCAATTGATAGCTTCCCATCCCCAGAATCCCAAGCCAGGCTTCCGCTTAAGAGAGTTGATGTAATTAAATATTTAGGGATCCATATATCTAGATCCCCTGCGGACTATGTATCCCTCAATATAGATCCTCTCATTTCCACGGTTAAAAATAAAGTACGAGTTTGGTCCAAACTACCATTGGGAATCTGGGGTCGCATAAATTTAATCAAAATGATCTTACTCCCTAAAATACTGTATGTTCTCTGGCATACCCCAGTTTACTTACCCTTGAAACATTTCAAATTATTAGAGTCCCTCCTTAAGCCATTTGTGTGGGGTACCAACAGACACAAACTAGCATGGCAAACCCTCAAGAATCCGACTGACCTTGGTGGCACAGCTCTGCTCGACTTTAACCTATATTACATTGCAGCACAACTGTCACAGTTGTTCCATTTAGATAAAACGGACAGCGAGAGATTTCTCACGCTCCTATGTCCAAAGTGGGCACAACACACCAAGGACTCGATATATGCGATAGCATCGGGCTCGGGGGGGATGGAGCTAGGAGAAAATAGACATACTATGATATATCACTACAGGAAAATATGGGATTTAGCCGCCTCTAAACTTGAAATTCCACAGTTTAATGACTACACGCCGCTATGGCACAACAAGAACCTTCCTCAGTTTAATAAAATTCAAGACACATTTATTTGGTCCATGCAGGGAGTATTTTACCTACACCACTTATTAAAAGATGGACATCTCAAAACCTTTGACACACTTAAAGAAGAATTTACAATTCAGAACCAGATGTTCTTCAGATTTCTACAAATCCGTCATGCGTCACATTCGCAATTTCCTGACTCCCTCCCAAGCCCCACACCTAATGTTCTTATGGCAGTAATTAAGAGCACAGACCCTCATAAATTGATCTCAGCTTTTTATAACATGCTCTCAACCCCTGTATCTACTAAAATAGCATATGATCTCAAACCAAGATGGGAAAGAGAGGTGGGGCCAATAGAGGATGAGGAGTGGGGGGAGGCCTTGGAGTCCTGCAAAGCTGTGTCCCCCAAATTATCAGACCGACTGTCGCAGCTTTATATTCTTCACAGGGCATATCTTACACCCCTTAGAGTGGCAAGATATAAACGTACACAACCTACCACATGTCAGATGTGTGGGAGGGAGACAGGCATTTTTTTCCATTTGATCTGGACATGCCCTAAGATTCAATGCTTGTGGGAACAAATTGTGACATTCCTACATGACACAATGGGCTCACCCCTAGCTCTAGACCCAAAACAATGTCTTCTGGGTATAATTCCAGACACAATTGACAAATACACCAAAACTTTTCTACATGAAACACTCTTTGCAGCAAGAAAGGTTATAGCCAAAAAATGGATGAGACAAGCGCCTCCTAAAATAGTGGAATGGAAGGTGGAGGTGAATAACACTTTGCCATTTAAGAAATGCATATACATTAATAGAGGTTGCCCTACCAAGTACAATAAGATATGGGATCGTTGGCTTCAAGAATCTGCTACTTGTGTCTAACGCAACTAAATGGGCATAGAGTGATTTCTCGGATGGGTGTTTAGATGTGTAGTTTTACGTGTCAGAGGTATGCATCTTGAATATCTTCACACGATAAGTATTTTGTACTCAATATTATATGTACTGAATTTACAACAAATAATGTACAGTTACCATATTTATGTGTTAAAGCAATCATATTATGTATGCACCAGTTGATCAATAAAACCTTGTTTGATTTAAAAAAAAAAAATATGCCGGCATCCATCTCTTACCTGAACCTGTGGTCGCAGACACTCACCTGTTGTGGTGACAATTTCCACCACGTCTTCTTCCTCCTCCTGCTCTGCTTGGGTTGGGGGTATTTCCCCTTCTTCCCGAGGTGGGGGGTCTCTGTTCTCCTCGGATGAGGGGTGTCCTCCGAGTCTTTTCTCCCCTATGTAAAACAAAAATGGTATACTTAGCACACAGATATTTGATGGCAGAACTATAAATAGGAAACATTGCTTGGAAGTGGGGTACAATTGTCTATTTTGGCCGAGTTAAAAAATGTAGCATTTCCAGTGTCCTTTGTCAAGCTGCAATACTTTACCTGTTTGGTACAAGCTTCACAGATGGAGACCCCCCTATAGTATACACTGGAGCACCTGTGTGGCCCCCTAATAAAAATGGTGTTCTGGGGTCCCACACTAGTGCTCCAGTGTCCAGATGTGAAAACAGCTGCTCAGTGTCCTCTCCTTACACAGAATCTAGTTTGCATTTAATTCTAGTAACAAAGCCATCTACACAACCAAATTAGTTTCATACAAGTAAGGCGTCAAAAATGTGGTCAAATGCATATGGCCAAAACAATGGTGTTTTATAGGCTGAAAGAAAAATGTTTGATACGAACGAATAATGTGCCCATGAACATGAAAGTTGCCATTTTAAAATGTACACTTTTAAGAAAAGCACATGGAGCAGCACGAACGTAATAAAACACAAAAAGAATAGGAACACAGGAAAACTACTTACTTTTTTGCAGCACTCTCCGGATCTTTCTGTACTGCTCATGTTCTAGTAATTTGAGGTCCGACCACCACTTCCTGAGCTGATCTTTCGATCGTCATACCCCGAAATTCCAGTGCAGACTTTTGACCACTTTCGCCATGATCTTGGCCTTTCAGACATTGGGGTTGGGGTAAGGTCCATACTTCCCGTCATAGTCGGCCTTCTTCAGGATGTCGACCATCTCCAACACCTCCCCAAAGTACATATTTGATGCCTTAAATCTTCTCCTTCTAGATTGGGACGTCCATGGATCCGGGCTTTCCTCCTCCTCCTCCTCGTTGCTGTAATTAGCACGCACCTGCTGTGTATCCGCCATGTGCTCTCCCGCACTGCGCAGAATGAAAAGGGGTGGGGAATAGACTAGAAAGAACATCAGGGGCGGGCGGAGTTACATGCATGCGCAGTGTGTATAAAGTGTAACACGCGTGCGTATTACGTACGATCTGTGATCGGAGGAAGGAGCATCGGAGGCGCCGATCGTGATAACGAAGGTAAGATCTAAACTTGGGCCTATACTGCTTCGAAATTGAAGCCTATATTGTAACAAGATTAGGAGAGTTTGGCCTGACCTTAGGGTTTTTCTTGTGTTGTGTCTTGCAGAGAAAATGGATGGCTTCAACGACCACAATTTCCTCCCCCTGTTCATAGACAAGTACAGGGAGCTACCCTGTCTGTGGCAGGTGAGACATCCCCTTTATAATCATAAACAAAAGAGGCAGGCAGCGCTGGAGACACTGCTGGAGTTGGTGAAGCCGGTGGTCCCCACAGCAACCATCCCCTATTTAAAAGCAAAAAATGGTGGCCTGAGGAGCACTTATCTTAGGGAGCGCAAGAAGGTCACGGATTCCCAGAGGTCCGGAGCTGCAGCAGATGACATTTATGTCCCCAGGCTGTTGTACTATGAGAGACTGCGATTTCTGTCAGACCACACTGAAGTCAGGGAATCCCTCTCCACTCTTCCTTTCACTCTTCCTTCCACCCCAGCTAAGGCTTCCAATGTCCAACCTGGGCCTTCCAGCCAGGAAGAAGTGTAGGAGCCCAGCTGGAGTCAGGTATAGCATTCTTCTACAGATTTCTGGTCAATAAATTAATGATCTTTACTAGATGTTGTTATTGATCACTAATTGCTGATTGAAAAAAGTGTTTGACATATCAATAGACAGTAGTGGGCACCCAAAATTGGGACAAGAATGAAAAATGCTGGGCTCAGAATGTTAGGCTGTTATATTTGTTCACATTCAATTTGCAACAGTCAGGAGGTGAAAATTGTGTGTGATGATGACTAAAATACTAAAACTATGTCCCTTTTTCATACACAGGAAGACCTCAGCCAGGAGGAGGCTGTGGAATGTGGCAGCCAGGAGGAGGCGGGGATTAGTGGCAGCCAGGAGGAGGCGGGGCTAAGTGTCAGCCAGGAGAAGCCTGGGACCAGTCGCAGCATGACCGAATCGCAGGTTCCTCCCCTTTGCCTTCCATACAAAAGACCCAGGAAGGGGAGTCACATTCAGGATTCTGCACTCAGGCTCATTCAGGAGGCTTCTGCGTCCCTCAGAGCCTTACCCACTCCTGAAGAGGCCTTTGCCTGCATGGTTGCCACCAAACTGCAGGGCATGCAGGAGGGTCAACGCCTCATGTGTGAGCAACTTATTTATAAAGTCCTAACTAAGGGGGTGAGTGGCAAAATCACACCCAAGACCGACGTGATTGAGTTGGACCATCCTCCTCCTGCTGCCACAACTCCACCACCAGAGCCACAGCGTGGAAGGAAGCGTGGAAGGAAGACCAGAGAGTGATGGCCCTGGGTTCAGTCTGGTCTGACAAAAGCTGAAGTCTCTTGTATGACCACAGCCTGGGGACACAGATGTCATCTGCTGCTTTCCGGATCTCTGGGACTTCTGGACCAGACTGCACTCCCTTACATATGGACTCCTCAGGCCACCAATTTTGCTTGATGTTGATGTGTGCCCTGGGGGTCCAAGGCTTCACGCCTTTCTGCTGTTTCTCCAGCGTTGCCTCCCTCTTTGTTTAGTTGTGAGCCCTTAATAAATGAATTTTTGGGGAAAATTATACTCTCCTATGTGTGTTTTCATCCAAAAAGGACAGTTGGTTGGTGAGGATTCAGGTACATTTTGAAAGTACAATGTGAAATTAACAAGAGACAACAACACCAAACAATCTCCTACAGATTAAATAGAACAACATATCAATGGTGTTGTGCTAACTTGACACACAAAACACACACAAAAATATTCTGGAGTAAAAATTAAAATACAATAAAACAAAGCTCAGCCTTAAAAAAAATCAAACCAACAAAAAATAATCTGCCTTAAAACCAAAAAAAAAAAACAACACAAAAATAATGTTGTCAGATGTGACAAATCAAAATATATTGAGGGAATGCCGATAAATAGTAAAGAAATAAGTTTGTGAGAAGTCTGTGTGATTAAGAGCAGCAAAACTACTTCATTCTTCTCACATTATAAAGAAGAAGAGAGTGCGCTGTATTAAACCATTTTTAACATTGCAGCGTGACGAAAGTGCTGTATCCATTCTGAACGCTAATTTTACCCGACCGAGCTGTTCCATCTCGGAATTTCTTCTGAGCATGCATGGCACTTTTGTGCGTCGGAACAGGCCACACATGGTTGGAATTGACGTAATCGGATTTTGTTGTCGGAAAATTTTATAGCCTGCTCTCAAACTTTGTGTGTCGGAAAATCCGATGGAAAATGTCAGATGGAGACCACACACGGTCAGAATGTCCGACAACACACTCCAATTGGACATTTTCCATCGGAAAATCTGACCATGTGTACGGGCCATATCAGTGTGGGCTCCAGGAATACCCAATCCTGTTCTATGTGCTTTGCTAGGGGCCACAGGGGTATCACACTCACACACAATGCCCTGCCTTGTCCTTGGTTCTTCTATAGACAGGACACTCTGTTCTCCCACTGACCACACACACTAAATTTGACTTGACTATTGACATGACTACATAATGGAAATCCAACTTGATTCCTTACCTTTTATATAAGCTTGAACAAGTATGTGTGTATATGTATGTATGCATAATATATACAGTATATAAAGTATATATTATACTGAGGTTTAGGCAGGTGTGGAAATAATGCTGTAAATTAAGAATGCTTTCAGAAATAGAAGTGTTAATAGTTTATCTTTATTGATTGACAAAATTGGAAGTAAATAAGCAGAAGAGGGGGGCGTGGCCTAGTACTGGACTCTGATGGACGTCTGATTCCCGTGCTCCGGTCTTCAGAGGTTCTTTATTAAGCCTAACAAAGCCAAACACACCCGCAGACATGGGGAAAACAAAGGGGAACACATCCCCATCCCGATCCCGATCCCCGAGGAGGCCCAACTCGCAACCAACATGCAGCATCCCGGAAATCTTCCGGACACAGCCACACGAGGCCCAGCTTCATCTCGGGCCTACTCCCCTGCAGCGTGCTCCCGTCTGGCAGGCACCAAACACAATCTTCTATGCCAGACACAGAGGCACAACAGCCTGTAAACATAAGGGAGCTGAGATCAGTAGCAGAGGACATAAAAGTCACACTTGCTACAGCAATCACGGACCTCCGAAGGGACATCCAATCTATGGCGGTGTGCATGGAGGATATTGAGGAAACAACAGGCCGCAATGCAAATGACATCCAACAGCTCCAGCTATCATCACAGACACAATACCCATCTCAGAGACCTACACAGATACCTGGAAGATTTGGACAACCGTGGCAGGCGTCACAACTTGCCAGTAAGATGTATGCCAGAAGCGATTGATCACACTCAAATTGCACAGGCCACCATAGCCGTATTCATTGATCTCTTAGGCAGACCCCCAGAGACCCCCATTGATTGTGAATGCCTGCACAGAGCCCCCAGACCTAGGGGAAGAGGTACTGACCCTCCCAGGGATGTAGTATGTTGCCTGGTCAATTTTAAACTAAAAGAAGAGATCCTGCGCAGGGCCAGAGACCGCCACAATCTAATGTTTCAAGGCACAGAGATTAAAATCTTTCAAGATTTATCACCCATTGCTCTCCAAAATAGAAGAGACTTACGCCCCCTCCTTGACTTACTACACACAAACGGAATTCAATACCGCTGGAAATTTCCCTTTTGCCTCTCAGCCACATCACAAGGGTGAACGGCAAATCTGAAGGTCCCGGAAGATCTCCCCGCATTCTGCGAGGCACTTAACATACCACGCATTGAAATACCTGACTGGTACAGACCTCTCAGAACCCCTCATATCAGAAGATCTACCTCAATGGATGCCATTCCAGTACGTGATGACTTCCATTTTAGAAGACGCAGATCCAACTCACCCAGCTTCCTTTTCACATTGAACATGTCCGTGGACACCCACTTCGATCCCAGGACTCTCCACAAGTCAGTCCTCAATCCCTCCACATACTCGATATATGAAGCCCAACCAGTCGATGGGATTCTTCACGACGCTCGAACACCCTCATCAAAGCTAACGAACAGCAACCTCTACATCGCCAACGAACTTCAGCTAACTTGAACATTATCACGCAAGTATATCTATTCACCTACAAGGGGGGGAATAATTCCCAAGTCTATCACACAGCCCATATTTCAGTTTCCATATCCCCATACCCCTTTCACTTCCGCATCCCCACACCCCTTTACCTAACTCTCTATAATTTCCACTCAACCCCCCCCCAGTAAGAAGGTTACTGCTCACCCTGGAACATAAACAAAGAATCCTCAAGACAAGGCTTTTTCTTTTCCATCAGAACCGGAAGCCATCTGTTATAGGACTGAACGCCAGATATGTATACTACATGTAATTGGACCCCCCTCCAGATGGGCAACTTCTCACGGAACTCAGGATTACTTCTCTTTACCACCCTTTCCTCTATTTCCCAATCCCAAACAATCCTTCAACCTCACAAAGAGATCTTCTCTCTGCTCATCAACTCCCTACCACCCCTCCCCCAAATTGATCAACAAGGGAGGACAGGCTGTGAGGTTCTCACACCTATATAATTCCCATTAAAAAGCTATATTCTCTAATTGTAGTTACATACGCAAATGCGGGTTCCATGCGGAGTCGCCAACTGTATATATTTACTTATTTACTGGTTCCCACATGTTAACTACTTAGGATCTCCAGGTGAGACAAAACCCCCAGACGAACCGAGCATCCTGAAAGGGGGCACCATGACATGAAATTCTCTGTTATTGTTTTTTTTTTTTTGTGGTGTTTTTTTTGTGTTGTTTTGTTGGAGACAGTTTTATCTCCCTCTCCGTACTCAGGTATCGACTAAATATTCAATATCACATAAATGGTTTACCTGTTTTGTAAAATGTTTCAATTAATCTGCTTAATAATTTTTTTTTTTTTTTTAGTTAACGATACTTTTCTTGAGCAAATACACAGCAGAACCTCAGTGGACCTGGGGCAGGTGAGGCCGGTTCCTAAATCCCATTTGCACTACTTCTCCCAATTCATCGCCATTTATTCAAAACACATAACCAAGCGATTACTGCTGGTAAATTTTCACGATCAACTCCTGGAAATCCATTCAAGAACCAAGTGGGACTCGGCCTCACAGGCCAGAGGTCCATCTCAGAAATGTTCTGATGCTGCAGCAAGGTATACATGCTTATAGTTGATTGTCTAGATGGTGTAGCGAAGCAATCCCTATAGTCACAAGATCCCCCCCTTTTGTTGATAAAATGATGTACGATGTATTTACAGTTAACTGGTATCTAACCCCCCATGACACCAACTTCATCATTCCACAAAGTAAGTTGAAGTGCCCTCCTCCCTCATACGACTTCATTAGATAGCCTACCTTACATTTATCAAACAAGTCACGAATAAGCTCTCCCCTTGCTGACCCATAGTCCTTATGCTCGCTGATATGAACCACTGGCTTCCTTACTCATCCCTACTATTCCTCCACCTCTGAAGACTAGAGGACTCCACAGTCCATTCAACTCAGGTTACACCGGTACCTCTCACCTCGAGATGGGAATTCTTTCTTCCCCGTCGACCTCTACCGGAATAAGTAACACCATGTAAGGAGGGTCCTTGAATCCCTCCTTACTCCGGAGCATTTCCCCTCTTTTCTCTTAGTTCGTTTCCCCCCCAAAAAAAAAGTTTCCCCTTCCCCTCTGACCTCCCTTCATACCCTCTGTACTCTCCCCTGACCACCTTCATTCCTCTCTACTACACCTATTCTTATTGATTTTCCCTCCTTCTTTCCGATTTTCTTCCCTACCCCGCCTCCTCGGTCTCCGCCACTCTCATATTGATAGCTCAAGCCTCTCCAACCAAGACACCAAAAGTTTCACAGCCCTCCCTGTATAATACTTAGGGGTACCTAAAGACCAAAAGCTAAGACCCCCTCACCTAGTCAAGGCCCGGCCCCACCAATCAGTATGGCACATATAAAAACCTCCACTAAACATACTACGTTGAAAGTGACATCCTTGAATGTGAAAGGGCTCAACATCCCAGAGAAATGCAGCCAAACTCTCTCACAGATGCGCAAACTGAAAACCGATATAGCCTTCCTACAAGAAACGCACTTACGCACTGACAAAATTCCCAAGCTCACTAACCCCTGGTTTCCAATTTCTTATCACTCTACAAACACACAGGCAAAAACTAAAGGAGTATCAATTTTGATCTCCAAAAACTTAAACTGGGAACTCACCGACTCACTTATCGACAAGGAAGGCAGATACATCTTTTTAAAAGGCAAAGCTCTTGGCCGACCCATAACCTTGGCCAATATCTATAGCCCCAACTCAGCACAATCCAGCTTCTTGAAACAAATATCCCAACTCTTGACAGGTTTTTGTGCCGGACTAACCATACTCGGAGGTGACTTTAACGTTGCATTATACCCACTATTGGACACGTCCTCAGGCACCACATCATTACCCTATAGAACCCTACGCCATATCAAACTGCAATTTCAAGAACTACTCTTACATGACACGTAGCGTACTCTTAATCCAAATGAAAAAGACTACACGTTCTTTTCCACCCCGCATAACAAATATTCGAGGATAGACTACCTCTTCCTCTCCCAGACTGATCTTCCTTTTCTTTCACACGCAACAACTGAACCGATGCTCTTATCTGACCACCACCCAATCACAATGACGTTGACCTTCCCAGATCACATCTCCGTCTCGAAGATTTGGCGATTGGACTCCTCTTTATTGACCTCGGAAGAAGACATCACAGACATTAGGCAAACCATACACAACTTCTTTATAGACAACGATAATGGAGAGACAGCCCCACTAATACAATGGGAGGCTCATAAGTGCGTCCTAAGAGGCAAATTCATTGCTCTTAAGACGGCGCGGAAAAGGGCTCACCAGGCCAAAATCGCAAATCTGATACACAAGATTAAAACTCTAGAACGGGTACATAAACAAACTCACGCCCAACAGTCATACCAAGATCTCATGCAAACTAGAGAACTCCTACTCACAGAGTTGTCCCACAAAACAAAATGTAAATTTATTTTACAACAGAAATTATTTTACGAATTTGGGAACAAAAGCGGTAAATACCTAGCCATTCAAAGGAACAAAGTTCGCACCGACATTCATACTATCAAAGACTCCCAGGGTAGGTCTACAGTCACTACCCCAGATATAGCCTTCCAATTTGAGGCATAGTACGCTACTCTATACAACCTGAACAGGCAAAAAGAAAACCACACTACGGACAACACTAGACGCTCCCTTATCCAAAACTTTTTGAAAGATTACTACCCCAAACCCATCAATACAGAAGATGCCCACCAATTAGAAAACCCCTTCTCGGAAGACGAACTAAAAACTGCGATCAAACAATTAAAAGCAGGCAAAAGCCCCGGCCCAGATGGACTCACAGCCGCTTATTTTAAAACCTTCACAGAAGTACTTACCAGCCCCTTCCTCAAAGCCTTCAACTCCCTATCCTCCACCACGCATCCCTCCCATAGGCTTCTTGAAGCACACATTACCATCATACCAAAGGAAGGAAAGGACACGACACTGGTTACCAATTATAGGCCGATTTCCCTCCTAAACGTCGACATAAAATTGTTTGCCAAAATCCTTGCAAACCGCCTGCTTCCTCTCCTACCCTCCCTAATAGGTTTAGACCAGGTTGGTTTTATTCCAGGAAGAGAAGCAAGAGATAACACTATCAAAGCCATAAATCTCCACCATTGGATGACAATCAACGAACATAAAGGGTTTTTCCTGTCCTTGGACGCGGAGAAGGCGTTTGACAGATTGGCCTGGGACTACATGGGAGCAGTATTAAGACACATAGGACTCCAAGACTATATGTTCAACTCGATCATGTCCCTATACACGACACCAACCGCTAGAGTTCGAACGAATGGCCATCTGTCAAACGCCTTCTCCATAACCAATGGGACGAGACAAGGATGCCCCCTCTCCCCTATCCTATTTGTATTAACCCTGGAACCACTACTAAACCGCCTCAGGAATAACGAAAATATTAAAGGCATACCCATAGCAGGTCGCACTTATAAGTTAACAGCTTTTGCTGATGACATATTACTTTCCCTTAGCGAACCCCATATCTCAGTCCCAAATTTACTGAAAGACTTCAAACTCTTCCAACACCTCTCTAATTTCAAAATCAATTTCACTAAATCCCATGCCCTCAATGTCACCATCCCACGAGAGACAGTTGCACAATGTGAAACTAACTTCCCCTTCCAATGGCGTCATGATGCAATTAAATACTTAGGGATCTATCTTACAGCAAACTTATCAGACCTCTTCACCAAGAATGACTTACCCATACTCAAAACCATATCCGAGAACCTAAAAAAATGGAACAAACCACAGTTTTCGTGGTTCGGCCGTGCGGCAATTATCAAAATGAATATCCTTCCTCGTATTCTTTACATATTACAAACCGTTCCCATAAAACTTCCCTTATCCTTCCTATCATACAGGAGGTTGTGTTCAGAATTTTTATGGAAACAAAAACGTCTGAGAATTTCATATAACCTTTTAACACGACCAAAATTGAAGGGGGGCATTGGTCTCCCAGATCTCCAAAAATATTATTGGGCATGCTATCTTAATAGAATTGTAGATTGGTCAATACACAGTCACTACAAGGACTGGGTTAGACTGGAAGACTCATTATCCCCCTCACCACTACGAACGACACCCTGGTTGTCGACTAAACACATCCCCCCGCTCTTAGAGAACACCCTCTCATTGAACCAACACTCCGATGTTTCAGAGAAATTGCACATCTCCTCTTCTCCAGGACCCTTAACCCCTGTAAGACTCAACCCGGCCTTCCTTCCCGGTATGTCCACACAATTCCTAACGCAACAATGGCAGTACCCAGACATATTAGCACACCACTTCTTTCGCAACGGTACTCTCTTAGAACGCCTAGCACTAACACCCACCTTCACAAACAGCCCTCTTCCACTCTGGACCTACTTTCAAAATCGCCACTTCTTACAGGAGATCAATCGCGATGCCTCCGTCACACGACCACTCACTCCATTTGAACACCTCTGCTCCCAAACCAACCCCCAACAACACTCAATCTCCAATATCTACACTATGCTATGGGTGGAGATTTCCCCTAAGGAAGGAAAAGCTTACAAAACATGGGAAAGAGAAACACAACTAGAACTATCGGAAGACCAATTGGAACGTATATTTACGATTGCCCACAAAGGTTCTTTAAACATCTCTATCCAGGAAAACAATTACAAGACCCTAACACGCTGGTACAAAACTCCAGATATTTTGAACAAAATTAACCCCTCATGCCCCAACAAATGCTGGAGATGTGACGAAGAGCCAGCCACATTGTTACATATTATGTGGTCTTGTCCGAAAATTCAACCATTCTGGACCCAAGTCCGAGAACTCACCGAATCAATATCCACTTACACCTTAAATCACTCACCAGCCCAATGCATCTTCCATCATTCAGATCTACCTACCCATTGCTACCGTAAAACATTGATCTTACCCCTTCTCAACGCAGCAAAACTGTGCATTCCGAGACATTGGGGCTCTCCTCACATACCGACCATACCAGAATGGTTTAAGTAGATTAACAAAACAGCTGAAATGGAAGAACTCATTTCCATCGCACGAGACACCCCAGCCAAATTTTCAAAGACCTGAGCATGCTGGAATCACTTTTGAACAACTGATAGATATCTAACACTACTGAATTAACCCTTGACTATGACGTGCACACTTATGTCAAACTCCTATTGATCTCTCCAGATAACCCCCTCATACACCCCCCCTTTTTTTTTTTCTTTTTCTTTCTCCTTCCTCTTATATCACAGATGGCCTGGTCTCCCACTCCTAACCAAGGGACGAGTATGGGAGTCCATAAGCCATCATCTTCCTTATGCAGTTTCACGACACAAAATGTCCCACATATTTAACCTACTCCACCCTAAAACATCATATTGAAACCACGTGGCTAGTGGCGGAGATCGAGGAGACAACTGCTATACCGCTAACTATCTTCCCCCCTTCCTCGTCTCCACCCCCCCCCCATTTTCTTACACTCTGACCCTTCCTTAATCCCCATGTATGTTACGTTCGCTAAGACCCTGTCTTATTATCCTTTGCGACTTGGGTTCTCAAATTAGAGAACCCGACCAGCAACTTTACACCCTATATGGACTATCTTATCATACAAACCTAAGCAACCCAGGAGCTGGAACCTCACTTCACTAGACATACCCCTAAATGTTACAATATGCTCCAATATATGGCAACATGCTCCTTAAAATGACCCTCAGGGTTTATCTTTTTCCACTAGATATGGATCTTATCCATTCTATATGTGTTGAAATGTATGCATTTGAGACTTGTATAACCACCATATCTTGGATTCATCTGTTCTTATTACAAATATCAATGTTCCTTGATACCTTGACGATTGTATGATGACTCTTTCAGCTGGATATGTTATTGTTCTTTTCTTAAAAAAAAATCTTTTTGGAAAAAAAAATAAACAGAAGAGAAATCCAAATCAATTCAATATTTAATATAACTACCCTTTGACTTGAAACCAGCATCAAGTCTTCTAGGTACACACAATACTTTAGCACACAGTTTTTGAAGGAACTTGACAGGTAGGTTGTTCCAAACATCTTGGATAATTAACCACAGATCTTCTGCAGATGTAGGCTGCCCTAAATCATTCTGTCTCTTCATGTAATTTCAGACAGACTCAATAAAGTTGCGATCAGGGCTCTGTGGGGGCCAAACCATCACTTCCAGGGCTCCATGTTCTTTACGCTGACAATAGTTCTTGGCAGCATTGGCTGTATTTTTGTGGTCTTTGAGGTCTGTAGAATAAATTTGGGATCAATCAATGCATCCCTGATGGTATGGCATGATGGATAAATATCTGTCTGTATTTATCTGCCTGTAGTGAGGATCACATTAATAGAATATGGTAAATATGTGGTCAAGACCAGATCACTATAAGTATATGTCACCAACATCCCCAAATGTAAACAGTAGAGAGAGAGAAGAGATAAGGGACTTTATAGGTACAATCATAAACATTAATAGAATAGCTGATTTGCTCATTTTTAGCTGATCTCTTTTTGATCTGTCATCTGTCTGATCTGAGGAGAATAACACCATTAATAAATCCAGGAAATCATAATTCATTAACTGTATGATTGGAAAAAAATTTACATGATTTTCCACTTTAATTAATCAAGAACAATTTACAGGCTGATTTGTGAACCTGCTAACTAAAGTTTACAGCAAAGATTGAAAATATTTCTACACAACAGCGGTTATTTAGTCTGTTTTGCTGTTTCTATTGTGTATACAAAAAAAAAATATGCAAACGAACATTAGGTAAATTTGTATTCTGCAAGCACGCACTGCCCTTGCAATGGTTATGACCCTATATATGCTTCTTTTCTCTCAATCAAATCACCATTTGATGTTCTTGTTTAATATTAGGTAGGATTCATCACATGCTTCCTTATGCAGTGTCCCCTTGAAAAACACATATTGAACCTCATTTTGAATTATCACACATTTGGTAAATATAGGCAGAAAAATAAAACCCTGTATAGGACAATACAATTTAGTTTAGAATATTTGTACTTGCTTGAAATAGTCCCTTAATGCCTTATAGGTTACCCTTTAATTTGGGTATATTTTACTTATGTTCAATTAAAACTACCCTGGATGACGATACTGCCGAGACATTTTACTGCAGAGGGATCACATTGTTACAGTACAGCTAAAAAAATTATGTTGAGAGGGTCAAAAAACAATAATTGCTGTGCTAGATGCCGACTTTATCATATAATCTTATATGTACTTTATTTTTTTGAACTTTGGATTCTTAAACATAACTATTTTTTATATTTCTATCACAATGCTGATGTTATAAAATTAAAGTGTATGCTGTGACCATAGATTTTTTTTTAACTTTTTTTAGTTTTGGATAGAGTTAGGAAAGGGGTGAACTTTGGTTAGGATTTTATTGCTACCCTTGTCCCTATTAGGAATCTACTCCCTAACTTTTTGTCATGAAACTCGAGATGCGCTTAACCAGTTGCCGACCGCCGCACGACGATGTACGTCGGCAGAATGGCACGGGCAGGCAAAAGGACTTACAGGTACATCCTCGCCTGCCCGCGGGTGGGGGGTCCTACCGGACCCCCCCCCCGGTGCCTGCGGTGGTCGGAAAATCCTCTCCGGCGATCGGTGGTGAGGGGGAGGCCATCCATTTGTGGCCCCCCCCTCGTGATTGCTCCTGGCCAATGGGATCATTTCCCTGCCTCTGTATTGTACACAGAGGCAGAGGAAATTATGTCATCTCTCCTCGGCTCGGCATTTTCCGTTCCGGCGCCGAGGAGAGAAGACTGGAATGTGAGTTACACAAACACACACATACAGTAGAACATGCCAGGCATACATTACACCCCCTCCCCCCCCAATTACTCCCCGATCCTCCCCGATCACTCCTCCCCCCGTCACACTGACACCAAGCAGTTTTTTTTTTTTCTGATTACTGCATGGTGTCAGTTTGTGACAGTTAGTGTGGTGGGACAGTTACTGTTAGCCCCCTTTAGGTCTAGGATACCCCCCTAACCCCCCCAATAAAGTTTTAACCCCTTGATCACCCCCCGTCGCCAGTGTCGCTAAGCAATCATTTTTCTGATCGCTGTATTAGTGTCACTGGTGACGCTAGTTAGGGAGGTAAATATTTAGGTTTGCCGTCAGCGTTTTATAGCGACAGGGACCCCCATATACTTCCTAATAAAGGTTTTAACCCCTTGATTGCTCCCTAGTTAACCCTTTCACCACTGATCACCGAATAACTGTTACGGGTGACGCTGGTTAGTTCGTTTATTTTTTATGGTGTCAGGGCACCCGCCGTTTATTACCTAATAAAGGTTTAGCCCCCTGATCGCCCGGCAGTGATATGCGTCGCCCCAGGCAGCGTCAGATTAGCGCCAGTACTGCTAACACCCACTCACGCAGCATACATCTCCCTTAGTGGTATAGTATCTGAACAGATCAATATCTGATCCGATCAGATCTATACTAGCGTCCCCAGCAGTTTAGGGTTCCCAAAAATGCAGTGTTAGCAGGATCAGCCCAGATACCTGCTAGCACCTGTATTTTGCCCCTCCGCCCGGCCCAGCCCACCCAAGTGCAGTATCGATCGATCACTGTCACTTACAAAACACTAAACGCATAACTGCAGCGTTCGCAGAGTCAGGCCTGATCCCTGCGATCGCTAACAGTTTTTTTGGTAGCGTTTTGGTGAACTGACAAGCACCAGCCCCAGGCAGCGTCAGGTTAGTGCCAGTAGTGCTAACACCCACGCATGCACCGTAAACCTCCCTTAGTGGTGTAGTATCTGAACGGATCAATATCTGATCCGATCAGATCTATACTAGCATCCCCAGCAGTTTAGGGTTCCCAAAAGCAGTGTTAGCGGGATCAGCCTAGATACCTGCTAGCACCTGTGTTTTGCCCCTCCGCCCAGCCCAGCCCAGCCCACCCAAGTGCAGTATCGATCGATCACTGTCACTTACAAAACACTAAACGCATAACTGCAGCATTCGCTGAGTCAGGCCTGATCCCTGCGATTGCTAACAGTTTTTTTGGTAGCGTTTTGGTGAACTGGCAAGCACCAGCGGCCTAGTACACCCCGGTCGTAATCAAACCAGCACTGCAGTAACACTTGGTGACGTGGCGAGTCCCATAAGTGCAGTTCAAGCTGGTGAGGTGGCAAGCACAAGTAGTGTCCCGCTGCCACCAAGAAGAAGACAAACACAGGCCCGTCGTGCCCATAATGCCCTTCCTGCTGCATTGGCCAATCCTAATTGGGAACCCACCACTTCTGCAGCGCCCGTACTTCCCCCATTCACATCCCCAACCAAATGCAGTCGGCTGCATGAGAGGCATTTTCTTTATGTCCTCCCGAGTACCCCTACCCAACGAACCCTCCAAAAAAGATGTCTTGTCTGCAGCAAGCGCGGATATAGGCATAACCCCTGCTATTATTGTCCCTCCTGTCCTGACAATACTGGTCTTTGCATTGGTGAATGTTTTGAACGCTACCATACACTAGTTGAGTATTAGCGTAGGGTACAGCATTGCACAGACTAGGCACACTTTCACAGGGTCTCCCAAGATGCCATCGCATTTTGAGAGACCCGAACCTGGAACCAGTTACAGTTATAAAAGTTAGTTACCAAAAAAAGTGTAAAAAAAAAAAAAAAATATATAAAATAAAATAAAAAAATAGTTGTCGTTTTATTGTTCTCTCTCTCTCTATTCTCTCTCTATTGTTCTGCTCTTTTTTACTGTATTCTATTCTGCAATGTTTTATTGTTATTATGTTTATCATGTTTGCTTTTCAGGTATGCAATTTTTTATACTTTACCGTTTACTGTGTTTTATTGTTAACCATTTTTATGTCTTCAGGTACGCCATTCACGACTTTGAGTGGTTATACCAGAATGATACCTGCAGGTTTAGGTATCATCTTAGTATCATTCTTTTCAGCCAGCGGTCGACTTTCATGTAAAAGCAATCCTTGTGGCTAATTAGCCTCTAGACTGCTTTTACAAGCAGTGGGAGGGAATGCCCCCCCCCCCACCGTCTTCCATGTTTTTCTCTGGCTCTCCTGTCTCAACAGGGAACCTGAGAATGCAGCCGGTGATTCAGCCAGCTGACCATAGAGCTGATCAGAGACCAGAGTGGCTCCAAACATCTCTATGGCCTAAGAAACCGGAAGCTACAAGCATTTCATGACTTAGATTTCGCCAGATGTAAACAGCGCCATTGGGAAATTGGGAAAGCATTTTATCACACCGATCTTGGTGTGGTCAGATACTTTGAGGGCAGAGGAGAGATCTAAGATCTAATAGACCCCAATTTTTTCAAAAAAGAGTACCTGTCACTACCTATTGCTATCATAGGGGATATTTACATTCTCTGAGATAACAATAAAAATGATTAAAAAAAAATGAAAGGAACAGTTTAAAAATAAGATAAAAAAGCAAAAAAATAATAAAAAAAAAAAAAAAAAAAAAAAAAGCACCCCTGTCCCCCCCTGCTCTCGCGCTAAGGCGAACGCAAGCATTGGTTTGGCGTCAAATGTAAACAGCAATTGCACCATGCATGTGAGGTATCACCACGAAGGTCAGATCAAGGGCAGTAATGTTAGCAGTAGACCTCCTCTGTAAATCTAAAGTGGTAACCTGTAAAGGCTTTTAAAGGCTTTTAAAAATGTATTTAGTTTGTTTCCACTGCACGTTTGTGCGCAATTTTAAAGCATGTCATGTTTGGTATCCATGTACTCAGCCTAAGATCATCTTTTTTATTTCATCAAACATTTGGGCAATATAGTGTGTTTTAGTGCATTAAAATTTAAAAAAGTGTGTTTTTTACCCAAAAAATGCGTTTGAAAAATCTCTGCGCAAATACTGTGTGACAAAAAAAAATGAAACACCCACCATTTTAATCTGTAGGGCATTTGCTTTAAACAAATATATAATGTTTGGGGGTTCAAAGTAATTTTCTTGCAAAAAAAAATAATTTTTTCATGTAAACAAAAAGTGTCAGAAAGGGCTTTGTCTTCAAGTGGTTAGAAGAGTGGGTGATGTCTGACATAAGCTACTAAATGTTGTGCATAAAATGCCAGGACAGTTCAAACCCCCCCCAAATGACCCGATTTTGGAAAGTAGACACCCCAAGCTATTTGCTGAGAGGCATGTCGAGTCCATGGAATATTTTATATTGTGACACAAGTTGCGGGAAAGAGACAATTTTTTTTTTTTTTTTGCACAAAGTTGTCACTAAATGATATATTGCTCAAACATGCCATGGGAATATGTGAAATTACACCCCAAAATACATTCTGTTGCTTCTCCTGAGTACGGGGATACCACATGTGTGAGACTTTTTGGGAGCCTAGCCGCGTACGGGACCCCGAAAACCAAGCACCGCCTTCAGGCTTTCTAAGGGTGTAAATTTTTGATTTCACTCTTCACTGCCTATCACAATTTCGGAGGCAATGGAATGCCCAGGTGGCACAAACCCCCCCAAATGACCCTATTTTGGAAAGTGGACACCCCAAGCTATTTGCTGAGAGGTATAGTGAGTATTTTGCAAACATCACTTTTTGTCACAAAGTTTTGAAAATTGAAAAAAGAAAAAAAAATTGTTTTTTCTTGTCTTTCTTCATTTTCAAAAACAAATGAGAGCTGCAAAATACTCACCATGCCTCTCAGCAAATAGCTTGGGGTGTCTACTTTCCAAAATGGGGTCATTTGGGGGGGGGGGGGTTGTGCCATCTAGGCATTTTATGGCCTTCAAAACTGTGATAGGTAGTGAGGAGTGAAATAAAAAATTTACACCCTTAGAAATCCTGAAGGCAGAGATTGGTTTTCGGGGCCCCGTACGCGGCTAGGCTCCCAAAAAGTCCCACACATGTGGTATCCCCATACTCAGGAGAAGCAGCTGAATGTATTTTGGGGTGCAATTCCACATATGCCCATGGCCTGTGTGAGCAATATATAATTTAGTGACAACTTTTTGTAATTTTTTTTTTTTTTGTCATTATTCAATCACTTGGGACAAAAAAAATTAATATTCAATGAGCTCAACATGCCTCTCAGCAATTTCCTTGGGGTGTCTACTTTCCAAAATGGGGTCATTTGGGGGGGGGTTGTACTGCCCTGCCATTTTAGCACCTCCAAGAAATGACATAAGCAGTCATAAACTAAAAGCTGTGTAAATTCCAGAAAATGTACCCTAGTTTGTAGGCGCTATAACTTTTGCGCAAACCAATAAATATACACTTATTGACATTTTTTTTTACCAAAGACATGTGGCCGAATACGTTTTGGCCTAAATGTATGACTAAATTGAGTTTATTGGATTTTTTTTATAACAAAAAATAGAAAATATCATTTTTTTTCAAAATTTTCGGTTTTTCCGTTTATAGCGCAAAAAATAAAAACGGCAGAGGTGATCAAATACCATCAAAAGAAAGCTCTATTTGTGGGAAGAAAAGGACGCAAATTTTGTTTGGGTACAGCATTGCATGACCGCGCAATTAGCAGTTAAAGCGACACAGTGCCAAATTGTAAAAAGTGCTCTGGTCAGGAAGGGGGTAAATCCTTCCGGGGCTGAAGTGGTTAAGCATCCTCCAAAGTCTTCTCTAGCCCGAACTCTAGACTTCTACTTTTTTGTAACCCAATGAGCTGTGGGGTGGGGAATGACTCAATCCGCAGCTCATTGGAGTACAACAAAGCGTCATCTGTAACTAATCACTGTCAGACAGAAGGTAGGAAAATTTAAAATGTTGTATCTGTCACTGCAGGAAAACTTTCTCCCCAACTTTGGGGATTTTTAAGCGTTCGTTTTGAGCAGTATCTGGGCTAGCAGCATATGTTAATTGCAGATGGCAGTGGTTTCAAGAACTTGGTAAAATTGAGTTGTGGGGGAGAGGATTAGTGGATTAGGACAGTGGTCATCAACCCTGTCCTCAGGGCCCACTAACAGGCCAGGTTTTATGTATTACCTCGGGGAGATGCAGACTAGAATACTGCAATCACTGAGCAGCAAATTATATCACCTGTGATGTATTTCAGTTATCTTGCAAACCTGGCCTGTTAGTGGGCCCTGAGGACAGGGTTGATGACCACTGGATTAGGATCATAGGGGCTTGGCCGTAAATGTTAACTACTCTTTGTTTTAAAGTATACTCTTTAAGTCCTCAAAGCCTTTTTTTCCATGAGGAATTGATTGTTCTGCTAAAATCAAAGTATAATTTATCCTTCTTTAATTGCCATTAAAGTGACACTAAACTGGTTTAAAAAACTTCCATTCAAATGTTTATTCTCAACTAAAAAAGCTACCTTCCATTTCTCTCACCCTCCTCCAAATCTCCATTTTTTTTTTTTTTGCTATTGTGATCTGACTTCCATTTAGATGATGGCTACATTAATTCTCCATAGCTCCACTGTATGTAGTTAAGCAGGCACCGTCTCTTGCTTGCTCCCGAGATTGACTAAGGACAATTGATTATGGGATTTGTAGTATGCCATTGTAGTGTGCCAGTTATAGTGCCCAAATTTGGGGCTCTCCTACTTGAAAATTTACATCCCTGTTGTAAAATAACATATAATGTCTTATCTGCATATAAGATAGGGAGGCAATGTTTAATGATTTTTACAATCTGATTATATTGCATGGAATAGGATGTTACACAATGAATCCCCCCACTTCTACCACAGAACTGTTTTTTATTTTTAGAGGCAGAGGAATTGTTGATCAAGACATCCCAATTCCTCTCCTCAGCTACATTTCTACCTCTATTGATCAGATGTTTGTTATATCCTCATTTCCTTAAAGCGGAGGTCCTCCCACCACAGCAAAAATTAAAAGCCAGCAGCTACAAATACTACAGATGTTGACTTTTATTATTAGAACACTTATCTGTCCTGGAGTCCAGCGATGTCCGCACCACAGCTGATGTTTCCATCAGCTGTCGAGTGCTGCCACCACCATTACCATTTAGGGAACCCGGTAGTGAAGCATTACGGCTTCACACCAGGTCCCTACTGCGCATGCATGAGGCACCCACTGCGCTCTCCTACTGGCCCAATGGCAGGGGGGAGGAGGGAGCTGAGCACTGGCATAATGCACAGCGGCCGTGACTCCTGGAAGTGGGGACAGGATACCTGTCAAAGATAGTTATCCACTGCCCCCTGAAAGGTGCCAAATGTGGCATTGGAGGGGGGGAGGAGACAAATAAGCGGAAGTTTCACTTTTAGGTGGAACTTCGCTTTAACCTATCTGAAACAATGTTGCACTCCTGATTAAAGTTGTCCTGTGATAAATAATTCCCCCTGGCTCTCACAAATTCCCTAATGTGACGTGCCTGCACAGTATGGGCAGGATGCCAGCTTGAAGCCAGTAAAATGGAATTGCCAGCACATTGTTTCCTAAAGGTCTTTGTAGAGACTGAGCCATCCTCCACATGTCCTAATAAAGTAACATCCAGATAATCAATCTTGACAGGAGAAAAACTATGAGAAACTCTAGGTTCAATTGGTTGGAATTAAGGTAAAGCATGAGAGGATCTATAGCATGTACTGAGCCGTTCCATATAAAAATCATATAGTCTATAAAATGACAGTACCAATCAATTTGAATACTGTGAAGATTATCATGGGAATAAAAAAAAGTTTGCACCCACCAGCCCATGTATGGATTTGCCAATGAGTGGGTAAATTTGGAGCCCATCGAGGCACCACAGTGCTGTAAATAAACTTTCCCCATCCACAGCCCTAATCTTTCCCACCCTCCCTCCCTCCCCAAAAGCTTCCCCCCATTTCACCCCTCCCAGCCTGGCTTTAATACCTACCTGCAGTGTGGGTAACTCCGCCTCTCAATATCTCACTTGCAGGGAGATCATTGATCGGCATCTGTGCACCCGGGTACAGATGGGGATCACAGTGCAGCTTACTTTGTGATTTCCTACACTGCACCTCCTTTGTCCCCACCTTAAGAACAGGGCAGGTAGGGATCTGTGAGAGCCGCTGATAGGAAAGCTGTGCTTGTAAACACAGAAGGCTTCTGTGTTTAGATGTGCCAATGGTGAATGCAAAGCGTAGTACAAGAGCTGGAGGTGGCGCAACAGAATTCCACCACATTCTGGCTCAAATTCTAACCTAATAAAAGCCCTTGCAGCTGGCTGGTAAACAAGCATGGTAAACAAATATCTTTTTGTACCATATCAAGTATGAACAATGTCTATGGCTAAGTCATTTTAGGCGTGGATAGGCTAATGCTGCGTACACACGAGCGGACTTTACAGCAGACTTGGTCCGGCGTACCGGATTTCGTCGGACAATTTGATCGTGTGTGGGCTCCAGCGGACTTTGTTTTCTCAAAAGTTGGACGGACTTAGATTTGAAACATGTTTCAAATCTATCCAACGTACTCGAGTCCGGTCAAAAAGTCCACTCGTCTGTATGCTAGTTCGACGGACAAAAAGCCACGCTAGGGCAGCTATTGGCTACTGGCTATGAACTTCCTTATTTAAGTCCGGTCGTACGTCATCACGTACAAATTCGCCGGACTTTGGTTGATTGGGTGTAGGCAAGTCCGTTCATTCAGAAAGTCCGTCGTAGAGTCCATCGAAAAGTCCGCCGGGCAAAGTCTGCCGTAAAGTCTGCTCGTGTGTACGCGGCATTAGGTTCCCTTCCAAAGGGTTTTGCACTCCCATACAAGCCAATGAGAATACAAAATCCATTTTAAACAGGTCAAATGCAGGTCAGAAAGTAATTACTTACCATTAGCTATCCATAAGATGGCACTTTTACAAATTTCCATTCACCCCTATATATGCAAAATGGTAACTCTATTTTCGTGGAAAAAAATGTAGCAAATAAAAATAATATAGTGTATACAATTGCTAAACAAGTTGTATTATAATGTCATTAAAAATTACCTTTTCTTTTCAATATGCAGCGCTATAACTTTCTGTAAAATTCAATGCAATAAGGCTACTGGGAGGAATTTTTTACACAGTTAGTATACAGAACACCACCATAAATGTAATTTCCAGCTTTTGTGATTGGATAACTGATTATCCCAGAAGTTTGTACTACATTACAAGTCAGCTGGAATAGAAATGTGAGTTTTAGTGGGATACTCCCTAAGGGTAAATTACTTCAAAATGGATGCAGACACTGCAGCTTTCCTTATTAGAACACAAAAAGTACATTGGCTGTTTCATAATGAACCAGAGCCACCCATTCAGAATGAGTATGCAATCAGTCTGGTAAAACAAAAAGCTATTTCTTCACAGTAACAAAAGGTAGGAATGTGCTACAAAGTTTCTTAAAATCCCTGCAATGTACATTGATCACCCCAAGGGAGATTTGTTTTTAAATTTTGTTTATAATTTTTTTAACAAATTCTAACATTTCAAAATGATTAAAATTCAAATCAGTCGAAAAACAATCAACCAATTTGAATTCTGTGTGAAAAATAGCTGGTTGTTAAGCAGTGGGCCAGGAAGCTTGCCACCCACGTCCTTAACAACCAATGACTCAACATCTGTCAGTGGACTTTCCCACTGACAGATGAATGTAAAGAAAAGAATGCCGGCATTGCTCGGCAATAGAAAAATGTTTTAAAAAAACGGATTGGGGTCCTCCCCAGTCCTTATCAGGCCCGGCTATTTAAAAAAAAGAAAGAAAAAAAAATACGGTGTGGGGTCCCCCCAGTCTATACCAGGCCTTTTGAATCTGGTGTGGGTTTTTAGGTTTTTAGGGGACCCTCACACCAAATTTGTTTTGTAAAACAGCGTGGGGTCCTCCCTAAAATCAATAGCAGACCCTTATCTGAGCATGCAGCCCGGCAGAGCGCTGTTGCTGTTGTTCTGATCCTATTAGTACCACAGGCAGGCAGCTACAGCATTTACAGTTAGTGTATTGTGTCCACTGCACAGTGTGCACCTAAAGCTACCTGAAGAAAATTGGTGGTCTTCTTCTGATCCTATTAGTGCCACAGGCAGGCAGCTGCAGTATTTACAGTTAGTGTACTGTGTCCTCTGCACAGTGTGCACCTAAAGCTACCTGAAGACAATTGCTGTTGTTCTGATCCTATTACTACCACAGGCAGGCAGCTGCAGTATTTACAGTTAGTGTACTGTGTCCTCTGCACAGTGTGCACCTAAAGCTACCTAAAGACACTTGTTGTTGTTCTGATCCTATTAATACCACAGGCAGGCAGCTGCAGTATTTACAGTTAGTGTAGTGCGTCCTCTGCACAGTATGCACCTAAACCTACCTGAAGACAATTGCTGTTCTTCTGATCCTATTAATACCACAGGCAGGCAGCTGCAGTATTTACAGTTAGTGTACTGTGTCCTCTGCACAGTGTGGTGTGCACCTAAAGCTACCTGAAGAAAATTGCTGGTGTTCTTCTGATCCTATTAGTACCACAGGCAGGCAGTTGCAGTATTTACAGTTAGTGTAATGCGTCCTCTGCACAGTGTGCACCTAAAGCTACCTGAAGACAGTTGCTGTTGTTCTGATCCTAATAATACCACAGGCAGGCAGCAGCAGCATTTACAGTTAGTGTGCTGTGTCCTCTGCACAATGTTCACCTAAAGCTATCTGAAGACAATTGCTGCTGTTCTGATCCTATTAATACCACAGGCAAGCAGCAGCAGTATTTACAGTTAGTGTAGTGCATCCTCTGCACAGTGTGCACCTAAAGCTACCTAAAGGCAATTGCTGTTGTTCTGATCCTATTAATACCACAGGCAGGCAGCTACAGTATTTACAGTTAGTGTACTGTGTCCTCTGCACAGTGTGCATCTAAAGCTACCTGAAGAAAATCAGTGGTGTTCTGATCCTATTAATACCACAGGCAGGCAGCTACAGTATTTACAGTTAGTGTAGTGCGTCCTCTGCACAGTGTGCACCTAAAGCTACCTGAAGACATATGCTGTTGTTCTGATCCTATTAATACCACAGGCAGGCAGCTGCAGTATTTACAGTTAGTGTACTGTGTCCTCTGCACAGTGTGCACCTAAAGCTACCTGAAGAAAATTGGTGGTGTTCTTCTGATCCTATTAGTACCACAAGAAGGGAGCTGCGGTATTTACAGTTAGTGTACTGTGACCTCTGCACAGTGTGCACCTCAAGCTACCTGAAGACAATTGCTTTTGTTCCGATCCTATTAATACCACAGGCAGGCAGCTGCAGTATTTACAGTTAGTGGACTGTGTCCTCTGCACAGTGTGCATCTAAAGCTACCTGAAGAAAATTAGTGGTGTACTTCTGATCCTATTAGTACCACAGGCAGGTACCTGCAGTATTTACAGTTAGTGTTCTGTGTCCTCTGCACAGTGTGCACCTGAAGCTGTCTGAAGACAATTGCTGTCCTGATCCTATTAATACCATAGGCAGGCAGCTGCAGTATTTACAGTTAGTGCACTGTGTCCTCTGCACAGTGTGCACCTAAAGCTACCTGAACAAAATTGCTGGTGTTTTGATCCTATTAATACCACAGGCAGGCAGCTGCAGTATTTACAGTTAGTGTACTGTGTCCTCTGCACAGTGTGCACCTAAAGCTACCTGAAGAAAATTGGTGGTTTTCTTCTAATCCTAATAGTACCACAGGCAGCCAGCTGCAGTATTTACAGTTAGTGTACTGTGTCCTCTGCACAGTGTGCACCTAAAGCTACCTGAAGAAAATTGGTGGTGTTCTTCTGATCTTATTAGTACCACAAGCAGGCAGCTACAGTATTTACAGTTAATGTACTGTGTCCTCTGCACAGTGTGCACCTAAATATACTTGAAGAAAATTGGTGGTGTTCTTCTGATCCTATTAGTACCACAGGCAGGCAGCTGCAGTATTTACAGTTAGTGTACTGCGTCCTCTGCACAGTGTGCACCTAAAACTACCTGAAGACAATTGCTGTTGTTCTGATCCTATTAATACCACAGGCAGGCAGCTGCAGTATTTACAGTTAGTGTAGTGCGTCCTCTGTACAGTGTACACCTAAAGCTACCTGAAGACATATGCTGTTGTTCTGATCCTATTAATACCACAGGCAGGCAGCTGCAGTATTTACAGTTAGTGTACTGTGTCATCTGCACAGTGTGCACCTAAAGCTACCTGAAGAAAATTGGTGGTGTTCTTCTGATCCTATTAGTACCACAAGAAGGGAGCTGCGGTATTTACAGTTAGTGTACTGTGACCTCTGCACAGTGTGCATCTCAAGCTACCTGAAGACAATTGCTTTTGTTCCGATCCTATTAATACCACAGGCAGGCAGCTGCAGTATTTACAGTTAGTGTATTTCATCCTCTGCACAGTGTGCACCTCAAGATACCCGAAGACAATTGCTGTTGTTCTGATCCTATTAATACCACAATAAGGCAGCTGCAGTATTTACAGTTAGTGTACTGTGTCCTCTGCACAGTGTGCACCTAAAGCTACCTGAAGAAGCACGTGCACTCAACTTCTTTGGTCGACCATGGCGAGGCCTGTTCTGAGTGGAATCTGTCCTGTTAAACGCTGTATGGTCTTGGCCACCATGCTGCAGCTCAGTTTCAGGGTCTTGGCAATCTTCTTATAGCCTAGGCCATCTTTATGTAGATCAAAAATCCTTTTTTTCAGATCCTCAGAGAGTTCTTTGCCATGAGGTGCCATGTTGAAATTCCAGTGATCAGTATGAGAGAGTGAGAGCGATAACACCAAATTTAACACACATGCGCCCCGTTCACACCTTACACCCTGTAACACTAATGAGTTACATGATACCGGGGAGGGAAAATGGCTATTTGGGCCCAATTTGGACATTTTCACTTAGGGGTGTACTCAATTTTGTTGCCAGTGCTTTAGACATTAATGGCTGTGTGTTGAGTTATTTTGAGGGGACCGCAAATTTACACTGTTATACAAGCTATACACTCACTACTTTACATTGCAGCCAAGTGTAATTTCTTCAGTGTTGTCACATGAAAAGATATAATAACATATATACAGAAATGTGAGGGGTGTACTCACTTTTGTGAGATACTGTAGGTTGGGGAGAGAGGAACACAGCAGGGGGGTTAGCGTTAGAAGTCCACAGCTAATCAGCAAGTTCAATTGAATGATAGCAATATAAGGCACTCTCACCCAAATTTGTGTCTCCTCAGATCTCCACCCATCCTTTCTAAGCCAAGCTCCATGCCTGAAGTCACCGGAATATCCCCTTGGGAAGTTAGTCCAGGTGTTGGATACAATGTCATCTCCGCTGGCAGCAAGCTCTCAGCTGTTCCATTGCCACTGCTTCAGTACACTGTTTGAATTGGTGCTACAACCCTTGCGTCATCACGAACAAGCTGATGTCACTACTGACGCCTTTCGTTAGCCAATGACAGCTAACTTCCTCAGAGCATTTTTTCTTATATGCAGTTTCTGCGGTCGCATGGACTGCGCCATGTTGTTGATACTACATGGTGAAAGGTTGAGGCAATCACTACATCAATATTAATCTAAATAGTTTTACACTATAGTACGGTAGATCCGGGCATCACAATATTTTTTCATATATGATGAGATCACAATTTAGTGCACTCGGAACAAGATTAGAGATTTTTTGGGATAAATTCTGGAGTCTGTTTCGCAGGCTTTTGAAAGAAACAGGTGCAGAAAAATTGGGCTTTGGGTGTTGGTGGTCCCTTCACACCGTAACCCTATAGAGGTACTCTTGATGAAAGCAAGAATTGGCCTTGCTGTCAAAAATTGAAATGATATGCCCCAGTCAAACAGGTGCAGAAAAATTGGTCCTTGGGTGTTAATTGTGCCCATGTAACCTATACCAAAAAATGTCTTCACAATAAAATCACCACACACTTGCACAGATCCCACATCCCAAAAACACTTAATCTGCAACATCGGCATCAGGAGCTTGATAGCTGCTGCTAATCAAGAAATTATTAATTTTGATAAATGTCAGCCAGTCAACAGAGTCTGTAGACAGATGCGCTCTTTTATCTGTCACAAAACCTCCAGCAGCACCGAATGTCCGATTGGAAAGCACGCTTGATGAAGGGCAGTGCAGGAGCCCAATTGCATACTGAGCATGTTCTGGCCACTGGTTTATTCTCATGACCTAGTAACTCAGTGGATCATCAACTGGAAAGCTCTCCATGTCTGTTTTGGTCCCTAGATAATCTGCCACCATATGATGCAGACCCTGCAGAAGCTGACAGCCCTGGGTGCAGAGTACTACATTTTTTTTTAAGTGCATCACTGAGGCGGCCCCTTTGTCCACTGCTCCTCTCTTGACCAACAGAAGCCTTAAAAAAGAGTAAACTTCCTCTGCAGACATTTACCTATATGTAAGCCTATAATATGGCTTACCCATAGGTTGTGTAAATATCTCCTAAACCTGTACAGTTTAGGAGATATTTACATTGCATGCAGCCAGTGACATTACTGGCGTATGCGCTCTGAAGGAATGACCCCGGGTGCCGTTCCTTCCGAGGCCTGTGCAGTGAACGGCGGCTCCCGCATGCATGCACGCACGTGACGTCATCTTGGCTCCAGCCAATCACAGTGTCAAAGTCTGCAAACTCAGAAGAAACTCTGGAGAAGATGTTGGCTGTGTCAGCGGTGTGCGGGGACCGCTGCAACAATTTCGATCTAAGGTAAGTAATTCATACTGAGCTAGTATGCGATGCATGCTAGCTCATTATGTCTTTGTTTTGCAGGGTTTTTTTTTTCTGAGGTTTACAACCTCTTTAAGATTTGATATATAAAGTGTGGCGCTGAAAAGAACACAACAAAAATGTGTATAAAAGGAAAAAAGGGAGTGTAGTGAGAGGCTATCTAAAGAGACTATTCTCTCTCTTTATGAGAATTGTGTGTATCACAAAAAAATGAAAATAATTGTGTCATGCAACTTGGAGTCGCACACAACAAAGGAATATGAAGTGTCCCAAGTGTGAGTAATATATTACAATCAAAAGTGCAAACGATAAGGGTGCAAATGAACCACAAAGCAACAAATAAAAATGTGAACTTGCAATATAACATAAAAATAGAGGACCCAACATAAAAATAGAGGATCCAATAATGGATCTTATATAGATAACAATGTAGTAATGACTCAAACAAGTTGAACAACAAATATAAGTCCCAAGAGTGGTAATGATAGGAGGGATATAGTGAAGAGGCAATTTTCCACAAAAATCAAACAGGCTCTGGGGTAGATGTTTTTCGGTGGTAGATGAACACCCAGGAGTGCCTTTACCATCAAAGGGAAAAGGGAAGAAAGAGGTACCATTACCGGGAGCGGTGGACCCAATTCGCCGTACGATGGTAGGTCAATAAGGCATAGAGATTGAGACCTGAAGCTGGACTCTCGGGATGGGCTGCACGATGACCTCTCCAGTAGGCAGGTGAACATCAAGAACACCAATCACGGAGATGAATGGAAGATTGCAATACCAAACCGGTTTTGACTTACCAGAAGCTTCTCCTCCAGCTCAGATATATGATGTTAAAAGCATGTAGGGGAAAAGGAAGAGTCTCCACATGGTGTAAATCCGTATGGTAGGATTTATTGGCAACAAAGAAAACGGATATCTAAGAAATATTCAATAAAAGCAATCAACAAGTAAAAAGAGCGCAGTAAAAGGTGGCCACGTCCAGCGTATTAACCCTACGAGTTTTCCCTCCATTTATGATAATCTTTTTTCTACTGTACATGTGTTTTAGGGACCTGTAGTCTGTGTATCTGACTTACTAGCATACTACTAGTGGTCTGATGGTGATATCTTCCCATTACCTCTAGATTGTATATGAGGAACTTTTCTTGGTACCAACACGTGTTCAGTTTTTTATTTTTTTTTTTTAACATTTTGTTTTATTGAGAATGAAAGTATATGCATACAAAGCAACAGAGATCGATTGCTTGACAGATAAGTTACAATAGTAGGTAAATATTTAAAGCACTAGATGAAATTACAGTGATTTTTGAGTAATTAACATCAGTATACTGTTACTTATGTAATATAGTCTGAGAAACTAAATTGAAAGTTAACTGAGTTTTATCGTTCTGTATGTTAGTTATGGGGTAAACATATGAACCCATGATATAGCCTAAGAAGAGTTAGTTACCGCTTCTTTGTAACTGAACAACATACATTGCAGCAATCTTCAGTGTACATTTGGTTTATCATCTTATGTAAACATCACCTTCTCTTTAATATAAACGATTATAAAAAATAAAGAGGAGAGGAGGAGAGAAAAATAAAAAAAAAAAAATTTTGAAAAAAGAAAGGGGGAATGGGAGGTAGGAGAGGAGTCAAACCAGGTTTTGTGCCATGATTGCATTGAAGTCTTGTGAGTATTTAAAAGTGAACCAAGGTTGCCAGGTTTTATGGAACCGTTCAATGTGGCCCCTGTCCTGTGCCAGCATGTCCTCCATCTCGCAAATATTCTCTACTTTATTCAGCCATTCTGCTGTGGAAGGGACTCTCACTGAATTCCAATATAGCGGGATCAAAGATTTGGCCGCATTTAGGAGGTGCTTAGTCAGAGAGTGCTTGTACCGTTTAAATGAGAAATTCGTTACGTGTAAAAGGCAGCAGGCTGCCGTGAGATTTATTCTGGTTTCAGTAATTTTTTTAATCAGATTTCTTATTGTAGACCAGAAATTTGCGATAGGAGGACAGTGCCACCATATATGGGCCAGTGTGCCCTGCTCACCCTGACATCTCCAACAAAATTCTGATTTCTGAGGGTTCCATTTATGCAATTTGTCTGGTGTGTTGTACCAATGCATTAGCAGTTTGTAACTCGTCTCTTGTGATTTAGTGTTTATAGAACCCTTATGAGCAAAAATACATGCATACCTCCATTGTTCACCTGAGATGTCCTCTCTCAGCTCCTCTGACCACCTCCTCCTGTGACCGTCATCATCAGTGCTCTTGGGGTGTTGCAGCCATGCATATGTGAATGAAATGGCTCTGTTTAAAGGAGTCTTACTATGGCAAACTGATTCCAGATCCGTGAGAGGTCTAAGGAAATCACCCCTAAGACTATGGCTGGTTAGGTAGCTTCTTAACTGGAAATAAGACCATTGTCTTAGATTTGGTAGGTTATTTTCAGCCTTTAATACCGTCCAATCTTTGAATCTGTCATCAGTAAAACAGTCACCCGTAAGTAATGGGGATGCGTCCTGAGTTATGGGTTGGAACAGTTTGTTCCCGAGTCCAGGGGGAAAATCTGGGTTATCTTTTAGTGGGGTCAGTGGGCTTACGTCTGTAGTGATAAAATAGCGATTGGCAAGTAAGTGTATAATCTCTAGTGTGATGCCAGTTATAGGGTGTTTGCGCACGTTCGATGGATATTTAGCCCAGGGGATCCACGGGTAGTATTGTAACTTTATGGAGTTCAACTCTCCCTCCAGGGGGACCCAATCTTTCATGTGGCCATGGCAGTGCCAATCTATCACTCTGGCTAAGTGTGCAGCGTAATAATAATGCTTAAAGTTAGGTAGGTTAATCCCCCCCAAATCTTTAGGTCTTGTCAGCCAGGGTAACCTAATCCTAGGTTTCTTTTGGTTCCAAAGGAATCTTAAAATTATAGAGTTTAGTACGCGGAAAAAGGTATGGGGGATTCTAACTGGCAGAGTGCGCATTAGGTATAGAAACCTGGGTAGTATAATCATTTTAATAATAGCGGCCCGTCCGAACCAAGATAGAAAATCCAGGTGCCAGTCCTTAAGATTCTTTTCGCAGCTCTTCAGGAGTGGAGGAAATTTTTTTTCAAACGTGTTCTGGAGTCGAGGGGTAAGCCAGACTCCCAGATATTTAAGTGCATTGGGGACCCATCTAAACTGTGAATTGGAAGTGGTTAGGCGGAGCAGATTGTCTGGTAGAGTAATGTTAAGGGCTTCCGATTTTGAATAATTTATTTTTAAATTTGAAATGTAACCGTATGTGTTAAATTCTTTCAGTAAGTTAGGTAAGGAGACAGTAGGGTTCGTAAGAAAAAATAAAAGGTCATCTGCGTAGGCTGCTAATTTAAACTCCCTGTCCTCAATCCGAAATCCGGATATTGCGGTATTTTGCTTAATCGTTCTTATGAAGGATTCCAAAGTTAGTATGAACAGCAAGGGTGACAGCGGACACCCCTGCCTAGTTCCATTCGCTATGTGTACAGGTTTAGAAAGTGTGTCATTCATTTTTAATTGTGCCTTGGGGTTTTGGTATAAAGCTGATATCCAGGAGAGCATGTGCGTGCCCAGACCTATATGTTGGCACACCGCCTTCATGAAATCCAATGCCACTCTATCGAAGGCCTTCTCCGCATCCGTGGACAGGAGAAGGCCCTCGATGTCCCGTGTTTTTGCTGCGTGTATAAGAAGGAGCGCTTTAGTGACATTATCTTTAGCGTCTCTTCCAGGAACGAAGCCCACCTGTTCCAGATCAATCAGCTCCGGCAATAGTGGGCTCAGTCTCGTAGCGAGGATCTTAGCGAACAATTTAACGTCCAGGTTTAGTAGGGAGATGGGTCTATAACTAGGACATTCTAACGGGTCTTTTCCTGACTTCGGTATCACCGTGATGTGGGCCGAAAGAAAATCTGGGGTCACCTCTCTAGGCGAGGACAGGGAGTTCAAGGCAGCTGCAAGGGGGTTCTTAAGGATGTTCAGAAAGGTTTTATAATAAATGGCGGAATAACCGTCCGGTCCCGGACTCTTGCCATTTTTTAAGTGTTTAATGGCCTGGGTGATTTCTAGTGGTGTGATTGGGTCCTCCAGCATGGCAGAGTCCGACTCCTGAAGAGCTGGGAATCCGCTCCTGAGTATGTAGTCTTTTATGATGTGGGTTCTGTCGTCAGTCATATTATGTTCTCTGTGTTGTGGTGGTAGATTATAGAGTTTTGTGTAGTATTTCTGGAAATGATTGGCTATCGCTTCTGATGTTACGTCAATTTTACCATGTGCCCCTCTGATGCCGTGGATGTTATTAGAGGTTGTATGTTCCCTTATCGCTCTTGCCAAAAGTTTTCCCGTTTTATTTCCCGCCTCATAGTATAGTTTCTTTCTAAAGAATAGAGTTCTTTTAGCTCTAGAATCCAATATTTGTTGGAGATTCTTCCTAGCTTCTAGTAGTTGTGTGGCTGTGACTGTAGATAAAGACTGTTTATGCAAGGTTTCTAGGGTATTAATTTGTGTGATCAGTTTTTTAATAGCAAGTTCTTTTTCTCTTTTACGTTTGGATCCCATTCTTATCAACTCACCCCTAATCATACATTTGTGGGCTTCCCAAATCATGAGAGGATCTGCGTCTGGGGTATTGTTTAGTATGAAAAACTCAGTCAGTGTGGAAGTGAGAGTAGGGAGAAGCGACGGGTCTGTCAGGAGCGATGCATTTAATCTCCATGTCGGTTGTTTTTGTGGAGGGTTTAACAAATCCAACGATAAGGAAATAGGTGCGTGGTCTGAAATCGTTTGGTTTCCTATGTATGCACCCTTTACTAACTGGAGATCTCTCTGTGAAATAAACAGGTAGTCTAGTCTCGCATATCTAGCATGTGGGATAGAAAAAAAGGTGAAATCTCTATCCTCAGGGTGGAGAAAGCGCCATGTATCGACTAACTGGAGGGATTGGAGCAGCGCCTTTAGTTTTTTGAGTATTCTGTACGTGATGCATGTTTTCCCGTTGGACGTGTCTGCTAGAGGGTTAAGCGGGACATTAAAATCCCCTCCCAGGATCAAACAGCCTGAAGCAAATCCCTGTAACTCCTTTACCATTCGTTGGCAAAACGTGATATGAGCCTTATTCGGGAAATACATGTTTGCCAGAGTTACTGGAGTATTTCCCAGAGATCCTTTTAGAAAAATAAACCTACCCTCGGGGTCAGAAAGTTGCTCAGTCAGTTCAAA
Source organism: Aquarana catesbeiana (assembly GCF_042186555.1). NCBI lineage: Eukaryota > Metazoa > Chordata > Amphibia > Anura > Ranidae > Aquarana > Aquarana catesbeiana. Next base: position 484,739,490 of record NC_133325.1, on the reverse strand, counting down.
AGGTGTGTTTTTGCCTATTAATATTGATACTCCCTTGGATCTGGAATCGTTATTAGTAGCATGGAATGCCCTTGTAAAGTGGGAATTCGTAAGTTTAGGGACATGATGTGTCCTAAAATGGGTTTCCTGCAAGTAAACAATTTGCGGCCTACCTTTTTGGAGTTCCCTCAGAAGGGAAGTGCGTTTCTCTGGGACATTCAGTCCTCTTACGTTGTGTGAGATAACCAGCGGGTTTTTCCCCAGCGATGAGTAGGTCATGTCGAAAAGTCAGGAGGAGGCGGTCCCGAGGACAATCTGCAGGGAGACAACTACAAAAACCTGGTAAACACTTTGTTATTATCAAAGACTCTCAGTCTCAATCCTAATTGGAGTGGATCTGTGTAAATTAGGACAAAAGATTGAGCGAAAGAAAAAAAGAAGGAGAGAAAGAGAGGTAGGGGGAACAAATGAGAGAGCTCAATAAGGAAAAGAAAAGGGTAAACGATGAGAAAATGAAAAGGGGAGAATAGATTGAGGGAGCAAATAAAATACTGGGGGGTCCCTCACCAGGGCGTGATCTCACCGCCCCAGAGGGGGAGCCCACTGGTTATAATAGTGAACCCTGAGACCTGTAGTCAGACTACTGGGTCACTTTGTGGGGGAAGGGGGAGTCGTCAACGACCAAGCGGAGGCACACCAACTAAATAAGTAGATGTATAAAATTAAGTTTGAGAGAGAACTCTATTGAGTCACACACAGCCTTAATGAAATCAACTTAATAAAAATTAAAAGAAAAACTGAACCATTGTATACCCAACCCAAGTATTAATCTAAAATTCGGGTTGAGGTGGTAGAAAATTCTAAACTAAGACTAAAGCTCCCTATGGACAAGTAGAGAGAGTTCGAGTAGGGCACTAAAGGTATTATCGTCCTTTGTCGGAGATCAATGTTTCCGCCCTATGAGAGCAACTGGTCTTCGATTATAACTTAAGGTGAACATGTAGAATAAGGACAACTGCAAAACTGTGGAGCCGCACATCCGTGCAGAGGGTCTCGAGATTTAAGGGTGAGGGAAGAAGATGAATGTCTTCAAAGCAGGTTCAAACGAGAGTTATCAAGTTCGAAGTTTCTGCAAAGCACCCGTGAACTACGTAGCTGTGAAAACGTAAGTGTGCACTAACAGCAAATTGGGGTACGGGTGTCACATTATTCATCCTCCTGAATTCTGGCATCTTCTGCGGATCTTCTCGGGGTTCCCATTTTGGAGTTTCCAGATCTGCTGTATTTGGATTTCTTAGACATTCTCTTGTCAGGTGTGGAGAAAGGTGAGCTCGGTGGACTTCTTTCAATTGGTGTCCGAAGGAAATCGGCGTACCACTCTGGCAGGTCAATCTGATCCAAATCTAGAGCGCGGCAAAATTCAGGGAGGTCAGCGGGAGTGCGCAGGGTGTGTTGGTGACCATTGTATGAGACCATCAAAGCGAAAGGGAATCGCCATGAGTATCTGAGATCTTTTTCCCTTATTTTCTCCAGCAGAGGGCGCAAAGCGCGTCTATTTTGCAGAGTAACCTGAGATAAGTCTTGAAATAGCGTGATCGTTGCTCCATTAAAGATAATTCTCTCATTTCTCCTTGCTTTCCGCATTATTTCATCTTTTAGCACAAAACTTTGCAGGCAGCATATAATATCCCTTGGAGGGGCTGTGTCTGGGCCTTTCGGTCTAAGGGCTCTATGAGCTCTGACAAAGTCAATCTCCATGTCCTCAGGTCTCTCTAATAAACTATTGAACACCCTCTGGAGTGCTGGGGCTATTTGGGCGTGTTCCACTGATTCAGGGATCCCTCTCACCCTGATATTGCACCTTCTGCCTCTGTTGTCGAGGTCTTCAATATGTCTATTCATGTTTATTAGGTGCTGGGATTGCGTCAGTGAGGCCTTTTCAAGCCTGCCTATGGCCTTGTCTCTGTGTCTTCCCGCGGCCTCCGCCGCCGACATTTTCTCATTAATAACCAGCATGCTGGTCTTTAGGTCTGTGATGGCAGCCGAAAAAGTGGCTTTGATGTCTGCAGCTATCAGAGACATGTCGGCGAATGTTAAGGGGTGGTCTGGTCTGGGCTTACCCCTGCCTGAGTCCTCCGGTGCCGACTGGGAGTCTTCGCTGTACTCCTCCTCGTTGTGGGCCGGCGCCATCTTGGATCTCGTTTTGCTGCTGCTAGTAAGCTGTTTAGTTTTAAAGAAGTCCGGAATGGTAGAAGCCGAGTGGGGCACCGATCCACGTCTTGGGCGGGATTTAGGTGTGTAGTACAGCTTCTTACCCGGCATCTGGTGGCTCTGGGTCGGGTATTAGGTTGCGAGCGGCCGTGTGTGCTGCGGAGCTCTGTTAGTGTGCGACCATCCTCGCCGCGCGCCAAGCCACGCCCCCGTTCAGTTTTTTATTATGATTAATTTTTATTAGTTGTATTGTTTACACTATATGCAAGTTTGTGTGGCCCATGTCCTTTTTTAGAATTCCTGTTGTTTAAACATTATGGATTACCCATTCAGTATTTTGGTGCCGCCTTACTGGCCCTTTTTTTATATTTACATATTAACATTATATTTATATTTTTATATTCACTTTATCAGCCCCGATACTTATTGACTAACTTTTATATTTAACACATATAGTCAAATATGGGACCAGTCACTGTGCTATATGTGTAAATCTATGACCTGTTTGCCATTAGCCACCGTCATATTCCTTGTGAGGAGCGCCGCTCTATATCTCATGTTTACACTCTTTATCAGCGCTATCGGGAATTTTATAGCAGTAGGCATATGCCCGTATGTTCTGTTGTGCTGTGTATTGTCGATGATGATGTGGTCATGTGACTTGAGATATGGATGCTATTGGCCGTTCAGATGGAGGCTTGGTCAGTGATACTCTAACAGCCGCACTTCATATTTTCCTATTTGCATAGTCACTCATCACGGAACGCCTTGACAATTGACTTCATGACGCTCAAGACGTTCGAGGCTGAAGCGCCACATTGCGGTGCGCCTTTGATGCCTGGAACGCAAACAGGACACACTGGAAGATACACAGGTTTGCAATTGTGATAATTTACGTTCTTATATATAGCGCAGTGGGTGAAGACTGGCGTATACCCCAGTTGAAGTCTCTTAAGACGAAACTCGTAGGGTTAATACGCTGGACGTGGCCACCTTTTACTGCGCTCTTTTTACTTGTTGATTGCTTTTATTGAATATTTCTTGGATATCTGTTTTCTTTGTTGCCAATAAATCCTACCATACGGATTTACACCATGTGGAGACTCTTCCTTTTCCCCTACATGCTTTTAACATCATACATCTCAGCTGGAGGAGAAGCTTCCGGTAAGTCGATACCGGTTTGGTATTGCAATCTTCCATTCATCTCCATGATTGGAGTTCTTGATGTTCACCTGCCTACTGGAGAGGTCATCGTGCAGCCCATCCTGAGAGTCCAGCTTCAGGTCTCCATCTCTATGCTTTATTGACCCACCACCGTACGGTGAGTTGGGTCCACTGCTCCCGGTAAGGGTACCTCTTTCTCCCCTTTTCCCTTTGATGGTAAAGGCACTCCCGGGTGTTCATCTACCACCGAAAACATCTCCCCCAGAGCCTGTTTGATTTTTGTGGAAAATTGCCTCTGCACTATATCCCTCCTATCATTACCACTCTTGGGACTTATATTTGTTGTTCAACTTGTTTGAGTCATTACTACATTGCTATCTATATAAGATCCATTATTGGATCCTCTATTTTTATGTTGGATCCTCTATTTTTATGTTATATTGCAAGTTCACATTTTTTAGTCACTCATATTTGTTGCTTTGTGGTTCATTTGCACCCTTATCATTTGCACTTTTGATTGTAATATATTACTCACACTTGGGACACTTCATATTCCTTTGTTGTGTGCGACTCCAAGTTGCATGACACAATTATTTTCATTTTTTTGTGATACACACAATTCTCATAAAGAGAGAGATTAGTCTCTTTAGATAGTCTCTCACTACACTCCCTTTTTTCCTTTTATACACATTTTTGTTGTGTACTTTTCAACGCCTCACTTTATATCCTCATTTGCATCACAATTAGTCTTATTGTTGTGTTGGCTGCTCACCTTTCACAGGTTGGCGTGGTATTTCATATTTTTATAAGATTTGATATATGTCTTCCTCTGCTTCAATGCCTCCAAAACTGCCATAATCCTCCTCCTCTTGTGTGTTCTGTGACGTCGCAAGAATGGTGTCTGAATAAAGTGAGCCTTGAAAGGAAAGGAAGTCCTCCTTTTTCTCCTGCTGCTCTGCCGTGAATGCCCTGTCCATAATGCCATGCAGAGTCTGCTCCAGCAGGAACACAACAGGGATTGTATCACTGATACATGCATTGTCACGGCTCACCATCCTTGTCGTCTCCTCAAATGGTGACAGTATAGTGCATGCATCCTTTATCAGTGCCTTTAACATGGGAAAAAAGCCCATACTTGTTGACAGCCCTCTGTTGCATGTGCAGCCGCTGCAGCATTGCCAAAGTTGAGTTCCACCTTGTAGTCATGTCACAAATCAGGCAATTTAGGAGCACGTGGAATTCCCCCCGAATTTCAGCCAACCGAGCACTGGCTGTATATGACTATAGAAATGGCTATAAACTCTTCTGGCCTGCTTTAGCAGATCTTTCAACCCTGGGTACCCGTTTAAGAAATGCTGCACCATCAAACTGAGGACATGTGTCAGGCATGGAACATGTGTCAATTTCCCCATCTAAGGTGGACAGGAGATTAGTGACATTATCGCACACCACCATTCCTGGCTCAAGCTGGCATGGCATGAACCACCTCTGGGCTTGCCCCTATAGATCTAAAAGAATCTCTGCTCTGGTGTGGCTCCTGTCCCCTAGACAGACCAAGCACTGCATGGCTATTTTTATCCTGACTCATTGAATAGCCCCTTGAATGCTTAGGCGTACTGGTGATTCATAGGACAATTCAGCAGAGGAGGGCATGGAGGAGGGAGCGGGGCTGACAAATCTCATATAACACCACCAGCTGTATGGAAACACGGTGGCAAAATAAGCTTCAGCACTGAGCCCTGTCCTTCATCCTTCTGAGGTGCAAGCAGAGCTACCTAGTGTGCTGTGAAGGAAATATAGCGTCCCTGACCATGCTTGCTGGACCACGTGTCAGCAGTAATGTGGATCTTGCAGCTGACTACCTTGCCCAATGATGCCAAAACATTGCTTTCCAAGAAATAGCGACTGGGGACCTGCCATTGTGGTACTGCATGTAGCAAGGTCCCAGGCCTCCTTCAGTCTAATGAGAACCTCAAGGGCCAGAGATAGCTGACATCCTTCTGGATAGGGTTGCAAGACATAGTGGGTGTAATACAAGGTATATTAATTGGGTGCCAGACACTTCTTGAATGCAAAGAGATTTTATTTCTCTTAACAGCACTTTTGGAGAGAGGGTTAAGGCCAGGACACCCTTGAGCAGTTACAATATTATTTGGCAGACTCCGAGAATTCTACAGGAGGACAGCCATGCAGGGAAAAGCATCCAGCAAGATGCCACATCTGCATGTGTAGGAATGCTGTCTCTTATGGCAGCAGTCATTAACAGTTTCTAACACCAAGTGTGACAGTTCCTTCACTTCTACTACAATCACTTCTTGTAGTTCTTCAGCCCACTAAGCTCCCAGTCTCTCACTCACTAGACTAGATGATTCACTGCCACTGAACCCTTGACCTCCTACACTCTTCACAGTAGTATCTTCCTCAAACGTCACCCCGCCTCTCTGCTGGGTCCCTAGCTTGGCACTCCAGATACTTCTCAAGCTTCACCCCACTGGCCTGCTTGATCCCTGGCTTGACACACAAGGCTGCTCTGCAAGTGTCACCTCCACTGGCTGGCTTGACACCCGCTGAGGTTTCCCGATTCTTCACCGTCCCCGGTTGATGAGAATTCTGCTCTGGTACTTGCTTCAGCTACTCACTGTGGCCCCTGGTAATAAGGTGGATTTTCCCTTAGTGGCGACAGCTTCCCCTCTACCTCCAACCAAGACAGGTTCTCCAACCGGCAGAACCGTCACTTCTGGTTGGACTGCAAGCCGCAATTCCATCCCTGCGCTGCTCTCTTGCTTCTGGATAGGCCCTCAGATAACCTAGCAGCCTGATGTGCCCAGGATAGGCCCAAACTCCCCGTAGCAGCCTGGGCAATACAACACATGTCCACCCAGACAGCCGTCCAGGTGGCACAAAACACTGATCACCTGACTCCACCCAAATATATAGGCTTTCCCAGCAGGCCAAGATATTTAAGAAAACCCCTGCCCATTGGCTGAGACACCCCAAATACCCATAATCTGACCTTGCAGTGCCCTTGTCTTATCTAATGCCTCCAAGTGCCCAGCCACCTAGCGGCAAAAGAGAGAAGTGCAGCATCTACAAACTTAGAGTGAAATCAATTGATCCTCAACAATTATCCAATGTAGCTATTTAGGAGCAATTCACAGCGCACTACGTCCTAAAGGCAGGGAGACGGATCCCCCCGTGATATAATCTGCTGCATTGTGGATTTCAAACTTAAAGAAGATATCATCAAAATGGCGAGGGGCAGACAGCAGATCCTGCATGAGGGAGCACCGGTGCAAATCTATCAAGACCTATCTGGAATTACACTCCAACACAGGCGCGACTTAAGACCCCTGCTGGAGGCCCTGAGAGACAAACAAATAGTGTACAAATGGAAGTTCCCCTTCTGCCTCTCAGCCTCCGCCCATGGCTGTACAGCAATCCTCAAGGTCCCTGAAGACCTCCCGCATTTCTGTGCTACTCTCGGCATTCCGCAGGTACCGGTACCTAATTGGTACGCAGCTTTTCACCCCCGGCCCCCCACCCGGGATAAATTCAGAGAGGAACCCATGGATGCACAGGACCCCTTGCCCAGCAGGAGACGCTCTCCCTCAGTACGCAGAAGTCACACTACAAATCGCTCCAACTACCGTGCCAACAGCCCCAACTTTTCATCAAGATCCCGGGGTACACGCAGGGATCGCCATAGGCATGTGGAAGTGGCCCCGTCTTTCTGATTGACGGAGCGATCGGTATACAGCACGATTGGCACACATTTTTATTTTCAGTTTCTGTTTTAGATTATCTTCTACTGTTATTTTTACTTTTTTCACCTCCTTTTTCTTGGACTGACTTACGCAGATCAGATCAGGCAATACAAGAAGAACACTGGCCGGTCCCCCTGTAAGCCTGGCTCCTTAACATCCCTCTCAGCAACTGCCTTATAACGGTGTTACATCATCTTCCAACACCCGCAGGACTCTTCCAGTCACCAATCTCTTAAGCACTCCTGAGCCTAAGCTCCATTGTCGGATGTTCCCGCCTATTTCCACTGAACACTTGCAGAAAAACTTTGCTTACAACTACAGCTTCCACAATGCACTGCGACACCAAACCCCGCCCATGCCTCAACGTAGACCCACGTATCCCACCGCTGAACTCCTTCACATCGCAGAGACAAGCTTCTCTCAACTAACAGGACTGCACCACATCTATTCTTCACCGGGAGCCCACATTGTCCTCCCTGTGGTGCTGGACACACCTCGGACAACCCAAATGCACCCACTCAGCACCCGATCCGGAAGTGACTCACTACGAAGGGCTTCTTACACCGTCCGCCTAAAAACGACCTAATGGACCTGCCACGCTACTGAAGTCCACCTCTCCCCTTCAAAGAATATGTACTTAACCGGTATAACTTCTTACAGTATTATGGTTTTTCTGCTAATACACTCTTACTGATGAATTACCCCTTGTATTGATGATATCTGTCTGCTCTAGATTTAGAACCTCTATTCGGCTTGGTAGTAGCCTCGAACTGAGGCACAACGCTGTAGATTAGTTTGTGTACAGGTTTACTTATACTTGCCTCTCGGGAATTTTATTTTAAGTCGCTAATTCTGGCTCAACCTCCACTCCGATGTCACTGCCCCACGTCCTTGCTGGAGTGGGTCACTGCATCGCTGGCATTGACACCAATAACAAGCTTCCCACTCCTGCTCAAGGAAAATGGTTGACCTCAGAACTCAGCATGTGAAATTACCCTAACTGCAGGTTTGATTATTATACGGTTTTCTTGTTTTATTATTTTTATATTTTTATATTTTGACATTTTGCTGAGCTATAGTTCCCTAGGCGACTCCTAGAGATTCCTACACCTATGCAATTACCCCACGGTCCTTATCATCAGACACCAATCAACACAATTAAGATTCTTACCTTAGTTATTAACTTCACGTCATCCTGTGGCGGAGGATCTTGTTCTCCTCTTTGATACCTAACTCCCTCGTTCTCTCCATCGCCTGGATTTAGGCCAATCCCCACACAGGTCTGCATAGGGCTGCTGTCTCCCTTACGGGGTGAGACACCCCACGCAGGGCCTGTACCCTACCGATCTAAAGTTTGGGAGGTGAGTGGACACATTGTTCCACACCTCTTCAGTACTCCCCACATCACCCCAACGTTTGTTAGGCAACCCTAACCTTCATATCAGACGTAAACCACCCCCCATCCACCCTTTTCTTCCCTCCCACTTTTCCCTCTGATGGCGGCCCCAACAGACTCACTATCCACTCAGGGTGTTTCATCACCCACACCCCAATCACTTAAATTGTACTCGGTCAACATACGAGGTCTTAATACCCCTGAAAAAAGGTCTAAACTTCTATTCTCCCTTCAACAATCTAGAGCACATATTGCGCTCATACAGGAAACACATTTCCGTACAGACTCTATCCCTAAATTACATAGTCACTACTTTCCCACGGCAATCCACGCCTCCAATGTGGAGGCGAAATCCAAAGGGGTCACTACCCTCATCTCGAAACATTGCCCATTCCTGATAACGGACACGGTAAGAGACCCTCATGGCAGGTACCTTTTCATAAAGGGCACTCTACATCATTTGCCTTACACCATTGCCAACATCTATGCACCCAACACAGGCCAAGTAACATTTTTCAAAACAACTTTACAATTGCTCGCCAGCTTCCAAGTTGGAACCCTTATTGTCGGAGTTGACTTTAATGTCCCATTGACCCCGTCCATTGACACTTCAAATGGGTCTTCCTTCCTCACTTACAGGGCCTTACGGGCCATCAAAATACAGTTGAGCAATCTGCTCCTTCATGATACCTGGCGTACAATACACCCTAAGGAAAGAGACTTCACGTACTATTCACCGCCGCACAATAAGTACTCCAGATTGGACCACTTCTTCCTTTCTCAGAACAATCTGACGAACCTTACTAAAGCCACCATAGACCCATCCCTCCTGTCGGACCACAATCCTATTTCGATGACCTTACAACTGCCGACTAAATGCACGAAGACACGTATTTGGCGCCTTGATAGCTCTTTGCTGACGGACGAAATCGACATAAACAGACTGACCAAATGCCTAACTGAATACTTTGCCAACAATTCCGCTCCCGACATCACACCCGTGACCACATGGAATGCTCACAAATGTGTCATTGGGGGTGAACTTTTGTCAATCGCTGCTAATCGAAATAAACTTAAACACGCTCGTATCACTGAACTAACTGTGCGTATACATGCGCTAGAACAGACTCACAAAGCCTCCACAGCAACTGCTTCGCTGACCGAACTGACACAGGTGAGAGAGGAACTTCTAGACATGCTTAATAAAACGCTAAAACGCAAATTTATGCTGACGCAAAAATTATTCTATGAATTCGGTAACAAATCCGGTAAACTACTAGCTAAGGCTCTCCAATCCAAAAAGGCTTTACATACCATTCACAAAATCTCCAATTCGGCTGGAGAATCGTTCGTTACCAATGAAGATATCTCAGCACAATTTGTTCAATATTTTACCAAATTGTACAGTTTGAACCCGTCTCATAACACTGACGATTCGATAAACCGGAAAACAGCTCTTCTAAACTTTCTAGCACAATACGGACCAACCCCCCTTTCGACAGAAGACGCACAATCGCTGGACACCCCTCTTACCACAGATGAACTTCTCACAGCATTAAGACAAATGAAGACAGGTAAAAGCCCCAGCCCTGATGGTCTCTCGACCAGCTATTACAAATCCTTCCCATCCATCCTCCTTCCACACCTAGTGAAAGCCCTCAATACTTTGACGCCCGCAACAGATACCTACAATGAAATGCTCGCAGCTCACATCACACTCATTCCCAAACACGGCAAAGACTCCATGCGAGTTATGAATTACCGCCCCATTTCTCTACTGAACGTAGACCTTAAACTTTACGCGAAAGCATTAGCTAACCGAATCCTACCTTTTCTACCCTCTTTAATCTCACTCAATCAGGTTGGTTTTGTCCCAGGCCGCGAGGCAAGGGACAATACCACTAAGGCCCTGAACATACACCATTGGCTCACGAGAACGTCCACAAAAGGTTTCTTTCTATCCTTGAATGCAGAGAAGGCGTTTGACAGGGTGGCATGGGACTACATGGAAGCCACCCTGCAGGCAATAGGCTTACCGCCCCGTATGCTTGAAATGATCTTAGCTCTTTACGCCTCCCCGACGGCTAGGTATTACTATCCAACACAACCAATATAAACTAGCCGCTTACGCGGATGACATCCTACTCTTCCTGACGGATCCCATTACCACCATCCCTAACTTGCTAGCTGACTTCAAACTCTTTAAAACACTCTCCAACTTACAAATCAACTTTGAAAAGTCCAAAGCCCTCAACATTACTCTATCGACAGACACGGTTAATCTTTGTAAACTCAATTTCCCCTTTGGTTGGGAGCATTCGGCTATTTCTTACCTCGGAATCAAACTCACCACTGACTTAAACAATCTCTACTCTAGTAATTTCGTCCCTCTGATCCTGTCCATCCAGCAAGACCTCCAGAAGTGGCATTTAGGATCTTTCTCTTGGCTGGGCAGGATCACTGTATTGAAGATGAATGTTTTGCCCAGACTCCTTTACTTGCTTCAAGCTATACCAATCAAGTTACCAGCATCATTCTTCACATCTTACAAACGCATTTGCAGGACCTTTATATGGGCATCTAAACACCCAAGACTTAGCTGGGAGAGATTGGTGCTTCCCAAACGATTAGGGGGCCTAGGGCTCCCAGATCTCCTAAAATATAATTGGGCATGTCACTTAACTAGACTGGTAGATTGGCACAAACACCGCCCGCTCAAAGACTGGGTCAACTTAGAAGACTCCTTCGCGAACCTTCCTATTGCTCATTCTCCATGGGTTAATAGTAGACATACACCAGAAGGTTTCTCTTCCCACCCATCTGTGGGCGCCACCCTACAAATTTTTAAAAGGGTATGCAAGACACTTAACATCATACCGGCACTGGGCCCCATGACACCATTAGATAACAACCCGGACTTTCCTCCGGGTCTAGCATTGAAAGATACTACCCTGGGCACAGCTACCACTCCAGCAAGGGCTCATAGTTGTTTCCGAAACGGTTCGCTACGATCCTACACAGATCTCTCCACGACACTACCTAACTACCACATTCCTTTCTTCAAATACCTGCAACTGAGACATTTCCTCCAAACACACATCAGGGACTCCCCTTGTAGAAGAGACCGATCCCCGCTAGAACTTCTCTGCTCCAACGAGGAACCCCAAGGCCATTTAATCTCCGCAACCTATTCCCTACTTTTCTCACAACACATGGACAAAACCGACAAATTAGTACAGCAATGGGAATCTGAACTAGCATTGGACCTTTCCCCACAGGAATGGGACTTAATTTTCACCCTTATGCACAAGGGATCCATAAACATATCAACACAGGAAAACAGATATAAATTGTTCTCTAAATGGTACAGAACACCTGAAAAGATTCACCACTTTCATCCAACCATCCCCCCAACCTGTTGGAGGTGTGGTACAACCAAAGGCACCCTTTCGCACATATGGTGGAATTGTAACCTAATACAGCCATTTTGGATGGAAATCCACCGACTAATCGCACAAATATCCACATATACACCGGCCTTCACCCCTGAAAGATATCTACTCCACCACACCCCTGACTCACCAGGGGCCTACAAAAAATCGCTTACCATACACTTAGTCAATGCGGCCAATCTATGTATCCCGGCACTTTGGAGGAACACGACACCCCCTACAGTCCAAGACTGGATCCGGAGGGTAGATAAAATAGCCGATATGGAAAATCTTATATGTCAAGCCAACGACAACCCTACCAAATTCAACACCACATGGGCAAGTTGGTTACACTTCCGTCAATCCCTGACCCAGACCGCTCAGCCTCTGATTCCCTCACACACTCCACACTGACTTCACTGTCTTGGACTCATGAATCCCGGACTCCGCAATGCCGCCTACCCCCTGACCCACCCTATTCCCTGTTTCCCGATTCTATTATGTCCCTACCCCCACCCTTTTCATAAATACTTTAGACAATGATCCTTCTGAGCATACTCTCTCATCTTCTACTCCAGTGATATAGACTTCTAGCCACCACCGTCAGAATGCCCTTTCCAACACCCCGATGCAGAGAACCCAGTCACTTAGTGGGTCTACAGCTCAATCCACACCACGCGTCAGATCCCTGTTCCCACTTATTAACCACAATCTTAACCCGGCCCATTCACAGCGATGGTCCCTTTGGGGGTGAATGGAACCGGGTTTAGCCCTTGACAATCTTGATGTGACCTTTGCACCTTTCCCGATTCCACCTTATAGAACCATCCTCACATCTCCAATCTAATGCTTTTGCTTTCGGAATATTTAGTTACTTGGAACTGCATTTTCTTTCACCGCGCATGGAATAGACATGCTATCTACCTTCAGCGAGTTGGCTAAAAATGGAAACTACCTACATGTTATTTGTTTGTAACTTTATTGATTGAGATGTATGTTACAAATGCTTTGTAAATCTGTAAAATTCAATAAAATCTTATTGAAAAAAAAAAAAAACAATAGTATATGTGGCATACCACATTATATAAAGATAAGCATCAGACATATGAAATGTTAGATAATACAGGAGGAGGAGTGGAAGAGCACTCCAGTGGCAACCTATGGCAACCTGTGAAGCTCTGGTGAACTCCATGCCCAAGAGGGTTAAGGCAGTGCTGGAATATTGGTGGCCACACAAAATAAAACTTTGGTCCCAATTTGGACATTTTCACTTAGGGGTGTACTCACTTTTGTTGCCAGCGGTTTAGACATTAATGGCTGTGTGTTGCGTTATTTTGAGGGGACAGCAAATGTACACTGTTATACAAGCTGTACTTTACATTGTAGCAAAGTGTCACTTCTTCATTGTTGTCACATGAAAAGTTAGAAAAAATATTTACAAAAATGTGAGGGGTATACTCATTTTTGTGAGATACTGTATATGACAAAGAAATACCAAAAATGTTATGTACAGTGTTAAAGGTTGAAATAAACAATGACCTTACTTCCTAACTATCTACCTAATATATACAAAAATAATAAGATATAAAAAAGGTTAGTGTTGTCATCAGGCTAGATCCCTGTCTCTCCTTGTCCAAGGAAGACACACCAGTACTGAAAGAGAGATCAACAGCAATGCAAATGCATCCTATCGTATTGTAACATGGTGCAAGATATACAGTACATACGTGATTAAATGGTTTTCAATTGTCCTCAGCCGAAGACAGCATAGCAGCTTAAATACACCTATAAAATATCTGCATTATATACATGATGAAAGCAGGCCCCATTCTCAGCCGAGAATGCCACCTCCTTTCCTAATCAAACATAAACTTTGTTAGGGTTTCATCAAGTAAACAGTCCTGATGCATAAATTAGTCAATTTTTTTCTTCAAAGAAAAGGTAAGAATTTGCCCCTGCAGGGTGCCTTTGGCCAATCATGGCTCAGGGGGACTAAGAGTGTCATTTAGATTGAGCAGGCAGGTTATTCTGTTAGCTGCAGTATATATTATATTATATATATATATATAATATATATATATATATATATATATATATATATATATATATATATATATATATATATATATATATATATATATATATATATTTATATATATATATATATATATATATATATATATATATATATATATATATATATATCCACTGCATCCAGTTTAGCTATATCTGACTGCAGGCCATTTCTAATATACTTCAGGCAGGCAGGTTATTCAGTTAGCTGCAGTGTAATATATATATATATATATATATATATATATATATATATATACACTGCATCCAGTGTAGCCAAGCCTATATCTGACTGCAGGCCATTCCTGAAGTACTTTTTCTAATATACTTCAGGTGGTGTAGACAGTACACAGTACCGTGTACCCATAGTGCAGTTGCTACTACTTTTCTGGTGGTGTACACAATACAGTACACCCATAGCTGTTATTACACTTCTGTTGGTGTACACAGTACTGTGCACCCATAATGCAGTTGCTACTATTTTTCTGGTAGTGTACAAAGTACACAATACATACAGTGTACCCATAGTTGCTATTGGACTTCTGGTGGTGTACACAATACCGTGCACCCCTAGTGCAGTTGCTACCACTTTTCTGGTGGTGTACACAGTACACAATACAGTGTAGTGTGGTTTTGCTAAACAAAATTTACAGCATGTCCGGAAGGCCACCAAGGAGAGGCAGAAACTCACAGGCCACTTAAAGAGGACAAGCAGCCTCTGTGTCTACAGTCGACAGTGCTGGTCATGGACACGGTGCATCCTCAGCATGTGGCCATGGGGCACGCTTGTCCTTTTTTTCTGCAGCTGGCTGTGTTAATGTGCCACAGCATGCAGAAGAGTTGGTGGAATGGATAACAAAGCCGTCCTCATCCTCCTCATCCTCTGTCACCCAGGCTCAGAGTATTTTGCCTTCCAATGCAGCTGCCAAAGTGGCCTATTCAATCGACTCCATGTCAACAGTCACTCCTTCCCTAGCCCCACCATCATGCACGGAGGAGTCCCCCGAACTATTCGACCACAGTGTCGGGTACATGCTGCAGGACGGGTGTAACGTGAGCCTAGAGAGAGGGAGTGCCCAAGAAGGTCAAGAAACTGGCAGTCATGTTCCCCTAGCTGCAGCATACTGCCAAGTTTGCTCCAGTGACAAGGAGGGAGGAGATGATGAGGTCACTGACTCTACTTGGGTGCCTAATAGAAGACAGGAGGAGGAGGAGGCACATCTCCAATGAGGCAGGATGTCCTCCAGGGGGCAGGTTAGGGGCAGCCACCCTATTGCATCACACCACAGAGCTAAGCAGGTGCAGGGCGCTGCTGACTCCCCACATATTTTGAGAAGTTCTTTGGTGTGGGCCTTTTTTGACACGTGTGCAGCAGATTGTACCGTTGCTGTTTGCAACATATGTCTGAAGCGTATCAAGCATGGCCAAAACAGCAGCCGCTTGGGCACCACATGCTTGACCAGACATATGATGACCTCCCATGCAGCTAGTTGACAACATCGTTTAAAAAACTCATATCAAAGAACAAGGCGGACCTCTCCTTGCTTCCCATCAGCTGGGATCTCCAACCCCACTATACCTCCAGTCCTCTCAAAAACCTGCACCGAGAGGAATGAAGATATAGAAATAGGCGTCCCAAGTACTTGCGGCCAATCTGCTAGCGGTACACCAACATCCAATTTTTGCAGGCAAATTTCCCTACTCCAGTTGCTAAACCATCAAAAGAAATTTGGTCCCAGCCATCCACATGCTCTGCATCTGAATGCTAGCTTGGCCAAATTGCTAGCACTGCAACTGCTGCCTTTTCAGCTGGTAGACTCTGCCCCCTTTTGTGAATTTGTGGAATGTGTGGTACCTCAGTGGCAGGTTCCCAAACGCCATTTCTTTTCACAGAAGGTGATTCCAGCACTCTACCAGCATGTGAAAGGCAATATCTTGTCCTCATTGGACAGGGCGGTCAGCAGTAAGGTGCATATTACCACTGACTTATGGTCCAGCAGGCATGGACAGGGACCTTTCTTTCACTGCGCACTGGGTAACTCTGCTGGCAGCTGGGAAGGATGCACGACAGGGTTCAGTATTGTTGGAGCTTGTTCCGCCACCACACCTCCAAAATGCTAGTAGTGGTGATTCTGCCACAAATCTCTTCTCCACCCCTTCCTCTTCTTCTTCTTCTATGGCCTCTTCCTCTGCAGATTTGTCCTCTGAACCAGTGGTGCTCCGTAGGCGTTCAAGGGGCTACGCAAGCAAAAAGAAGCCATGTGGTGCTTGAGTTGGTCTGCTTAGAGGACAGCAGCCACACTGGGGCAGAGATTCTGGCAGCTCTGCAGGGGCAGGCTCAGAGGTGGTTGATGCCATGCCAGCTTCAGCCAGGAATGACTGTATGCGATAATGGCACCAACCTCCTCTCTGCCCTCTGACAGGGATACTTGACCCATGTTCCCTATTTGGCTCACATCCTGAATTTGGTGGCGCAGAGGTTCTTGAGCAGGTACCCAGGCTTACAGGATCTCCTGAGGCAGGCCAGGAAAGTCTGTGGTTATTTCCACTGGTCATATAATGCCAATGCTTGACTGGATGACACTCAAAGAGAATTCAACCAGCCCAAGAACCGTCTTATTTGTGACATGCCCACCAGGTGGAACTCAAAGTTGGCATTGCTGCAGCAGATGTACACACAGCAGAGGGACATCAATGAGTACCTGTGTGAGTATAGCACCAGGACAGGGTCAGGGGAGCTTGGCTTTTTTTGCCACGCCAGTGGCTAATGATCAAGGATGCATGCACTGTCCTGTCACCATTTGAGGAGGCCACGAAGATGGTGAGCAGTGACAGTGCATGCATCAGTGATACTGTCCCTCTTCCTGTTGGAGCACACACTTTGTGGAAAAATGGACAGGACACTTGAGGCAGAACAGCGGGAAGAAGAGGAGGACTTCCTTACCTCTCAAGGCCCCCTTTATCCAGATAGTATTCCTGTAGGCCCGCCGATCAGACAGGAAGAAGAAGCAGAGGAGGAGGATTGTGTGAGCATGGAGGTGGAGGATAACACTCAGCATCAGCAGCAGTCTTCAAGGGATCGCTTTCAGCCCCCAGAAACCCATGGAGTTGTACATGGCTGGGAGGAGGTAGTTGAGGATCATGTGATCCTTAGTGACCCAGAGGACTCAAGATCGAATGCCTCTGAAAACTTATGCTGCATGGCCTCCCTGATCCTGCAAAGCCTGCGGAAGGACCTTAGGATTCGTGGTATCAAGGAGAGGGATCATTACTGGCTGGCAACCCTTCTTGATCCACGTTACAAGGGTAAGGTTGCAGAACTTATCAGAGGGAGCAGAGGATGAAACATCTTTGGTAGGTCTTGCAGAAAGGTTTGTGCAATGCATTTCCAGAGCCTGGGAGGTTACAATTTCCTGGTGCTGGACAAAGTGTTGCTGAGGCTTTGTTCAGTCACAGAAAGAGCGGTGGAGAAGGTGGCCGCCTGACCGATGCCTTCAGACAATTCTTCAGTCCTCAGCGCCAAGGTCTGATCAGTTCTAGCAACCATCGCTAGCGTCTGAATTACATGGTGCAGGAATATCTAGGGGCAAGATCAGACTTGGAGACCTTTCCAACAGAACATCCACCGGGTTACTGGGTCTTGAGGATTGAAAACTGGCCAGAGCTTGCTCAATATGCAATTGAGCTACTGGCCTGTCCTGCATCCAGCATTCTTTCTGACTGCACATTCAGTGCTCCTGGAAGCTTTGTAACCGATCACACGATCACAGAGTGCGCCTGTCCACAGTCTCTGTTGATCGGCTCACATTCATAAAAATGAATCAGTCTGGGCTCACCAGCTACCAAGCATCTGATGCTGATGTAACCAATTGATTTTTCTATGGATGTGGGATCCCTTGAAGACTGCATATGCTGAGTGACTATCCTATTATGCTGAGTGACTATCCTATTCCTCCTCAATCTTCATGATGATAGCTTCTAAGAATATTTTTGGTTCAGGGCACCACCACCACTGCCTAATGCCCAATTTTTCTGCCCCTGTTTAACAGGGGCGTGTAATCACAATTTTTGATCAAATATTTAACAGCAGGGCTCATTCCTGTGCTCAACAAGAGTATCTGTGAGGGGTTGCAGTGTTGTGGCACCACCACCACTGCCTAAGGCCCAATTTTTCTGCCCCTGTTTAACAGGGGCACGTAATTACAATTTTTGATCTAATATTTAACAGCAGGGCTCATTCCTGTGCTCAACAAGAGTATCTGTGAGGGGTTGCAGTGTTGTGGCACCACCACTACTGCCTAAGGCCCAATTTTTCTGCTCCTGTTCAACAGGGGCATGTAATTACAATTTTTGGTCAAATATTTAACAGCAGGGCTCATTCCTGTGCTCAACAAGAGTATCTGTGAGGCATTACAGTGTTGTGCCAACACCACCACCAACGCCTAAGGCCCAATTTTTCTGCCCCTGTTTAACAGGGGCATGTAATTACAATTTTTGCTCTAATATTTCACAGCAGGGCCCGTTTCTGCGCTCAACAAGAGAATATGTGTGGGGTTACAGTGTTGTGGCACCACCACCACTGCCTAAGGCCCAATTTTTCTGCCCCTGTTTAACAGGGGCACGTAATTACAATTTTTGATCTAATATTTCACAGCAGGGCCTGTTCCTGCGCTCAACAAAAGTATCTGTGAGGCTTTACAGTGTTGTGCCACCACCACCGCCTAAGGCCCAATTTTTCCTCCCCTGTTTAACAGGGGCACATAATTACAATTTTTGATCTAATATTTCACAGCAGGGCCTGTTCCTGTGCTCAAAAAGAATAACTGTGAGGCTTTACAGTGTTGTGCCACCACCACCACCGCCTAAGGCCCAATTTTTCTGCCCCTGTTCAACAGGGGCACGTAATTACAATTTTTGATCTAATATTTCACAGTAGGGCCCGTTCCAGTGCCCACCAAGAGTAACTGTGAGGTCTTACAGTGTTCTGGTACCACCAACACCTAAGGCCCAATTTTCCACAGAGTGTATAGGGCAGGCCGTATAGTATATATAGACAGTCCCCTATTTTCAAACATCCAACTTACAAATGACTCCTACTTACAAACGGAGGGAGACAACAGGAAGTGAGAGGAAATCTACCCCTAGGAAGGGAAAATTTTCTCCTGTAAGAATTAATATGGGAAAAAGGTGTCTCCACTGATGCTTTATCACCAATCCTAGTTTCCCTAATAACCCAAAATTTCAAAATCCAATTGTCATTGGGACAGAAAGTGAGGTGAAATCTTCTGAACAGAGGCACAGACAGCAAAACAAATGTTACAGGGGTGATAACCCTTCCCTATGTTATCCAAAAAGCTTAAAAATAGATTTTTTGACTGGAGCTACACTTTAAAAATGTACCTGTTCCAAATTACAAACAGATTCAACTTAAGAGCAAACCTACAGTCCCTATCTTGTTTGTAACCCGGGGACCACCTGTATACTGCTGTTCAGAGTATATAGGGCCTGGGGGCCCCATGCCTTTTTTTTGTAATTTGGGGGCGGGGTTCCCCTTAATATCCATACCAGACTCGGTAATGGGCTGGGGGGGACCCATGCCGTTTTTCTCAACGATTTTCATCTATATTGCCGGGACCTGACATTACATTACAGCCGCAAGCTGTGTCCATGACATGTTGCAGTTCATCAATTTCACTCGGGGTGGACAACAGTTCCCAGCAGTTTCCCTTCTTCTCAGGGTCAACTTCAGGGCCAGGCCATGGTACTGGGGACCGCACTTTGGGACATAAGTCCCCTTGCAATGACGTCCTTATTCTCTCTATATGGCAGTCGGGACCAAGAACATTTTCTTCTTCATTTTGGGAGCAACAACCTGCAGAAGATCACAGATCACTTTTCAGAGTGGAGCACCCAACAACTTCAATTTAGGAGCAACCCTGTCTAAACACCAAGGTGCTGCACGCACATTCTGCAAAATCATGTCAAAGCTGCTGGCTTTACAACTCTTGCCTTTCCACCAGATGGAAAGGCAAGAGTTGTAAAGCCAGCAGCTTTGACAAGCTTGAATTTAAACGCTGGGCATATGGGTGACAGTACCTGTATTTTTATTTTGCTGCAACAGCTGGCACACTGAAATTTGCCTGCTAAAGTCTACAGCTGGTGGTGTGCTGCTGGCAGATATGCTGCAAGGACCTGTGGCACCCTTTGTAATACCATCATGCCTGAAAATGGAGGCTGCTGAGAGGTCATGAGATATAGCAGAGGAAGACCGGATAGGTGAGGCGTGAGGAGGAGCCGTCCCTTTTGTGTGGCTTTCAGGTGCTTTTGTAAACGAGCTGAGTGGCGAGAGGTTAAATGCCTTTACAAGCATGTGGTACCCAAATGGCTGGTGTCTTTGCCATGCTTGATCTGCTCGAGCAAAGTTTGCAAATTGCAACAGTACGATCAGTTGCACATGTGCTAAAGCCATCCCAAACAGCTGAGCTGTGGGAAGTTAGCCAGGAGATAACCTCATTGGGGTTGTGCCTTATGCCGCGTACACACGAGCAGACTTTCCGGCATACTTGATCCGGCGGACCAGACTCCGCCGGACAATCCGATCGTGTGTAGGCTTCGGCGGACTTTTTTTCCCCAAAAGTCCGCCGGACCTAGATTTGAAACATATTTTAAATCTTGACGGAATATCCGTTCGTCTGTATGCTGGTCCGACGGAAAGCCCGCTCGTCTGTATGCTGGTCCGACGGACCAGATACGATGCAAGGGCAGGGTATTGCATATCACGCTCGCTGCAATAGGAAAAATTTTCCTATTGCGGCGAGTGCGGGGCATACCAGGCCCTTAGGTCTGGTATGGATTATAAAGGGAACCCCCTACGGCGTGGGGTCCCCCCTAAAATCCATACCAGACCCGATCCGAGCACGCAGCCCGGCCGGTCAGGAAAGGGAGTGGGGACGAGCGAGCGCCCCCCCTCTGGAACTGTACCAGGCCACATGCCCTCAACATGGGGGGTGGGTGCTTTGGGGGAGGGGGGCGCCCTGCGGGGCTCCCCCCCAAAGCACCTTGACCCGATGTTGATGAGGACAAGGGCCTCTTCCTGACAACCCTGGCCGTTGGTTGTCAGGGTCTGCGGGCGGGGGGCTTATCGGAATCCGGGAGCCCCCTATAATAAGAGGGCCCCCATATCCCAGCCCCCCACCCTATGTGAATGAGTATGGGGTACATGGTACCCCTACCCATTTACCTAGGAAAAAAGTGTCAATAATAAAACACACTACACAGGTTTTCAAAATAATTTATTGGACAGCTCTGGGGGGTCTTCTTCTGGCTTCGGGGGTCTTCCTCCGGCTTCGGGGGTCTTCTTCCGGCTTCGGGGGTCCCTCCGGTTCCTCCTCTCCCGGCATCCCGTTGGTTCTTCTCCACTCTCTGGCCTCTTCTCCCGGTGTTCCAGTTCTTCTGCCGGCTCCTCTGCTGTCTTCATGCCTCTCTTTTGCCAGCAGAGGCCCAGACATCTGTCTTCTTGTCTTCTTGGCTTCTTCCCTCTTCTCTTCTCCAGATGTTGACACGACGGTCTCTCCGGCTGGACTGCTCTCTGAGCGCTCCGCTCTGATTTATGTAGGCGGAGACCCCGCCCCCTTATGCCATCACAGTCCCTGGGCATGCTGGGACTGTGATGTTTTAGGGGGTGTGGTCAACATCACGCCCCCTAAAATGCCACAGTCCCAGCATACCCAGGGACTGTGACGGCATAAGGGGGCGGGGTCTCCGCCTATATAAGTCACAGCGGAGCGCTCAGAGAGCAGTCCAGCCGGAGAGACCGTCGTGTCAACATCTGGAGAAGAGAAGAGGGAAGAAGCCAAGAAGACAAGAAGACAAGAAGCCAGAAGTCCGGGCCTCCGCTAGCAAAAGAGAGGCATGAAGACAGCGGAGGAGCCGGCAGAAGAACTGGAACACCGGGAGAAGAGGCCAGAGAGAGCGGAGAAGAACCAACCGGACGCCGGGAGAAGAGGAACCGGAGGGACCCCCAAAGCCGTAAGAAGACCCCCAAAGCCGTAAGAAGACCCCTGAAGCCGGAGGAAGACCCCCGAAGCCAGAGGAAGGCCCCCCGGAGCTGTCCAATAAATTATTTTAAATAATAACTAACCTGTGTAGTGTGTTTTATTATTGACACTTTTTCCCTAGGTGAATGGGTAGGGGTACCATGTACCCCATACTCATTCACATAGGGTGGGGGGCCGGGATCTGGGGGCCCTCTTATTATAGGGGGCTCCCGGATTCCGATAAGCCCCCCACCCACAGACCCCGACAACCAATGGCCAGGGTTGTCGGGAAGAGGCCCTTGTCCTCATCAACATGGGGACAAGGTGCTTTGGGGGGGGCCCGCAGGGCGCCCCCCTCCCCCAAAGCACCCACCCCCATGTTGAGGGCATGCGGTCTGGTACGGTTCAGGAGGGGGGCGCTCGCTCGTTCCCACCCCCTTTCCTGACCGGCAGGGCTGCGTGCTCAGATCGGGGTCTGGTATGGATTTTAGGGGGACCCCATGCCGTTTTTTTCGGCATAGGGGGTTCCCTTTATAATCCATACCAGACTTAAGGGCCTGGTATGTCCCGTGACGGGACTCGCAATGTGTCAATCTTGCCGATAAAAGCGGAGAGATTGACTTCCTTTTCTAGTCCCGTCGTATCCGAGTCACGTTCAAAATGAACGGACTTGTCCGTGTGTGGGCAATTCTGTTCATTCTGAAAGTCCGCTGTAACTCCGGCAAAAGCCCGTCGGAAAGACGGGCAGACTTAGCCTGCCGGAAAGTCCGATCGTGTGTAAGCAAGTCCGTCTGTTCAGGTAGTCTGCCGGAAAGTCCGGCGGAAAGACCGTCGGACCAAGTCTGCTGGAAAGTCCGCTTGTGTGTATGCGGCATTACCCTCACTTTCCTCCTCTGCTCTATCTGACACACAAGTCACATCAGATTTGTCAGACCCCATCATCATCATCCCCTCCATCCTCATCATCACTGGAGCCAACTTGCCAATAAGCTGCGGCTGGGGGAACATGACCGCCAATTTGTTGTTTGCCAGTGTTCTCCCCTCTCTGTAGGCTCATGTTCCTACCTTCCTTAACCTCAGGGCCAACATCTAAATCAAGTAATGCCTGTGCATTGTCAAGGAGCATGTAGCTAATGCTGTGTTCAAATAACTCAGCTGAATCCTCCATGCCTCATACTGGGACGATGGCAGGAGTAGCTGTGGACAAGGAGGCAGAATATGCTGCTCTGGCAGCTGAGGTGGAATGCACACTAGTTTCTGCCTGGGTGACAGAGGATGAATGCACCTCAATATACTGCAGTAAATATGCACTAACGCACCTCAATATACTGCAGTAAACAGATGCTAACACACATCAATATACTGCAGTAAACGTGCACTAACACACCTTGATGTAATGCAGTAAACGTGCACTAACGCACTTCAATATACTGCCATAAAAGTGCACTAATGCACTTCAATATACTGTCATAAAAGTGCACTAATGCACTTCAATATACTGCAGTAAACGTGCACTAATGCATCTCAATATAATGCAGAAAAACATGCACTAAGACACCTCATTATACTGCAATAAACGTGCACTAATGCATTTCAATATACTGCAGTAAAACTGCACTAACGCACTTGAATATACTGCCGTAAAAGTCAACTTATGCCGCGTACACACGGTCGGACTTTTCGTCTACAAAAGTCCGACAGCCTGTCCGACAGACTTCCGGCGGACTTCCGGCGGACTTTCGGCGGACTTGCAGCAGACTTTCTAACGAACGGACTTGCCTACACACGACCACACAAAAGTCCGACGGATTCGTACGTGATGACGTACACCGGACTAAAATAAGGAAGTTCATAGCCAGTAGCCAATAGCTGCCCTAGCATGGGTTTTTGTCCGTCGGACTAGCACACAGACGAGCGGATTTCGGGGTCCGTCGTAGTTACGACGTAAAGATTTGAAGCATGTTTCAAATCTAAAGTCCGTCGGATTTGAGGCTGAAAAAGTCTGCTGAAAGTCCGGAGAAGCCCATACACGATCGGATTACCAGCCAGCTTTAGTCCGTCGGCGTCCGTTGGACTTTTGTAGATGAAAAGTCCGACCGTGTGTACGCGGCATAAGGTGCTTCAATATATGGCAGAAGTAGCTGTGGACAAGGAGGCTGAATAAGCTGAGTTAGACTGCACACTAGTCTCTGTTTGTGTGACAGAGGATGAGGAGGATGGGGATGGTTTAGTAAGGAAGTCCACCACCTCCTCTGCATGCTGTGGCTGGATAACATGGACAACATCACTAAACAGAGGAAATGATGCCCTGCCTGAGGACGGACCATGTCCACCTTTGCCTGTGGACACAGACGCTGCTGGCCCCCTCACAGTGCCATGGGAATGTCTGCCTCTCCTAGTTGGCCTCCCAGACATGATTGGGGCTTATTACTGAAATGTAATAGAGAAGGGGAAATGTGTACTTGGATGCACTTTAATCAATGGAAACTGGTGTTTGATGCACTTTAACTTGAGTACTCACTACACAGACACACTCAACTAAAGCACTTCAATATACTGCCGTAAAAGTGCACTAACACACCTAAATGTACCGCAGTAAACATAGACTAACACAGTATACTGCAGTAAACATGCACCATTGCACTTCAATATACTGCTGTAAACGTGCACTAATGCACCTCAATCTACTGCAGAAAAGGTGCACTAACGCAGCTCAATATACTGCAGTAAACGTACACTAACGCAGTTTAACATACTGCAGTAAACGTGCACTAACGCATGCCAATATACTGCAGTAAACGTGCACTAATGGACTTCAATATATATTCACACTAAACTGATGCTAAAGTAAAAATGAAAGGTTGCACTACACTCACACTTGCTCTATCACTATATTCACACTACACTTACACTCTACAGTTCAATATACTACAGTAAATGTGCACTAATGCACCACAATCATCTGCAGTAAATGTGAACTAATGCACTTAAATATACGACAGTAAACATGCACTATTGCGTGTCAATACTGTAGTAAACATGCACTAGCACACCTTAATAAGCTGCAGTAAACGTGTTCTAATGCATGTCAATATACTGCAGTAAGCATGCACTAATGCACTTCAATATACTGCAGTGAACCTGCAGCAACACACCTTAATATACTGCAGTAAACGTGCACTAACGCCCATCAATATACAGCAGTAAACGTGGGCTAATGCACTTCAATATACTGCTGTAAAAGTGCACTAACGCACATCAATATACTACAGTAAATGTGCACTAACACACCTCAATGTACTGCAGTAAACGTAGACTAACACAGTTCAGTGTATTGCAGTAAATGTGCACTAAGGCCTGTCAATATACTGCAGTAAAAATGGGCTAATGCACTTGAATATACTGCTGTAAAAGTGCACTAATGCAACTCAATATACTGCAGTAAACATGCACTAATGCACCTCAATATACTGCAGTAAACGTGCACTAACTCACGTAAATATACTGCAGCAAACGTACACTAACACAGTTTAACATACTGCAGTAAACGTGCACTAACACATGCCAATATACTGCAGTAAACGTGCACTAATGGACCTCAATATACTGGAGTAAACTTGCCCTGAAACACTAAACTGACCCTAAAGTAAAAATAAATGGTCACACTACACTCACTAATGCAAGTCAATATACTGCAGTAAACATGCACTAATGCATGCCAATATGCTGTAGTAAACATGCACCAATGCACATCAATATACCGCAGTAAACATGTGCATTAACACACCTAAATATACATCAGTAAATGTGCACTAATGCACGTCAATACTGTATACTGCAGTAAACATGCACTAACGCACCTCAATATACTCCAGTAAGCATGCACTAACGCAGTTCAATATACTGCAGTAAACATGCACTAATGCACATCAATACTGTATACTGCAGTAAACGTGTACTAATGCACCTCAATGTACTGCAGTAAACAGGCACTAACGCACATCAATATACTGCAGTAAACATGGACTAATGCACTTCAAAATACTGCAGCAAGCATGCACTAATGCACATCAATATACTGCAGTAAACGTGCACTAACGCATTTCAATATACTGCCTGAAACACTAAACTGACACTAAAGTAAAAATGAATGGTCGCTCTACACTCATACTGCACTATCACTATATTCACACTAAACTGATGCTAAAGTAAAAATGAAAGGCCGCACTACACTCACACTTGCTCTATCACTATATTCACACTACACTTACACTCTACAGTTCAATATACTGCAGTAAATGTGCACTAATGCACCACAATCGTCTGCAGTAAATGTGAACTAACGCACTTAAATATACGACAGTAAACATACACTATTGTGTGTCAATACTGTAGTAAACATGCACTAGCACACCTTAATAAGCTGCAGTAAATGTGTACTAATGCATGTCAATATACTGCAGTAAGTATGCACTAATGCACTTCAATATACTGCAGTAAACGTGCAGCAACACACCTTAATATATTGCAGTAAACGTGCATTAACGCCCATCAATATACAGCAGTAAACGTGGGCTAATGCACTTCAATATACTGCTGTAAAAGTGCACTAATGCACATCAATATACTGCAGTAAATGTGCACTAACACACCTCAATGTACTGCAGTAAACGTAGACTAACACAGTTCAGTGTATTGCAGTAAATGTGCACTAAGGCCTGTCAATATACTGCAGTAAAAATGGGCTAATGCACTTGAATATACTGCTATACTAACGCAACTCAATATACTGCAGTAAACGTGCACTAATGCACATCAATATACTGCAGTAAACATGCACTAACTCACGTAAATATACTGCAGGAAACATGCACTAACACACATCAATATACTGCAGTAAACGTGCACTAACGCACATCAATATACTGAAGTAATTGTGCATTTGTGCAAGTCAATATACTGCAGTAAACATGCACTAACGCATCTCAATATACTGCAGTAGGCATGCACTAACACACCTCAATATACTGCAGAAAGCATGCACTAATGCACTTAAATATACTGCAGTAAAATTGCACTAACACAGTTCAATATACTACAGGAAACGTGCAGCAACACACCTCAATGTACTGCAGTAAACGTGCACTAACGCCCGTAAATATACTGTAGTAAATGTGGGCTAATGAACTTCAATATACTGCTGTAAAAGTGCACTAACGCACGTCAATATACTGCAGTAAACATGCATTAACGCATGTCAATATGCTGCAGTAAATGTGCACTATTGCACATCAATATACTGCAGTAAATGTGCACTAACACACCTCAATGTACTGCAGTAAACGTGCACTAACACACATCAATATACTGAAGTAAATGTGCACTGATGCACTACAATATACTGCAGTAAACGTTCACTAACACACACCAATTTACTGCAGTAAATGTACACTCACACATGTCAATATACGACAGTAAACATACACTAACATGCATTAATATACTGCAGTAAACGTGCACTAACGCACATCAATATACTGCAGTAAATGTTTACTAACACACGCCAATTTACTACAGTAAATGTACACTAACACATGTTTTGTACGAATCGGGAATTCGTACGAATTTCCGAAAATTCGTTTACTTGGAAGCATCTGAAATATGAATTTCTATGCTTCCAAATTGTATACGAAATACGAATTTGGATCCAAATTAAATTGCAACAGAAACGTGACTGGTGTTTTGTTGACCAATCAGAGGTTTTCTTCTGCTGTTGAGTGAGGGTTGGGAAAATTACCTTTTTTAATATGGGAGTGGTAGACTGGTACTGGTAGTCTATGGGAGATTCAGAATCGGACAAAATAAGAATGTTCATTAATATTATTTTATAATTGACATAATAATTACGATTATTCGTTACGATGAAGTTAAATACCCAGGAAGTCAGCACAGCACAGGGATGGTGGGAGCCCCTTATAATGAGCACAGCAGGGGTACAAACCCAGAAAGTCAGCACAGCACAGGGGTGGTGGGAGCCCCTCATAATGAGCACATCAGGGGTACAAACCCAGGAAGTCAGCACAGCACAGGGATGGTGGGAGCCCCTCATAATGAGCACAGCAGGGCTACAGCCCCAGGAGGAAGTCAGCACAGCACAGGGATGGTGGGAGCCCCTCATAATGAGCACAGCAGGGGTATAGCCTCCTAGGGCTGTACCCCTGCTGTGCTCATTATGAGGGGCTCTCACCATCCCTGTGCTGTGCTGACTTCCTGGATTTGTACTACCTGCTGTGCTCATTATGAGGGGCTCCCACCATCCCTCTGCTGTGCTCATTATGAGGGGCTCCCACCATCCCTGTGCTGTGCTGACTTCCTCCTGGGGCTGTACCCCTGCTGTGCTCATTAAGGTGGGCTCCCACCATCCCTGTGCTGTGCTGACTTCCTCCTGGTGACGTCACGCAAAGGGACGGGATAGGCACTAACACTGACCGAGATTGACGAGCTCGCCGCTCGTAGGAGATACATGCGATGTCTATTTACTCAATGTGAGTACATGCTTTTAAATCTTTAATAAAAACTACTTTGCTGGAAATACTACACTATCTGGTACCCCTCTGTTCTTCTATTTATTAGTTTTACTGTTACTGAGGTATCAAGGCACAGGGAACATCTACCCTGGTCCAGGGACCCCAAGGAGAGACCACCTCCTCCAGCATTTGCTGTTTTAGTGGTTTTCCCATTACCGCAAGGTAAGGGGCCATTACCCACTTGTGTGTGTTCTCTCCTTTGGCACCCCACTTGCTGTCAATTTTCACAGTGGACTTTTAAAGGATTAATTATCACTGAATGTTTTAATCTCACTGGCACACACGTTTGGTTGTGTTTTAGGCATTTTTTGGATTTTATTTTATCTACTATGGCGATATCTTTTGCGATGTGATTGACTGATATATGTCACACACCACCTTGCACTTTATATATATGTTTGCGCAATACATAGGACTTTATATTATTGCAGTTTGCACATTTTTTATTAGCACTTTATGCTCAAAATTGCAGGAGTATTACACGTGTATGACGACCATTTATTTATTTTCTGCCTGGTCCCTGCATATATATTGTTGCTGATTTTTGCACATGTTTACCTTTAGGTTTTTACTTGATTAGATATTTATAATTTTGCACCATATTTTTTTGCACAGTTTATCAGATATTTTGTGTGATATTTGGACTATTAATAAGTCTATCCATGTATGACCCTGGAGCCGATCACATTTCATAATATATCTACTCGATACTGCTATATGTGATTGTATCCTCTCACCCCAGTAGGTTAGCGCAGCACCAATTTTTTATGTCTTTTATCACCCATGGGCTTTGTTTGATCCCATTCCGAGCCTGCAGCTGTCCACGTGCGCATCTCTTTTCACCGGTAGTGCAGGAATAACCCACATTTTAATATATTGCAGTAAATGTGGACTAATGCGTGCACTAATGCACATCAATATACTGCAGTAAACATGCACTAACGCACATCAATATACTGCCGTAAATGTGCACTAATTCACATCAATATACTGCAGTAAACGTGCACTAACGCATGTAAATATACTGCAGCAAACATGCATTAACGCACATCAATATACTGCAGTAAACGTGCACTAACACATGCCAATGTACTGCAATAAACATGCACTAAAGCATGTCAATATACTGCAGTAAACATGCACTAACGCACCTCAATCCACTGCAGTAAAGGTGCACTAACGCAGTTCAACATACTGCATAAATGTGCACTAGCAAATGCCAATATACTGCAGTAAATAGGCACTAACACACCTCAACATACTGGAGTAAACTTGCCCTGAAACACTAAACTGACACTAAAGTAAAAATGAATTGTCGCACTGCATTCACACTGCACTATCACTATAGTCACACTAAACTTTTACATGCTACACTCTACAGTTCAATATACTGCAGTAAATGTGCACTAACACACCTCAATATTCTGCAGTAAACATGAACTAATGTTCTTAAAAATACAACAGTAAATGTGCACTAATGCACGTCAATACTGTATACTGCAGTAAACATGCACTTCAATATACTGCAGTAAAAGTGCACTAACGCAGTTCAATCTATTGAAGTAAATGTGCACTAACGCCCGTCACTACTGTACACTGCAGTAAACATACACTAACGCACCTCAATATACTGCAGTAAGCTTGCACTAACGCAACTCAATATACTGCAGTAAGCTTGCACTAACACACCTCAATATACTGCAGTAAACAGATGCTAACACACATCAATATACTGCAGTAAATGTCCACTAACACACCTTGATGTAATGCAGTAAATGTGCACTAACGCACATCAATGTACTGCAGTAAAAGTGCACTAACGCACTTCAATTTACTGCAGTAAATGTGCACTAACGCACCTCAATATACTGCGGTAAACATGCACTAACGCACGTCAATATACTGCAGTAAATGTGCACTAACACACCTCAATATACTGCAGTAAATGTGCACTAACGCACCACAATTTACTGCAGTAAACATACACTAACGCACCTCAATATACTGCGGTAAACATGCACTAACGCACCTCAATATTCTGCAGTAAATGTGCACTAACACGTGTCAATATACTGCAATAAACTTGCACTAACACACCTCAACATACTGCAGTAATTGTAGACTAACACAGTTCAGTATATTGCAGTAAACAAGCACTAACACACCTCAATGTACTGCAGTAATTGTAGACTAACACAGTTCAGTATATTGCAGTAAACGTGCACTAATGCACCTTAATATACTGCAGTGAACATGCACTACGCACCTCAATATACTGCAGTAAATGTTCACTAATGCACCTCATACTGCACTATCACTATATTCACACTAAACTGACACTAATGTAAAAATGAATGGTCGCACTTCATTCACGCTGCACTATCACTAGATTCACACTACACTGACACTCTACACTCACAATAGAATCACAATAGCACACTATAGCACACTTTTTTACTACTTCCTTGCTACTTACTTACTTGCCTGATTGGGTGAACAGCCAATATTTAGCCCAAATTCATGCTCGGGCCGAACCGTTCACCCAACACTATCATGCCGCGTACACACGATCGGACATTCCGACAACAAAATCCATGTTGGCTTAAACTTGTCTTGCATACACACGGTCACACAACTCTTGTCGGAAATTCCGAATGTCAAGAACGCATTGATGTACAACACGTATGATGAGCCAAGAAAAATGACGTTCAATAGCCAGTGCGGCTCTTCTGCTTGATTCTGAGCATGCATGGAACTTTGTGCACCGGAATTGTGTATACATGATTGGAATTTACGAGAATGGGTTTTGTTGTCGGAAAATTTGAGATCCAGATCTCAAATTTTGTGTGTGGGAAATTCCGATGGAAAATGTCCGATGGAGCCTACACATGGTCGGATTTTCCGACAACAAGCTCCCATCGGAGAATCCGACCGTGTGTACGCGGCATTAGGCAACCTCTAGGCTTGATCAGCTTGGGGCTGGTGGCTTGGGTTTGTATGTTAAGTGCAATGAGGATCAATGATGTGTAAAATACACAGTGGAAGACTTGAGAAATGTGAAATTAGAATTCACTAGAAGCAATGCTGTTGAGAAAAGCTATTATTGCCTTTCGTTCATAACAAAATAATAATTAGCTATTACCTAATATTGCTGTAATATTAGCTGAATGCAGATTTTGCTTACCAGGGTAGTATTGTGCTTCTATGGGGGCCATTAAATTAAAAGGTAGATGTTGAAGCAGTGGTTGGATTTTGAACTAAAGTATAAATAATGAGAAATGTGTGTATGATTTTTCTTCATACACCAGTGGTGCATGCAATGTATCATTTCAGTTCATTAGTATATTTATTTCAGTAATCTGACCTAGTAGCACACATTCTACAAAACTGCATTTTGTTGAAGAAAAGATTAGCAAGTCATTTTCTGTATGCTTTTTACATTTGCGTACTGATATTATTTATGCTCTGGTGAGTGCTATTCATCCCAGTGCTTTCATCGTATGATTGCTGCTACTTCCATTTACATTGCTGCCATTTCATATTGTAAAGATTTTTTTTCTATTTTACTCAATACTTTTTCATGGGAATAAAAGTGATTTCTCTTGTTATAGACATTGCACTTTTGCCCTTACCCTGAAATGGCAGACAGACTATTGTAATTTTAATAAAATAATAATCAAAGCAAGTTGTATTTCTTTACTGGATGACATAGGCTTTACATAACAGGAAATAAAATCAGTTTTCTCTGACAGTCTCAGGAAATAAAAGTGAA
This sequence comes from Aquarana catesbeiana, assembly GCF_042186555.1. NCBI lineage: Eukaryota > Metazoa > Chordata > Amphibia > Anura > Ranidae > Aquarana > Aquarana catesbeiana. The sequence goes on along the minus strand of NC_133325.1, from coordinate 484,707,077 downwards.
AACTGAGTCTGCAGCAGTATAGTTTTAAGTTTTTCGTGATGTACAAATCTTAAAATACATGTTATGTCAGACTACATATTAGATGCTTTAGGCTGAGGCCTGGGAAATCTATAGTCTTTTGGTATGCTAAGAATCAATGACTCATTAGGGCAAATCTGTCATGAGAGGGGAATATGTAGTCTGTCATCACTGACCTTGCCATCTGAGAATGCTAATTGCCTGGCTTTCTTACTGATACTTTGGCTTCAATGCTTTCAACAGGTAACTTACCTTGGAATAAACATAGAGGGATTTTAGCATTCCCTGACTTTTATTTGGTCAAAGAATGGTTTCCTTTTGAGCATCCTCATTGTAGAAATCAATCGCTAAAATGTGATGCTCCTCTGTGAAACATGTTCAATATTTTAACAATGTACATTCGGTGCCTTTGAGAACAACTCTGACAATATCTACGCCTAAGGCAGAATTTTTCAGATAATGCTGATTTGTAGAAAGCATTTTTTACAACAAGGATACAACAATTTCCAACTTTAAGCTATAAGTTTTTATTTACATTCATCTCTAGCATATTGTACATTGGCAACTGGGTTTAATAATGTAATACTAGGTTAAATAAGTACTTTCTGGGTGCTACAGGTTCTCCACCGTGCTTTAAATTGTACCTAAACCCAAACCCAATAAAATGTTATATATTACAGCCTACCAATCCTTAGATGTGGTTACTGCAATAGTTTTCTTTTTTTTGGCTTTTCCAGTTTATTTTCACCTGGTAAGCTGGCCAGTAACACACTTCCTGTCTTAGGGTGGCTACGCTCATTCCATTGGGAGAAACAGCATAGCCACCTTTGGACAGCAACATTGTCAGTCAGTGAAGAGGGCAGTGTTAGTTGGTCTAGTAGATTTATGTGCACTTTACATTAGTGACTAACAAATTAAATCCTAACTCTAGCTAACACTTTAAGCAGTTGCAGAAACTTTTCATTTTTGCTTTTTGGGATATAGTATTTAAAGTGGTTGTAAGGTAAGAGTAGGAATACTGCCAGCCACTCTGTTATACCAAGGTATACTAAATGTTTGTTTAAAATAATGCCACTAAATATCTACTTTCAGATCGCCTCTGTGTGGTCACATGACCTCCCACCGCTCTCCTTCCCTGATTCAAGGGCTACAGTGGCAGAGGCTGAGATCCTCCTCTGACATCAACCGGGAGGTCACGTGACTGCACAGAGGTGATCTGAAAGAAGGTATTTAGTGATATAATTTTAACCACTTGCCTACTGGGCCCTTATACCCCCTTTCCGCCCAGGATAATTTTCAGCTTTCAGCATTGTCACACTTTGAATGACAATTGCGTAGTCATGCAACACTGTACCCAAACAAAATTTTTATCATTTATTTTCACACAAATAGAGCTTTCTTTTGGTAGCATTTATTCACCACTGGGTTTTTATTTTTTGCTAAAGAAACAAAAAAAAGAAAATTTTGAAAAGAACCAAAACATTTTTCATACTTTGTTATAAAATTTTGCAAACAGGTAATTATTCTACTTCACTGATGTGTGCTGATGAGGCTGCACTAATGGGCACTGATAGGCTGCACTGATGGGCACTGATGAGGCAGCACTGATGGGCACTGATGAGGCAGCACTGATGGGCACTGATGAAGCTACACTGGTGGGCACTGAAGAGGTGGCACTAATGAGGAGACACTGATGAGGCTACACTGATAGGTGGCACTGATGGGCTCTGATAAGCAGCACTGAGATTGGCACTGATGGGCTCTGATAGGTGGCACTAATGGGCACTAATAGGTAGCACTGATAGCCACGGGTAGGCGGCACTGATAGGCAGCACTGATAGGTGACACTGATAATGAGGCACTGATGGGCACTGATTGGCAGCACTAATGAGCACTGATAGGGGGCACTGGTGTGCACTGATTGGCAGCACTGGTGGGCACTGATAGGGGGCACTGGTGGGCACTGAGAGGTGGCACTGGCTAGCAGCACTGGCGAGCACTGATAGATGGCACTGATTACATAGTTACATAGTTAAATAGTTAGTCAGGTTGAAAAAAGACACAAGTCCGTCAAGTTGAACCATAAATAAAAAATAAATAAATAAAATAAAAAATATCATACAATCCCATATACCCAATCCTATACCCACAGTTGATCCAGAGAAAGGCGAAAAAAAACCCCAGAAAAGCAAAAAAACACTGGCAGGCACAGACTGGGGCCGATGTCCCTGTAAGAGAAGCTGGTCACCGGCTTTCTTCTATTCTCCTCACGCTGATCGTGAGGAGAAAAAACCTGATAGGGGCGTGTCCGAGCCACCACCGTGCTGAATGGCCTGCCTGACTGAGGAGCTCCATTGATCCCTACCCTCACAGGAAAGCCCAGCAACAATGTCCGCCCAGACACCAGCCGCTACCTATGCAATGCTGCCCATAACAGAGAGGGATTTCTCAGGGAGAAGCACGCACCCGTTCCGCCTCGCAAACTCTGGCAAAATCTATCTGCACCTGTACAACAATTAAAGGCCTAATGGTTGCTAAAAAGAACACACAATTGGCTTATATGCAGATGATATTCTCCTTGCCTTAACCAAACCCCTCTCGTGGATCTCCACCCTTCAAAATATTTTAAAAGCGTTTGGATCAATATCTTTGTACAAAGTGAATGACTCCAAATCGTTCATGCTGCCATTACATTTTTCTGCACCCTCACAAAAACAAATCTAGCTTGTTTCCTCCTCTCCTGGGCACACTCTTCCCAAATTACATACCTGGGTATTAAATTGACCTCCCCAGGTAACAATATCTTTCAGACTAACTACACTCTTTTACTTAACGAAATCTCAGAACTTTCTAAAAGCTTATCCAAAAATCCCCTTTGATAAAATGTTCATTCTGCATGTGCTCTACTTTTTTAGGACAATTCCTCTTCCCATACTGGCTCATCTTAAGACTTTGCAAAAAATCATGAACTCCTTCATATGGAATAGTAAAAGAGCAAAAGTATGCAAAGCGTCCCTGTACACTCTTGCTTCTCGTGCGGAACTGGGTGCTCCTGATCTTTCCAAATATCACACAAGCCACTATCTTAGACCAAGCAAACATTGTCGCACACACTGACATTTGCCGCGTGGAGGAGCGAAGGCATTCTTAAAAGTGTATATTTTCTAAAAGCAAAAACATGAAAATTTGGTGGTTGCACAGTTTTTACATTGCACAATACTAGCACATCTGTTGTGTTTATCAAAACTACTGTAAGTAGATAATGCTAATTAACAATTTTAGTATACACAAACATAATCTCCAAATCTACAGTAAAAAAAAAGACATATTTGGGTAAATAGATACCAAATATGTCAAGACTCAAATGGGGCTTATTTACTAAGACTGGAGAGTGCAAAATCTGGGGCAGCTGTACATGATAGCCAATCAGCTTCTAACTTCAGCTTGTTCAATCAAGCTTTGACAAAAAAAAAAAAAACCTAGAAGCTGATTGATGTCTATGCAAAACTGCACCAGATTTTGCACTCCCCAATTTTCATAAGTCAGCAAACTATGATACCAAAAATTGTACATGCTATGCTATACGCTTCTTCACAGTTCAACAAATAATAAAGTTAACCATAAGTGATCCTCTCCTTCTGGCTTGCATGGCGATTTTCAACATGTATTGTATTGTTGAGTACCTGTGTATTGTATTGTTGAGTACCTATGTATTTGTCATGTACCTGGTAGGTTGTGAGCCTGAAGTGCAGGGAAAGACCTCCCTTACAGCTCCCACTCCCGTTCCCCTTGAATGGAAACAGAGGGCCAGGAGTGAAGAGTGGTATGGGTGCCTGACAGGATCAACAGCTGTTGGTAGTTCAGTAGTGGTGGCACCCTCTGGAATCAGGAACCTGAAGAGAAGACTGAAGACAGAGACTGGAATGCAGATAGGACCAGGAACCCAACAGGTAAGCAGGCCGGATAGTAGAGCGCTGGACTGGAGCCAGGAACAACAGCAGGTAGGAGCCTGGAACGCTGGGCTGGAACCAGGAACAAGCAGTAGGTAGCAGACTGGAACGCTGGACTGGAACCAGGAACAAGCAGTAGGTAGCAGACTGGAACGCTGGACTGGAACCAGGAACAACAGCAGGTAATAGCCTGGAACGCTGGACTGGAACAAGCAGTAGGTAGCAGACTGGAACGCTGGACTGGAACCAGGAACAACAGCAGGTAATAGCCTGGAACGCTGGACTGGAACAAGCAGTAGGTAGCAGACTGGAACGCTGGACTGGAACCAGGAACAACAGCAGGTAATAGCCTGGAACGCTGGACTGGAACAAGCAGTAGGTAGCAGACTGGAACGCTGGACTGGAACCAGGAACAACAGCAGGTAATAGCCTGGAACGCTGGACTGGAACAAGCAGTAGGTAGCAGACTGGAATGCTGGTATACACAGCGGAGGGTCAACAAGCCGGTGGTCGGTAGCGGTCGGACAGTAAAGGTACCAGGGGTAATGCAGAGGAATGGTCAGGCAAGCCAAGAGGGTCTGGTGCAGGCGGATAGCAGGATGGTCAAACAGGAAGCCGGGTCAGATAACAGGATACACAGATCAGATCAGGTAACTCACACAGAACGCTGTAGAGCAGACAGCGGGGATGGAGTGTGACAGACCGGTTTAAATAGCCCGCCTGGCACCAGCGGGAGTGAGCGCGCGCGTGCCCGTGCGTGACCGCACCTGTGAACGCGCGCGCATGCGCAGTGGAACCCGTGGCCGTGTTCCCGTGCGCCTGGATCGCTGGTTACTGGCAGGATCTTCATGACAATATTGTTGCGTATTAGTGTCAGGAAGCTAGTTAGCTAATTTGGACGGGGTATAATCCCCAATCCCTATTAAATTAGTGAGTACGATGCCCGGCTGGTGTGGAGATGCGACTCAGTGATCTTGCGGCATGTATTCGTTCCTTGATCATCCAATCGAGGGCGAATACTACTGTGCAAAATGTAAGCACATTGTTTCCCTGGAAGCCCAGGTTCTGAATCTAGGGAAGCAACTGTCAACACCAAGAAGAAGTCTCCATACTAAAGGAGAGCTGGGATAGTACCCGGCAGGTGCCAACAGGGGCCAGCACAGAGGCGGGTGGAGATAAAGAGGGGCAGGCACCAAACCAGAGTAGATGGGTGACAGTCAGGAAAGGTAGAGGGGAAAGGGCCAGGGAGGCTGGTTTTGGGCTGGAACATCCCAATAAGTAAGATTTCCGTGACATTGGTGAAACCAGTCAGGAACCAGCATTGCTGGAGCTGAGCGACTCCCCTAGCTGCCAGGGGAATAACTCCTCCTGTGAGGGTGGGAGTAAAGCCAAGGGAAAGGAAAGACAGATTCTGGTGGCAGGGGACTCAATTCTTAGGACATAGAGGGCAATCTGTCACAAAGACATGAAGCACTGAACTGTATGTTGTCTACCGGGTGCTTGGATTCAGGACATCATGGATTTGGTGGACAGATTACTGGGAGGGACTGGGGAAGATGCGGCTGTCATGGTGCACGTTGGTACCAATGACATAGTCAGAGGAAGATGGAGTGTCCTAAAAAACGATTTTAGGGACTTAGGAGCTAAATTGAGGAAATTAACCTCCAAGGTAGTAATCTTAGAAATACTACCTGTACCTCGAGCCACCCCAGAAAGGCAGAGGGAGATTAGGGATGTAAACAAGTGGCTGAGGAGCTGGTGTAGAAAGGAGGGGTTTGGATTCCTAGAGAACTGGGCTGATTTCTCAGTCGGTTACCAGCTCTTTACCAGGGATGGACTAAACCTAAATGGGGAAGGTACAGATCGGCTGGGAGTGAAGATAGCCGACAAGTTAGAGGGACTTTTAAACTAGGCAACGGGGGGGGGGAGGGTCCAGAGGTAGAGATAATTAGTGTGGAACAAATTCCAGAGGGTAGTTTTGGGGGCTAAGTGGTAGGTTTACTAAAGCACCTAAACCTAACCTAACCTAACTAGAGCTACTGTTGTACGAGAAAGATTTTGATTTTGTAGGAATTTCAGAGACTTGGTTCAACAGCTCTCATAATTGGCTGTCAACCATTCAAGGGTATTCCCTATATCGCAGGGTTAGAGAGGGTAAAAAAGGGGGAGGGGTATGCCTGTATATCAAAAATTCTGTACAAGTGAATGTGATAGACAACATCACTAAGGGGGCAAGGGAGAAGGTGGAATCCCTATGGGTAGAGCTACAAAGGAAAGAAACTAAGGAGAAAGTAATACTGGGAGTATGTTATAGAGCCCCTAACCAGATGGAGGAAGGGGAGGCGGACTTCTTATCACAATTTTGATTTGCAGCAAGGATAGGAAGTGTCATTATAACATGGGATTTTAATTATCCAGACATAGTCTGGTCGGAAGGAACCGCGCATTCATCTAAAGCTCGCCATTTCCTAAATGTCTTGCAGGACAATTTCATGGGTCAGATAAATGCGCCATCTAGAAACAATACGTTACCAGATCTACTGATTACCAACAATACAGACCTGATCACGGATGTGGTAATTCCGGGCAATTTAGGAAACAGCGATCACAGGTCAATTAATTTCAGTTTAAATCACACAAATAGGAAACATAAGGGGAATACAAAGACACTAAATTTCAAGAGAGCCAACTTCCCTAAACTACAATCCTTGCTAGAAGATACTAAATGAGATAAAATCATAGGAACAAAGAACATGGAGGAAAAATGGTAATACTTTAAGAGCATATTAAACAAGGGTAGTAGCCAGTGCATCCCAATGGGAAATAAATTTAAAAGAGCTAATAAAAGTCCTGCGTGGCTTAACTCCAATGTATTAATGCATATAAAAGCAAAGGAGAAGGCCTTCAAAAAATACAAGGCTGAGGGATCATCAGCATTCCAACTTTACAAAGAATGCAACAATAAATGTAAGAGTGCAATCAGGGCTGTTAAGATAGAACACAAAAGGCTCATAGTGGAGGAGAGTAAAAAAAAAAAAAAAAATTCTTTAAGTATATTAATAGTCAGAAAGGGAGGTCAGATCATATTGGTCCCATAAAGAATGATGAAGGGAATCTGGTTACTAAGGATGAAAAGATGGCGAATGTATTGAATGTATTCTTCTTCTCAGTCTTTACAAGGGAAACGGGGATATTCGGTAACCAAAACTGCAATGTTTATCCTCATGACACGTCACAGGAAGCACCCTCATGGCTAGCAGAGGATAGAATTAGAAATAGATTTGAAAAACTTAACATTAATAAGTCACCAGGGCCCAGTGTTGCCAACCTACCAGATTGAAATTTACTGACACAACACTCAAAATTTACTGGCACAGCCACGTTTTTACTGACATTTCCAAAAGTTACTAAATTACAGTTTTAAGTGCAAATTACAGTATTTAGGCTACAAACAAATACAATATGCAATTAGCAATGTGATTTAAGGTAGATAATAAGGCAAAAAACATTTCTTATTTTATTTTCGATATAGTAAGTGATTAGCTCAGGGACAGGACTCAGGAGGGCAAGAAATTAGAATGGGCGGCACACATAAAATTGACTCTCACAGTAACATCGATAGCAGTGTAGAGCAGCACAGATGATGATGATGATGATGAGATCTCACTGACGCAACACGTCACCTCCTGAGTCATAGTGACAGTCTCTCTCCAAGCCAGGTGGTCCCTCCAGTCCACAAGTCTAAACAGCAATGACAGTCCCGGTCCCAGCCTGCCTTGCTCCCATACCGCAAACCCGCACACGAGACTCAGGCCACTCTGCTTGGCTCCATTGCACCATAACATCACACGACATGCTCAGGTACCGCCTGCGTCAGAGCCACCCGATCACACTGTATCAGGCACTCGGATGGTCTCAGCCGGCTCCAGACCAAGCCGAGCATCACAGCCATATTTTTTTACTGGAAACCTTTTACTTTTACTGGCATTTACTGCAGGAGAAAATTGCCTGTTTTTTACTGGCTGCCAGTAAAAATACTGATGGTTGGTAACACTCCCAGGACCAGATGGCTTGCACCTGAGGGTCCTTAAGGAGCTCAGTCAAGTAATTGCCAGACCATTGTTCCTAATTTTTACCAACAGTTTAGTGACCTGGAATGGTACCAGCAGATTGGAGAAAAGCCAATGTAGCACCAATATTTAAAAAAGGGCCAAGATATATCCCTGGGAATTACAGAAAAGTTAGCCTAACATCAATAGTATGCAAGCTCTTGTCGGGGTTCATAAGGGACTATATACAAGATTTTAGTAATGACAACAGTATCATTAGCAGTATACAGCATTGATTCATAAAGAATCGTTCTTGCCAAACCAATCTATTAACCTTCTATGAGGAGGTGAGCTGCCATCTAGCTAAAGGAAGGCCTGTAGACGTGGTGTATCTGGATTTTGCAAAGGCATTTGATACAGTTCTCCATAAACAGTTACTGTACAAACTAAGGTCTGTCAGCATGGACCATTGGGTGAGTACATGGATTGAAAACTGGCTACAGGTGCTGTGAAGAACACAGGTGTCAGATGCCTGCCCTCCTCGCTAACTCACAACGAAGGAACGGCCAACCTTTCACCACGCTGTCACTTACGTAACAATGCCACCCTCAGCTGCACCCAGCACAAAGATTTTCCAGCTTGCAGGACCACAATCTAGGTGCCAGCAGCCTTAAAGTGATTGTCATTGGGCTAATTATGCAATTAACCCTTTAACTGCCACCACACCCCGTTTTAAAAGACCGAGCCTGGGGAGATTCGCAATTTTAACAATACCAATTATGATTTTAGAATAAGCGTCTGCAACACACACTACCACCACAGGCAGGTCTACTCAGGGGCCTTACTCTACAACAGTAGTGCTCTTCAAGAGGCAGGTTCTTTTATAGCTTGCATTAAGAGCTTTAGAGACAAACACTTTTCAACATAAGGGTTTAATATGAAAAGGTCAAAGTTGGTGCAAATAAAATATTTACAGAAAAGATGTTTCAAAGAGATAAAGACAAATATACAGCCACCAAGAAATAAGATAGAATTGGGGAGGAAGAATACTTGCAATTAATGTCCGAGGGTTGATCAGAGTTCGATCGATGGGCTGGGTAATCGGTTCTCAAACTTGGCAGATGTTCCTGCTTGGATAATAAAAGGAGAACTGACCATTGTCTTGGCATCTCCTCTTTTCTGTCAGATCAAAGGGGTGTTGACAGCGACCAGTGACCAATCATCTGGTCATCTTGTTTAGGGTTGGTTGCTGGGAGGTCTCTAGATTCATGACCATTTCCCAGGTACACTTTGTGATACATATTCATATCTATGCTTCTCTACTGTTTACAGACTGCGAATATCCAGATTATTGATCAGCGTGACATTTGCTTCAAAACAAATACACACATGCCAGGTCTCCAATGCCTAGTTTACCTAGGAGGAATAAGGGGTAACACTGGTTTCCCATATGATCTGACATAGGGGTGTCTGGACTTGAACCATTACAAATTATCCGAGGAAACTAAATAAGTCCATATTATGGCTGTGCTATTATTAATTTGGAAGTTATGAAACATGTTGAAGTTTCAGAACTATCCTCAACTGTTTAAGCTTTATGTGCATTAAGGTATTTACGACCGGTATCTGTTGGTTCTCTGAATTGAGAAGGTGAAAGTTTTACGACAGGCCTGGACATCCTGCCAGGCTGACATTAGCTGTTTTTACAGACCTAGCCTGGTTCTGCTTTCTCTATGTTGAGATAACAGCTCTTTTGAACTATAATCCTATGAATTCCTGGAAATAAGGGAGGAGCGAGGGGGTTCAGATTTCTACTGCAATGTGTAACTGTTAGCCAAGCTGTCATGGGTGATGTAAGGTTCTCAAACATGGCCACTAGCTACAGATTTTCGTGTGTCCAGTATGCAATACCATTACAGGGGTGAGTTCGGAGGGTAGTGATAAATGGGGAGTACTCGGAATGGTCTGGTGTGGAAAGTGGGGTCCCCCAGGGTTCTGTCCTGGGACCAATCCTGTTTAATTTATTCATAAACTACCTGGAGGATGGGATAAACAGATCAATCTCAGTATTTGCAGATGATACTAAGCTAAGCAGGGCAATATTTTTTCCCTAGGATGTGGAAACCTTGCAAGAAGATCTGAACAGATTAATGTGGTGGGCAACTACAGGGGGTCCCCGGGTTACAAACAAGATAGGGACTTTAGATTTGTTCTTAAGTTGAATCTGTTTGTAAGTCGGAACAGGTAAATTTTTTAAGTGTAGCTCCAGCCAAAAAATCTATTTTTAAGTTTTGTAGATAGTATAGGGAAGGGTTATCACCCCTGTAACATTTGTTTTGCTGTCTGTGCCCCTGTTCAGAAGATTTCACCTCACTTTCTGTCCCAATGACAATTGGATTTTGAAAATTTGGGGTTATTAGGGAAATAAGGATAGGTGATAAAGCATCAGTGGAGACACCTTTTTCCCATATTAACTCTTACAGGAGTGAATTTCCCTTCCTAGGGGTAGATTTCCTCTCACTTCCTGTTGTCTCCCTCCGTTTGTAAGTAGGAGTCGTTTGTAAGTCGGATGTTTGTAAGTAGGGGACCCCCTGTACATGGCAAATGAGGTTTAATGTAACAAAATGTAAAATAATGCATTTGGGTGGCAAAAATATGAATGCAATCTACTCACTAGGGGGAGAACCTTTGGGGGAATCAGGGATGGAAAAGGACCTGGGGGTCCTAGTAGATGATAGCAAAGCAAACAGAATATTGGCATGCATTAAAAAGGGGATTAACTCCAGCGATAAAACGATAATTCTCCCGCTCTACAAGACTCTGGTCTGGCCACACCTGGAGTATGCTGTCCAGTTCTGGGCACCAGTCCTCAGGAAGGATGTGGTGGAACTAGAAAGAGTCCAGAGAAGTACAGCAAAGCTAATAAAGGGACTGGAGGACCTTAGTTATGAGGAAAGGTTACAAGCAATGAACTTATTCTCTCTGGAGAAGAGACGCTGGAGAGGGGATATGATTTCAATGTACAATTACAGTACTGGTGACCTCACAATAGGGATAAAACTTTCCAGTGAAAGGGAATTTAATCACTTAAGCCCCGGACCATTTGGCTGCCTAAAGACCAGAGTACTTTTTACAATTTGGCACTGCGATCTATTAACTGGTAATTGCGTGGTCATGCAGTGCTGTACCCAAACGAAATTTGCGTCCTTTTGTTCACATCAATATAGCTTTCTTTGATGGTATTTGATTGCCTCTGCAATTATTATTTTGTGCAATATAAACGGAAAAAGACTGAAAATTTTGAAAAAAATTATATTTTCTACTTTTTGTTATAAGAAAAATCCAATAAACTCAATTTTAGTCATACATTTAGGCCAAAATGTATTCGGCCACATGTCTTTGGTAAAAAAAATGTCAATAAGTGTATATTTATTGGTTTGCGCAAACGTTATAGCGTCTACAAACTAGGGTACATTTTCTCGAATTTACACAGCTTTTAGTTTATGACTGCCTACTGTATCTCATTTCTTGAGGTGCTAAAATAGCAGGGCAGTACAACCCCCCCAAATGACCCCATTTTGGAAAGTAGGCACCTCAAGGAAATTGCTGAAAGGCATGTTGAGCCCATTGAATATTTATTTTTTTTGTCCCAAGTGATTGAATAATGACAAAAAAAAAAAAAAAATTCAGAAAAAGTTGTCACTAAATGATATATTGCTCGCACATGCCATTGCTATATGTTGAATTGCACCCCAAAATATGTTTTGCTGCTTCTGAGTACGGGGATACCACATGTGTGGGACTTTTTGGGAGCCTAGCCTTGTACGGGGCCCCGAAAACCAATCACCGCCTTCAAGATTTATAAGGGCATACATTTTTTATTTCACTCCTCACTACCTATCACAGTTTCGAAAGCCATAAAATGCCAAGATGGCACAAAACCCCCCCAAATGACCCAATTTTAGAAAGTAGACACCCCAAGATATTTGCTGAGAGGCATGGTGAGTATTTTGCTGCTCTAATTTGTTTTTGAAAATGAAGAAAGAAAAGAAATTTTTTTTTTTTTTCTTTTTTAAATTTTCAAAACTTTGTGACAAAAAGCGAGGTCTGCAAAATGCTCACCATACCTCTCAGCAAATAGCTTGGGGTGTCTACTTTCCAAAATGGGGTCATTTGGGGGGGGGTGCCATCTGGGCATTCCATAGCCTCCAAAACTGTGATAGGCAGTGAGGAGTGAAATAAAAAATTTACACCCTTAGAAAGCCTGAAGGTGGTGCTTGGTTTTCGGGGTACGCGACTAGGCTTCCAAAAAGTCTCACACATGTGGTATCCCCATACTCAGGAGAAGCAACAGAATGTATTTTGGGGTGTAATTTCACATATGCCCATGGCACGTTTGATCAATATATCATTTAGTGACAACTTTGTGCAAAAAAAAAAAAAATGTTTTTTTCCCGCAACTTATGTCAAAATATAAAATATTCCATGGACTCGACTTGCCTCTCAGCAAATAGCTTGGGGTGTCTACTTTCCAAAATGGGATCATATGGGGGGGGTTTGAACTGTCCTGGTATTTTATGCACAACATTTAGAAGCTTATGTCACACATCACTCTTCTAATCACTTGAAGACAAAGCCCTTTCTGACACTTTTTGTTTAAATGAAAAAATATTTTTTTTTGCAAGAAAATTACTTTGAACCCCCAAACATTATATACATTTTAAAGCAAAGGCCCTACAGATTAAAATGGTGGGTGTTTCATTTTTTTTTTCACACAGTATTTGCACAGCGATTTTTCAAACGCATTTTTTTTGAAAAAACACACTTTTTTTATTTTAATGCACTAAAACACACTATATTGCTAAATATTTGATGAAATAAAAAAGATGATCTTAGGCCGAGTACATGGATACCAAACACGACATGCTTTAAAATTGCGCATAAACGTGCAGCAGCGACAAACTACATACATTTTTAAAAGCCTTTAAAAGCCTTTATAGGTTACCACTTTAGATTTACAGAGGAGGTCTACTGCTAAAATTACTTTGCGTTGATACCTCACATGCATGGTGCAATTGCTGTTTACATATGACACCAGACTGACGCTTGCGTTCGCCTTTGCACGAGAGCAGGGGGGGGACAGGGGTGCTTTTTTTTTTTTTATTATTTATTTTGCTTTTTTATTTTATTTTTAAACTGTTCCTTTCATTTTTTTTTTTTTTTTTTTATTATTTTTATTGTTATCTCAGGGAATGTAAATATCCCCTATGATAGCAATAGGTAGTGACAGGTACTCTTTTTTGAAAAAAATGGGGTCTATTAGACCCTAGATCTCTCCTCTGCCCTCAAAGCATCTGACCACACCAAGATCGGTGTGATAAAATGCTTTCCCAATTTCCCAATGGTGCTATTTACATCCGGCAAAATCTAAGTCATGAAATGTTCATAGCTTCCGGTTTCTAAGGCCATAGAGATGATTGGAGCTGTTCTGGTCTCTGATCGGCTCTATGGTCAGCTGGCAGAACCACCAGCTGAATTCTCAGGTTCCCTGTTGGGACAGGAGAGCCAGAGAAAACCATGGAAGATGGTGGGGGGGCATCCCCTCCCACTGCTTGTAAAAGCAGTCAAGAGGCTAATTAGCTGCTAGGATTGCTTTTACATGAAAGCCGACTGCTGGCTGAAAAGAATGATACCAAGATGATACCTAAACACGCAGGCAATATTCTGGTATAACCACTCAAAGTCCAGCAATGTACCAGTACGTTGCTGGTCCTTGTTGGGCATATATTGTAATCTTTTTTTTCATGCAGCCTGTGGGCTGAACGAAAAAAAGAGATTGATCGGTGCATATGCCCACCATTAGAATACCTGCCTTCATCCACCCACGTCTAATGATGGGCATACGTGCACCATTTTGTTTTCAACTGTGGTGGTGAAATCACCTCCTACAGCGCTGGAGTCATCGCTTTATGTATCGTGGGAGCAAAGGCTGTTGCTGTCAAGATAAATAAATTAGTGCTGCAGCTGAATGGCCTAAAAAAGCATCTGCCCCTATGCTTTGGCATATATGCTCTTTTTTTTAACTGTGGTGGTGAAATCACCTCCTACAGAGCTGGAGTCACGGCTTTATGTATCGTGGGAGCAAACGCTGTTGCTGTCAAGATAAATAAATCCATGCTGCAACTAATTAGTGTACCTGCTAAGCAAATGATGGTTAACAATAAAACAAAGTAACATTACAGTATAACAGTAATGTTGTGTACACACGATTGGACTTTTCGACTGGACTGGTCCGACGGAATAAATCCGCCGGACAATCCGACCTTGTGTG